>NC_088602.1:154211228-154853072 GCF_036013475.1 Columba livia | reverse complement strand
GTTTCTAACTTGTCACTAAAATGGTATAGTAGAGGGTCCCATTGAAGCACTTGAAGCACTTAAACCTTTTTATGGGCCACGTTATTTTTCCTTATTTAGCTCCATGCTCCGTTTCAGCCCCACCAACACTCCAACTGGTTTACAACCTCCAGAGCTGTTAGCAGTCATGGTATAATTGTAAATGAGTTAAGCTTAATTGCTGCTGAATGCCTCCATTGTCTTGTACAGATATCAGGAAGGTCTCTCTGCTCCCATCTCACGTGTATGGTGCAGGACTGGGGTCATGTAGCAGGTGGCTGATTAAAAAAAATAATGCAAAGGCCACTCGCCTGCATGGTCAGTCAGGTATTTATTTCCAGTCTGTGGAGCTAACTGGCTTTCTTGAACTTTTTAATAGGTTGATGCTGCTCAGTGGGTTTGGAAGGTGCTCACCTTCAGGAGCAGGGCATGGACACCAGGCACTCCCTCTGGCTTGGTCTTGCTCCCCAACCTCTGTGGAAATCCGCATTATTTGCATTTTGCAACCTTAATTTCCTAATACCCTGGCACTGCCAAAGAGCTTTAAGTGCAGTTCCATGTGGACTGTGTGGCACTTGCAGGTCACTGCTAAATTGCACTTTCTAATTAGCACCTGCTCTGTTGGCCACGCTGAGAGGGAGCTGGGATCCTCTTGAGCTGGTCTGAGATAGTGAAGTTTGTGCAATGAGCAATTTGTTGAAACGAGCTCCTTGTTCCCCATTTTCTCACCCAATGGGCAGAGCAAGGTAGTGCAGGCAGCTAGAGGAGAAGACATCTCCCGAGGAAGCAGTGGGGCAACAGGATGTCCAGCTCCATGCACTGATCTGTGTATCTACCCTTTGCATTATAGAGAAATGGTAAAAAATTTGCAAAACAGGGCTCTAAGGTAGGGTCATAGTTTGTAAGTGGTGCTGCTCAGGGAACACAAAAGGACTGGTGAGGTGTATTATCACACATAATACCATTCCTGGCAGTGCTCGGGGGGTGTGATTTTGCACCAAACTTCCCCAGTGACTGCCAGTCCCCTATAAATGTCCTACCTCACCAGCTGAGATATTTTGGAACAGCATCTGTTTGGGTCAGGGTGTGTTTGGCATGTGTTTCTTGGTATGCTTGCACTGAGGGACAAATACCAGAGTAAACAGCCTTTCAGATGGCAGGAAATTCAAGATGTGAGACAACAGGTGGTAAAACGTTTATTTTGCAAAAGAAAATTCCAACACTTGGAGGACCATGGTTTCGTTTTATTTCTCTGTGGCATTTTTCACTGGCATGTAAGCATTGCCACTGTGGTGGGCAATGCTACCTTTGCTTAGAGTAAGTGTTAAAGTTATTGGGTTTTTTAAGTTGAATTTTGTCACAGAGGGGAAAAAAAAAGTAATGTGAACAATAAGGTAAAACTTCAGGCAATACTTCGATTAAACCATATTACCAAAGCAGCACTAATTCTGAGTGGGAGAGCTGCATGCAGTTGCAGAGCTCAACAGTAGGAAGGCAGCTGTGATGCATTCAGTTAATGAACACGTTCCTGCTGTCACTAGCCCAGGTGCTGCCTTTATACTACCCAACTAACAGGGAGAACAAGGTTGCCTTGAGTTTTTAACTTAGTCCCTTCCTAATGTGTTGCTTCCATTTGAGTGTGGCTTTGAGCTTCAGGTATTTTTCTAGCCTCAGAAGAAAACTCTGGGGTTTTGAAGCCATTCCTGCTCTGGGAAAAGAAGCCATTAGTGCAGTCCTGTACAGGAGCTAGCGTTGATGCAGGGTGGTGGCATCCTGCTCATTGTGATGCTGCGAGATGTGGCAAGATAAATCATCTTAATCACAGAGCCAGCAGAGAACGTTGCTTTCTCCCCTCAGATTTCCAGGTGACCCAGGTGTAACGATGAAAGAAACTGGAAGGACTTCTAGCTGTTTCAGCAGCAAGATTTAATACACCATAGGATGGAAATATAAGGGAAGCATCTGTCAATGTGTTGGCATTTTAAACCAAGGAGAGGAAAAAAAGATGAAAAACAATCAACAAAGAAACCTCGAAGTAGACAAAATGGAATCTAGTTGAGAAAGACCATACAGAAAGGACATTGCTTTGCTTTTGCTTAGATTTCTCCAGCCATAAACTCGACTTCACAGAATCACAGAATGTTAGGGATTGGAAGGGACCTCAAAAGACCATCTAGTCCAATCCCCCTGCTGGAGCAAGAACACCTAGATGAGGTTACACAGGAAGGCGTTCAGGCGGGTTTTGAATGTCTCCAGAGTTGACCCCTAGATCTGTGCTAACTCCTCATTGCTCCCAGGAGATTTTTGCCTGAAAAGTCAGAGGTCAGTTTACAGCTGGGCAATTCCAGGAGGCTTTGCAGGAAACCCTGAAAGTGTCCTGGTGGGTTTCAGGTACTATTTTCCTAGGTGAGTCAGCTCTCTGCAGAGAAAAGCTGAGCTGAAGCAGTGCTCTGTAAGAAGACACAGAGGGGTGTGTGTTAGCCCATGGCTGATGTCCTGTGCACCTCTGGGGAGCTTAGATGCTTGGCAAATGCTGTCCCCCATTTTCAAGGATTCTTGCTCACATAGTGGTGTCAGAGTGAGATCACTGGCAAGGGAAGCCAGCATCCAAATTTTGTAAAATACTTCCAGGTTTGTTTATGTGGTTGACTTTCTTGGTGAATGTGGACTGCCCTTCTGGAGGAAAGAGCTGGTGGGGTGGAAATCTTCTCAACATGCCCACCACTCCCTTTCCAAGCCTGGAGCTTGGCTCTCTGGTGAAAGGCTTCCTTGAATAGGGGGGTGATGTTCCGTGAAAGTGAACACAAACCTGTTTAAGAAGAATTTAATAGGCTAGAGTAACAGCCAGTTACTTCTCCTTGGAATACACTCAGAGTAACTTGTAACCCTGCAATATCTATATATCAGACACTCATCTCTCGGGCATGGTGGTTGCAGGCATTTCTGGAGAATCTTTCCTTTTTCTAAGCTTATCTAGATGATTTCTTCTGAATCTTCACCCGTGAGCAGGATGCAGGTGAGAAACAAGATGGGGCTGAGAAACAAGATTCTTTGGGGATCAGCCAAGGAGAAGGACTTTGGTTTCTGTTTGGGGGTTAGTGTGGTTGTATTTATGCAGTGAAACTCATCATTGTCAACAGGGAAACTCTGAGGACTGCCTGACTTTCCCAGAATTTTTTCTTGTTGATCTTTATTGGTAAATAGATCTCAAAATTGATGGCCTGTGTAGGCAGAGATTTTATTCGGTTCAAGTGTGTGTGAAAGGGGAGTAGGAAAGGGTGTATATGAGACACAGGCACACATGAGCAGTGTCCAGGGAGCTGTCCATGGACCACTTGAGCCAAGGAGATGGTGCCTTTGCTCAGGTGCAGCTCTTGGCCAGTGTGCCTTAGTGGCTTCCAGGTCGAACCTGGCTGGTGTCTTGCCAGGGTGTTGCTCTGCATTGGCCAAAACTAAACACCCCTCAGCTGTCTTGCCAGCTTACTGTGAGGTGACATTTAGTGCGACTGGTGGCCTGTGCTCTACGCTGTGTAAAAATGTCAGCATGCCATTTGGCTATTTTGGAGCTGGAGGAACAGGTCCTATCCCTGAGAGATGTATTCTGTTTGATTTGTTTATGAACCTGTGCTCCTGCTTTTAATGTTTTTACACTGGGAACTGGTAATGAGTTTAGAGAGTTAAAATCAAATTTTCAAGGGTGGATCTTCGCTGCCAGCAGAAGAGAAAAAAAATCACCAAGAGTTTCTTGTCTACTGCTAGAAAATGCTTTTCATCACCCATAGGGAACTGTGCCTATTGGAGACCGTGAGTGATTCTGGAAGCAGCAGGCAGGCAAATCACTTATTTTATTAGCTATATTTTGCAGCCCAGTATGCTTGTACAGTAAATACATATTTTGCATAAAGTCAATGGCTGATGCTGTGCTTTTTATCATGGACCACTATTTTTTACAGCTGCTCTTTTAAGTGTCAGCACTGAGCGTTTGTTGGTGTCATCATCTGCACTTTACATTGCTATGTGTGCTGATATAACTGTTCCAAAGCTTTGTACTGTGACAAGAGTGTCACAGTTATTTGGGAGAGATGGAACCACACTTTGAACATTTTTCACTCTTTGCATGGCCACATTTATGGTGTTTGTAAAATTCTGTGCGATTTTATGGCACTTGTAAAATAGCGCCATTTTATGGCAGTTGGGAAGTGCTGTGAATTCAATGAAAAACGAACTACACTGGTTTCAGTGGAAGAGTTTTCCAGTGCCACTGAGGAACGAAAAAACACATCTGAACTTTCTGAGCATAGCAGAAGACTCTTTTGAGGACAGCAGCAATTAAAGCATTTTCTGCCTTTGGCATGTAAGTGATTATTCTTCTTGTGGTAAACAGTATTTGCTGCTTGCATGATATGTATGACCAAAGAGTGCAGCAAGAAAACCTCTGTTGTTGAGAATTTTAATAAAGCAGAACCTCAAGGAAACTATATATTTATATTCACACACATATGTAAAGGAATCATCATGTTCAAAGGCTGCCAAGTCCCTTAAGTTGATAAAGGTAAAATTTAGCTCTGTGCAAAGGGCCAGAGAAGGGGCTTTGGGGCTTGTCTCTGCTTAGTATCCTCCATTTTAATTTGTGTCTATTTGCAGGATGTTAATGCTCCTGTTTGTCAGAATTAAACAGGAATGTCATTAAATACTGCATTAATTTTTATTCTTTGCAGCTGTGTAACCTTCAATAACTGTGGATAACTCCCCCACCTCACCTCCCCTTCTTACAGGCTTCACTCTTAGCCATAATTGGATAAAAATCCAGATAGGGGCTGGAGGTGAGGTTTGTAAGAGCTGCTAATTAGCTGATGCCATCACATCAGAATTACAATCCAGTTCCTTGGAGGACCCCAAAGCCTTTTCTCCCCAGCTCTGAGACACATTCCGAATTTACCCTCAGAGAAGAGGGGCAGATGATTAGTGCTGACACCTTCCAGTTCCCTCACTGAACAGGCTGACACAGGGTGGTTGGTTTAAGGGCCTTGGCTGGGATTAAAGTGTTTTCTTTAATTTTTTTTTTTTTTAAACTTAATTGTATTTTTTATTTTTTATTGTTAAAAAGATTCCCAGACTAATTCAACTGAATCTGAAATTTGATGAGGGAAATATCCTCTCCAGAGCTTTTCATTTTGGGAGGAAGGGAAAAACAACAGCAGCTCTGCTGATGATAAAATTCAATTAGAGTTGAACTACCATTGATTGTTTTGATTTCATTTGTGTTTATCTTTTAATTAAGCTGTCTTCATCTGATTTTTAATTTTTTTAAAATGATTTTTTTTGTCCTCTTTCTTTACATGTGATTCAAGACCAGGTATTCTGTGAGCCTGAATGGAAAGGTGGAGTGCTGCATGCCTTACATACCATTCTGGATGGTGAAAGCAGCCTTCTAAGAAGTTAAGTATTGTTGAGAGACATATGTTACATTGAGGATGGTATCCAGATCATGCATGAGATAGGCATTGCAGAGCCAGAGGCGTAGGTTCGTGGCCACGTCTGGGCTTCTTGAATAAGATATTTAGTCTCCCTATATACTCTATGGAAAGATTTAGGTGTGCTTTGAAGACCAAAGGCCTCTCTATTAATCACAGAATCATAGAATGCTTTTGGTAGGAAGGGACCTTAGAGATACATAGTGCCAACCACTGCCATGGGCAGGGACACCTTCCACTGGACCAGGTTGCCCAAAGCCCATTTACCCTGGCCTTGAACACTTTCAGGGATGGGGCATCCACAGCATATCTGGGCAACCTATTCCAGTGTCTCACCACCCTCACAGTAAAGAATTTCTTCCTGATATCTCATCTAAACTTACCCTTTCAGTTTAAAACTGTTACCCCTTGTCCTATCACTACACTCTCTGATAAAGAGTCCCTCCCCATCTTTCCTGTAGGATCTCTTTAAATACTGGACGGCCACTATGGGGTCTCCCTGAAGACTTCTATTCTCCAGGCTGAACAACCCCAACTCTCTCAGCCTGTCCTCACAGGTGAGGTGCTCCAGCCCTCTGACCATCTTTGTGGCCTCCTTTGGACTCATTCATGGCCAGACCTCGGACCTATTGGTTACAGCATTTATTCACCAGGGTGTGAGCCGTAAGTTTCCTCTGCTTGGAGGAAGATGGGATGCACAGCTCTGGTATGGGGTAAGAGGGTAATCCCTTTACAGGCTGGATCATGGTGCAGGCAGAAATGCAAAGGCTGTGGGACCAAAAGGAAAGTCAACGTGAAAGACCCTGACCAGGACCTAGTTAGTTGTCAGGGTGATCTGCTGGGAGAAGCGGGACCAGAGTTTGCCTCCCTGATCAGCATCCTCTCCATGGAAAATGAAGACACGAGATTAATTTTGTTTCTAGTAAATACTTATATTGAGTAAGAACCAGTTATTGCATAACAGCATGATAATACATTTCCTCGGCTAGTGTGTGCTGCAACAGATCCCACAAGAGCTGCGAAGACTTGGCTTCCCAGGAGGAACTAATTTTCATAGCTTCTTCAGCACCATGGTTCACTGTAACATGAGTACAGATTTAACTTTATTAAAGCAGCGTATCTAAGGTAGCTCAGCTAAACACAGAAAATACGAGACACCACTACACGCTGTTGTTTTCATGAGGACAGAAGCTTTAATATTGGAGAGCGATAAATTGCCTGGAACGACATTATGTCCTGGAATGCTGTGCTAATGCTGATCTGCACTTGAGTAACTCCCAGTGCAACATCAGCGGGCCTTCAGCTGTAGTTTTTTTCAGTGAATAAGTGTTAAAGTTTTTTTCCAGCATACACCGATCTGGCTCTGCCAAAGGCAATGGATGGTTTCCTGTTTTCCTGCTGGTAACAACAGAGATTGAACCAGGCTCTCACAGCTATTCATCACCCTTCCGGATCCATCCCTAGCACCCAGTTGCAAAAAGCTGAACAGCAGATTCAGGTCCAGATCAGAAGGCAGTGTTTGCCACAGAGAACCCTAATTGCTTTGTGACTGGGTGACTGGTCTTAAGAAATTACTTGTTTTTTGTGTAGTTCATGGGTTTCAAGAGTCAGCAAAGGCTCTTGATGCCTGAGGAGCATTTTGGATATTTGGGGGTTGAAAATGGATCTGCTTTTTGCATAAGACAGATTGTATCCATCTCAGACTTCAGTCAGTCCTCAAAGAGTCTGGGTGAAAAGTGGGGGGATTGCAATTACCCAGGGGGGCAGGTGTTTCTGCAGGATGAGGATTTATTCTGATTTTTTGTTCTGAAATAGGCATAGGGAGGAGGTTGTGACTGAAGCCTTTGCACAGAGGAGGAAAAGGATAGTGAAGGTCATGGAGGGTTCTGGTGCCCAGGGAGACATCAGAACTAGGAGATGATGCCAAGGACAGAGAGGTTGCCATTGAGAAATGACAGCCTGTAGGGTTGTTTGTATGAGCTGGAAGAATGCACACAACACAATGTGGAGTAGCACATGCTGAAATCATCCAGTGCTGATCATCTGAGCATTCACTGGTACTGGGCTGGGTGTTCATTTGGGGTTTGAACCAGTGTGGGCAGTTTTGTGTTATTTTGCTCCCAGTTTCTACAAAATAAGCAGTATTATCAGTTGAATTTATCTTTTGGCTCAGTAGACTCTAAAAAGTGTAATTCAAGAAATGCACACGTACATATACACCCACATTTGAAAACACACCTACACTCATCAGATATAGCTATGTATATATTATTCTCTTGCTGCCTTTTAGTAACACATAATATAATTAGATAATCAAATACGTCCTAGTCTGATCAAGTTCTTTCCATCAGTCAATGAGGGTTCATAGCTCTCTGCTCTGCATGGCAAGAAGGATTCTCCTCACCACTCACCCCCTCACCACTGATGCTCCACACAACACCACAGGCAAAAGCTGAATAAAGAAAAAGCTATCAAGGTAGCTAAATTGGACACTGAAAAGGATAGAAAGCCCCAAGAGGGTGGAGTGAATCCTCAGCTTTGCTCCCTTTTGTGCTAGCGTTGTGACAAGAGTCCTTAATTAAATGATTGCACAATGCTTTTTTCCCTGCGGGATCAGACTTCATTGAATGCACAGGATGGAAGCACTTACTGAAAAACAGGCCTTAGGTAAGACTTGTTTTATTCTCTTTATTATTAACTGTGAGCTTTCAGGCCTTAGCTGCTGCCTGCTCTGGTGCTAGAAGCATTCCCAGCCCACCCAGCTCTCTGCAGTGCTCCACGTTGGTGGTGTCTGGGCCCCACAGACTCGTGTATTGCAGGGGTGTGCAATCCCTATATTGCAGACAGGAACTGGGGCACAGGCTGGCAAAGGCTTGGAGCACTCCTGATCTTGGCATGCCACTGTCAGATTTTGGGGATCTCATTTTTGCAGGCAGGCAGTGCCAAGTAGTGTTGCAGTGTGATCGAGCTGAGACAGGCATGAGGAAAAGGAGCCTTGCATGAGAGAAACCTGCAGTTCAAGCCACCAGCTGAACATCCCATATAAACAGGTAGAGCCAAACCTGCCCCTCAGCCTGCCTCAGATCTGCTCTTTGTCCTTGTGCAGTCCACTGCTCCTCAGCCATCCTGTCTCCATGAACTCACTGGTGTCACCTCTTGTCACACCTCCCTCGCTCCCCAGCAGCATCTCCTCAACTAGCCAGCCCATTCTGCCTCTGCCAGTCCTTGTCCTATTTTCCCTCTCCAGCCACAACCTCTCCCTGCCACCCTACCTTCTCTGGGGAATTTGGTCCTGCTACTAGGCTTGGGGAGGTTGCTCCACCATCCTGATCCTGTCATTGAGGTGGTGGAGCATTCAGAAACCAGGGGAAGAGGGCTCTGGTAGCTGTCACGAGAGTCAGGGCCATGTGTTCTTCACAGCAAGCCAAGAACTGAGTGTGTGTGGGAAGTTGTGCTGAACCCTGAGGCATTACTAGGGAGCATCGACTCCACAAGGAATGGAATTGCTATAAGCTGAAGGATGCAGAATAAGAATAAACCTGTGCAAATCAATACTTTTCAAAGACTTATGCTTTGGCCAGACAACAGTAGTTGGTGACAATGATGACAAAGAGCACAATTAACGGAAAAGGCCACCTCCGTGCAAGATTTCAAGCTCTTGCTCCAAGTGCTGTTCACAGAATCACAGAATGTTAGGGACTGGAAGGGACCTCAAAAGATCATTTAGTCCAGTCCCCCTGTTGGAGCAGGAACACCTAGATGAGGCTACACAGGAATGTGTCCAGGTGAGTTTTGTTCTCAAAAGGGTACCAGAATTTCGTCACCATGAGCAAAAAAGCACACTTTCCCCAGCCTCAAGGCTGAATTGCTTGAATTTAAGACATCGGCCTGAGGCAGACAGATAACACAGAAAAGTGTTAAGATTTGAAAGTTAAAATTTGGTAACATTCAAAGTGTCTGAGTGCAGGGGAATTGCCCTCAGGAGTACTGTAAAATGCCATAAATGAAAGATTGCCCAAACACAGGCTGAGATTTAAGACGCCTTGGTGGGGACCTGCTTTTCCTCAACTATGAGAAGGATTACCCTGGGAATCATATGGCAGACTGTGAACACCCAATGCCTATTTACTCCTCCTCTGGGCAAATGAAGGAGAAAGCCTCTCCTGAGTAGCTCCTTACACCAGCAACCATTTCATGGCAGTGAGGGGGTGATTTGCACCATCTGTGAAGACCCCTCAACTATTCCTGCCTGGGAAATCCTGGCAGCATTGTATTGGACAGCCCTAAATTCAGAGCAGCAAAGAGATTAGTATTTTTTCTGTTAATGCATGGGGGAGACAAAGGAGAGGGTGAATAGCAAGGCTTCAGAGAGTGGAAAATTAGTGGCAGGCAAGGCTGATATTGCTGAGAGCCCTAAACGTTTTCCTAGCTCCAGCAGACACAAACAAAGCAAAAGGTACCGTCCCAGAGTCAGGAACATGCTTCCTGCAGAGAAAGAAAGAAGTGTTCAAATGGCTTTTCCTGTTGTTGAGGAGCAGACAAAATGGCTCTTTTCTGCTATTGGAAGCATTCAAAACCATTAAAAGCTGACAAGGACTGGGGTCTGCAAGGCTGTAAATAGCAGCATCTATATTTAATCAAAGATGATGAAGGATTCAGTGAATTTCTGTCCCATAAGCTTGACATCAGCTGTGTGACAAAGACAGGGAATGCAATGGCAGAAAATGTGACTATGGGAGTTTTGAAATGCAGAAAAAGGGGCAGCTGCTATGAATTCCCAGCACACAGTTCCTGGCTGGTACTCTTTAATTCTTTAACAGCCTGCAGATTGTTCAGGTGGCCAACACGTACTGCTCGATGTGCTGGTCCCAGTAAGGGTTATAGCGTCAACGTGAGCTACTCCATGAGGGGACATCCTCTCCCTGAAATGCCTATGAAGATGGCTGTCTGAATAATGAATCATTTGCTACTTTGAGACATAGATTTTTTTTTTTCTTTGAGCTGATTAATAAAAAATCTGTTTGGGTTTACTTTTAAACCCCCCTTGTGGCTTTGACACCAGGTTCATCTTTAATCAAACCCTGGAGTCCTTTCAGAAGCTCCAGATCTGAAGAGCTGAAATGAAAGGCACTTTGCCTTCCCACCCTCTCCACTCTGCTGGGGTTCAGGAGGTTAGGGGCTCAGTTTTTATTGCTAGCCACTTGAAAATAAGATTAATCTGTACAAGTATCTTTGCATCGACACTGTAAATGATGAATTTCAGCAAAAGCAAGAACATGTCATGGAATGGCATAAAAACTGGCCCAGGAACAGAGCAGGTTTTCATGAAGACACAAGCAAGGAGGAAGTTCCACAAGAGGCCTTCTAGGAAGAGCCAAGATTTCCTGGTTAGATAAAAGCCCACCTGAATTATTTCACCAACCATTATATTTTGAATTAAGCCCTTATTTACACCCAGTCTTGGTTGATCTCCCTGAGAAGCACCAGATGTAGGCTCATTTGGCCCTCATAACACAAAAATACACCAAGCTCCAAAGGGCAAAAAGGGCAAAAAACAGAGCAAGAAAATAGAAGCAGGCATTTGCATGAGACCTGTAGTCCAGGCTAAGGGGAGATGTGAGGTAGCAGAGGAAGGATACTTTGCAGTTGCTTTGCAAAGTCAGGTCAGAGCACAGAGTGGGAAAATGATGGAGAACGTGGTCAACAAGCATGAAGAACCAGATGTTTGGCTGCTTTAAATCACAGCTTTTTTTGACCCAAGGTCTAG
The DNA here is from genome assembly GCF_036013475.1 of Columba livia. Lineage (NCBI taxonomy): Eukaryota > Metazoa > Chordata > Aves > Columbiformes > Columbidae > Columba > Columba livia. The sequence goes on along the minus strand of NC_088602.1, from coordinate 154,841,813 downwards.
TGCATACCTGTTTGGAATTGCAGAGCAGGCAGCAACGTCTCTGCATGCTCTCCTTCTGACTGTGATCAGAGCACGTGGTAATCGCAGGGGAAAAAAAAAAGAAAAAAGGAACCTTTGAAAGTAAACAACCCCCTCCAAACCCCAGCTCTCTTTTCTAGCTGCCTCTACAAAACAACAGCAGCAACAATAACAGAAAAGCTTTCTAGAAGCCCCTGGGCTCTCTTACTGTGGTACAGTTAAAAGCCATCCAATCCCCCATATGAGCTTTTGATCAGAAGACCAATCATTGCACACATGTCTTCTCGCTCTGCCCACTGGTATGCACTTCAGTCTGATATGTAGCAAATTTTCTGCAATAAATTATCTAAATAAGAGTCAGATAGCCTCATATCCATTTTTTATGTGGGACCCTTTTCTAAAGCCCAGATTTCCTCCTGTCATGCCCTCCTCCCCTTCAGTAGGCCCCTTCTCCCAGGTAGCTGATATGTGGACAAAGCTGTTCCCAACCCTGCCAACTTACCACCCTCTCCATTGCCATCTCTTTGGACTTTGTCTCAGTCTCCGCCCTCTTGATTGGTGCTAATTTATGTCGGTTCTCGGACCTTGGTCGTCCATCTAATTGTTTTGAATCTAATTGAGAATTTTGCCCTCAATATCTATCTCCCAGAGGGATTTACAAGGAAAGATTAAGGACATCAGATAGGAAGGTGAGCTAAAGGACAAGCCAAGGCAGTCTGAGGGCTCAGAGGTTTCTGTGGTGTACAAACATCATCAGCAGAATTGTGTCTCCCTCGTGTTGAAGAAGACTAATTTCCCTGAAATTGGTGGCGTGGCTCACTGATAAAAGTCAGTGTGAAAATGGAAATCAGGGCCATGAACCAGGGGGAGGAATTGTTCAGGTTACAATGGGTTTTATGGGAGATTAAAAGATGAAATTGCCATACGGAAAATGCAAGTGGAACATCATGGAGGTCTGTGAGACTGCAGAGGGGTCTCTTCTGAGAGGTCTGTAAGCCCTGTGGTTTAAGTCACTTGAAATTAGGTGAGGCAACACCTCTATCTACCATAAAAAATGGCTCTTCATTTTTGTCATGGAATAAGGCAGGGGATCTCCTGACGCTCATTTCTGAGATTCTATTAGGCTAATGTGATCTGATCCAGCACACTGTGGCAACAGCCCTCCGGGATGTCCATCGATGGGGACTATGTAGCTCCATGCTGTCACCTCTCATTGCCACTGCCTTGGAGAAGTGACTCAGGTCCACCAAGGGAACTAAATGCTATCAAGACAGGATTTGAGGCTGAGGTCTCTGTCAGGTCTTTTGAATAGAGATGACAACCACACATTTTCATTTGAGAAGCGGGATGAGTCTGCTGAGAGGTGGTCAGGGTGTTTCTGGCTGGGACAAGTGTAGCTTGTATGCTGGGATATCTCATGGACTGGTTCTCTCTGAGGCAGCACAGCCAGAGCCATATGCTGGTTGTGAGAAATCTGATTCCTTTTTTCCCCAGCCACCTACTCATGGGATACCACAGACTATTACTCTGAAGTTAAGATAAAACTAGGACTGCGTTACTATCTGCAGGTCTTGCTAGTGTGTAATCAGCTTCCTTGGATGACTTGTTCCTCCAGCAACCCTTTGACAGGTTTAAGATACATTTAGGCCCAAAGCAATCCTATATGTCTGAAGGACTGTGTTTAGTGTTTCCCAAAGACTGGTGTGTCCAACCTGGCATTTTCTGGAAATATCACGGCATAAACCAATGCAAAATAGCATCCTGAGAACCAGAATAGCCATAAAACAAGTGGACTTTCTTACTTCTTGCTTTGAACATAGGTAGGGGGTGCAGAGGAAGGAAAATATACAACTATTAGATGAGTTGGGGTGAAAAGTGGAAGAATAGGAGGTGTTGGGGTTTAATAAGATGCCAATGCCAGAAACTGCCCCACTCCATGCTAATTTGTTCTTGATTGCACCTCAGAATAAAATTAAGAAATTGATGAAAACTATGGTAATAGTATTGTTTCTCTGGGATTTGACCAGCTGCATATGGATAGAGATGCTACACTTACCCTGAAACCTAAATTTGCTGTTCAATGGGAAACTCTGAAACTTCATAAATAAACAAGAAAGCCCAAGCAAAAATGTTCTACATCAAAACAAACCCTCCAAGTACTGAGCCTGCTAGCAAAAGAGGAATTCTAAGGCTTTGATTTTACAAGATTAAGTTGGGGAAGTTTGCTCAGCAGCTCTTCTTCTCACCCCTCTGTTTCAAAACAGGGCTTCTAGAGGACCTCAGAGGCATGAAGCAGAGCTTCCAGATTCTGGGCAGTCATCATGATATGTAGAAATCCGGGGTATGGAGTTATCAGACAAACATATGGAGTGGACAGAAAGTAAGCAATAACCATGGAAAGCTGCTTGGTTCCTATTAAGAGACTGATGAAACCCAAACACACCTTGACCAAGAAAAATCGTTACATTATGATCATCCCAGAATCCTCCTCTATGCTACTCTAATATTCCTGCGGGATAAGCTGTCCCAATGCAGGTGCTGGCTTGCAGCTCTTGTGCAGAGTCATGCCCCCTTAGCTTTAGGTGCCAGTGTCTATATTAGAGGTAATCAATCAGTGCACAAGGACAATTCACACCCTGGAAATGGCACTAACATGTGGACTTCACTTAACCTAGGATCCTTAGTGTGATCACTTTTTCTTCTTTAAAGGGAGCCCAGGTTGCTTAATTCAGGTGTGTACGGCTGCAATGTAGTCACTTAAAGTTGCATGAGGTGGACGCCGTAGATAATTCCTGTTGATTTTAATCAGTTAGGTGCTTAAAGCCCTTTGCTGGAGCTGAAATTTAGTCCTGTATCTGACCAGAATGTCCTTCAGATGACAGATAAGATGACAGGGATGAAGAGGATATAAAAGCCCAAGCAGCTGTAGTGAAAAGGTCTTGTGTAAGACCTATAGGAGGAAGAACATGGTATATCTGTCTTCTGCTGAACAGTTATACAATCATAGAATTATAAATTGTCCTGAGTTGGAAGGGACCCACAAGGACAATCGAGTCCAACTCCTGCACCTGCATAGGACAACCCCACAGTTCACACCATGTGTCTGAGGGCTTGTCCAGTCTCTTCTTGAACACTGTCAGGCTTGGGGCCATGACACCTCCCTGGGGAGCCTGTTCCAGCGCTCCACCACCCTCTGAGTGAAGAACCTTTTCCTAATGTCCAACCTAAACCTCCCTTGGCACATCTTCTTGCCATTCCCTCTGGTTCTGTCTTTGGTCAGTAAAGAGTTCGGTGCCTACCCTTCCTCCTCCCCTTGTGAGGTACCTGTAGACCACAATGAGCTCTCCTCTTAGTCTCCTTTTCTCCAGGCTGAACAAACCAAGTGACTTTATTTGTGGCCTGGAGAAATGAAACCCATATAGGGTAGAATTTATCTTTTCCCCTACAGTAACCAGCTACTCCCTGGCTTACAGGTCTCCCAAACATGCAGTACATGGAAAGCTGGTACCAGCCAGACAACAAGACAGCTATTGACTCACTGCAATCTATTATGTAACTAACAATTAGCAGCTAGAAGAAGTCTGAAGTCCTGGCAGCTGCAGTCTGGCCAGAGGGATTTCTTAAGTAAGCAACCTGTTCAGAGTCATTAACCTACCTGCACTCCCATGTGCACAGGACAGCCTCCCCAGCAAGCCTTTGGGTCACTATTTGCTTTAATTTTGGACTCTGTCATGAATGGCCACCCTTGTAAGTGATATGCCTGGGAGGGAGAGCACATTTTAATGGTTTAGCTCAGTGGCTTCCCTTGTCAGTGTGCAGTATGTGCTGTGGCTGCAAGACAGAAGATGGTGCAACCCTTTAAACAGTGCTTTCCAACATTGCTTCTCATGAAAGTCAGGGGAAACATTAATGGAAGCAGGACTGGACCCTGAATAAGCATGGAAAAAAAAGCACCATATGTCAGAAGGAGATGAATATTATGTAAACAATGAGGCATACAGACATTTTGTAAGTGGGCAAGCGGATCTCATTATTGATCTACAATTAAACTCAACTGTGGGGTCATACCATCCTATTATCTCTTGCAGATTAAACTCAGGCTGTCTCTTTTCATTATTGTTTCTGGTGGGGTTTTTGAGTGTTCTTAATTCAGGTCAAAAAATGAGAGGCTTCCTCATAAGCATTTTAATTAACCAGATGAAGAATTCTCTTTCCCCCAGAGACCCATGATACCAAATCCAGGACTCAGCACTGCTACCCCTTTCAGACTTTTGTATTTCAGCTCAAATTGTATTTCTGCCCCTTTATTCAACTCAAAACCACAGACAACATATCAAACCCAACCCCCTCTCTCATTGACTACTTGGGAAAAAGAGTATCTTCAAAGTCTGATTTTTTTGACCTAAACATGTGCTTTGCACCCCGCAGCACATGAGGACCAGAATGTATGAGGAAAGCGACCTAAACCTGCAGAGGAAAGACCTTTTTGGCTGTACCTTGGGGCTACACACACCTCACTGCAGGCATCTTGCCTGGCCCAGGCCACCAGCTCAATAGGGTCATCCAGCGTTGCCTCAGGGCTGAGTAAACCCCTAGTGCTTTTGCAGGGCTGTTGGGTGCTCCATCCTCCCAGGGAGAGGATCTTAGTTGGTCTGTTGGGTTTCTACAGAACATGCTGCTCCTTGGGCAGATGGAGAGCTCCTTCCTGGTCCGTGGTGACTCTTGCCCATGTTTGCCAGGCTGCGGTGACTTGTGGTGGCACTCCTGCAGCAAGATGACCTCACACCACAGACCACCCATCCTCCCAGGAGGCTTGTTTGAGGAGAGGAACTGCACACTCCCAAAATACTCACAAGTGAGAAAAGCATGCCCCCAAAGTCTTCCACTCCCCCATATCCTCCTCTATGTGGAGCTGGCGCAGATACTGCTCCTTTCCAAATTGTGGGGTAGTGGTGTGCCGTAAGAGGGGAGGACATTGAAGAGCAAGTACGGTTTTGGGAAAGGCAGCAGCTCCAAGTGGTGGGGGACGAAGGAGAACGTGCTGGGGAGCCAGGCAGTTGTCAGCTGCCCTTGCAGCGGTGAGCAGTATCCCACGGCAGGGATGGTAGCAGTGAGCTTTCTTGGCATCAAGCTAGGAGCCTTTCAAGAATAAAAATGAAGTCTCAGGTGAATCAATACAGACTTTTAGTTAGATACAATTTACGACCAACCTTGTTTGTTTCCCTGGTGCTCGGTAATTAAGAAGGAGAGTTTAGAATAGACTCCCTAAAACCTGGCGATGTGCTGTCACCCAGGAAGCAGGGTGAAATACCTTTTGTTTTAGCCATGGAAAAACTCCTGACAGGGAAGAGTCTGTGTGCCAGATAACATTAACTGTCCTAGACTTACCAAGGACATGGATCAAGGGCAAAAGGCACTGGTCAGCCTGGCAAGGCTGGACATTGTAAAGAAATACTGACTGTCTATAAAGAAGCATGGCTTTATAGTTGCAAATGTGGTATTTTTTCCCATTCAGGAAATTTCTGGTGGTAAAGATTTTGATCCAAAGTGTGATTCATGGTAAAATGGGGAAGGATCATCTGCAATAGAAACCTCATGTCATATTCGCAGAACAGGTTTCATTTCACGAGAAACACTTATTCCTAAAAGTGTGTTATTTGACTGCATTTTCTGTGATTTATCTTCATCGTATTGCCATTTTTCTCTTTTTCCAGTCCTCCTTCTCTGGCATAGTCCCATGTGAAGAGGTGACCTGATGCAGGATAATGCTCTCTCCCTCAGTGGCTTTATATGTAGCTTCTGATACTCACTGTGATATCTGACTTGGGAGCAGGAATGAAGTCAGCTTCTGTCAGACGCTGAAGGCCACCAAAGTTGCCAAATTTTTCATGTTTCCTCCACTTTGCTCGCTGGTTCTGGAACCAGATCTGGATACAGGCAAGAAAGAAAAGGCCCAGAAATGAACAGGAGATGAAGGAGGAACCACTCACATCCAGCTACTTTCCCTACTGCCTAAGTGAGCATCAGAAAACATTGACCTCCGGTTCAGCAGAGCCAGGGACTGAACCTGAAGGGAAACATTGGGTTCAACACAGCACCTTTGCATAGCTTGTGGGATCTCTGCTCTATCATGACAGCCTCTTTTCTCTCGCAGCTCACAGAGAAGCTAGGATCTCCTTGTTCAAGGAGACAGTGGGATGGGGTGCAGCAGGTCTTCCAGGGCTCTCCTGGGAAAGCAGACCCTTTTGTGGTCAAAGCTTTGCAGCAGTCAAGGCACATGACATTCTGCTTTCCCTAGGAAGTGTGATTTGTTGCAAGACAGGACTCTTTCAACCTGTTGCCCAAGACTGGGAAAAGACCCACCTAGATGTTTTGCATCATTCATGGAAATGTAGTAACAGGATTCTTCCTATATTTAGCTGGTAACATTTTGAAATTCATATGAGGAATCTAAGCAAAAGACTCAAGGAGATGCCACCTTCTAAATCACTCAGTAGTCTGAATATGTTATCTGCGATCTCTTTTGCACTGGAAAACACATAACTAATTTTCTCAAGGGAGTTTCTTTCATATGGCAGCTGATTTGACCTGTCTGGTTTCTGGGTGAGGTGCTCAAGCATTATTGTGCAGCCACAGTAGTGCATCTTGTTGCACTGTTGTGAAAAGTTGAATCCCCCTTTCATTGTAGTTTTTAGCTGGCTTCAGAACTTACTGTTTGAATGTAAAAATTTCTTTCTAGGCAAGTGATTCACATGAACACAAGGTGTTATTGATCAAAACCAGCTGCTGCTGGATGTAAATATGTATGTATCTTAAACCCAGTAATGAGCAGCTCAATTATTTCTTCAACTCTTGCCTAGGAAGTAATGGGAATGTCAGGAGCCCTCTGTTATATTGCTGGTAGTTAGCAGTATCTGAGGTTACTGAAAGGACAGTCCTGTTTATCTGGCTTTGCATGTGTTTGAGAACTGCTTAATCTGTATGAACTGCTCCATTCCCTTTCTACCATGCAGGATGAAACAGCAGCATAAAAATGACTCTTTAACACCAACGAAGTGATTGAGGGCAGAGGGGGGACTGAAGCCAAAATTCAGCCTCTGAAGTGCACCTTCCAAAGTCTGCACATAGAACAAGTCCTCACTTCAGGGATTTATTTTTTTTATTATTTTTTTTTAATAAAGGAAAAGCTGTGTTCACAGACCAAAATGCTCTTTTTTGCTCAATCACATCTCCAGCACCCTTACCCCTAAAATGATTTCTCGATGCCCACTCTGAATTTCTTTTACTGGGATTTAAAACTATTCCTCCATGCTCTGTCTACCACAGATAACAGGGTACTGATATACTTTATTGTCTGCATGCTACTAATCTCCATTTTTCCAGTGTTCCTGAGCTATGGCACTGAGACAGAGCACAGTATTCCAACGTGTGTTCATGAAAGTCACACCAGTACTTAAGCCAGGGACAAGTGCTTGCTTAATCCTTCCTGAGATTTCACAAAGGCTCCTTTGTCCTCCCAGTAGTCAGCAGGTTGTCCAAGGAAACAAGAACTAAAACAGAGTGCAGGGGGAGGCTGGTGTGCCCCATGTTGTAGGAACTGCCACCATTTTTCACTCTGTAAGATTGCCCCTTTGCTGTTCTCTTGCAGACACATGACCAATGATCTGGAACTTGCTGTACTAAAGAGTCAGCCTTTCAGTTATTTTCCAGTCCCATAATCTTCTTACCATTTCATTGCACTATCATTAAAGATTTTACTGATTATATAGTCCAAATTCACCTTTGTGTCGGTAAATGGTTCCTGTGAGACATCACCTTTGAAATGTCCTCGTTTGCAGTTGGACACCTGTTGCAGACCTAGCATTTTGTCTACTAGCATGTGTCATCTTGATCTGCTCTGTTTTCTTGATCCAAGGCAAGGTCCTTACAGTCACATGCCATCGATGTTATTACTTTTGTCAACCAAATACACAGGAACATAGAACCACAGAATCATGAAATTATGTGGGCTAAAAGGGACCTTTTATAGATTGTGCTCAAAGCTCTGTGTAACCTGACCTTAAACACTTCCAGTGATGGGACATCCACAACTTCTCTGGGTAACCTGTTGCAGGGTCTTGCCACCCTCATTGTAAAGAATTTCTTCCTCATAATCAATCTAAATCTATCCTTTTTCAGTTTAAAGCTGTCGCCAATAATCTCATCATAAAAACATGAGTTTAACGACATCTATTTTCCATACACCAGTGTTGATAAGAATTAAATGTATTACCCTTTATTTAATTATTTGTTAAGTGAGACTCATATCAGCTTTATCACTGCTTTGCCATGTTTGGCTGACAGGCCAGTCATTATCTGGTCATCCTGTTTACCCTTTAAATACTGACATAACATTAACTTTCTTCAAGGCCCCTGGAACTTTTCTTGTGCTCCAGGACTATTAAATAGCAACAGTGATGACCTAAAGTGCTTCTCAAGCAGCTTTTTAAGAACTACTAGAAGCAAGTCACCTAGATGTCTGCGTTTAAATATACCTATCTGTAGCAGCTGCTGTTCAACATTGTCCTTATGGAAAGTGTTCCATCATCACCATCTGATACTACTACCTTAACTGACGTATTTCCAAGGATAGAGCAGAAATTATGACTGAACATCTCTGCCATTTCTACATTATCCTTGACAATCTTACTGTTTCTATAAAGTAACAGATATAAATATAATTGTTCACTTTTTTTGTTTTGTTCTTAATGGACTTTTATCGAGTTTCTGATGATCCTTAATTTTTCTGACCTAAGCTTTGACCTGTATCCTGCTGCTTGGATTACTCATTTTTTGTATATATATTTATTTTCCTAACATTTACTCATCCATTTTTCTTCATTTTGTGTTGCGTGTAGGCATGCACACATGCAGGGATATAATTCGATCTATCCACTTAAACTATTTCACAGCAATCATAGCTTTCTTTCTTGATTGGAGGACACAACCTTTTTGCACAGTTATGAAACATTTCACTTGGGTTGCCCAAGGGCTGCTCACTTGTTTTTTTTTCTCAGTTAAATTATCTCTCTGAAGTAATTTGACATATACTGCTTTTTGCTTTGTCAAAACTATTATTTCAAAGTACAAAGAGCATATACAAATTCTCTGCACTCTGTTTCATTTATATTTGACAAATGCAATCAATTAAAATACAAAAAATTGCAACTTGTACCATAGCCACTATTAATTTTTAGTTCTGTGGTCAGTTTGTCAGCCAAGATGAGGTCAAATGCAGAATTCCCTATGTCGTGCGTAACACTGTCTGAATTGGGTATTTGCCATCTGCAATTCATACACAATGTGCTTTTAACTTCCCTTGTGTACATCTGAGGTTGATGTTTCCCGTGATAACTCTTTTTCTTCCCCCCCCCCCGCTTCAGATCATAAAATACTTTTTAAACAGAAGATTGTCCTTGTCCTGTTCTTTCATGTGGTTTGCTGTTCTCTTTGGAACACTGACTGATAATCCAGACTGTGCTTTATATAATTGGAAATGCATTGTGGGTGCACTGATATCACTAATGGGCATATTATGGGTATGCTGTTCCAGTTTTCCCTGTCATCTAAGTATGACGCAATATCACCATGGTTAGTCAATTGACCCAGGCATGTCATAGTCAATAAACTGCTCTATGTTGAACTTTGATTGTTAGAGTGGGATATGTGCATAGAAGTACACTGATGACTCTAGCATTATGGCAAGTATAGAAACAGCCTTGTGCAAAAATAATCACAACAGTGCCTAGTAAACAATACCAAGTCCCAATACACAGTTATATATATCTATATATCTATATCCATATAGATATATAGATATGTCAATATAGCAGATTTCTTATGCAATGAACATTTGGGGTCAATTTTGAGCTCAGTCAGCAAGACTACATTACGGCTGGGGGGAACTGGATTAGTTTTCATGCACTGAAATTACAGCCAGGGCATTTATAATCTGTGATATCAAAATACAGAACAGTAAGCAAACATCTTCATTTGGGCAGTTATTTTCACCTTTTTTGAGACCCTGTAGAAGATAGATGTGGATGACAGTTTGTACTGGATGTACATTAGTCTATAAAAGGTTGATAAACGATTAATAATATATTCATAAATGACCGCTCTGTCACTACAGAGTCCAACAGGTTGCTCATAACCATCTGTAACTCATATTTTCTCTGCATTTAGTATGCTTAGAGCTCCTGTTAACCCTTTGATGGATCCGATTTGACTAGTTCCAGCTGGGTGACAAATACTTTTTTCCCTATGTGTAAAAGGAGAGTGGTGATACTGACTCCTTCTGTAAGGTAACAGAGAGGTCACGTATTTCATTACCATTGTCACGAAGGCATAAACCGTTAAGAGTGTACTCTGAATGAAGAATTGGTATAGTAAGTGTAGACTTTTGGAGGCACAATGTACCTGAACTCTGGCTTCTGGGAGGTTTATCTTTGCCGCCAGTTGATTGCGAACATGGATATCCGGATAGTGAGTCACCTGGAAAATCTTCTCCAGTTCCTGGAGCTGCTCTGCTGTGAACGTTGTCCGAATTCTCCGTTTCCCTTTCCTTTCAACTGTGGAAACAAGGAAAGGTGTATCACATTTTTTAGGAAAAGGCCACAGGGCCACAAGAAGGCTCAGATATCCAGCATTTTCTCTAAATTGCTATGCAGCTGGAATGGCACCTCCAACACCTTCTAGAAATCTACTTAACATAGGTGGCTGTCTCCTGACCCAGAAGTGAATGTGAATGAACTCCTTTATCATTCAATGAGTGAGCCAAAAGTGCCCATTTGCCCCATTAATCCACTGTGTGTCAACAGCTATGAAACCCACACTAGCCCTGCAATGGGTTTGTCATCAAAGTCTTTTAGCATTGGACCAGTCATTGACCCCTTTTTGCTCTTGTCTGTCACATGTACACATCTGTTGTTACTTATAATCCTTTATTAACTATTTGTGAAGAAGCCCTTAGTGTAAATGAAATGAAAGAGAAGATACTCCATTCTGTCTTGGTGCTATTCTCATGCCTATAACAAATCACCATTTTTATTCAGCTCATAAATTTTCCATCCCTATCTTTTCATGTCATACTGTTCTTACTAAGCTTTCCTCAAGCTCTAAGGTATTATCATATTCCATTGTCACTCTATTGATTTTGACAAATTTACTCCTCCTCTACGCCAGCAAGATCAAAGAGTACCCGAAACGTGAACTCTGTGGAGCGAAGCCAACCATTCCAGCCTGACTGACTGCTGCTCTCTTCCCACACCTTCCTTTGACAGTATTTAGGGGTAACCAGCAGTTTCACTGCAGTGTGACAATGGCATTAAAAATGTTATCTTACAAAGAAAAGTCATGGTACTCTCCTGACTGCACCGTTGTGGTGTAGTGATTTTCTAAACAAGCTTAACCTTAAGAGCTACAAAGCCTTAAAATCTATGGAGAAGAATATGGGGAACTTTGGGTGCTGTGAATTCCTAAGGGGGCTCTTAGATTGCTCCGTTCTTTCACCTAGTGTGAAGCAGAATACAGTCTTCCTTCAGCACTCCTACACTGTTTTGAAAATGCCCTCCTAGACCAGCGTATTTTATTTAGATCCTGAACTCTTTATGCCACTTGGTGTAAGTTAGAATAAGGTCTAGGTTGTTCTGAAATTATGCTGAAGGGCTGATGTCTTGCAGGGAGGAAAAAGGAAGAGCAGAAGTGGCAGCTGTGGTAGCTGATCTGCAGAATATGGAGTTCAGCCTCATCCCAAGGCTGAAATCCTCTCTGGTGCACATATGGAGTATCTGCCAGCTGACACTGAATGACCAGTGCAAAAAAGCCATGGCCCAAGCATTGTGAGTCACAGGGTTTTTTTCTACTGGCTTGGAAAACTGCAGTCTGATCGGAGCACAAAAATTCTAATATCAGTAATGACTAGGATAAGCTTGCTTCTCAGTGACCTGAAGTAATTGGCAATGACACGATGTTGCTCAAGGAAATGACCTTTTGATCTTCACGGTCTCATGACAACTGCCAATTCATAGTATGTAGCTAGATGCATACACTTCCTAATAGGAACAGTTAACAAGAGGTTAGCTTAGCCCCTCAAAGAGACTTTCTACTTTTCCCCCACCTTTTGTTCAACGATTAGCATAAACTTTTACTTTTGGGGCTGAATCAGTGAAAAAAAGTAACTAAACACCTTGGCCAGTATAAACTGGGCTCTATGCCAACCAGAAAATGACATTTTTCATTCTGTAATTAAAACCTCATTGTGACTCTGTTGACACAGAAAATAAGGACTAAAAAGCTCTGTCCACTGTCTTGGTAGGAAGATGCCTAGGACACAATATCTGGGGACCAGTAAGTGAATGTATTCCATTGTGAATATCTCATCTTTTCTAAACCTTGCTAGTACTTTGAAATGAAACCAGCCATGCAAGAATAACTGGGGAACGTCATTTATCGTAAACACTGTCAATACTCCCATACCTCAGAAACAGCCTAATAAAGATGATGTCCAACACAGTTAAATCCATGCCATTAAACTCTTCACCAGCTTATCAAAGTACTACCCATTAGACTGCAGCACCGGCTTCAGCCCCAAAGGAAAAATGTTATTTACATTGACTCTTGCTGGCACTACTGGGGCAGAGAGCTGAAATGAGAAATATTTTTGTGTGTTTATGCTGAAGATAGCAATGGACATTCTCTCCTAAGAAGCCATGATTTCAAAATTGCATCTACTTGAACATTCGCAAAAGATTACCGTAAGGGGGATTTATTGTTACATGGATTAAGAGGGAAATATCAGTGCTGAGAATATGAATCTCAGAACAATACATCCCCTGTAGATATGGTAAAGCTAATGGTTCATAATGGTGTCTCTTGTCTTGAATATTTTCTCCTCACACCTTTCTGTGGGGGCTGGCCTCCATATCTTCCTGGGAGATGCTGCAGACAGGTGAGATTGAGTACTAGGGTGATATCTTGTCGAGCACATCATGTTCTGTCATACATTAATGAATCTCTCTGCTATATTTGTATCATTGCAACAGATGGCATTTATATTTCTCTAGCACAGGGCAATTCATATAGCAGATCCCAATAACAAGTGAAGTTTGACCTGACTTTGTCACACTCTCAGAAAATGGAGGCCTCCCTGAGATGTCCTGTCTCCCTGAACACTGAGCTGAGCTCTTGCTTCGATCTAGGGTAGAAGACCAGCTCCACAAACCTGAGAAAAGGTGCAGTCCACCTCCAAAATTTCCTGAGTGGAGCAAGAGATCCAAGCTCAAACCATGACCACATGCCTGTTCCTGTAGTCCCAACTGTATATCAACACTTGGGATGCTGTCAGGGTTCTTGTCCTGCCATGTTTTGTATGCCCAGGCAGTTTGTGTACCTTCTAGCAATCGGAAAGCCTCCAGGAGAAAGAGAACAAACCTGCCTACCTCCTGGAAGATTTCTGAATTAGCAAAAAAAGCCCCATAGTTTTTCTAAAATGGATTACATTACTGAACTGAAATATAGTTTCATGACTATGCAAAGGAAGAAAGAAACTGTCCACATTTTAAAATCTCAGATGTCCCATCAGAGATTTTTTTTTTAAAAAGTATATTTTAGTATTCTATCAGAGTATAGCAAATGATGATTTAGCTCAGTATAAACTCTTCTGTCTCATACATTATATAGACTCTAGAGAAAAGGTATGACTGAAGTGGACCATGACAGGATTGAAGTGAATGCCAAAGACCAACCGTATTAGATGTCATTGCAGTAGGCACCATACAAACAGCGATCATTAAGTTCTTGCCTGTGAGCACAGAAGATGACAGCCATCATCTCCTCTTCATAATGTGGAATCAAAGCCAAAGCCAAGACTTTTAGTGCCTAAACCAGACAATACTACCTGGGTTAGAAAGGAGTGGTTTGAATTATTAGGTCATATTAGCTGCAGCACTTCTCCATAGACAATATGTTCATTCATACTGGAGACAGAGATGGCAAAGTGAGTATCTGTCCTTGGCTACCACCTTAACTAGTTGTGGGTGCTGGCAGGACACTTAGTGCAGAGTCCATTGGATTAGTCAGCCTAGATAGACTGAAGAAGTCAGCTGTTACAAACCATGCAATACCATCTCTACAGGGCCAAAGTGCCCCAGTAGCCAAGATCATGAGTCCAGAAAGAGCTGCATTGTCTATCCTACAAAGAACAAAACTGGTGTAAGTTTGGGAAGAAAGTTTTAGTTGAGCTGGGTCATCTTATGCTACCTGAGAGCCAGATCCATTGACAGGCTCACTTGTGCTGGAGATGGAATGGGGACTGGGTCTGCCAGATCTTACTATACTGTGTCCACTGGCAGCTAAGAAGTGTCCAGGATTAGAGAGCATGGCTTCAGAGAAAATAGGCTTATGAGGTTCTGGTGTCTCATACCAGCTTCTTTGGTATGAATATGACCCAGAAAACTTGATGATGGGCAAAATAAACTCCTTATCAGTTCACTCTTACATCCTTCACATTTTTACTTCTTGAGAGGTGAACTGTTTTATAGACAAAACTCTTATGTAAGGGAAGGATCTACACAGTGCTCAGAAGTGTCAATCTTACTGAAACCAGATTTTTCAAAGCTGAAACTCATCAGATTAAACAAAATATAACAACATGAGGTCAGCTATGGGCCAGTAGAGACTGAAGGACAGGCTTTGATTTCAACTGGAATGAAATTAAATTGCTAACAAAATAGACTCCTGTGACCTAATCAAGGCTTTGCCAGTAGGAAATGTAAAAGAGCACATATTTTTTTTTTTTTTTTTTCTGTAAGTAATGAGTAACTCTATTTTTTCACCCAAAAAAATCTATGAAAAAAATACAAAAAAATCTAGGGCTGTATGTTAACATTTTCCCTTGCAAGATGAAACTTTCTCTGACTGTAGCTTTGATACTTCCCTTTGCCTTGGGACCTTAGCTTAGAGATCCCATAGCAAACAACAGCATTCAGAATTGCAGTCTAATAAAGAATGTGGGTGGAAGATATAAGGCTAGAAAGTGTTGGAAGTGTAACATTGGCTTTACAAACGTGGCTCTATAGTCTCTGGGGAAATAAGACTCTGTCTGAGTTTCCTGAGCTATTTTCTATGTAAAAGCTGGGGATATTCAAGTGTGTTTTTATGCTCTGTGGAAGTCATTTGCAGGTTAGCTGACTGCTGGAACCAAGCCTGAAAATACCAGGCAGCTAAATATGTTAGCATTTGCAGATGCTTAGAGATACAGCTGTCTATACATTGCCTTACTGTTGGCATTGGAAGGGCCAGATTCTTCATGTTGATAAGGCAGTATAGCTCCTTTAAATTCAGTAACAGGTTCCATTTGTCCTCTGCAGATCTAGCTTTATTACTAGGTCAGACTTGGAGAAAGTTGAAACATTGGAACTTTGTAGAAATACAGATTCTTCTTGAAGGTGTGAAGTGAAAGGATGAGATCGATGGTTACAAGTTGCAGCAAGGAAAGCTCTGATTACATAATAGGAAAAAAAGTTTTCACCATGAAGGTAGTCTGACTTGGGCCTGGAGAGGCTAAGTCTCCATCCTTGATATTCTAAACTTGACTGGACAAAGGCCTAAGCAACCTGATTTAAGTTGGCCTGGCTTAGAGTTGGGGTTGGACAAGATCGTCTCCAGAGGTCCCTCCTAACTTACTTTATTATGTGATCTCTAACCTTCAAATATCTGCATGGTCTGAAAGTCCCTCATAATTCCTTTCCTAAAAAGGGAATTTAAGCTCGGGGACCTTGATTTTCAATTGCTTATTTACACAGTTTTAGCTTAGCATATTAAAACATATTTCCACTGTCCAATATAACACAATCACAAGATATTAGAGGAATGAGCAAATCAATATCGAAGACTACTGCTTGTACCTGAGTTTGCTATGTAAAACATACCCAGCTTCAGCAATGCCATACTTGGGCAAATTAATTCTGGACTGTAGTCTGTTGTAGTCAAACAATAAAATCATAGAATCGTTTTGGTTGGAAAAGACCTTTAAGATCATCAAGTCCAACTGTTAACCTGACATTGTCAAGTCCACCTCTAAACCATGTCTCTAAAAAACTCATCTACGTGTCTTTTAAATGCCTCCAGGGATGGTGCCTCAACTGCTTCCCTGGGCAGCCTGTACCAATGCCTGACAACCCTTTCTGTGAAGAAATTTTTCCTAATATCCAATCTGAACCTTCACTGGCACAACCTGAGGCCATTTCCCCTTGTCCTATCACTTGCTACTCAGGAGAAGAGACCAACACCCTCCACGCTACAACCTCCTTTCAGATAGTTGTGGAGAGTGAGAAGGTCTCTCCTTAGCCTCCTTTTCTCCAGGCTAAGTAGCCTATGGTACACCTTGCAGGGCTGTTTTTCAGCTGCCCCCTGTACCTGAACCAGTAGACAAATGCTACCTTGGTGAGATCTCTGCAATTGCATCTCCCATTTGCACTTTTGTCAGGCTAAGACTCTATCAAGCCTGCTTGGTGTCTCTGCAAAGGTGCATACACTGGAGGAATAAGGAACTAAAAACCCAAGAGAAGGGCTGGAAGTCAGTGCTGGCATGTATTTGCTTTGGAGTATGTAATCTAGGTAGTTGAAAACTAGTGGGATAAGTTTATCTTGCTGCAATCCTCTTTGTCATTTCTGGGCAGACACCTCATGGTATGCGATAACTAGATCCAAAGATTTTGCTTCTTCTTTGACAAAAAGAGAGAATGCAGTCATCTAAGCAAGTGGCTTTAGCTACATAACCTCAGAAATATATTTTTTTCTGTGTAACAAAGTTGACTGTACCATTTGTTTCTCAGAAAGAAGCTCACAGAAATTGAAAAAGAGCCTCATTATATCTGGTTAAGTTCTGTTTTTCCCTTTTAGCCCCTTTAAAAGAAGATCCTCTCTCCTTTTTAATGAAACAAATTACAGGTATGTGGGTATCCCAGGCAGTTCCTTCCTGTGACTTTTTTGAATATTATTCTGTAGTGGTGATCTTCTGCTTGTGGCAGCCAAGCCCACAGCAAAAACAATTGCAACTTTATAAAATAATTATTATAGAGTGCTGATGGCATTAGGACAAAACATGCTTGTCTGTATATAGAAATGTACCCATGGAAGTCCCTTTCATAATTAAAGAGATGGCTCCCAGCTTGCAAAAGAGCTTCTGCCTCAATATTGAGGTGGGAATGTGGTGGTGTGGATAATCTTTATTAAAGTGGTTTTCCAGCCTTTGTTAAGAAGGGCTGGCATAACCAGCAAGACTGATCCTGCTTGGATGGGTACAATGTGCTCTGGATAGAGCCTCCTGCTAGCCTAATGCAGCATTTAGCATCCAGCTGCTGGCCATTCAGGCATTGTACAAGTTAAGACAGAGTGGCATGACTCAAACTTTTAAAGGCTTGACTTCCATTCCTTCAGTCCAAAACTTCTTGATGGAGAGTTGCTTCCACCCTGGTGCAGAGTTTAGTGCCTCATCGCTTGACAGCAAGGCTGAAATGCAGAGAGGCACAGACTTGAGGCAGTATGAGCAGGCATGCTAAAAATACCAGGCCAGAAACCTGTTAAAACAAGTTGTGTGGCAGTGGCCAGGGGAATTTCTTAGTCTGCTTGTCAGAAGAATCGTCAAGGAGTAGATGGTATGTATGAAACCATTCACGTGGACAGTTCATTGGGGAGGAGGGTGCTCACCATCAATGTGAGCCCCTGATGAATTTAACCCTTCCTAACTGCCAGAAGAGAGATAACAGTTTTTGCAAACGGTGCTGCCCTAAAATGGTGGTGTGCATAACTCTGGCACAGCCAGTGGTCTGTAAAATATCTGCAGGAAGAAGCATGAAGGGCATGATTTGAGGGACCCCAACTGACATGGGCCTGTGTTAGTCTCCATCACCTGATATCTGATCTGTACTTAGGCTAAATGACCTGCACCTTCATGAACTCCTTCAGTTCAAAGTGGATTTGGTGTAGGTATATGTGTAGTTTCCCCATTCAGCTAAATCTCATGCTCGAAACTTACTGTCTGTGAATGTTCATCCGCTGCCCATCTTCACCTTAAACATGAGAGAGTAGTAACCAGCCTAATCCAATAACAGTTTACACTGAAGAAAACAGGGTCCCCACCACTCTCCCCATGCTCTCTAGTCAACCAGCTTTGTCAGAAAACAGCCATTTGCCCGTGGAGAAAGCTGAGATTATTGCAGGTTGCACAGACAGCTTGTTTAATACTTAATTCCTGCTCTTTGTGATTATTTGTTTCTGCAAACCTCTAGACATCAATCAGGCGTGCTTGTTTACATCCCTGGCTCAGAGTCTGTGCTCCCTCCAAGAAAGCATAATTCCATAATTACTTTAGTGTGTAGTCTCTGCTATTTCCCATTTCAGCATAAGGTGCTTGCTAATACAGTAGGTAAAAGGTCTGCCCTCAATTTTAAAGAACAGTAATCAAAAGTATCAAATCTCAGGGGTGTAATGAAAGTTCTCAGACAATTTAGGAGAAGCCAATAAGTACTTGGAAGACCTTTGAAATAAGCTTATCAAGACACGCCATCAACTTTACAAGTGGTCACATTACACAGATTTGACTAGCAGGAACAAACTAACCTCAGGGTTCTGTGTAATTTACCCTTTGGATCCAAAATTCCTGGGAAAGAAGGGTCTGCTGGAAGAAAGCATTGAATGCTAATATTTGCTTTAAAAATATAAAAAATGAAGAAGCAACAGAAACAGAATTTATGATAGTTCCCTCCAGCTGCTGACAGCTTTGCTTTCTTCAGTGCTTACATCAGTGAGACTTTGTGTGAACATAGTCTGAAGGGTGGGAGTAAAGGAAGTGTGTTTCATGCTTTTCATTTAATATCCAGGGTGTGATTATAAGCAGACATTCTTCAAAGGAGGAAAACAAAGAACCACCCTTCAACAATGTCCCAGATAAACCCACCAAAACAAAGTCAATGGTCTGCTGCATTTCTAAATGTATATAGCAATACTGCACTTCAGAGACACAGGGCTGCAGGGACTATTCACACTGACAAACAGAAGACTGCTAAGACAGCTAATGGCAGCAAAATTATATATATATGCATTTATTTTTTCCTCCCGCTTTCCCTTTTCATTTATTATTGCTTCCTTTTGTTATGCAGGACAATGGGATGCTTGTGCCCTTTCTCTCAGTCCCACTAGCATATTCTGGGCAGCCGATATTTATCTGGGACTGTGAGCTTCATTGTCTCTTGGGTGTTTTATAAATGCATTAAAGTAAGTCAGCATATTGGGGAAAAGACTGGTCTGCAAGAGATAAACCATTCTGTTTCACAGGGATACATGGATTTGACCATATTGTCCGCAAATGATCAGTACAAATGAATTTATGGCTTCAGAGAAAACATAAACACTAAGCTAAATATGCCTGCAACTGGCATCAATACAGAGGGGACATGACTTATACTGGAAATTCTCCAGGACTGAGACGATCTCTGTATTTCCTTTTGTCTTCATGATAATTGCCACCAGAATTTGTTAATATGCTTTGGGATCAAAGATGCTATAATAATTATAAAACTATTAGATTAATAACAAGATTCTCGAGCTCTCAGTCAGCAATGTGCAGAGGATTTCTGCTATGGAAATATTTGGATGATGTTAACTCATTATGGCAGCCTCCTCTACAGTGAATAATGGAGATATGAGCTTCAAGAAATAACATTGTCCAGTTGTTTCTATGGCCTGAAAACCCCAGTTTCTGGTGGAATTACTAGCCAGCTCCATTTATGGAATCCTGATCTACCTTGTGCTTGAATTACTGTCCAGAGAAGAAATCCCACAAGACGTGGCATCTGCTGGTGTCTTAAGGTGATGCTGCTATCTGGCTTCTCCAGGGCACTGACTGCTGGAGCAAGGGACTGGAACCATGACCCATGTGCAATGATGGGCATACTTATCCACTGCTTTTAGATGTAAATCGTTACATTGTACACACACAAATGTGTACAGTCAAACTCAGCTTGTGTAAAATACATTGCAAAAGAATTGCCCATGAGGTCTGAACTAGGCTGGGATCTTGTACATGGCAGTCTCCAGCCGGAGCTGCTGTAGGTCAGGCAGGAATGGGGACATGTAGCCCTTTCAGGCTCCAGTGCTCAGCTCTCGTGAACTGGTCAAGTCCCAAGGGCATCACACAGAACGGAGAGAAGGAATTAAAAGGAAAGTGAGAGGTCAGTACTTAATTTGCAGGTTTACATGGATGTGTTACTGTGATGTCAGTAGTGGGTCCAGTCTTGTTTAACCTATTTATCAATGGCCTGGATGAAGAGACTGAGTGTATCACCAGCAAGTTCGCTGATGATACGAAACTGGGAGAAGTGGTTGATACAGCAGAAGGCTGTGCTGCCATTCAGCATAATCTGGACAGACTGGAGGGCTGGGCAGAGAAGAACCTGATGAAATTCAACAATGGCAAGTGTAGGGTCTTGCACCTAGGGAGGAATAACCCCAGGCACCAGCACAGATTAGGGGTTGACCTGCTGGAAAGCAGCATTGCTGAGGTTCTGGTTGACAACAGGTTGACCATGAGTAAGCAATGTGCCCTGTGGCCAAGAAGGCAAATGTGTCCTAGGGTGCATTAGGAAAAGTGTGACTAGCAGGTCAAGGGAGTTTATCCTCCCCCTCTACTCTGCCCTGGCAAGGTGACATCTGGAGTATGGCATCCAGTTTTGGGCTCCCCAGTCTAAGAAGGACAAGGAATTACCGGAGAGTGTCCAGCCGAGGGCTGCAAAGGTGAGTAGGGGTCTGGAGCATCTTTCTTATGAGGAGAGACTGAGAGAACTGGGTCTGTTCAGCCTGGAGAAGAGAAGGATGAGAGGGGATCTCATCAATGTTTATAAATATCTCAAGGATGGGTGTCAAGAGGACGGGACCAGACTCCTTTCAGTGGTGCCCAGTGATAGGATGAAGGGCAACGGACACAGACTGAAGCACAGGAGGTTCCACCTAAGTGTGAGGAAAAACTTCTTTACTTTGAGGGTGCCAGAGCACTGGATCAGGCTGCCCAGAGAGGCTGTGGAGTCTCCTTCTCTGGAGACATTCAAAACCCACCTGGACATGGGCTGGGGGCATGGGCTTAAACTCTGCCAGGGGAAATTTAGGCTGGATATTGGAAAGAAATTCTTTACAGAGAGAGAGTGGTCAGGCATTGGAATGGCCTGCCCAGGGATGTGGTTGACTCACCGTCCCTGGAGGTTTTTAAACTGAAATGGACATGGCACTTAGTGCCATGATCTAGTAAACAGACGGGAGTTGGACCAAGGGTTGGACTTGATGATCTCTGAGGTCTTTTCCAACCCAGTCGATTCTGTGATTCTGTGACACATTCCTGTGCGATCCGCTCTGGGTGAACCAGCTTTAGCAGGTGGGTTGTACTCGATGATCTCCAGAAAGCACCCAACATTCAGAACAAAGACTTTGAAATTCAAATGGGGGCTTAGCAAAATTAAATGTTACTTTCAGCATATCTCTAGGGCTTTTTTTCTTTTTTCTTTTTTCTTTTTGCTTACAGTACAGCCTATAAGTTCAAAGTGCAAGAGGCATTGCTTCCTATAAATGATTTGTGATAAGGGCATAAATCTGTTTAGTTTAAATGACACTACATTTCTAAACTGCTTAATCACAGAAGGTGATTTGTGGGAAAATCAAGCTTTTAGGAGCACTACAGTGTTACTGGCTTGCCTGGAAATATACTCCAAATAGACACTCAGAGTCACAGTCAGGTGCTCTTAGTATCTCAATATGCCCATGAAGGGCATATTGTCATGGCCTCCTCATCATCTTTCTGCTCCTATCCAAAAAAGCACAAGACAAACCCCCGCCCTCCTGCCTTCAAGGTGATTGCATAGCACGCTTGATTTCTTCTGCTCCCTGACAACTATACAGATGTGTATGCTTAGTCAGAGCCCTTCCTCACAAATTATGTAGGTGCTTTAGATAGATGGAGGAAGTCTGTGAGAAAGGGATGAGGGAACACCCAGCCAAGGATTTCTGGTGTCTTTCACATCAGAAAGCTCTCTCAACACTGAGGTTTGTGTCATTTCCCTGGGTGCATGTTGAAGGCATTCTCAGTGTGGGCCTGAGGGAGGTCTTGGGGACACCTCCATAGCAAATGCTGTGGGCATTTGGCATTGCCCGGGTGCCTTATTAGAGAACCCACAACTGTCCCATAGCCATCATGCAGAAGGTACCTCTGAAGCACTGCAGAGTTGACGGACATGGAAACATAAGTTCATTTGCTACCAGCTTGAGCTGTAAGGTTTACAGACTGCTCCCAAGGATGGTGCCAGTCTACCTCTCCTGCAGGCACTGCTGCCAGCCTCGTCCTGGGAAGGTGACACCAGCCACAGCCAGAGGCGGGAGAAAACGAGATGCCAGCTCTTCCCCTCTAACACAAAGTGGAGGAAGAAAGCTGAAGCTTGTGATGTTGGAAAGGATTTTAAACCCAAGCCTCTCGCTTTCTGCTAAGAATGACACAGTGCATGAACAGGATCTGAAACATCATTGTTTGTGCACTGTGGGGAAAATGCCAGTCCAGTGCTTTAGGATCCTCCCCCCTCCTTCAGCCAGTTTCTATCAAAGGCTCAGCGACTGCGGGAACCGGTAGCCTAGAAAATGGCAGATCATTAAACCTCTGCTTGGTTTCAAAACCCCACTGCCACCAGGGAACAGAGGGATTTTGTTTAAAATGACTTTAAAATATAAGTTGTCATTGAAAGCACCTGCTCGGCTCGGCTCAGTTTTGTGCAGATAATTACATTTCCTCCCCTGCTTTGCTGATGAGGCTGGTATCGACCACTGTGCTGGTCAATGAGGCTAAGTGCTGATTTGGGACAACCACCTCCCTCCTCTGTCACCCTGGGAAAGCCACCTCCCATCTCTGGTGCAATCTCTGGTGTGACTCTCTCCTGCATGAAATATATTCCTTTCTAGCACTCACAGGCTACCAGACACATACTGCCCTGGCTCTTCTGCAAGGAGGCACCGTGATACTGCCCATCTGCCATCAGCTGCCTGCAGCTTACAGGGCAGAGATAGGCTAAAATGTACAGTTATCTTACAAGGCTTCTCTCTGCATCAAGACAGAAATAATCTCCTGCAGGAGGAGGTGGCAGCAGCCTGTCACAAGGCTCATGTATACTATAGCAGCAGCAGGAACAAGGCTTTTGTTTCAAATATATTTCCTCTGCCAACTTGCAGAGTATGGGCCAAGTTAGAGCTGTGGATCACAGTGAAAACAGCTGAGTAACCCTGCATCTCTGGTCACATGAGCCCATTAGGACTCTTCAATGGACTTAATCGAAATAGCTTTTTTGTTTTTTTTTTTCAGAATGAAGTAAATAATAACAAAATATGCAGGAAACACCTTACTGCTGCTGCTGCGAACCTGTTTTCTGCAGTGTAGTACAATTGTCTCTATTAGCCTTCCCTAAAACTCAAAGTACTTAATGCAGTTTTTGTCACATGCTACTAATAAATTGCAGTCTGTCTATTAGGAACTTGTCTTATTCAGGTACCATGCATCCTTCTTAGCTCAAAGTCTCTGTGCAACATATTGGCAAAGTATGTTTATATTGTCCTTTGCTTTGGCTAAGCAATAGACTGCTGTTTATTGGTGCTGATGACTAATGAAATTAGCAGACCTATCAACATGGCCAGGCTTGAAAATTGTGCCTGATGCATCCTGCGTGCCAGACCTACTGTACTTCAACAATTTGCCTGTGCGCATGCTCATGACCTCTTCATCACCTGTGCAGTGGGTCCAAGGGGTGCTGAACACATTGAGCTGATTTGGCATGTTCAGCAGCCTCACTGCCTAGGTTGTGCAATGTCCATTTCCTGGTAAATCGGCATTGCACAACACAGGGACCAAGGCTGCTGAACATGTTAACTCCATAGATTGCCACCCCAAGTCGCAGGGCAATAAACACCCAAAGCAGACTCTATCACTAAAATTGGTAGGGTTGGCAGGCCTGAGCTAGATCTTTGGCTCAAAGGGTGGGTCTCCATGTTTTTGACGGTGGGACTGAAGAACCATCCCTGTAACTCAGCTAGGAGCTTAGCAGTAGAAATACGTGTGATGTCTGCTGGTAGGTATTGCCACGTACACCACTATAAGATACCAGCTGTGTTTTTTGATACTCTGGGATACAGAGGCACTCACCGTGAGGTGGATGGTCCACTGGGAAACTGCACAGCCGATCTTCCTCTTCCTCATGTTTTTTTTTGCCTTCCAAGTGTTTATGTCCTGTGTCCTCACTTAGGAGGGAAGCTGAGCTGTCACTAGGTCTCCTGCAGTGAGCTGCCTGCCCTTTCTTTGCCCCGACCGTGGGTGTAGCACACATGGCAGGGAGAAGCATCTTGGCTGAAGGTAACTCACAGTCTAACTGACTCCTGCTGGTGGAATCTGCAAAGGACACAGCACAAGACAGCTTTGGATAAAGCAACTGTTGTTTAGCACACCTTTCATTTTGTGTGAAAAAAGAAGCACGGGTGTGGTCTAGACACTTTACCATTTAAACCTGATCATATGTAAAATGGCCTTAAACCTTCTGTGCTGTGCATCAATGCCAGGATGACCCCATGTTGCAGGGGCAAGATCCCCAAAATCTAGCCTGTTCTCTGCTTCATTCCACCGTAAAACTTTGAATAGTCCTTGTGGGAGATTTTAAACAAAGGACCATAGAAGTAAGGAGACACAATCAAATGATCAAGAAAGCTCAACTTCTCTGTCAGTATCCAAATTGGTGGCTGCCTTTTCTGAAGAACTCAGAAGGATAGTAGATGCGGAGCTGCTCTGAAAATCTGTGGTAAGATCACTGTGGAATTTGCTGGATCCCAAATGCTTTTAAAAATCTGTTCCTTTCTTAAATATCCCTGTAGGTACATCTATCCTATAGGAAGATAGGCCAGAGAATAGGCTAAAGGTCAGTGTCTTCCCCGATTCAGGTCTATTTGTTTTTCTTCTACATCTGCACTGCCTGATGCTCAGATTTAGACATTAGATAATTTTAAAGGCAGCCTTTTCCTAGGCTGTCAACACCTCCCATCTGCCTTTGTGACAGGTGACATTGGTGATATCTAGGAGGGTACTGACAGCCAACTCATCTTCATGAAATCACCTGCACACTCTTGTTGACAGGACAAACATAAGACAAGTGCATATTGGCCCATTTTAGTGAAATGCAGCCATAACATTAGTTTAGATTTGAGCATGGGCATTATAAACCATCTCACTGGGAGCTGAAAGTCACCTTAGCAGTAACCAGTGGTGACATGTGCTAGGACACCTGGCCCTGTCTGGTGATGAAATTGGTCACAGAAGCCTTGACCACTCTTCTGCCATGCTTATTACTAACACCATCATCTCTGTGTGTAGCAGGGGCATCAAAAAGATTTTTCAGATCAGTTTTCTGCCCTCATTAATATAGTATGAGTCCTTACTCTTCCTTATAAAGGCAAGCAGACCTTGTGAAGACATGCACTGAAGTATAACATGCTGGGAAGCCTCATGGTTTAAGGCAGTGGGTTGTCTGTGGCTCTTCGCATCCCAGAAGAGGTATACCAAATGCTCCCATTCTCCTACCCACTCTTTTCTACATTAAAACCTCACCATAAGCCCCAGTTCTGAGTGCTTTATGCTCTGCCTTTGGTAGATGCAATCAAGCCTCAGGCTTGATTCTTCAGAGACAAGAAAATTGGGTCTATGCTGCTTCAATGGCACACCTGGAATTCGATCTAGTTTTCTTTCATGCCTGGATTTCTTTATTTGGAAAGGTGGAGTAAGAGGCAACACATAAGCATAATCAACCCACTGGGGAATTCAGGTTCCATGGTTAGCATTACTCCAAAGAAAATGTAACAGCACAGGTTTCTCTGCTATTGTGACCAAAGAACATGAGAATCTTAATGCAAGAATGGACTGCACTCCTGAGCAAGTCACCCGCATTTAGGCTCTGGGATTTGCAGCACCTGTGGCTGCTGCCATTTCCCCTCTCTTTTCTAAATAGCAGCAGGTGTGAACCCCAACAGGTTGTAGTGAAAGACACTCCATTTTTTTTAACATATATTTTACTTCTGGTGCAGTGTCTAGAATTGGCAAAGCATTTAACTTTTTAGGGTTGCCAGAGTTTTATTTTCTGAAGAAATAACAAGTTCTATTTGTAACCAGCCTTGGAGCAATGATAATTATAACATCTGGAGACAAAGTGCACTATTCTGCCCTCAGTAAAAGCCCACACAACAGGATTTTTATGGAGGGTTGACACTGACATCAAGAAAATGCAACTATGAAAGCTCTGGAAATTAGCCAAAGCCTCATGCCAATAAAAGATGGTTGTTCAAGTGTTATCTTTTCAAATTATCACCAATCGTTGTGTAAACTTTTAAACACAATTGCATGTGTCCAGCCATGCTGACCTTAAAAAAACCTGGTATGAGGTCTGCCTCTGTGTTTGAGGCATATTGTGCAAAATGAAACACATTTAATTTATTTAGGATCAACTGGGTTTGAGTTTTCTGGTGGGAAAATAGGTGAGGTTTTGAACAACATTTGTGGGATAAAGGAGGAGGACAGACAGAGTGGTCACTAGCATGGGGCTGGGGTTAAATGATTTGCTCAAGAACTCAGAGGGTACCAGTTTTAGTGTAGGTTCTGAGCCCGGGATTTCTATCTCAATCCCCCATCTGTAAATTAAGGACTAGTTGCGCTGCCTTGTTAGATGGGATCCTGCAAAGATGAATGTTTTGTAGAACTAATGGTGCTTATATCCTGAAGTAATGTTTGCATTGCAGCCTGCTCTATTGGTTGCTGTCCTGAACAAGCAAGGAGACCATCTGAAGTGGTAGTTCTTTAGGCCAGCCATTTTTTTTGGAGCATATCCATGTGACTCTGGCAGAGAGCTCAAAAAAATACCTATGAATTGCCATCTGGTAAAGTTTCCTTCAGGGAATGCAGGTTTGTTTGTTTGTTTGTTTTGCTTTCTTTTGTTTTTTTCAGGGATGGCAATGACATTTCAGCCTGGCACAACACGAGATATTTGTTACTATTGTGCATAGAAATGACTTTGGCTTGTGGCTCAAAACGGTCTTTTTGGCTTGACCTTCAATTGTGTGGGAAAGCATGGGAAGTTTCAGGCAAGATAGGAAGATTTCTTTTTGGAAGCAAGAGGTTATTTGAAATGACCTAAGTTCCATTTAAGCCTTTTTGTGCAATCACTGGAGAGAGACAGACCTATTGTAGGCATAAGGCTTATGATTTTTAGGGTATTACTAAGGCTGTGAACAGAATCTGTCACTGTGAAGTGCAAACAGCTTTTTATTGTGCTGTTTTTTCCCTTGCTTCCCTATATATATATATATATATTTTTTTTTTAAGGTGGGTCATTTTCCATTCTAATAGGTGGGGTAAATTGGTGATATCAGCCAGGTGGTATCTGTTCAGTTATATTCTTTCAGCTGTTTCCTCTTTTGCAATAAAGCTGGGTGGGGTGTTGCTAAAGGTGAAGTAAACAATCACCATATCAACATTTGTGTGTGAAGCAGCAGTTATATTCCTATTAATTTGCATATCCTTAACATAATGGCGCATAACACAGGCAGAATGATAAAATGGCTGTATCTGTTACTGCTTTTGCTATTAATTTCCCAGGTGTAACTTCCTCATCCAAAGCTCTTATTGACTTGATAAAGGACCTCCTGTTGGTGGAACCTCACTGGCAGAAACTGGGGGAGTAATGAACAATTATTTCAGATGTACTTTCAAGCACATTAAAATCAAGTTCCCAGGGATTTCAGAAGAAGTATTTCTTCTGAAATAGGGTTGCTAGTGTTCTCTGTTTAAAATGAAAGAGTTGGCACTAGGGAGATCAGCACTTGTTGGGTGTTTATTTGTGTCCCTTGTAAAGGCCATGGTTACCCTTTCTAGGGATTGTGACAAAAAGAAGAGAGGGGAAAGCATAGACTGAATACTAATATGTCTTCTTGTTCAGTATTCTTTTTTTTTAACTTGGTAAGAGTCTTTCAAAAACTCAGAAACTTCAGTAGACTTCAGATAAACAGCTCTAGCTCCAGGTCCTCTGGTAGTTGTGTTTGTGCAGTAAACTCAGAAATGGCTAATGCTGCAAATGTGAAGTTGCACACTCCTGAGAAGACTGCACACTCCTATTCCAAGTCCCACTGGAATTACGCTTGCAAAAACCTGTGGCCTTAGGAGTCAGACCCAGAAATCTTTTCATACATAATCAAGTCCTGCTTCAGCTTTCTGTGAAAGGCTGGCACTGTACACAACATTTTTTTTGGCTGGTTTGTTTGTTTTTGTTAAAGAGTCATAAAATAATGCAGGTTAGAAGCAACTTCTAGAAGTTATCTGATCCAGCATCCCTGGGTTTTCTCGGGAAAGGACTCCAGGCTAAGTTTTGTCTCTGTCCCTCATTTCTGATAATCTGCATCTTCTGGATCTCTGGTCCTACCCATCGCCTCAGCATTTAATGGCTAGATTTAGACTTCAGGACAATCATGATCTTGGTATACAGACTGCCTAGATCAGTAGATGAGCTGGATGATAATTTCTGGCCTGGGTATTCAACTTATGGTAGTCACGAGTATGTATGAGGTACCAGGTCTTGCTCTCATGTGGATCACAGCTTGGCTCAGATACATACCATATTGGATGTGGAAAATGTTCTTAAAATCCATAGTAAGATATAACTCAACCTTGACCTGTAGTACTTCCTTCTTTGCTGCTGCTGAACTGTTCTGGGAAAGAAGATGAATTTGTGGCCCATTCTGGAATTTCCAACAAGTTCCCTAGCTCATTTCCGTTCACTGACTGAGCCAAATTAGATATGACTGACTATTTACTCAACTTGTTTAATGCCAGTGTTATATGGCATGAAGTTGGATGACTTTGATGAAATGCAGCAATTATCCCAAGATGTACAGCATAGGGTATTGCACTTCTGAAATAAATAAACCTTATCTGCAAAAATTGGCAGTTCTGCTGAGAAAGTAGAGAGTAATAAACTTAGGTATCTCTTTGGTGTTAGTAAGAACCCAACAGCGAAAAACCTTCGTTTTCATTCTCTTGTTTAAACATTCTTGATCAATGGCAAAAGCAACACACAACAACATTTTGGAGTATTTCTATGGCTTTCCTGTTCTCCCAGCTCTACTGACAGTTCGGTGATTCTCCATACTATTTTCATTAGTTAACATTTTACATTGCCTTAAGTATATTAATCCAACTTTGCTTTCCAGCAGGGGAGAGAAGAGTCACTATAATCCCTTGCTACAGCTACAGTTCTCTCTCTGGCTAGGTGATGAAGTCAAAGGCAAGGCTTGGCTGTTCTGCCTGCATTGCTTTCAAGGTGAAAAATTGATTGTACTCTCAGGTGGAGCAATTTGGGATGAGACAGCACTAGCAGTGTAGTAATGCAATCCTAGGAACCTGCCACATCTGCATTCAGATTTGTCAGGCCTTGTTCTTGGAGCAGCATGCTTAGCTGAGACACGCAGTGAAACAGGGCTTCAACATATTGATCGCAGAACAGACTTAATATAAATAGGTCCTATCTCTGCCACGCTTCTCTGTTCCCAGAGAAGAGACTCCTGTTGTTAAAATGCAGCTCTATGGTCCATGATATGAACAACACTGACTTCATTTTCAGTGGTGTTATCTGTCTCACTTTGGATCCAGTGGCACAAAATAACTGCTGTGGGCTCTCTGGAAAGGACTTTCAGCTCACAAAAGCTCACTCCCATGGAGCTCACACCAGCATTTTCCCCCCTTGGCAACCTGGCACCTGGGCTCCATTGGCATATGGGCCCTATTATGCTTGCACCAGTAACAGCTATGTCCTTGTCTGCCTCTACAAACTACCAAGCTCTCACTTGTTTCAGGACTGTATTCAAAACATGGCTTGGGTCTGCTGTTCGGGTGTGATCTGCACTGGCAGCTTTAGGAAGCCTCTAAATGCTGCAGTCCTCCCATAGTACCAGGGGTGAAAGAGCCAAACACGACTAGCTGTGGCTTTCAGCAACCTTGGCTATCATTGAAACTGCCCTTTGAGCAATGGGCTGGACTTCCAGATGACCTCGAGAGGTACCATCCAACCTCAGTTATCCTATGTTTCTGTGAAAATTCATCATCACACTGTCCCTTTTCCTCATACGCATTTCTGTGCAAAGTCACAAGTACTGGCACAAAGGCAGTGCTTGCATGCTCAGCGCCAATGCTTGGGGCTCCCATGGCTGTGAGATGTGCTGTGGGCTGACTCTGCCTCGTGGTCAGGAAACAAGCTCCCTATAGAGCAACTGAAGTTACTCTGCACCCGAGGTGAACAAGCAAGTGCAAATCTTGTGCAAAGTATGGCTGAGAGGCAGCATTAGAGGGACAGGGCTCAGTCCCAGCTGGTAACTAAAGTTATACTGGTGAATGTGGTGCTCACTTCACTGTAGTTTCCTGAACAGTGTAGGTTTTGCTTCCCAAACCAGGTTGGTATCCAGTTTGGACATAAAAAGACCTGAAACTATCCAAATAAGCAATGGTTACTTGGTTTTTGGAAAAACGCTCTCTCCCTTACTACTGGATGGTTCATCCAGTCTCCTGGGAAATGGGGTCCCGATCTACGAAAACGTCTCTGTGCTACAAAAAATAAAGTGTAGCATTAAACTTTGTTAAAAGCAGTTGAGTGAGAGGTAAGCAAAAATTTTCTGTCAAAACTACAGGTCATTTTTCAGTTAAGTGGATGTGTTTACATACATAAACCACCTAATTTTTCATGAAAGATATAGATTAAAAAAGAAGAAATACTAGATTTGGAAAATTTTGGCTATTGGTCTTTGTTTAACGAAAAACAGAGACAATTTCTGTGTAAAAGTTCACTCAGGGCCGAAGTAACTAAATTGAGGAAACTGAAGTCAAAAAGGCTAATGTACTTACTGGTTTGCTAAGACTGAAGATATGCTAGTTTTCTACTAGCTGATTTTATTTAGTTCATGAAAGGACCTAGTGTCCCTGATGATAAGGAGAAATTATTAAACACAAATGCTTTCTCTTTTCTTGTTCCAGCAATTGAGTTCTAATGCTCCTTAGCTACCATTACCCTTACAGACCATTTCTCCTGCTTGAGGATGAGTGGTAGAATTTATCAGAAAATGGTAGTGATATGAGATTTGGCTGTAATTCCAGACAACGGTCAGCTCTTGATATAAGTGAAACTGCAACAACTTCATTATGTTGCAGCAGTTTTAGAACTGCTTCCTGAATTTGAATGCCTGTCCTTCCTTACGACGGGTTGTTGTTGTTATTATTATTATTATTATTAAATAATGAGAGTATTGTTTTTAAAAGGGAAAGACACCAGGATGTTGTATATGTTTACAGTACACACTTCTCACTGTTACTGCAATAACATTTTAGGTTGCATACCCACAGCTCCAATGACACTGGGGCTTCGTAATGTACAAAATGCCACCAAAGGCTGGCAGCAGAGTCCAGCCTACTGTAAGGTTGAAAGCAAATTATTTGTAAAGATTATTTCTTTAGATATAATGACTGATTTGTACCTGCTAAGGGAAATCCCAGGTTTTTACAAAAGCTGAAGTCTAAAAATTCTACATAATCATGTGGGATATCTTTAGGAGTTAAAAAGAAAGGAGCATCTTAACTAAGTGTTATAACTGGTACTTACCAAAGGCCAGTGCTGACCCTGCTTTTAGGGCTGGAGGTCTCTCAGCGTGGTTACTTCTGTTCCTGGTTTCACTGCTCAGGGCAGTGCTGGCAGAAGGTTTCTTTAAGATTTCCTCAATGGAAAAGGACAGGCTGGGCTTCCCCTGGCCAGCACATGCCTGAGGGTCTGTCATCTTCCTGCCAAAGTGGCCACGGGGCCGACAGTCCCGTGCTCCTGCTCTTCTGGCTCTTGGTGCACCCCAAGAAACATGCAGCTGGGAAAGTGCGCGTCTCTCCCCACCCGTGCCTGGTCGACCTGCAGGAGCACCAGGAGGAGAAACAAAGGCAATCCACGAGTGAGCACACACGTCTGCTCCTCTCTGCTGATCAAGACCTGTGCTCCCGTGTCTGGGGAAGGCAGCACTAGAAGTGGGGGTGAAAAGTCCTATCAACCCCACCCACTGCCAAACATCCCCCAGACGGCGCAGATTTGCGGAGCTCTGAACAATCGCATGGCCATCCCAGGAGGAGGTGTGTTCTTCACAGACTCAACTGAAAAATGCCCTGGGAAAGGTTGCTTCTTGTTGGCAAATTCTGTTTGTGGGGCAGTTATCCTCCTTTTCTGCTGTCAGGCTGAAATCTGTGGCAAGCCCTCTGGATTTGTACTATTATGGAGTTAAGAAAATAATTGCCAGGATGAATACTTGTCCCTCATGCCATTTACTAGCAAGAGAGACACCCTGTAAACTTCTCTTGCATACAAGGAGTTGTTATACATGGAAGCCTTCCTCAGCAGCAATTACCCGGTTATTCTTCAGCCATCCTCTCCAGCCATCAGCTTTGATTCAGATTCTCTTTTCTTTTACTTTGGAAATTTTGAATTTTCCAAACAGGTGCTTTTCAACATCATCCCATCTTATCAGTCACAAGAGAAAAAGAGATGACCCTTGCAACATACTTAGGAATAGGAATTAGTGCCCTCTATCCCCCACCTATCCCCCTAAAGATAAAACATTTTCTTTCTCTCTTGAGCTATGAGGCAAGCTAGCTTGATAAACATCCCACCAGTCACTAGAGCCTCCCACTGCAGGGGGACATGATTTCCTGGATAATGTGGATGAATACCAGTGATCCCTCTCCTGAGCCACTTTTATCTTCTCGTTAATTTTTATTTTGGGAAGAATGTGTGGTTAGATATGCTCCCTTTCCTTCCCTCTCCCTGCCCCCAATGGCACTTCTTGCCTTCTTCTGGGATTGCCCCATACCTTTTAAATTGCTATGGTTGTGTCTCCCTCTCCTGCTGGTTCTGCTCTGTGCCTTCCTTATTGGGCTTTCATTATTGTACTGGCAGGCCCTGCCTTATTTGTCCAATGAACTGACAATTCTTGAGCTGATATCCCATCATATGACCTCTTCATGGACCAGAGACCAAAATTACTGTGTAACCAGGGTGCAATAAACCACACCTGATAAGATGAAAGGCTTTCGGCATTTTCTGAGTTTGAGATACTGGAAAAGTGGTGGGGGCGGTGGAGGAAAGAACAATGAAAAAGGTAAGAAATAGTGCAGCCAGTCGTAATGAAGAATATTTAATTCCCTGATTTTATTAATCAAGCTTCTCCCCAGGTGACAGGGTAGACGAGTGAGTGTCTTTCACACTGATGAAATGCATGGGGTAGAGAGTGGGAAGCACTTTTCTTTGTTCCCTTTGCATCCCTCTGCCCAGTGGCTCAATGGAGCCCTTTGTGTAAGGGAGGATCTCATGTCTTCCTGATTGTGTGATGAGGTGACAGCTGTTGTGTGGGTGCAGAAGGTCTTGTAGACCTCTCCATAAGCAGAGGATAGCTTGCCGTTTCAATCAATACGTGCAGGGGGATGCTGCTCTGGCCAAGCCGCCCTCTCCTGCTTTGCTGCCAGTGCCTGTAATTCCATCTGTGCACACTGAGAGGGATGTCCTCTCCTTTTCTTAGGCAGGAAAGAGTTGGTATTTTACAGATTTAGAAGAAGTGTGTAATCTGTATTGGAAGGGAAGGGAAGGGAAGGGAAGGGAAGGGAAGGGAAGGGAAGGGAAGGGAAGGGAAGGGAAGGGAAGGGAAGGGAAGGGAAGGGAAGGGAAGGGAAGGGAAGGGAAGGGAAGGGAAGGGAAGGGAAGGGAAGGGAAGGGAAGGGAAGGGAAGGGAAGGGAAGGGAAGGGAAGGGAAGGAAAAGAAAGTTGTTCTGAATCTACATCCTTAGTGAAATCTGCATATTTAATAACAACACTCCTCTTTTTGCTTGTGATTTTTCGATGCAAAAACCAGTTTTGAATTTCATGGAAGATGATGAAAAAGCAAAAGGACAAACCTGGTGCACTCTCTTACAAGCACCTTACTTTCCCTACTCAGCTTGCCTAAGGTACTAAAAACGGGTCTACTTTTCTTGCTTTTACTGTCTTTTTTTTTTTTACTTGCTCACTTCTCAGATGTCATGAGTTGAATGTGCTTGATCCAGCCTCCAGTGTTACAATTTAGCATATATGACAATGTCTGGACTCTATATTTACTGTGCTACCTTTTATGTGAAAGCTTTAAGGCACAGGGTAACCAGCTCTAGGGACCGGGATCCTCTGTATTTTAAGCCTCTCTGCTGTCCATTTTTCCAAAGGCTCTGTATAAGTGCAGGAGTGAAGTCCGTGGATTTATCTGCTTCAGTTTTCAAGTGTAGCCTAAGAGAGAACACATTGCTTTAGCCCCTTTGTGTTTGAGCAGCTAATTTCTTGCTGTGGAGGGAGGAGACGGATTTCATGGGAAAGTCTGATGCATCCCAACACTCCTTCTGAGAGGACTCATATCTTTTGTGGGCAGTGGCTGGGTAAGTTAGCCTAGAGACTCTCAGGGGAAAAAATACACCTCTTATCCCTCTTCTGCTCCAGCTCCATTTTTGCTGAGTTATGCACTGTTCTGAAAGGAAGAAATGTAGACTCCTGGCAGTTATGTCTCTATGAACATTCACATCAGCTCCCAAAGAAAGCCATGTGCCTCCACATTATGAATTTTCTGAAGAGAGCTGAGGCAGGCATACTCTAAGTTGTCATTTTGGTGAAAAACCTTTATTCAGCGACCGCGTTGACAACACGTACCAAGCGAAACCAGAGCATCTCTGCCTTCAGAGAGTATGCGCTACCTGTCTTAGCTGCCACCAACTTTGCTCTGGGTAGACACCTGCTGAGACGATGCTGTAGTCCCATGTCACAAAATCAAACAGTGCATGTTTGTATAACCATTCTGCCTTTGTGACTTTAAACCTTCCTGCTGCTCGCAGGGACAAGTTGATTTTCTGTGTGTGTTTAAATGAGATGTGCGCATGCAAATTTACAACTTGAAAGCTTCCTTGAGAAGGCTTTATTTTTGTTCTGTCTTGTTGTATTGTACTTTTTATTAAAACTGAAGGCAATGCCAACTGAGAAATATATTTTTGTTCTTCTACACAGAAAAACACAACAAGCACTAAAATAGGAAATAGGATGAATAAGTGACAACTCTTGAAAGGGAATTAGAAAGCAGTAGTGTAATGATACATAAATCTCATGTTTTGCATACAAAAGTTTCTTCAGAAAAAATCTAGATTTGATATTAGAACGTTTAAGTAATACCAAAAGACTTGAACATTTTAATATTTTTTTAAAAATACAATATAATACATAATACACTATTTCACTAACTAAAAAAATTAAATACTTCCCTTAGAATGACTGCTAGTTTGGAATTTCTTTGCTTTGTATTATGTTAAAATAAAGATGAGTGACAGAAAAATAGAAGCATAGAAGCTTGAAATGCAAATAAACATTTTGCAAATTAAAGTAGTTCAGTTGACCCCCTTTTTCAAATGATTGACTTGCTGAAATGTAACAAATTATTTATGTTCAAAACAAGAAATGTTTTACTTCTAAATTACCACAGAATGAAGAAGTTATTTTTCTGCCAGGTTCTAAAATGATGGCTTTTGTAGGGTAGTTTTGGGGATATTTTTACATTTCTGCTTGACCTGGAAATGCAGATGACTCTCATTTGTTACAATTATTGTCCTACCTGTCTAATTTAGTCTATAAATTCCCCGAGGCAGGAAACACATCTTTCCTTGGGGTTGCTGAGCTCTGAAGGCAACTCTTTACACCAGAAGGCAGCTGTCTAGCACAGAATCATGCCATGTTGATTTTCTCAACTCGATCTGCCTGTGCCAGGCAAGTTTAGTGGTCCACAAAGCCTGTGAGGTTTTTAAAATACAGTGTGCTTTCAGAAAGTAAAAAACGTTGGACTTGAAATCAACTTGGGATCAATACTTGGGAGTTTTTTGTCCTATATTGCCTGTCTTGAAGAGGAAGAAGAATTGTATTTATGCTGTCAGTCGGGAAGCACGACTGTTCCTGCCCCACTGGTCTCTTCCTCCAAATAAAGATGATAAGGGGATGATATTCCACCCAATGTCTATGAAACATCTCCTTTAAGCTCCCACTTTCATATGAGACTCAGTGTCAGAGCTCTCCAGTGTTTATGCACAGGCTGGATGCTGCAGCTCTCAACACCTCATCTCCAAGGGCTTGTGCTTTGCCAGATATTCTGAGCAAGTCTATGTGCTCAGGCAGTCAGAGGCACCAGTACGTAGGTGCACCAGCTGCCGCCAGTGATGGTGCAGTTGCAAATTGCCCACATCACCCCTGGAGCTTCATGTCCTTGTACACTGTCTTCTTTCCTTTCCGCCTTACTGGACTGTGACAATGTCCCCAGTGACAGCTGAGCTGCTCTGAAAGTTCAACAGCTGGCAATGATCTAACAGAAAGTCCATGCAGCCTGCCTTCTAGAGTCCTTTTAACCTCAGATTTATTAGCCCCGTTTTCTCTGCAGATTTCACAAGAACCTCATAAATTAGAAATATTAATAAAAGGGACACTGTAGGTTTAAACTGATAACATTTATTATGGGTTTTTTATGGCACAATTATTATCAATTGACATTTAAAATGGCATCATAATCCATCAAGGTGAAATGGACTCAGAAATATATTTCTCCCAGGCCAAAAATAATAACAGCAGCAGCAGCAGGATTGCAAGAGAGAAAGCACACAAACAGGTCACTGATTAGATAGTTTGGAGGTGGTTTTTAGCAACTTCACCCTCTGTTTAATCCATTCTAGTATTTCATAATGCTTCTTTTCCCCCTCCAGGCCCCTAAAGCCCTTTGTAGAGATTTTTCTATCAAAAATCTTTAGTTAATCCATGATGAGGAGCCATGGGGAGCTTCAAATGGAGAAGAAGCTGTTATAGGTGGGAAGGGCTTGAGAGATGAAAGGTTGCCCTTTTCATAGCAATTCAGGCATCTGAGCAGCAATTGCCATGGAGAACTGTTCAGCATGGCTATAAACTGGCTTTGATCCATCTGCTGTTTGTCTGATGGAAAGTTAAAAATAAAGAAGGAATGTGCTTAGTGTAGCCCATCCTGCAAACACGGGAAAAACAATTCTCTCCCTGCCTGCTGAAGAAGGCTACAGAGGCTACATGTACATAAGTAAAAACAACCATCTAGGGAAAAAAACAATAAAATAAAGAGCTCCAGGAATCAATAACAGAGTAAAACGACCCCTAGCTCATTATTTCAAACTGGTCATAGTTTGGTAGTGAATAAATGTCCATAGTGATGCATGAAAATGAACTTCCTGTATCCCAGAATGGTTCTTCATCACCCAGATGTGGAGAAGGCATGAAATCCTCCCATGAATCACTAGCACTATGCTGGACTGCTGGTGTTTTGTAGTGGTATCTGCAATTAAAGAATTAGCCCTTTACTGCATTTTCCATTATGGAGACACCCAGCAGAAGATAATCTTTTAAGCAGTACCATGATAAGCAGTCTCATTTGCCAGCTGGGAGGAGATTGGCAATATGAAATGGGCAATTCAAGGTGTTCCTAACCTCCCTCAGGAGGCACTTGTCTCTCCACATTTTCAAGAGGGAAAGGCTCAAGAAGTAGTTTAGATTCATTACCATAGCTAGCTGCCTAGAGTATGGTAAGCTCCCCCCCACTTCAAATCAACCATGCGATACAGATATTGGGAATGTGAGGCTGACCTTTTTTGTCCTGTGTTCTTAACCACGTGTGCACTGGACTGTTTTGTTTTGGTAGACAGCTTTTTCTCAATATGCTCATGTGAAATACAGTGCACATGAATAAAGTGAGACTTGCAGTAGAGAGACGTCAGTGAGGTTGAGCTGATCATCAATGCCTTGGCTGTACAGGAAAAGTTTATGCTATACTAATGCGATGGAGGTGCCAGCTATTGTC
The DNA here is from genome assembly GCF_036013475.1 of Columba livia. Lineage (NCBI taxonomy): Eukaryota > Metazoa > Chordata > Aves > Columbiformes > Columbidae > Columba > Columba livia. The sequence goes on along the minus strand of NC_088602.1, from coordinate 154,803,713 downwards.
TCATTCCTGAGAAGAGTGGTCTAACATAATTCACCACCTGGATACAGTTTCATAGGAAGTAGCCTTCTCATGCTGGGAGTATTTTGAGATTTCAAGAGATGCTCCTACACTAAATCAGAACAAAAAGTCAAACTCTCAAGGACTCAAAAAAAAAAAAAATCAGTTCATTAGCCCCAGCTCAATAAAAACATTACATTTTGATAACAGTAAAATGTGTTGTCTTGCTGTTGAATTTCCAATTATCTTTTTAATCAGAATTAATTTATTTTCAAATAAAGAAGTAATCTCAAACATAGAAAAACAACCTCTAAAAACCGTTGGAACAACATGTTTCAAGAATTTGAAAAAGTTTTCAGAATTTATTTATTTGGAATAAAAGGTGAACCCAAACAACACCAGGCTGGTGGTGTAGCGCACTGTGTGTGCAGAGCAAATGCATGTGTTTGCTGCTGACCCAGTTTCCCAGTCTCCTGGATGCAACTGGAAAATCAGTAGTTTTCCAAAAAACATTCAGGAAAAGTGATGTTATGTATGCTTTTTCCTAAGTCTGTTGTCTGTCCTGATTAACAGGAAGCATAGTTAACTACCTAGTCATATTATATTGTTCAACCCACTTTTTTCAAAGGCTTTTTCTCAACTTCCATAGCTATTTTTTCTCAAATCCAGCAGCCCAGCCTGTGAAATATCCTGTAAAACAGTTACTGCATAAATAATTTCTGTGGGAATAAAGAAATTCTATAGTGCATGCATAACAAGGCTTTCATCTGTCTGGGATGGTCCAAGATTTCAGTGTGTACAAATTTTCCAACCTTACCTTTCTCTAAATCTGCTTTGATTTCCACAAGAAAAAAGCACAACTGTGTCATAAAGTTCCCAGCTGGCTCTGACACCCTGCATGGATTTCAACCAGTCAACACCTTTCACATGACAGTCTTTACAAAGTATTATGAAGCAGTGCCTCAGTTACCAGTAATTAATTCTACATTAGGGCTGACAGAGCCAGTATTAGGTGATCACTGTTTCAACCATTTCTGCCTCTCAAAGCCAAGGATGAGAGGGCAGTGTGTCCTTTGGGGCAGCACACTGGGGCTGCAACAGCCCAGGTGGGGAAGTGAAAATTGACTTACAACCTTGCCTTCCACTTTGAGTCATCACCATGGTGAAAAGATGTCACAGAATGTGAAGTGATACTCTTAACCACCTGATTTCCATGCAAAGATTCCCCTGCAGTTACTTGACACAGAAGACCCCATGATTTACAAGCCAAGAGCAATCTTGATTTTTTTGTCTATCTGGGCTTCTACAGCTCTGCAGGGTGGGAAAGAATTACAGAAATGAAATTAAATGAAATGAATAGAATAGAATAATTTCAGTTGGAAGGGACCTACAACAATCATTTAGTCCAACAGCCTGACCACTTCAAGGCTGAGCAAAAGTTAAAGCATTGTCCAAATGCCTCTTAAATACTAACAGGCTTTGGACATTGACCACCTCTCTAAGAAGCCTGCTCTAGAGTTTAACCACCCTCTCAGTAAATAAATGTTCCCTAATGTGCAGTCTAAACCTCTCTGGCTCAGCCTTGAACCATTCCCATGCATCCTATCACCGGATACCAGGGAGAAGATCAGCACCCCCCTCTCCACTTCCCCTCCTCAGGAAGCTGTAGAGGGCATACAAAATCTATAAAGAAAGCCAATAAATTCAAACCAGTTAAAGGATGGTCACTAAAGCCCTTTTCTTTGGGTGACTTATTCTAGAAAGCACAAGAGAAGCTGATGGTTGTCCTGTCTTTAAACTTCAGACTTCCTGGTAGCTAGACATGCAATTTTAAAGAAATTAATAATAGGAAAACTGAAAATTGTTTATGCTTTTTTCCTGCCAAACACCCCAAGCCCTACTTATCCTACAAAGTGTAGGGAGTGAACTGGTTGTGATCCAGGCCCTGCTGGGCCAAACAACCTCTTGCCTGACAAGACCTTGAGTATGATTTCAGTATGAGCTGGCAGCTGGGGTGGTTTGTATTATTGAATTTCTCTGTAGCTCCTGAACAGGAATGGCAGGAGGGCGTGAAAATGTGTCCTCAGAGCCGTACAAAGGAAGTCCCAAGAGGAGAATAAACTCTTTGTTGACAGAGAATTGGGTATGAGCAAGACACATCAACAGAGCAGACTGGGAGATATTATCCTTGCAACCTGTCCTGTCAACACATCATCTTTGTCAGTGCTAAAATTCAGGTCAAACTCCGTGAAGAGAGAGTAAAAGAGATCGCACAGTAGTGATTCATTAGTTATGCTTAGAAAACCTGGGGAAAATGTCAGTTCCAAATTTAGACAATACATCAAAAATTCAACCTCTGCCAGGGACAGTCATGTCATGCTGGCCAGATGGCAGAATGGCAAAACAAGCAAACTGTCCACTGAGGGCCTGCAAAACCTTGGGAGAGCACAAGATATTTGTGTACAGACTAAAGAAGAAAAAATATCACCTGCAGGCACACAAAGGAGATGTTCATCCACTTACTGAGGAGATATGAGCCCCTCTCTCCTGGCAGCGCCCTCCCCTCCTGAGCCAACCCTCTTCCAAGCCCCTTACCTCCACTTCAGTAACATTGCAACTTTCCCCGTCCTCTCCCTGGGGATCCTGAGAAAATGATGAAGTACACAGTATTCCTAGGCTTTCAGCATTTTGTTTTGTTTAATGGGCTCCAGTGGGAGCTCCTATTAATCCACTCTAGAGAGAAGAGCTTTTTTTGTTGTTTTTGCTGCTGTTGTTGTTTGCCCTCTTCTGCCTGAGGCAGGTCATGAATTATGTGCCTGACGTTCTCCCTCACTCCTGGACTTCCCTGTGATGTCCCGTGGGGGCCCATTAAGAGCTTCCTTGTTGCATCCCTCCAGAAAAAGGCCAAATGCTGAAGAAAGAGGCTCTTGTGGCTCAGAGAATTACAGGATCTTTGGAAGGGAGCAGCAAGTCACCATTACGGTTTGGATGAGGGCAGGGACATCTCAAAAGCCATATGGGCGTGGGGGGCCCTACTGGGGGACGAGTTGCATACTAGAATAAATTGTCCGATTACAGGGCAAAAGTATAGTTTGGGTGTTTTTCCTTCTTAAGTTGCCCTCTGAGTTGTAGTATTTCCATTCATGGAGTGGCACGAGAACTTCAGGGAAATAGACATTTCTGACCCTGTGGTCTGGTCCACAAACTACACGTTTGAGCCAAAGGTCCGCTCCAGCTGCTAAAGCTTCCTCTGCCTTTGGGGCAGAAAAGCCCTAGTTTATTTCCCCTAGATGACACCTAACATATCTGCTTTCATGCATTTCAAATAAATTTCCTGCAAGAAGCCATACCGTGTTTTTATAACCACAGACATTTTAAACGTATTTCTGTATTTTCTGATGTGCCACTGACACAGGCTATAAGAACTCCTTGGACTATATAGTAATTTTTTTTTTTACCCTTGCAGTTTGTAGTTGGAAAGAAACTTTTCTGTAGTTGTGTGCCAACCTGGCTGCTCTTCAAGTGCACTGTCTGCTTTTTATCCATAAAATCACGTACCGGAAAGTCCATCTAAAGAACATCATTAGCTGAGGCTGCAAAGTCAAGTACTGGAAAGCTAAGGCAATGCCAGGCTCCACATTGCTTCTGCTCATACATTAAGAAACAGATGCATTAGGACATACTAAAAGCTTTTCTAGATGGTCAGACTCCTGAAAAAGGTGTGAGGATCTGTCTCACAGCCAGGATGGATGAATTACCTGAAAAGTGACTCATTTGCATGAACTCTCCCTCAACCATGGTCCCCAGCCCCCTTCCCTCTAATGATTTTGTCTGTGTGCTCCACAACTTCCAGTAGGTACTAAAACCACGGTGGCTGTGGCACATGCCATGGCATTCTGCTGCAAACAGGGGGAGAGGAGGAGGAGGAGGCAGAGGAGCATTGCCTGGCTCAGACAACCTCTGAGAGGGATGAAAGGGCATTTTTCAGCCCAGAATGCAAAGGAAGGGTTTTGAGGCTAATACTTGTATCCAGGGTCTGCTAGGTAGATAGCTTCTCTCTGTGGTTTGTTCCTGGCTCATTCAGCTTCCTTTGGTGATGAGCTGTCAGTCACTGCTGGCCAGGCACTGAAAAAGGGATACAAAATAGTGCTGTTTTCTGATCCAGTAAATTTTTATGAAATTCAAGAAAATGGCATTTATTTATTTAAGGAGAAAATAAGTCCCTGTTATTTCACTTTAGCTTTAGGTACAGCCCTTCCCTCTGCTGTATGCTGACAGCAGATTCAAGCAGATGTTGCTCTACTCGTGACATGCAGGTTACCGTTTCCAGCTTTCCTTAATGGCCAGGAGGGCTAAAAGCATTTCTCAATAATGAAAACAGAGTTGTTGTTGTTCTCAAAGCGGAGCTAGAGCCCCAGACACGTGTCTGTGCATTAATCTGTCCTGGGCATCATGTACATTTGTTCCTCTGGCTCTGCAAAAGCAGGTACAGCCTTGTATATGTGCTTTATCCACAGGGACTCCCTGCATACACCATATACTAATTGCCATCCTTATACTGTTGACATAACTGGGTGAATACACAAGAAAGTCACTGTCAGCTTTGGTGGGTTTTTTTGTAAATACTTTTCTAAATTTCATTTATGTGTTACTACACTAATGGTAGAGGTGAAATGAGGTTAAGAATCAGTTTATAATTACCCATCACTTCCTATTTTAAATAACAAGTTCATTTTAGTCTTTTGAGGAGCTATGAAGAATATGGGGTGGTAACTCACACTGTTTTTACATCTTCAAATCTGTTACCTTTAAATCAGTGCTCAGCTAACAATACATGTAATATGTCACTTGACTAACAATAGTGGCACAGGAAGTATGTCTAGATCCCATTTCAATATTCTAGTATTGGTTATTTAGAACTTCTACTAAATAAACAAAACTCTACTGCCAAGGAATCTGAATGCCACATTCAAGCATCCTCCTGTTTATATTGTAGCTGAAGATCTAGAATTTCACTTAAACATTTTAAAAAAGATGAAATGTGTTTTTGGAGCCCAACTTGGTTCCCATAAAATCAAATAAAAAGTTCATTTGAGTGAAATGGTGGCTAGATCAAGCTTGCAACATGTCTGTGCTTTTTCATTAACACACAAGTGTTAGAACTTCTAAATGCATCTAAAATGTTAATTTTCTGAGACTGTATTTTAAATTCAACAGTTCTGAAGATGCACATTTTGGAGTCGGAGCTTATAGTTTGTAATAGAAATATCACATTCCAATAAAAATCCACCTCAGGCACAACAAGCTAAATGACTAAATATTCAGGTGGCTCCACCTTAATACATCACAGCTACACAGCAGTAAAAAAATTGCCCATGCACACATAAACACACAGTCATACGTAGCTAAGGACTGTTTTCTTTTGATAATGCAAGCTAATAGTGATACAGATGGTATAACACAATTCACAAAAAGCAGTAAGACAGCTGGTACTGAAAACATTTGAAATAGTGTAGAGAACATACAGGGAGGATGCAATAGAGAAAAGGATGCGGTGAGAGACCATGTCAGTGCCCACACATTCAAGTCAATGTCCAGCAGACACAATGTCCCACTTGGGACCATAAGCACCATGCCGATGTCCTCTTTGGATGTGGAAATAGCATAGATGTTCATATGGAGCATCCACAGGTGACTCTGCACAGTTACTATCCAGTCAGGATAATGGTCATACAAAGAACCAAGGAGCGCTGCAGCATAATCTTATTTCCTGATTTACCCTCAAAAAGACAGTTCCTGCCTTTTGCAAAAATCTTTCCATTAAGAACTTTTCACCATGTGTAACTGAACTAATAAAATCCTGGATACTTCATTCCAAAGACAGTGCAAGGGTCTTTAGTAGACCCTGCCAGACTCCACTCTTTTTATAGCAGATTAATCCAGCTTGTGTATCCCTTCTATTTGCAGCTGGAGCAGGGACAAAGATGGGGAAACATCTTAAACCTCATATACAAGCTGGTTGCAGTTGCTCTTTAGTCCTAATGGTCAGTTTCTCCTCCCCCTTTTTTCTCCACAGTGAATTGCTGAAAAATCTTCCTATTGACCTTTTAAATGACTGAATACATAGAGAGTGTCTTAAATACAGAGAGAGAGAGGGAGAGAGTGCATAGGCTTGTGTCTGTGATGAGGAAGCTGTGATGAGTGCAGCTTGGGAGTATTTTTATTTGCTTCCTGTGAGAGAAAGAGAATGACAACAAGCATTTTCTTAGCCACCTTCTGCATGACAAAACATGACCAACAAATGATCTGTGTACTTTTTATGATCTGCACAGTCAAGATTCTTGCCTAGGGTGCTGGCTGAGTATCCCTGGACCACAGCTCAAGTACTGGACTTCAAATGCACTAGAGACCTTTACCTGTGGAGGAGATAAGGTTAATGACTAGGTTGTCAAGCACTGGAACGGCTGCCCAGGGAAGTGATTGAGTCACCATCTCTGGAGGTGTTTAAAAAACACATAGATGAGGTTCTTAGGGACATAGTTTAGTACCAGAGTTAGGTTATTGTTGGACTCAATGATCTTTAAGGTCTTTTCCAACAAAAATGAATCTATGATTCTGTGATTCTATGAATCTGGATTGCTCATGTAGGCTTAGTTCATGGTTGAGAGAAGCACTAGGGTTTGGCTTATGCTAATACAGTGCAGCGGGAGCATTTGGAAGAATACAGACAAAAGGAGTGAAGCCATTTGCAATTTGTGCAATGTACCTGATTCACATGTTGGCTGGCTTAGAATATGGATCAGATTTTTGCTTTTTGGCTTACAATTACAAATATTGAAAAGCTTTCTGACTGAAGATAATTAACGCTTCATTTGGCACCTGAAGTTTCACCCAGACTGAATAGTGTGTGGACTAGGTCAGAGGAAAAGGGAATGGTTCTGTGTCTTCACAGGCCCTCCTTCTCATCATGGCTGCATTCAGTCTTGCATTGGTCCTCTCCATGCAGAGTCCAAGCATGTAGCCTTCAGATCAGTGGTCTGCAGTCATAAATAAAGATTGGGCTTGAAAACATATTCCAAACTGATGCCATTTTTTACTAATGTGGGGATTGTAGCCATATTATTCACTGAGCTTGCCATCTGTGTTCATTTAAATTCTCAAAAATGTAGCTTCCACCTGGACTTTTCAAGGCACTAGAATGAGTTTACAGCTCACCTCTCTTTTAGGACCTAGGAACCTCCTAGTTCTAGGTGCTGAAAAAGTATAGAAAAAGCAGATGCTTCTGTGTGCAAGATGAGAGGTGCCCAGTTAATGCAGTGATCTCATGAAAACAAAAATGCTACAAAAATCTTATGTCTTCATGCTGCCCTTGGTAGAAAGGGTTGTAGTGAGAAGAACTAAACCATGGCTGTCGTTGAAGCATTTTGTATCTGAACTTCCTTCTAGGTGCAACACCATGCAATGCAGAGATGTACAGGCTAGTTTCAAACATGCTGGTTACTCCAGGTGGGATTGTGCTGAACTTTGCTGTACGGAGATGATGTTTCTAAGACCCATGGTACTATCTCAGTTAAGAGAGAGTCCCAAACAGGCTATTTAGTCCTGTTCCATGGCATGAGCCTGATGAAGCAGTTATCTTTTACAGCACTGGCTTTTGCATTGACACACAGAATGACATCTGCATTGACACACAGAATGACATCTCTGTCCAGAATGACAGAGATGAACACTTCATTCTCAGTGGCCTCTCTCTGAGCAAGCAAAGAATTAACTAGAAAGCTCTTCTTTCTTAGCTTTTCTCAGTCTGCACTGCACAGCACAGACAGCTGGTCTGCCAGTAGCTAGCGGCATGCTAACAAAAACACTGAACTCTGAGTTATGGCAGGTAAATTCCTGGGTGAAAAGTACCACCCCGGCAAGGTCCTGGGCTCCCTGTTCATTAGTTATTCCTCTTCAAGAGCTTCAGTTTAATTTTCTTATCCCATCTGCCTTTGGGCAAGATGTGAACAGAACAGAAAGAGGATTTTTTTTCCCTGTAAAAGCATTCATCTTTCACTGTTGCTGCGACCCACATAAATTCTGAAGTGCTCTGACAGTGCTATGGCTTGGGAAGGACTATGGCCGTGAGCGCAGCAGGGAATGACTGACACTGCTAGCAGGGAACAGGGACTGTAGCACTAACAAACTCCTCTCCGAAAGCTTCAAACTTCTGGAGTGCTGCCTGCTCTTCCGGTGGAACCTTGGAAGTTATAATGTGGTACCTCTTAGCCACAGGCCTGGCAGTCTCCCTGCCTCCTCCCTGCCGAGTACTCTTGTTCCCTGCTCGCTCCGTAAGTGACGCCGAGACGCGGCGGCAGTGCCCGTGCCTACCCGGCCGAGGGTCGCGCCGGGCAGCCATGCGGGCCGGCCGCCGCCAGAGGGAGCCGTGCGCACGGCAGGCCGGGGCGCTGCCGATGGGCTGCTTGACGCCACGCCGCGCCGGCCAAGGGCACGGGAGACTCGGCAGGGACGGGGAGCTGCGCCCGTGCCGGGGGAAGGATGAACTTCTTCGGGGAGCCTGGAAGGGAAGCAAACTATGGCTATGTTCGTCGTCTCTCCCCGCAGAGCTGGAACTAGGAGACCTGGTTCTGGGAATGAACAAAGGGAGTCTTAGTATTGGGAAGAAGCTGTAGATGAGCATGTCTCTCTAGAAGCCAGAGGGGAAAGCCACCTGGCCTGGGTACCCCCTGAGATATAGGGCAGTTTGGAGACCTTAGAAGGTACAGACAGTTTCACAGAAGAGGGAGGTTGTTGGTGCTGCTCCACAGGCCCAGCACGACTCTAAATTCTCTGTTTGGAAAAGGTGAATAGAGAAATGGCACAGCCAGCTGCTGACATCACATTATTTACAGCAGTCAAAGTTAAAATTGTTTGTGAAGGTTTGCAGAAGGAGCTGGAGAAACTGAGTGATTGGGTAATAAAATGGCAGATGAAATTCACTGTCAATAAATGCAAAGTAATGCACATGGAGGAAAACAACCTTAACTATACGTTCACAATGATGGACTCTAAATGAGCTATTACCACTTAGAAGACAGATTTGGGAATCATTACACATAATTCTTCAAAAACACCAGCTCAAAGCTGGCAGTGGTCAAAAAGACAAATGGAATATTAGAAGAAGGAAATAGAGAACGTGATAAAATCATATTTTTTGTTACCCTGCAAACTTATGCTGTGCTCACAGCTTGAATGCTGTCTGCAGTTTCAGTCTTCTGGTGGAATGAAAAAAAAAAAAAAGTATGAGGTAGATATGGAAAATATAGCACTAGAAACTTCACAAAGAAGATGACAAGGTTCACTGGAGGGAGGGTGCAATTTATTAGACAGCAAGTTTAAAAGAAGAACCATAAGAAGTCAAGATAGAACGGCACTGTGGAACTCATTGCCACAGGAAATCTCGAGAGCTGAAATGTAATAAAACTAAAACAATAACACTTAAATAAAGCTGTTGGCACTAGGCCAAAGACGGTATTTTTTTGAGTTATGTAGACACAGCTACGAGGTCGTGAAATAACAGTTTCTAGCTGCTGGAAAGGCATATGGGGATGGGGATAATCACTCTATCCCAGCTTTGCTTCTAACACTCTTTTTGTTTAAAATCTGTTGGGCTGCACAGACCTTTGCTTTCAACCAGCAAGGCCATACTCATATCATTATGCTAAAAATAAAGAAATATTTTGATCCTAAGGAAAATCAGTGGCAGAATTCATCGATTTAAAGAACAGGGAAATCAGTTCTGCCTCTAGCTAGGTCATGTCTCACTGTGCGAGGTGTTGCATTGATTGAAGCAAGACTGCTGGCGCAGCATGAGCAGCTTATAACAGGTAGCTTTGAGCTTACCAGAAAGTAGAAGTGACTACAAGTGGGATTCATTTCAGCTAACTTTAGCGGGTGTTGAGAACTAGCTGCTTAATCTTCAGGCAACTGAGGTACTTCTTACTGTCACAGTGTTGCCACAGTACCAGGTTTGCCAGAGGAAACAAGGACAAAACACACATAGTGTTCCCAGAAAAAAAAATAAAATAAGGCAACTCAAACATCAGGGGCATAAGTCACCTTGCCTGCTTCTCAGCACCTGAAATAGGAAGTGGAGATGATGGTTTTTGGACACTTTGAGGTAAAGACGTGAGTTGAGAACTTAATTTCCCTGAGGAAAATAAGTGTGATACTGTTTGCCTTTGGAACGTAGCAGAGTACCCATACTTTTCAGGTATCTCAGCAACAGAACAAATGAGCAAAACGCAGAAACTGTATTTGCATCAGAAGCATAAATATTTCTGTTTGGTGCAGGATTATTGAATAGGCATCCCACATTAAGCCATTGGTGAACTGCTGCAGAGCTCTAACTGCTTTGTCTAGTCAAGGTTTCATCCCTTTCTATCAGAGAAAGATCTGCCAGTAAGGAAGCATCACTCCTCAGAACTGGTCCTGTCTACTGGTGCAAGCATGTTTTAGATTAATAGGCAAAACCAGAGCAGAATACTGCAGAAGGCAATACAAACGAATGAATAATTTAAGCTGTATATGTTAGGAGGGCAGGAAGAAGAGGACTAGGTTTGGAGCAATCTGTTCCAGGGATACAGATTATCCCTCTCCTTTTTTTTTTTTTTTTTCCCTTTAATTGCTTCTGTAGCAGCTGATCCCCTTGCACTGAGTGTTTTTCTGTTTTCAAGAGAAAAGCTTAATGGATCAGAGACTTGACCAGTAATGAAAACCTAGCATGTTTGCTCCAGAAATAATTTAAAAAATGGAAGACACCATTTTAAAAACCTGAAAATTTTGTGGGTTAGGATGCATTCTCTTCATTCTCTCCAGATGTCAAGCCTTATAGACCTTATTTTGTAAATGGTCAATCACCAACATTTTTCTGTGGAAAAGAAATATGTATATGCACTCATGTATGTATTTATAAGCAGAGAGAAAAATAAAGGGCTAATCATCTTTTCAGAAGTGGCTACATTGGGCCTGCCAGTCAGCTGGTGTCTTTGGTATACACCATTAATTCATATTGATTATCATGTATTGCAGTGGTGCTTAGCAGCTGCCACTGAAACTGAAGCTCCCCTGCGCTGTATCTGCACAAACACTAGGGAAGAGTCCCAGCCTTGAAGCCATCAGTGCTTAACTAGACAAGAGAAGCCATGGCAAGAAAGAGAAGTCTCTCCTGTTTAATTGCTCTTCCTATCCTCATAATTTCTAAAGGAACATTTACCCAAAGCAGTGTTTGATTAAAGATCCCTGACCAAGCTAGTGCCTTGAGATGTCCCAGGACAGGAACGTGCAGAGACCCTAGAACAAACCCCAGGTCCAGAAAAGCCTCATGGATGGAGTTCTGTGCCTGTACCAGGGTCCCTCCTCTGACCCAGCTTGGTGTGGGAGAGCTGACAACCTGGTGTGGCATCCACCTCCCCAGCAAGTCTGGGAAGCATTGTCAGAAGAGGCATCACTCATCTTGCCTTCAACGACAAATGCACCTAAAGTGGCTTAGCTGAGGTAACGCAGAAAGGCAGCTCTAGAATAAATTGCAGACCTGCCTAAATCTTCCAAATGAAGAGCTCCTGGTCCAGCAAACCATATCCACAAGTGTGATCACATCTAATTCCATGCTCTTAACTATACTGTGCAGGGCACATCATCTCTGGGAAGAAATAATAGGTTTTCACAATGTGCGTCAGTTTTGGTTACACCTACTGTTTCAATATATTTTCTGGGTAATGCCTTGCTTTTTATTTGTAAAGAAAAATAAATTAAAAAATAGTTGCCATTAGCTCTCAGTGCTATTTCAATATGATGGCAACATGTACATTAAAAATGCATAGGTAGATTAGCTATTTAACATTCAGTTGGAGTTCTGGCACAGTCTGAGGGCATGAACTGTGGCCAAGGATATATGGATTCTTAAAACTGTTTCCTGTGCTAAATCTCAGCATCAGCCTGTCCATAAGTAATGAGGAGAAGGATGATGTAAAATAATGGTAAAATACTGTCACTTCTCCCTCCCCCACATTTTTTAAAGAAATATGTTGCAAAAAATTCATAATGCACCTGGCCATATTTCTCATGTCTTTCTTTCTTCCTCATCCTGATGGAATCAGTGCTTTATATTACTCTTTAGATTCAAGAGATTATGGCAATCTTCTCTGTTTTTCCTTAGTTGAGCTGATTCTATGCAAAAGCTGTTTAAGATTCATGAGTGATTTTGCCTCTACAAAGAACAGGAATGTAGCTGAGGAAAAAAAACCAAAAGGAGAGGTTTCCAACATTCTAGTCTGACCATAGGATACTGATGCAAAATATGCACACAATTAACTTGAAATAAAACACAAAAACGTCTTCTTTCAAGACTGCCCCCACAAAAGGAGGTGTGCCTAGCTTACTGCATCCAAACTACTTGCATCCTCCCTCTTGTGCAGGCTGATGTTGCAAAGGCATACTCCTGCTTTACCGTGTCTCTGCAAAGCCATAAACTCCCAACAATTATCAAAGATTTACCTCAATCTGGGAACCTTGAGGTCTGTGGTTTCTGTGGCCAGACCCCATTGCTTCAGACCAGTGTTATTTTCTCACACCAGAAAGCTTGCAGATGGGGCAAATCAGATTCTGTTGATCATTCTTCTTAAGAAACTGGAGAGAGACAAATTCCCTCTCTGCCCACAGACCAGCTGCAGAAGCCATCGTGGCTGCTGCCTGTTGCATGGGTGCCTGAGCAACCTGCCAGACCATGACAAAGGGTGAACTTGGGTTTAGATAATTCCTAGGCTCCACAGCTGCCTGTAGTTCCCACTTCACACATCTCAGTAGATGCAGGGATCATTTTAACTGAGTAATTTTAGGCTAATTGTCATAGATCTCACAGGAAGATAAGCAGAACTACCCTGTTTCCCCCAAAATAAGACACAGTTTTATGTTAAATTTTGCTCCAAAAGATGCTAACTTTTTTACATGTGTAGCTGCCTGGACACTATTTAAATTGACTTTTTAAATGAACTGTAACTTATTTTTGGAGTAGGGCTTATGTTTTGAGCAACCTCAGAAATCCTGAAAAATCATTCTTATTTTTGGGGTAGGTCTTATTTTTGGGGAAACAGGGTAGTAACAGGTCCCTTGCTCCTGTTGTTTCTGTCATGCTTGGAGGTGCCAGTCAGAGCAGTCCAATGTAGTGCAGTCCAGTGCAATGGCTTTGTGCCTCCCAATCCTCCAGACAACTAAGGAGACTCATGTGAATAATTTGCGTACCCTGGATCTGCTCAGGAGACCAGCACTCCAGGTGCTGAGTGATGTCAGCTCATCCGTACTGGGATCTGTTTGTCAAACGTATTTGCAAAAATCCCCTGTTTCCCTTCCTGGCTTTCCCAACCTGTTTCTGCAAGGTACTTGGAGCAGGAGGATGGTGTTGAACATGAGAAAGTCTGAAGAATTACCTTCAGGCTCATGTTTAGACACACGTGCTTCATTGTTTTTTTGGATCAGGGCCTTAGCACCCTGCAGCCACCAAGTGAACAACCCTAATGTGAAGTCAGTGCCAACTTTGCGTGGCTAAGAAACAGAACTGGCACACTGTATTGATTCTATCTTCTTCATTAAGAAAGATGATTCAAATATCATTATTTCTTGAAAAGCATCCAGCTTGTGAAAAAATTCAGACACTGTTGATCAAGTTACCATGGATTTCTTTTGAGACACTGAAGCTATTAAGAGCAGAAGTGTTTTGTCTGAAATGCTCTACAGAAACCTACTGATAGAAATAATCACTTGCTAGTTGTTACCTTTCTTCTTTTGTACATGGGTAGAAGTTTACTATGTTCCTAATTACAGTGAATTAGATGAATTTGTCCTAGAAAATCAGGCTGTTCAGAGTGTGAACATTTTCTTGAAAGGAAAGAGCAAAAAAGACTTCAAACAATGAGTCCAGAAAAGGTTGTGGAGATGGGCAGCCATGAGTCATAAGGAGGGATACTTTGGGTGACCTTCGTACCTCTGCTTAATGTTTTTTTATTCTTGCACCAAGGAAATCAGTAGCATTGTACACAGACAGCTGAACTTCTTCAGTTGAAGATTTAATTTATTTGAGCTTATAAAGAACCATATAATTTCATATTATGGGGACAGAAGCCTTCAAGGCACTCTGGAACATGCGGGATCTATTCACCACAAGAAGATGATTTCTGCTCTATAATCCCTCTCTAGAAATTTTTCAAGATGAAATCTGTAACACAACTGTGAACATAGATTAATTTTTTTTTTCTACCAGAGGGACAGATCTGAAAAAATGTATATGGCCTTTTGTTCTCATTTACAGAAAGGTCTTTTTACAAATTTGGGTAGAGTTGAGTGAAATGTGACCACAATCTAAGAAAGTGGGAAAAGAGGAGCAGCCACTCCCCAGCCTGTGGCTAAGAATATGCATGGCATCCAGTACATGCTGTAAGCAGAGCTACAGCCCCATCACCCCTTCTCCATATAAATCTATCCCTGATGGAAGGAAAAAATTGTGCAAAAATAATGTTTACTTTCAATTTAAGGTTCCACACCATTGTAAAGGTAGTGGAAATAAGAATCAGTGTGTCTATACATGAAAGTGCTACTTGTTACCAGAAGGCTTTGCCCTGTCTTTCTCAGGGTTACAAGGAATAACTGTGCCTGGTAGCACAATTGCAGAATCTGTCTCTGAAGCTGTCTGAGGTTTCAAATTGTTTAAATCCTTCTCCAGTGTATGAGAAAAGTTAACACAAATAACTCCTCTTTAATTTTTAATCCAGAGGACACTGAAACTGAGAGAAGCCCAGATTTCGCTCACCTCTCTCAATGCAGCTAGCTCTGGGGCAAGATACAGTCACTTTTTAACAGCCTCTATAACAACCACATAATTGGCTAGGGCAGGACAGGAGGTGATCGAAAATGTAAGACAAGCTCCTTGGTGGATGCTCCCTCCTCCTCTGTGTGCTGGGGAAGAATCTATAAGTTCACTGCAATTCCTTGGGAATCAAACAGCTGCAGAGGACAAGCTGTGAAGGAGAAAGGTGTGACGTTACTGTACCTCACAAAGGAGACTTTGAAATTCATGATTTAAGCTCTTATGTTCCCGCTGGGACTCGGGGAGGATTATGACCTGTCCTCACTGAGAGCAAGGTGACTTCAGTTAATCCTTTCTTGATTTCTCATGGACTACACTCCCTCCCACACCCCAGCTCTCCCGCCTGATCTGCTGGTTTGGAATTCCCAACTTCTCTGCGGCTGAGCTTCACTTGAGGAGAAAGTTGCTGGGATGCTTCATGCATCACTAGGCAAAGCTTCCCAAAGACGGGGCTGAGGAGATTGAGCTGTGTCTCACATGGGTGCTACTGTTTTGTCATGCCACCATTTTGACACATTAGTATTATTAGCAAACACCACATGGCAGCATCTTCAAACAGCTAGGGTTGGGCAAAAGGGGAAAAATCAGGCTGAATCATCTCCTTAAGTGAGAAGGGCTACAAGATTTGCTGTTCAGAGTCACTGACTGAAAGATGTGTTGCAAATGCAAATGCTGCATCCCCAAGCATAGTACCACCAGTGCTTTATGGGACCAGTCAAGCTTTCTGTGATATGTGGTCCATCCAGGTAATGCTGCCACATTTATCATCAGGGTTTCCTCACCACATGTCAGGAGCTAGAAACTCCCTGGCTGCATCACAGCTGCTAAGTGTGAATCTCGAAGGCAGCGAATCCACTTCTTTCTGGACTGATTGTGCTAAGCAATGATACTTGACTAGCAATGTTTGTCTGAATCCCTGAAAAATATTAAATAAACAAGGATCTCAAAGGTCACTGGTAGAGAATTTACAGGCAGAGGAATACAATATGTGATATGTGTTCCAGGTACTATGGATAGATGGCAGCCATACTTGAACAGTATATTTACATTCATGGCAGGTGAAATACCTCAGAACATGGGAGAACCTGGAAAACCAGATATACAGCATGGCATGAGATCAGAAGGTTCAACCTATGGGAGTGAACATATAGTCCAACTTTTTTTTTTTTTTCCCCCTTTTGTCTTTCACCAGCACCACGAAAGGATTAATTCGGTTTGAACTGGTACTTTACCTTTGTTCTGTACCTGAGTTTCTTTGTTCTCTTCATCAGCTCCCAGGCTGCTGCCCACTGGCCGTTCATCCTTTCCTTACTGCCCAAAGACTGGTGCCTATCGGGGCTACAGTCACCACTGCCACCTCCTATTTAAACCAATTAAATTAACCTGGATGAATTTACTTGTCACAAACAAAGGAATGCTGACACAAACTGCTGTGCAGGCTGGTTCAAAAGGGTGCTTAGCACTAGGGGGGGAAGGGGTGGGAAGTGGAGGACAGGGGGTGCCACAGATGAGCAGCTACAGTAGGAACATCCAGCAGGTGGATCTGAAGGAGGATGTTTGTCCACAGCCTCTGAAAGCAATTAGATTGGAGCCTTGGGTGGTCTGGTGCATCTGAGAATAAGTGCTACTTATTTTGTTAACTAAATAGGGATTTTGATGTTTGTCCTTATTTCTAGATTGTAATATTCATGGGCTTGTGTGTACTGTGCAAGTGTTGAAGATTTGGCTGCTTTAATTACTGGTAGCAGCCCCTCCATTAAATGCTGTGTATTACATGAGAGGATTATGATGCTGATTTCTAAGGTGAAGTAGGGGGAAGGTTAGTTCTGTTGCAGATTCCATCAGTCCATAGGGTGCCTTTTATTCCAAATCAGGCTGTTTAAACTCAAGATGACAAAAAAATTCTGAAGCATTAGTCTTTGGAATGTGCTTTTTTTCTGGTTTCTGCATTTTCCTTGCTTTCCTAAGGTGCCTTGTGACTGCTGCATTCAAGAATATGCATGTCAGGGCATCCTGGGACTGTGTGAAGCTCAGTAGCCTAAGATAGTGCTTCTTCAAACAGTTCTGTACCATTGAACTGTACTATGATGAATTGCTTCTTCATTATCTATGATACCTAAGTTCATAGTCCCTTCACCAGGTTTGTGAACTTTTTGTTATTTTCTTTTTGTATTATTTCCTTTAGGGAAACACAAACATTTGGAAAATACTGCTTAGGACTGGAGAATATTAATTTGGTTGTCTTTTAGAAAGTAATAATTTACCAAATTCAAAGTATTTTTTTTAGGATGCATCAATTTAATCTACATCACTTTGTGTGAAATTATCTCAGTCAGCAAAATGGAAACATTTTGGCTAAGCATTATCAATAGAGATTTTAGCTCTAATCTCATAGCTGAGTTACAGCACTTTGGCTTTTAATATTGTAAGTTCATCTCATCTTGACATACAAAATTGAAATGATATGGCCAAAATGGCACTATTTATATATAAATATTTTCTTCTTCCAGTTTACCTGCAGCTGTGGTTACACTGTCCAAGGTGGATCTGGACACACTTTTTGCAGGAGGGAACACATAAAATAACGGTTCCGGCTGAACATCCTGCCACTGTTTTGAATTCTGATGTCATACTCTGACCAATGGATCACATCTGAAATATACAGAACCAAGATAGTTGCAGGTTCCTTAATACCCTTGAAAAGAGGATATTAATTTCCTGTTGGTCAATGCAAACATCTCTGCTGTTTCTCCAAAGCTGCCTTCTATGATATTTTCAGTGTGGTGTCTGGTCCCACCAAGATCCAGTTCTTCCACAGCTTCAGGCATGGTGAAGTGGGCAGCCTTTACTCATCCCTGCAGGCGCTCATGGGAAGCTTTATTGGAAAAAGCGAAGGCAGTCTATTCTTTACCAGTGGTTAAGCAGTCTCCTTACAGCTTGGAGCAAGACTTGCTGGAGATCTGTGGAGAGCTCAGCCTTGCACAAAAATCTGTCTTCCCACTGCCTGCAATGCCTGATGACCATTTCTGTCTTACCCCAAACACAAGACCGAAGGTCCAATGCTATAAATCCCTTGTAAAATTAAAAATGGGCAATATTATCTATAACTGTAACATTCTGGGCCATTTTTATAATTTACAATGCAGTAATGGTAAATGATTTGATTGTGTAGCACCTCTTTGCCCCTCACAGCAAGCACATAACACTTATTAGCTTCAATAGTAGTTATGTGCGCATAACTATGCAAGAAATGAATATACCCCTTTGATTACAATAAGGTTATAAACAGCAGGAGTCCATTATGATTAGTAGTAAAACAAGGCATTTTTCATAAATCATAAATGTTACTTCATAATTTCCATTTCTGCTTATCCTTTTTCTCTATGTGTGACTGCAAAGTAATATTTTGTCCTAATTCAGGCACTTTGCAATTGTCCCAAAAAGCTGTTATTGCTTATAACTCAAAATGAATTTGCCGAATCTTTCTTTTTTTAATTTCCAAGGGATCAATTATACCAACAAGAAAGTAAAAAAAAAAAACAACAAACAAACTTAAACCAACAAATTTATTAAAATCACTCAATAATATTTGCCTGAATTGATTTTCTGCTTCTCTACCCTAGGGCTAGATGACTTGAATGTCACTTTGCATCCTTGCAAAGTGTGACACATCCTGAGATCTTCATACTCCCTAATGTCAACAGAGGAGCCACTAATATCGCCTTAGCCACTCCAAAGCAGTACAAGGTCTAGCAGGGAGGAAGAAAATGCAACTGTACTGTTACAGCTACTACCACAGTATCTACCTAAGGTGGTACAGTGTGACATTTTTTCTTTGGATTGTGAAGCTCTGTTCTGAAAAGGTATTTTCCCTGCTGTCCTGTCACCTAGCAGTGGTTCTAGGAGGCCACGGTTTGTGTAACTGTCCCGGTTTTGTTAAAAAACAAGTTTCTCTTTTAGTGAATTTGCCTGTCAGCTAAAGCCTTCATATTAGCTGCATTTTCCTGGAGAAACAGATACATGTTTTGGTAAATGTAGCAATGGAATGCAAAGTTATTGATAAGCATGGATGGAGATTTTGTGAGAGGGGCGACAAGAAACTGGTGACCAAGAAACTGACCAACTGTGTATAACATTCCATTCACGTGAATACTTCATATAAAAGTGGGAGATCATGAGGATCTCATCCCTTTTTCCTTCTTTTTCGTCCTTTTTGCTTATGGCCGACATTAGGAGAGGACCTTGCTAGTCATCCCTGTGAACTGAGGCCTAGTGACAGACTGAATCCAGATCCGGTTGGCTGCAGAGTCCAATCCAGGACTTTGGGTGCCGGCTCTGCAGTTGCTGAGACTTTCAAGATTGATTTTGTGTATTTTGTATTATTTTCTCTATTCTTATTTGTAGCATTAGTAAAACATTTTTAATTTTTCCAACTCTCTTCTCTCTGTCCTTCTTTTCCTCCCAATCACCTGTCCTTAGTGGGAAGGGGAGAGAGGGAGGGTCAAAAGGGGATAAGGAGTGGGAGGGAGGAGGTTAACAATACATCTGCCGGGGTTTTATTGTCACCCTGCGATCTAAACCCTCGACAGTAACATAAGTGAGGGATTCAGGGATGCAGCTCTCATGCAGGCAGGTTGTGAGATCCCTGGTACCCATGAAAGATTTGAAGCAGCGTTGGAAGAAAGGTGCAATGGTTCTGAAGTGAGGGTGGGACTGGGGATTTCTCTTTAGATATGAGTGTGCATCCATGGTGGTTGGAGGCAGGACAGTGGGCTGGGCAGACTGCAGCTCTGCTGTGTCAACTCCTCTATTTCACATATCTCTGCATGAAATCGGAATTCAGGCCAGTGCATATGCTGTGCAAACGGCCAAGAATTACATCATTCTTTGACATTACAGAAGACATTTATGCTGAGAGAACAGGGAATCAAAAATCAACAGAAAAAATCTTTGCACTTCAGGTGGGGTTACATATCTCAACAAAGAAGGTAGCATTTCTCTCCTGACATGCAATGCAAATGAAGGCAAGTTGTGATTTTTAGGAGCAGATTTAAAATTATATCCTCTGGTACTGTGTACTGATCAGTCATTAGAAAGGACTGTCAAGCTTGTTGCAATTTCTGTTGTTTTTCCATAGCTGCTTTGGTCCTGGCTGAGAAACTTTATCTGGCAGAAGCTGGAGCTTGTGTGTGGTTCTGGAACGTGGCCATCCTGTGTTTGCAAAAGACCAAGCTTTCCTACGGAGCAGATCTACTGCCACAAGGAATCACGCTGTACCTTCCATTAAAAATTAAAAAGGAATTCCTACAAAATGCAGTATGGGTTCATAGGAAGTACCCTGTTTCCCTGAAAATAAGACAGGATCTTATATTGATTTTTGCTCCAAAACTTATTACTTTTTTTACTGGTATAGATGCCTGGACACTATTTAAATTGACTTTTAAAATGAACTGTAACTAGAGCTTATTTTTGGAGTAGGGCCTATATTTCAAGCATCCTCAAAAATCCTGAAAAATCATGCTAGGGCTTATTTTCGGGGTAGGTCTTATTCTTGGGGAAACAGTGTTGCAGGCACAACATGAACTTGAAATAAGGGAGCTATCATGACCAGAGGGCTAAAAGCCATATCGAGCTACATGTATACAGACATACAGATATAACCTCAGCATCCCACAGTGAGCAAAATCTTGCTGTGATTAACTGTGGCTGTGATGTGTAACCAACGTATCTGTCCATGTATTGCCACTATTTTGCACTATTTATCGTATCAGCCCAAGTGCTCTCTGTAAGACTGACCACTTCCCATTCAGTTGGTAGGCAGCTTTCCACTGACTTCAGCAGGCGTTAATTAAGTCTTGTGAGGAAAATAAATAATTAGCTGTAACACCGCAGCATGGAAAAAAAATATAATTCAATTTGAGCACTACCCAGATGGAGCTTGCTGTGAGGATGAATATTTGCTTTCTGTGGTGGTGGGGGCTTCTTTCTGAGAGGTGGAATGGTAGCTTTCCTTCTGGACTTTAAGGCACTGGATTTTTGCTTTGGTGTTAGAGTTCATTTTCTGAAGAAACTTTTGCCACAAAACAGAAACCTGTCCCCAAGTTGGAGAATATGGTTTATGATGGTGTGGTCTCTTGTTTAGTGTAGGAAAAAGCATGAGAAACTCCTTTACATCTATCACTATAAAATTCTTGCAAGATTATAGCAGAATGATCCCACTGTAAAAGCAAGTAAGCCAATACCTTATCGGTTCTTCCAGCACCTGCGAACACTAATACCTTTATGCTTCTTGTGCTTCAGAAGTGAATAGAAGAAACACCTTGAATTTTTATCATGTTCCTTCATATTTGGTTAGTTTTTCCTCCCTAGCAGCCTTAAAAGCCTAGAATCAACCTACCAGATGCAAAATGTTATGTTATTTGTACATTTATAAAACCATATTACCAGGTATTAAAGTGACAAGTGTGTATTTAAGATGGGAAAATGGTTTTCATTATAAAACTGTATTTTCCAATAGTTGTAGCTTGTGAAACATCCATCTCCTAGGCTAAAATTTGCCATGCTTAGTGGATAGTTTTGAAAAGTTTACACAGAAAGTATTCAGACCATTTTCAAATGAGTATGAGAAGCAGAATATGTTTCTCCTGTTGTATTTTGCAACCCTCTTCAACAGCTCTTATGGGTAAAATGACTGACAGTTGAAAATTGTGATTTGCCATGGAAATAGCTATAACTAAGTTGTAATGCCCAGCCTTATTGTGAAATAATTTGATTTTTATTTAACTGAGATATGAAGGTTTGAAAATCCCATACCAACCATGCACTGTAAGCACTTCCCCCCCCTCCCCACCCCCTGCCCCTTTCCCTGATTTGGCCTTTCAAACCTAATCTTGGAAAGATTTACACAAGTGCTTAGCTTTTTTTGCTCTTGTTCCCTTAGCTCCAACAGAATGACCACAATGCATACAGCCTGTGTGGGGAGCAGGTCTTTATAAAATAGGGTTACATGCTTATTTTTTTTATTACTGACATAAACTGTAGCTAATCTCAATGCACAACGACCTGACTATATTTCAAATGCTTTAACAACTTAAAACAGATTTGAAGGACCCAGACTCCCAGCAAAAGAAGCACTCTTCTAAGGGTGTACATACTTCTCTCCTGTTGCTGGGATCTATAGGAAATATACACAGGGCAGGGAAGAAAAATACTCATGAATGTTATTCCGATCTTTTTCTTTGTGATGGGACTTCATATCTTCCTGTAATATATGGCCTCTGTTTGCTGCACTCTGAACAAGGGTGCAATCTAAAATGCGGGAGCTGGAAAGCTGTAGTTCAGGGGTAGGAAGCAGGTTGGCTTCACTAAGCAGCCATCCCTCTCCTTGTTTCTGAAGAAGAACTTGGCAGCTGATCAAGAGATGAACATTTGCAATTCCTAGGCTGAAGCTGGAACAGTGAGCTTTTGGCAAGCCTGGTTAAAACACTAATGAAAAGAGGTCCCATCCAACAGCTATTAAAGGTGACAGGGAAACTGCTTACTGCAGGAAAAAGCCCGGGAAACTTTCTACTGGGTATTGCTTTCCAGTCTCTGAGCAACTCTTGCAGGCACCTACAAGAGGAGGTGGACACAAGAAACAATACGTTAGCAACAGACATTGAAAGGTAGGTGTTAGGCAAGGATTTGCTTAACAGAGCACAGCTGAAGAGCTTAGTACATATTTTTCAGAACAGCTTTAGAAGCAGGTATCAGAGCGTCTATCAGAGCACGGCCGCTCACTCAGGGAATCTGAGCAAAGGAAAAGCACGTATGGTTTCCATACATGCTCTGTCTTCTGCTGTTGTATGTCGCTTCCCGTAACAAAGATAGACTTGCCTAGAGGCATCAGAGCCAGTCACTTGCCATCTGGGCATCTCCACAATGCAGCAGCACATTGCGATGCAAGCTCCAGTTTGAAGGCATTTGAGTCATATTAATGTGACCAAGCTAATAAGCTCTGCCTCAGGAAACTGTTACTTAATGTTTCAACAACTGTTTAGGGTAAAATGCCAAACCCAGATATTCTCCCTACCCAGGCAAATGCTCTGATCAGTGGAGTAGAGAGCAACAGTCCCTTGTATGTTCTTGCTGTCTGACCTGTTGACAGACCATTCCTACCTGCCTTGTGGCTCATGTTGGATGAGGGTTGGGAAAGCCTAGAAGATGGGCAGGTTGTTAAGCAACTCAGATGTTGAGAAATAGTTATAATGGTTATAATCACAGAATGTTTAAGGGTTGCAAGGGACCTCTGGAGATCATCTAGTCCAACCCACTCAGCAAACTTGCTGAGAGTGCACTCAGTCTCTTCATCCAGGTCATTGATGAACAGGTTGAACAGGACTGGACCTAATACTGACCCCTGGGGAACCCCACAAACTATAGGCCTCTGACCAGACTCTGCATCACTGATCACAGTCCTCTGAGCTCTGCCATGCAGCCAGTTCATGACCCATCTTACTGTGCATTCATCCAGCCCGCACTTCTGCACATGAGTATGTCTTTACTAGTCAGGGAAGTAAACTTAGGTTTTCCACCAGAAAGAGAATGCCTCAAACCCACCACTGGATAAGGGCAAACCTTCTACTCTCCATCCTTGCAAAGAGGGAATGGGAACATATCCCTGTAGTGCTGGGTAGAGCACTTCTACTCTCTCAAAATACAGGAAACCGCAAGTGATAAGCCCTGCTAAGCTATGTGCTAACTACATTGCTCAGTGCCAGATTCAGGCTGTTCTGACATAGCCACCCCATCTTCTTATGAACCATAGGTTTTGTGGGCCCTTACCACAGGTTTTGGATGCCAGTCTGAGGACACCAGCCCAAAAATTTGGTTCTGCAGCTGCTATGACCTCTTCCAGTTCTGGCCTGCAGGGACACCAGATCTCCATGGCAGAGCTGAACATGGAGAGTCGTGTGTTAGCTATCCCATCCCTGACTCACATCACAGCTCCTAGGAAGGCAAGGAGGAAGGGAGATAGGCAAAGATCTGTGAAGATGGAGTAGGCGTATGATAGAACCATGACGGGCACAAATAAGACACGTTTTTCATGATTTGCAAATGGCCGTTTGTGATCCATCTCTCAGCACTGAAGTGGAAGGAAAAAAGTGGTTGCATTACAGCATGTTGGCTCTCAGCTTGCAGTGGGAGCGAGTATCAAACTGATTGCTCCTTATTACAGGCAGTCACAGGGCTCATGGGTAACAAAACCAGCTTCTCTAAACAAAGAGGCAATGGTGTATTGCACACATATCATCTTATCCAGCAGCTATGATGACTCAAGCTTTCTTTCTTGCAGCTGATGGCATCATTAGAAGGTTTCTGCTGTGAATTAGAACAGGAACCCTTGAAGGAATAATAGCTTCATGATTCATAGCCTCCCATTATTTATTTTCTCTATAAATTTCTTAATCCCATGGTAGACAGATGAGGCTGGGTGTAGTGTAGGGGCCATGAACAAATGTTAAAGCCTGGGATGGTGGAATGGCAGGGGTTCAGGCATGAACACATGGGGGGTTGACTCTTTGGGGCAAACTTTAAGCAGGGCGACAGCTTTGTTTAGTGCTGGGGAACTTATTACATGCACCTCTTACTGGTGGACATTTCCCACCAACTTTAAGAATGGTGAGATGAGTTGGCCTCACTCCCCTAGAATTTAATCACTCATAGCTCCTCTAATATTTCCTAGGCTCAGTCAGTTGTAGGAAACTGTCATCAAACATGCAAAAGCAACACTGACGTCTACTCTGCAAGGAGGGAGAGAACATATGGAGTGAGCCCACACTTTGTGCACTGCAGCACTTCAGAGCTTGGATTAGCATCTCTTTTTTCAGTTGCTAGCCTGGCTTGGAAGGTTTGTTAATTGACTAGCATTGTTAGCATGATGAAAACATCAGTGTGTTGTCCTGGATGCGGCTGCAAGCATGATCCTAACGTAATTTTATAACTTCTAATGATTGATCTGTAGTACCTTTCAGTAGATTATCACCAATATTTGGCTGCTGACATCACAAGTGAGATCACACCTGTTACCAAGATGGTTCGATGATTCTTTTTTGGTATCTCTCAGTTTTTCATCATGACAGCCTTCCCTTGCTCCCCACCAATGCTCAGTGATTGAGAGACAAACAGTGTTTGGTTTTGTGGCCTTACTCCATGCCATATAATGGCAGTCAAGAGGTAAATATAATATACAAAGTCTCCAGAAATAATAGATTTTTTTCACTGGAAATTCAGTGAAAATTTATAACAGAATTCACAGCTATAAATGCTTCTAGGGATGTCATTCTGAGCAAAATGGGAGTACCTTTCTTTAACCCTGGCCCTTCTATGTTTTCAGCTTGATGTTTCCTATTTGAAGTGAGAATGCAAACAGTAAAGAATGATTGTCTGCTAGAGGGAATTACTGCAATGAGTATTTTGGAACTGGAGCTTAAGGCCCATTTTGCACTATAAATGGAAAAAGATGGAAGAGGAAAAAAGTCAGTTGTAATTGGCTCATGGATTTTGCAGTTTCTTAGCTCTCTTTTCCCCGCTCTCTTTATAAATATATACATACATGCATTTATATTTAATGTACTGAATTACTGCTCCTCCATGGTTCCCCTTACCCCTCCCAACTCTAGAGAGGAAAAAAAAAAGAGTTGTAAGCTCAGGCATCTTGATGTTAGGCAAGACATAGGAGAATCTCAGGCTTGCACCTAAACTCTCTAGTTGCGACGTCTTGCATAGCTCTTCCTGGAACAATGGAAATGATTCAGGTACAGTGACAGTACTTTTGGAGGGAGCTCTGGAACCGTGTTTGATGTTAGATTTGAGTTGGAGTTGGGTGGGTTAGACTTCATCTGCACCTATAAGCTGCACTCCTCATCTGTTTCCCTTATTCAGCACTCATTTTCAGGGTGCAAGAAATTAGTGTTATTTCTTTGACCGCTAACCTAGAATCTCATGGTCAAGTTCTTTGTAGAATTTCATATTGAATCACTACTGCAGCCTCCAAGCACTTTTTCATGTGAAAAAAAAGGCCCTAAATCCCACGTGGAGTTCATGTGGCCTCCGGCAGTTTCCTTTTTTGGGGTCAGCACTCTGCATGCATGGCTGCTCTCTTTGGAAGGAATGAGGGCATGAGTTGGAATAAAGGTTGTTGTATTGTTAGTGTCAGTCTTGGCAGTAAAGTTGTCTCCAAGGAAAGCCTAGTGACATCCTTCAGAGACTCCCATGCTTGGGAGTGTGCTTGCTCCCCTGCTTGAATAATTTCCACAGAGGATTCCCTTTGATCAGAGATGTGTTGTTGTCAGTTCTCAGAGGCATTGCTTCAGAGGAGCCCAGCTGTCAATAGGGGTCACGGACTGAAATTGGGTCCTTCATGGAGCAGGGATTCAATCCTTCATCTTTGAAAAATGAGACTTTGAATGGATGTCAGAGGCTATCTGCGGCTAGGGAAGGGACCAGAGCAGAAGCTTTGCATGCATGCGACAGCTTCAGCCCTTCAGAAGACAACATTTTGTACCAGCTGGAATTGAATGGCAACCTTAACCTGTGGTCTAGATATGTTTGCTTCTAATAATCTATGCCGATGCTGATAAATGCATAGTTATGTTAACCATGTCTCACCCTGGGAGGAAGAGATAAAGTTGCCTTGCAAGCTGAACATGAAAAAAAGCATTTTTAGAAATTAATATGAGTTGGTTGCCCAGGCTTAGTGAGGATCCTGGTGGGACTCTGAAGCTTTGCACCATTCTGGACAAATGGGCTTCACCAATGGAGCTACCCTTAAAGCACATTTGGCCCTGAAATGCCAGCAGTCGGGTCATTTTATTAAAAAAGCTGTATCAATTCAGTGAAACCTTCTGTCTCCAGACTGGCACAGACTCTGCAGGTTACAAATGCTCCAACTGTGGCATTGAATACATTTCTGGAGAAGCCGTGTGTGTAGGTTGGATATAAAAAGGGGAAAAACTACTTTCGGAAATAAAGAATGGAAGTGGTGGCGACACTGACTCTGATGCCTTGGGTCAGACTGCTGTAGTGGGAAGGGGGAGGCAAAGCAGAGACAGAGCAGACACTTCCCTAAGGCCAAATGCTATAAGGTGTGTGGTACCATCAGTGGAACTCTGACTGGGAAGCCCTTTCTGGATCTATGTGTCCCTCAGAGGGTAGCTGCCACTGCAGAAAGGACAGTCTCATGATGGAAGCATGGGTGGCCTGCAAGTGGGAGCAGATAGTGACAGGTTAGATCCTGGAGCCTCTTGCTCTGATTCCTTCTGCTCTTTAGTAGCATAGACAGCTTTTGTAGGGATGCATGCAAAGAAATAGAGCAGGCTGTATGAAGCAAAGTGGAGAGGCATTGTAGTATGGTGCGGGGAAAATAGGGGCAGATGTCCAGGTCACAGAGAGGATGGAGATCAGGAGCAGCAAAAGGCTGGGCATTCAAGCCTTCATCCAAGCACTGTCCATGGAAGAAGCAGCAGAAAAAGTGGCAAGCTTAAGGTGAGAAAGTGGTGGTGTTGCTGTGGGGTCAAGAGTCTCTGTGCAGAAGAGATGCTGAGGGATAGTGGTGTGAGAGAAGAGTCCAAAACTGCTCTGGTGCAACACAGGCTGTAGGTTTTCACTGGGAGTGTCCTTATTGAGTCTGGCATCTCGTACTGAAAGCAGGTCTTAGAGAAAGCTATTCAACCTGACTACAGAGATGGAGAACCCACCATCTCCCTGGGTATTTTGTTCCAGTGATTAATCATCTATGCTCCTATGAAGTTGTGCCCCATTGCTACATTGGATTTGCTGGGCTTCACCTTCTGGTAATTAGTTCTTGTTATGTGTCTCTCTGCTAGATTAAAGATCCCTTTTGTAGCCGGTATTTTCTCCCCATGTGGGTAATTATACTCTGTAGCCAGACCGCTTCTCAATCTTATTTTTGATTAACAAAACCAGATTGAACCCCTTAAGTCTTTCCCTGAAAGGCAGCAGGCTCTTTTGTTCTTTCCTCACCCCCTGTCTTTGAATTACATTTTGTTACACTCCTCTCTCTCCTGCCCAGTTTTGAGATACCTTTCTATAAAACGGATAATTCAGTGTTCTTCTGTCTGCAATGCTCTTAGTGTGTTATCAACCATGCCAGAACTTTTAATTTTAGTATCTGTATAATAAATGGTATGCCTTTTTTTTTTTTTTTTTAACAAACAAATAGAAAATAAATACCAAAAAATCACACCAAACAACTCTCTGGACTCCAAACTCCTGCAGATACTCAGGTATCACCGATTACCTGCTCCAGGCTGGATTCTGGTTTCTTCTGAGCTCATGTTGGTGTGGGGCAGAGCTGACTTGAAAGCTGCTGTGCCATCAGGCAAGGACTTGCTATAGCATATGGCACCGTGCTCCTCAGTGCCTCGAGGGCTCAGCAAGGGACATGGGGCTGCCTGCTTCACCTGGAGTGAGCGTGAGCTCTGCATTTCACAGAATCACAGAATGGTTGGGGTTGGAAGTGACCTATGGAGATCATCTAGTCCAACTCCCTTGCTAAAGCAGGTTCACCTAGAGTAGATGGCACAGGAATGTGTCCAGGTGGATTTTGAATGTCTCCAGAGGAGACTCCACATCTTCTCTGGGCAGCCTGTTCCAGGGCTCTGGCACCCTCAAAGTAAAGAAGTTTCTCCTCATATTGAGATAGAACCTCCTGTGTTTCAGTCTATGCCTGTTGTCCCTCATCCTATCATTGGGTACCACTGAAAAAAAATTCCTTCCCCAGGAGAAAAAATATTCTCCCCAGGGAGAGGCAAGGGCTTCCACACGCAGAACATACATCTGCTTCAAGTCTCCTAGCTTGCTACCTGTGCACAGGAGACAAAGCCTTTTCAATACATTATTCCCTCTTCCTTTCCAGTTACACCCCAAAACTGCATTAGCTCTGTTGGCCCCAAACACCTCAAGTTCAGCTCTCTGTCTGCTATGAATCTTACTACTTTTGGAGGTTTGTTCTTCATCTGACACAGACTTTGTATGCTTCACAGACAAATGTGTCCAGTTCTTTTAGTGTTTGTTCTTGTTTATAATAGTCCAGAAAACCAGATTATTATTTTCTTAACTGTCAATAATTTGTGATATGGAATTATTCAAGCATCAGACATAAATTAAGTTTACTCCACAATATTAGCCAGAGTAGTTTGAACACATTGACTGTTTTCTATTCCAGATTCATTTGTTATATGTGAGATGTCATCCTACACCTTTTGTTAATACATGACCTTCAAACATAGAGGGTGTCCAGGTGCAGATGAGATGCTGTTGCAGACACATCATTATTTTTTGGGATATCTTACCTTCAGAGTACTGGATTTCAAGACTTTAATGTTGTACTAAGCCAAAAGGCTTATGCTAAAGTATGAAAATACAGTCATCACAGTGGATATTCTTCAGGTAAACCTAATCTACAGCAGCAATCACCTAATCCTGATATAATTAAAGACAGACAGACAGGAAGATAGTCAGAGAGAGAAAAATATTCTGCCTAACAGATCTTTTGTTGATGACATGTGCTAAGGGAAACGTTAGAATAAACAGATTTAGGCATGGTTAGGAGTTTAGATCACATATTATTTCTTCCTGTTTATAACACAAAAGGAAGGATTCTTTCTGCCAGGCTTGTCTGATTGCTTGTGATGAGATTTGGAGGGATGCCTTTAGAACAAATGGAGGTTTTTTCTCTTCAGTGATCCCCATCTGGGTGCCTCAACTGGGCATCAGTGAAATGTGACACAAAGCTCCCTTGATCACAGAGCAAGCTTCTGAAGGAGGGCGAGATGAACAGTTTTGAGACAGGGCAGGGGAGATACTTCTGTGTTAAGGAAAAAAAGCCATCCTATACTGTAAACCAAACATTCCATATATGCCATAAAGCCCATCAGGAGCTGGGGTTGTTTGTGTCAATGTGATGACCTGTCACTCAGGGCACGTCTCCACAGAGGTGGCCCTGCTGAGAGGTGAGGGGTATGAGCCATGACTGGGCTGAGGCAGATGGGCACAGCTGGAGGTGGCACTTTGTCCTAAGAGAGGCCCAAGCAGAATTACTCCCCCTCTGTACAGATGGCGATCTAACACACAGATGGCAGTACCCAAAAAAACCCCAAATAATCACACATAAAAAATGTATGGTCTAGCATGGCCTTGGACATGGATCTTCCAAGTCCCACACAGGGGCTGCTGGAGTGATGAGAGGAGGGTGGTGAGAGTGGGGAGAGAGGACTGTCAGGAGAAGGTGGATGTCTTGAAGTGACCCCAGGGGACAAAACAAAGCCAGCAGTCGGAAGGGACTGAGGACACACCGACCACAGCGATGCTGTACTTAATCAGCTTAGATGTATGTTCCCTTTAGTGCAAGCCAACACCAGGGTATTTGAGACTCGTATGCTCTGACCTGCCAGCCTCACAAACACTTTTACAACCATAAGCAACTCCCCAAGGCTGTCAGACACAGTTGTCCAGAATAATCAGTGGACAGGGAAAGAAAGAGAAAGAAAAGAAAACAAAGTAAAGAAAGGAAATGAGAAAGCTCTTTGATCAAAGCCTTCTATGGATAGGATTTATTATTATTATTCTAATACCTTTTACCACAATGGTGGGCCTTTCTCGGGCAGGGGACGCCAGCTGGGACAAAACAGGTGCAAAGCTGGTTCACTTTACCATGTGGATTCTTGCCTAATAGGAGTTGAACTCTGGCCATCAAATGCATTTCAATGAGGGCCTCAAGTTTGTCTATGAAATATCAGACAGCTCTGTGATCCAGCCAGCTATGCCCATCTTCCAGGTAAAACCTTTTACTCCATCTGTGAGTTCAAGGAGGATGTGCCAGGACCCAGGCTCTTTCTTTAGGTAATGTATTGATCCCATAGGAAGCAGATTTGGGGAGGGAAGTACAAACACCACAAGGTTTCTGCAGAATGGCTTTCATAGGGGAGCACAACCACCCTTATCTCCCCAAACATCTCCCTCTAACAGGGGGAGCATTTCCATGATTTACTCTAGTGAGATGAGAAGTAAAGTTGAGTTTTCAGGGTCCTCTCCAAAGACCATGGCTGATCATCACCAGCTTTCTTGGGATCTAAAGGAGGTAATCACTAAGGTGGATTCCTGGAAACTGAGTCAGATTTGGCCAGCACAAGCTACCTCATCACAGGGGGAAGATTATAATTAATACTCCTTCTGCTGGACGCTGGTGGCAGGAGGGACACCATTGCTTCAGCAATTTTCCAACAGGCAGGAAGGAGGTTGTCGGCTATACCAACATCAGGCATGAAGCAGCAAAGTCCAGGACATAGGGAAATGGCAGCTGGGTTTTGTGGGGCCTAAGAGAGAAGAAGCATTTTATTCAGAAACATTCAAGTGACCCCACAGAGCAAAGGGCAAGACCCTCAGTCAACAAGCTGGTGGGGTGCCAGCATTGATATCAGCAAAACAAATTATCATCAGCCAACCTTACCTCCCTATCTGCATTATCTTTCCTTAGCTGAGTGACACCTTCCCATCAAATGAGGGCAGGAGAAAGAGGAGGGCAGAATCAGCCAGGACTGCAAACTGCACCTGTCTCAGACCTTCCAAGCTAAGATGTTACTGCTCCTTCTGGATAGAAAAGGATATTCGCATTTTGCAAATGTTAATTTTAAATAGCTTTCCTTAAGTCATGGAGCAAACTCTGGCCACAGCTGAAATAAGCAGTAGCATCCACCCACCTTTAACTGCACACTTTAACCATTATTATTAAATAATACGATTAAGGGAAAACATAGATGCCCTGGCTGTGGCAGGAAATCTACTATGTTACATTGTCTGGTAAGTTTATGACAAGAGCTATAATCATTTTAGGGCTAAGTAGATGAGATGGAAAAAGGATATATTCTTATTAGGAGCTAGCTAAAGAATGTCCTGCCTAAACCCAATTTTTGCATAACTGAAATTTTGCCATGAGAAATTTCAAGTTTGACAACAAATTCCAATTTTCCATGGAGAAAATGCAAATGACAGCTTTAGAGCTGCCTGCCTGGCAGGCATTTGTCAACTTTGTTTTCTGTCTTCAGGGAGGCAGTGGAATCAACAAGAACTGTTTTGACAGGCAGAAAGTCAGCAAGACAAACAATAAAATAATAAATTCTGTTTTAACTTTTCTGAAGGCTGTATGTATGAGGGATTTCTACCTAGAGTTTCACTTTTATGGAATGCATTTGTATTTAAGTCCTCCCTTCCAAGTATTTGTGGAGCACAACAGTGCCAATCTTTGTGTATGGTGCAACAAGTGAAGAACTGAGGCACAGAAGAGACTGCAAGCCAGAATTGCCCAAGTGACCCTAGCTGCTCAACCTGACCCACATTTACGGAAGAGTTTTTGAGCTTTTACCTGAACGTCAAAATAGCCAACCACATGTTAAAATGCAAAACTCACAAAATAATAGATTAATTCAGATCAGAAGGGATACTTCTGGGTCACCTTGTCCAAACCTCTGCTAAAAGCAGGACCAACTACCAAATTAGATGAAGTTTCTCAGAACCTTATATGTAACTGAGCTTTGAAAATCTTCTAGGTTGCACAGCCCCTCTGGTCTGCTCTTGCAGTGCTTTCATCACACTTATGGTGAAAAATATTCCTTATCAAATTGAAATTTCTGTTGTTGCAAATTGTGACCTGTGTCTTGTCCTTTTGCTATACACATCCTTTAGTCGCAGTAGCAGTAGTAGAGATGAGTTAGATCCTCTCAGCTTTACCTTCTCCAGTCTGAAACATCCAGCTTCTTCAGCCTCTCCTTGTGCAACCCCCTGACCATCTAGGTGGTCCTTCACTGGACTCTCTCCAGTTTGCCTGTATCTTTCTGTCCCCAAACTAGACAAAGTACTCCAGATGCAGCCTTAAGAGATTTCAGAAGATGAGAAAAATGCCCACTTCCCCAGACCTATTGAGGCAGGGCTGTTGAATGTACAGAAGGGGAAAGGAATGTCCCTTTTAACAAGGGCTTGGATTGGTGAGCAGGGTGCCAGGAAAAAGAAAAAATGTCTGATATTTAAGAAAGTGCTCGGTAGAGTTCTTGTATAGAATATAATGTTATAATATGCAGAACAGAGTTGCAAAGGCAGCAACAGAAACCGCATTGCTCTAGATGTTTTCAAAAAAGATCATTCAGGCAAAATAGGAAGGGAAAACTATTCCAAAGTCAAGTACCAACTATGCAGAAGTAGGTGTAAAAATGAAATGAAAACCTCCCTTTTGGCTCAGAACACAATTTTAGTGCAGGACATGGACTATCCAAACATGGTTTATGATGATTGCTCCAGTTCAGCCAATCTTAACCTGATTTAAAGTTGTGTAATATAACAGGGAGTGGAAAAGTAGCATCACTTATCAAGCCTATCATTCCCTGTCAGGTTATCAGAGATGAATCACCGTGACTCCTATGTTCTTTGTTCCTTAGTTTAAAGTAAGCTCTTTGCACTGTGGTGTAAGTCTATGAGCTGTTAAAGTCTTCATGGTATGTATTTTTTGCCAAATCTATAAAAAAACACCATGCTGCTTTACTGGTGTTGAGCATGCCAGCCTTTTCTCAGTAGCCAAACATTGGTTTACCAGGGATTTCAGAAACAACATACAGGGAAGTGAAGCTAAAAAGAGGAAAAGCACAAGACTGTCAGAACTGTTGTGTGGATGTGAGGCTTATCAGAGCCCAGAACTAAGTGGAAATGTTTGCAATGTAAGAGTGATAACTAGCACAGGGAAATGGTCAGGGCCATATATGCCACACACCATGCCCTCACACTCACTCTTTCCCCCTTCCCTCTCTAATCTCCCCAAAGACAAATCCAACCTAGTGTTTGCACAGGAGCACTGCCAGCAGAGAACCCTGAAAGAAAAAGCAAAACCAGTGCATCTCTGGAGTAACCTGAATACTCTCACATGGCTTTTTGCTAGGCTGAATGAGTGAGCAATCCATTACTTAATCTTGCTGCCACTCCAAGATTGTTCCCTGCAGTATATTTTACAGCGTTTTGTCCAGTCTGGTTTTAAAACATCCAAGTGATGAGACTTCCACCAGTTTACTTGGGGGAGTGATTTTACAGGCTAACAGACATCACCATTAGCACTATTTCTTGTCACATGCATCAGCAGCTCTCCCATAAATAATTGCTAACACTGCAGCTATTCTACAGGCCCAGGGAAGGTGAAGGAATACAAGCAGGAGGTCAATGTTCAGGTAAATAAAGGAATAAAAAGATAATGGAAATGTCTGTCTCCTCCAGGAACACATGGCATTTAGTTGGGTTATGGACACTTGAATAAGTGGTAGAGAGGTAACTGATTACCTCCGTACTCATCCCTGAATAAATGTGAGGTAATCTGAGAGAGCTCAGGCACAGAGGGGAACCGGGCTGCTCAGGCTGCCGAGTTCAGCTCTGCCAGGATCCAGCAAAGTTGGCTACAGAAACCTCCATTGTAAGGCCACCCCTAAGTAAATTACCTCACAAGTATCATGGGGTAAAAGTATAATTAGGAGAGCTACTGCAGAGCAGCTTAGAGTGTCCCCTGATATTGCTGTTATATATATGGAAATGGACATATGAGCAAGTGAGTAATGTCTTAATGTGTCTTAGATTATTACATTGAAAAGCTATTTCCTGCTCTTCAAGTTGTCCTTCTGCAGAGGTCGGCACCTGACACGATGGGTGAAACATTGCAATCCTGTATGCATCCAGGTCTGAACTGTTCTGCATAAATGAAAAAAAAACCCCTCCTGGCCCCTGCTGGCAAATCAGCACCTTTGTTAAGCAGCAGTGGACTCTGCAGGGCTACTAATTCAGCACTGATAATGGCTGTGACACCAGCAAATGCTTTTCAAAATTCCTCACTGCAATATTTCACTCAAGGTCTCCCTTTGGCAAGTAATTCAATAATTTTACTGTAACACGCTGGGCAATGCCACCTCCATTTCCTTCATTCTTTATTACATGTCCATATATCTCAACCCTTTAATAAAGAAAATGTGCGGAATACATCCTGCAGACATCATTTCTCTTAGAATGCAGCCTTGCCCTGAAACAATTAGCAGGCTGATGCATACAGCACCAGTGGTAATCTCACTGAGTGACATGCACCACAACAGCTTTAAAGGCGAGATGATGTCTCTCTCATGAAAACCAGCAGCAAGCTATTTAGGGACAATTCAGCAAATACAGAGCAGCCCATGGTCTCTGGCTTCAGAGAGAGGCCATCTGGCTTCGGAAGTCCGTTCCCTCTTTTGATCAATGTGGAATGGTTCTTTAACTGTTTTCTTATGATGGGACCAATATAGCTTAAGCAGTCCTGGAACAATGCTTCCCCAGGGATCTTCTTCCACATTTTACTAGAAAGGACAAAGTTTTTCTTAACATTCAAATTTCACAAGTTTTCCTTCTCTAAAGTTCATCCTATTATGCAATGCCCCATTGTACTAAGCCTGTACAAAGTCTCTTCCTCTTGGGATTTTCCCTGAATTTATTTGGAGGCGATTATCATATCTCCTCTCTTAGTTGTTGCTTTGCCAATGTGTACATAGCTTGCTCTTTTAATCTTTCCATATCAATCAAGCCTTCCCGCTACCTAATAATAAATGTACCTCCTCACCAAACTCCCTCCAGCTTTTCACTATCTTTCCAGTGACAGTGACACAGTTCTCAGCACAGGAGATGCCAGCTGCATTTGCAGATGTGTAGAGAAGGCTCTGCTGTAGAGCATCTTAAACTAGGTTGTGCATCTGTCTTACCATCTTTCATTGCAACTCTTCCAAGAGCCAAGGGAGAGCTATCAAACCAGTGGAAAGTTCCTCTGGGTATGTTATACCATGTTTCCCCCTAACAACTGGTACCATACCCCTACATGCTGCCTATTTCTGGGGGGGTACTGAAAATGGCATTCTGAATATGGATTAGTTGTTGCTTCTCTGCTTTGGTCGGACCTTCTGTGACAGAGCCCTGAGCAGTCAATGATGTGAAGTCTCTGTGCATAAAAGAAAAATTACTTGGACTTTTTTTTAAAGCTGTAGGCTACATTATGAAATCTTTTCTGATTTACTTATTTACTACTTAATTAATAAGAAATAAGTTTGTGATTAATATTTAAGTCAAAAAATTCAATTATTAAGCCAAATTCCTAAAAATCTGATCACATGCCCAGTTTAGCATCAAAGTTTTTTTTGATGTATAGGAAGAGCTATCAAAAAGAACACACAAAAATGTGACATAGTACTTCTATCGCTATTTAGCAAGCAGTTTTCTATCAGGACTGAGAGAACAACAGATGTCTTTGGCTTCTGCAAGCATTGCAATCTATCAAGTAACTGGTCTGTCCAAGAAGTGAGCTCTCTGTCACTAATTGCAGATCATATCAGAAAAAGAGAATCACAAACATAAGTCATAGTCAAAAGACAAAGAGAAGAGAGAAATGAGAGAATCATAAAGGAGAAACATGGAAAGAGCCTGCAGGTTTGCTAAGGTTTGAACACACATAAAGGAGGAGAGTGAAGAAAATGTATAAAAAGTAAGTTAAAGTGGTATTCTTCTGTCTCAGAAGCAGCACAGGCAATGTCTAAAGTTGAGTTCAGAGTTCTCCATCTTCACAGTGCTGAAACCTCCAGAAGCAGATAGTTGCACAACATGGGTAATATAATGCTTTGCCTAGTGGCTGGTTACACAGTGCTGTAGTTATAGTCAATAAACCAATTGTGCTGAGTCAATTTGTTTTTTTCATGTTTTCTTTCAAACTTAACAAACAGTTGGCATTCATCACCTGAGATCTGTAATTAAGACCATATGCATTTCCAAGAGATAGGTTCTCACTCAACTTAGAATACCTGGCTTCTTGGATGAATCAATTTTTTTAGTCTGTATCGCAAAGGGAATGAAACTAAATAGACAATATGGCATCTTCTGGCCTTAAGCTCCAGAACAGTTATTATTTTTCAGTATTTTCCCCCAAAATATTCCAAGCAAGATCTAGTAGTTGCATAACTTTTGTTTTGTTAAAAATATATATGTATATATATATATATATTCCCTGCCCTTGCACCTTGCTTTTCTTTGAATGTTTTTTTCTTTTTCCTTTTTATTCATCCCCACTGGGATTTGAAACTCCCTCCCAATTCAGCACTGAATGTGAATTTCATTAATGCGCCGTTTGTTTTTCTTCCAGACCAATTAATGAGGGTGATAAATGAGATAGGACATAACACTAGTCCCTGTGGCACCCCAGTAGCTACCTTCACCAAATTAAAACACTGCCATTTATCATTACCATTTGCTAATGTTCTTTCCGCCAATTTGTAGACCCTGTGGCAGTACTCCTACTGAAGCCAATCTCGATTAATTATTCAAGTACATTCATGGGAGATTCAATATCAAATACTTGATGGAAAACTAAAATGCAGTATACCAACTGAATTTCCAGTAGGCACTACTACTTTAATTCTTCTGAAACCTTTTATGTCTTTTCATGAAGATTTATTCTTTTATTATTTGTACTTTAGTGGTGCCTGAAGGATCCAACTAGGCTGAAGACCCATTGTAATATTTATTACTAAAATTTTATCTCCAGCTGTTTAGTGATTCTCTTTCCTCCTCCTGTTTCTCATATTTGCTTCATTTTCACCCCAAGGATAGAATTTAAATTACTGGAACTGTAATTGCCAGGATCACTGACAATTCCTTTTTTACAAAATTAGGTACATTTTCTATATTTTGCGTATTTGCTGCTTCCACTTCGTCTCTTTCAAAAACCACTTTATTATGAAGCATGTTTGCATGAAAACAGGCTCCTCTCTTTCTTCCTCTACCATGCATCTGCTCCTGCTGTGCATTCCTCACTGGAGTCCGTATCACTGATAATCCTGTGCCTGAGAAGCCTCAGTGAGTTGCATGGAGATGACCGATGTCACGCTTGAAGGATTAGGTAGGGAATAGGCATCAGGAGCACATCATCTCTCAAGAAACTGAGACCCCATCTTGTCTGTGCTGGAAAATACCCAAGACAGATTAAAAAAAAAAATGTTGTGGCGCCTCTACATGTCAGACTGAAAATATAGTGATTCAAAAGGACAAGGAGACGAATGGATATTTGAACAAGCCCAGTTACATCTTGAGCCCAAGGGCAGATGAGCTGTGTGAATAGACCTTATATGCCAGCTTTGGTCTTTGAAAGACTCACAAGGGGGCACTTGTCTTGGAAATTTACAATTTGCTTACTTCATTTTTTTTCCTTTTCCTTTTAAGTGAAGGAGGTTAGCTTCTTCACAGTATCCCCTGTGTTTCCTTTCCTGGGACAACCCAGTGGCAGCATCTGACAGAGACCACATCTTTCATCTCACCCAGGAGAGGATGCACCCGAGGCTAGAGAATACTTCAAGGAAAGACTGCAGAATCTTCTCCTTAGTCAAAGCACAGAGCATGGAGGAAATACTTTCCCCTACCCCCTAGAAACACAGGATCTACATGACTAAACTAATTTTTCCCTCCCTCTCAAGCAACAGCAGTCTTCCCAGAACTGCTGAAAGTGTCCCATCTCACTGTTTATTTGTAAGGAAACCATTTCATGGTCTCAGAAAGAACCAAATCAACTGTCCTCTGTTTTTTTTTTTTTTTTTTCTTTTTTAAGATCCTTCTTCTGTCACAGGACAAAGAACAAAGGCTTCCAGTCCCACTGTGCTCCACCAGATACTGTAGAGTTGCTTCCTTAAACAAGGTACTTGGTGCTGTGATGGGATGCTCCTTCATGGTGCTTGAGGAAACTTTGCTACTCAGCTACTGGCCAAAGGAAACTAGGCCTTATTTTAAGCTCTATACCCAATAAACAGACTTGGGCTTCTGCATCTAAAACTGAATTTCATACCACCCCATCTCAGCAAAGTTGTGGATGTCTCATCCTTGGAAGTGTGCAAGGTCAGGTTGGATGGGGTACTGAGTAACATGAATGAAACATGAGTGAAAGATGTCCTTGCCCACAGCAGGGGGTTTGGAATAAATGAAGGACTCTCCTTCTTTGGAGACATTCAAGACCCGCCTGGACACATTCCTGTCCAATCTGCTCTGGGTGAACCTGCTTTAGCAGGTGGGTTGGACTAGATGATCTCCAGAGGTCACTTCCAACCCCAACTATTCTGTGATTCTGCGATCTTCAAAGGTCTATTTCAACCCAAGCCACTCTATGATGTTATGACACAGTTCAGGTTTGTTTGCTGCAGAGGAAACCAAAATAAGGACATCTGAATGTGAGCTACAGTTGGGAAAAGCTCCTAACTTTTTTCCCACCTAGAGCACGCAGTGTAGAGTAAACCCATTTCTTTTGATGCTGTGAGTGGGCTGTTTACCCAGAGGACTTCAAAGCTAGTTTCAGCCTGCTTCTCCCTAACACTGCTATAGTGCAAGAGTCAATAATTCAATTCAAAACAATGCAGTGACGATGAGGTGGAATTGTTTTAATGCTGTTTACTTGTTCTTAATGATGTGCTGTATCCCTGTCTCCCTGTTACAGATAGAAACAGATGATAAAGAAGGGAGAAATTACACAGTAATGCAGACAGCAAAATCAAAGAAGAGACATTCCTGTTGAGATGAAAGAGAGACTCCTGCTAGTTTCTGAAAACTCACAAATGTAGGATTTTTACTGCCAGTTGAGGTCTTTCTGCCAACAAGGACCTAACTGTAAAACCAAAAAACATTTCCTAAATTCAGAGCAGTTAGGAACCCTTTTCATTACAACCATTCTACCCCATAAAGAGAGGTTTTGGCCCAAACAAGATAATTCTCTGCCTTCTGTCTCCTTTTTCTTTGCTCTTTCCAGATTTTGTAATCTCAAATGTGGCATTTTTTCCCCCTCTCAGTCAGAGAAAATAACTGAAAAGGGAATGCACTTACGCTCATTGCCTTAGGAGAGAAGCCAAAGAAGGAAAGGGGTGGAAAATTGGTCCCTACTATGATTTACAGAAGTCCTGAAGTTGTGCCAGTTTGAGCAGCTCAGCAGTGCACATGAAACCAGCTTCGGTGTGAGGGATGTCCTCAAAGCCTCACTATACACCTTCCTCCAAGGGTATGCAGAGAGAAACAATAGTAAGAATTTTAAATCTCTACCTGCCTATTTTGGTCAGTTCTCAAAAAACATCTGAAAAATGATTTAGCACAAGACAGGATGTGCTTGTACCTTTCAGTTTCTTTAAACATGCTGCGTTGATATTGTGTCTGTATGTTGTAACAACAGCTCTTGCAGGGAGGGAGCTTGTCATCTCACAGACTTGTGGCCAACAGTGAGACCATGATGACTGTCACTGTTGCTTTTCCATTTTTGTGCTCTAGTAATTATCTATCTTTTATTGCTACTATGCTCTATGTGCCTATTTGGCTCTCAAAACTCTATCCTGAAGGAAAAACAGGTATGTTTTTGAGGAGTTTCGGGAGGAGGGTGTGATTACAAAAAACTGTCTGCATATGAGAGACTGGAGTGGGCAGTTGTGTTGTGGTTATTGCTTATGAAACATATAGCTACCTGGGTTTGTGGTTCCAGGGAAGATTGTTTGCTGTTTTGCCTGCAGGCTGAGGTCTCATAATGTTTTTCCAGGCTTCTGGGAAATACTGGGAAGGACCTGGTGGCCACCACACCTCTGAGTGTCAAAGATGTCGGGGGAGAAGTTTTGGAGACAAAATAGCAGGGTTTCCTTGGTAGTTGTCCCCAAAATAGTCCTGGTAATGCATACTGGGCTAGGCAGATGTGAAGAGGTAATGCTTTTGGGAAAATAATGTATGTGGGAGAATTCACAACCATAAAGACTAGAAAGATGGCTGAAGAGGAGGGAGCCTGCCCAGGGGAGTTCCAGCTTCTGACACAGCACAGAAAGCTGCTCACATGATGGTGCCAAGGAGCGTGGGGGTTCAGAGGACACATCCTGACACTGCAAGAGCTCTTCATCCTCTGGTGAAGCACAGGACAAATCCTTGAAACCAGCAAGTTACAAACAAATACACAATGGCACAGATACAAGAAAGCTAGAAGTGATTTTATGCATACATCTACCTTTATAATAGAAGTCTAGGGAGACAGGAATATTTAGATTTTGATGAATATAAAGACATAAAAGACATACTGGAAATTTGGCGGAAGAAGAAGCAGATGGACAATGTAGTACCAATTTGAAAAATTAGGCTGGAAAGACAAAATGGGCTCTATAGATGAAGGG
The DNA here is from genome assembly GCF_036013475.1 of Columba livia. NCBI lineage: Eukaryota > Metazoa > Chordata > Aves > Columbiformes > Columbidae > Columba > Columba livia. Next base: position 154,762,556 of record NC_088602.1, on the reverse strand, counting down.
ATGGTACTATAGCCTAAAAGAAGTTTTGAATCAAATCGGATTAATAATCAAGCAAACCCTGTCAACAAGTAATAGAAACCCTGTGAATCGAACTCCAGTCCCACGTAGGAAAAATACGGCAATAAGGCTGCACTACAATCTGCCTAATGAAGATGGTGATAGAGATTGACACATTGAAGGAGATCAAAGAAGGCAGGCAAGAACAACAAAAGAAGACTACAATTGCCCTCATATACTGGGTAAACTTCACTGTGGGGTGGACTTAAGACACCAACAATTTCTGTTTTACAGAAAGGGAAATGAGAAGTCCTGATCGATGCGCAGGACTTGGTGACTGTCACAGAGCTGTGGAAACAGTGGCAGTGCTGTTTTCAAGTTGAACATCTCTATTCCTCCTGAAAGAGCCAAGACATCCACTACTGTGGTGATGAATTTAAAAAGAAAAAAGCCAAGCTACACAAAAATGAAGAGGTCTTGTTAAAAAGAAGCTAAAATGAGTGGTTAAAGTACAAAAATCTTTTTTTTGGTCAGCACTGAGGCCGTTCAAAGATACCACGCTGGATGATCAGAGCAAATGTGTACTACTTATATGTAAATGTTTGAGAAAGACCAGAAGATAACAGGTCTAGCTTAATAGAAGTGTAAGGGAGCTTTCTTAGAAATAAGAAGACATTCTTTAAAAAACACAAAACTGTGTCCTACTAAAAACCAAAAAAAAACAAATCCCAAAAGAACAATAGGCTAAGGATTCTGAAATTCAGTAAGGGAGGACAAAAAAATTAATTGTGTTTCAGTTTGCAAAAAAACAGACACTAATTATACATCATGTTGCTATTAATACATCTTAGGAGATAGGAGACCTCTAGAGTCAGGCCAGGGAAAGATCAAGGAGCAGGAGGCTTCAAAGACAACAAAATTGTAGCAGAAGAAAAATGAACTCTGTCTGACTGCACTAAAAACTAAGATCATTTCTTTTACGGTTTCAGCTTTCTATGTTGATGTGTGAAAGTAGTTGATATCTGGTGGCTCTTGTCTGTGTTCACTTCTGAAGGGCATTCTACAGGGTCCTCAATTACAAAAATCCTAACCTATCATGGGATAAGAGCAAATATCCACATGTGGACATGTAACTAGTCATAAGACATGAAAGAGAGGGTAAGAGTTAATATTTATTTGTAGAGGAAGTGCTCAGACCTATGCTGTTCAGGAGTGCATAAATGATCTAGAAAAGGAAAATTAATTGTGAGATGTTTGCTAATGCTAAATTGTTCTAAGTAACAAAAGGCATGACTGTGAAACACTGTAAAATCCTCTCACTACAGCAAGCAACTGGGCAGAAAGCAACAGCATTTGAAGCAATGCATACTGGGAAAAATCCTAATTTTACATATATAATCGTGAGTTTTGAGCTGTCTGTTTTCATCAGGAATGAGATCTTCAGGTAATAATAGATAGCACTACAAAAATGTCAGTTCAGGGTACAGCAGTAACCAAAAGCAATCAAGATGTTAGGAGGGGATAGCAATTACAACAGGAATTATCTTTATGCCACAAGAAAATCCATTGTGCACCTGCATTTTACAGGCTGAGTGCAGTCTGGGATCTTGGTCTCAGAAAGAAAACAGCAGAATCAGAGAAGGTGCTACAGAAGTCAGCAAAGTAATCAAAGGTATTGAATAGCTTTCCCTATGAGCTATACAAAATATATTAGGACTCTTCAACGTAGAGAAAAGACAATGGTGAAAAAGCATAATGTAGATTTGTTGAACACAGGAAGCATGAGCAGTCCTGGTCATTTATTGACAGTGTGACTATGCACTGTAGAAAGCAAACAAGTACTATACTTTATGAAGCAATCTTTACAACCTTGGCACACATCAGGTGTTCACTGAAATAAAGAAATATTCCAATACAACCATTACGATAGAATTAACATTAATTATTGCAGAACTGCTTGAAACTAAAACATCATATATGCCTAGTTGCCATGATTTTACATCATAAAAACAGACAACTTAAATGACTTAATAAGTTCCCAAATGTATCTATGTATGCAGCAAATTGGACTGTCTACCTGGGAGTTAGCTTGTGAGGAATTACATGGTGAAATAACATTCAAGCAACATTGTAGGAGGAGCTGACATGTTGCACTGGTTTAGTTCATAGAATGAATCCCTGAAAGTGCAGCCAAGCTGAGCTGAAAGCATTCTACATTGCAGATTAAAGGTTAAGGCCCGCATTGCACTAGTTAGTTTAGTGTTACTTTGCATTACAGAGCTTTCCACTGCAGTATAAATTGAGACGTCTGTATGGTTCATTGTGTGGTTTTGCAAGTGCACAGCTTAAAATGGTCTTTTCTAGTACTAAATATTCAGTGACCCAGCCTAGTAAACAAACTTATCGACTATACTTGTTTATAGGGGGTTGAGAGTCTAAATAAGGTTTCCACAGAGAAATTTGCCCCTGCACACACAAGTGCAGACATACACATACACACAAACGGAGGAAGTCTGGGAGTTTTTCTGATTCCCAGGGTGAATTTTGTATATGTCTCTTGTGCTCAAGTAGCAGGTGGGATATATAGCGCATACACACAAACGAAAAACACAGTTCCGGCTGAACTAAGCCTTTTAAACTACTTGGAAATAGGAGTGATACCTGCAAGAGCATTTGCAATGGCTTAAGGCAAGGGAGCTGGAGTGGTGTGCTTACAAAAACTAGAGATGAGGAAGCCAGGGTCTCTCTGTCTTAAACCAGTGACTCTCACAGGGTAGGTCTCACTGGAATCCCTGCTTTAAACCCACACTTTTGTAGACAGAATAATGCAGGCCATTCTCCTGCTGCTGGTTATGACTGCAGCACTTTAAACCAGTGAGACTGACTTGGTACCCTGCAGCACGAGAGAAAGGCTCTGGGGTCTGTGGTTCAAGTATTGTGTGTGGACTTTCCCTCTGTGCTGGAATGGCTTGACTACAAGCCATTTACCAAAACATGAGTCACAGCTGTCCCACATTCTCATATCTGTAACTGCTTGTTCAGCCCTCTGCAAATATATATAAATCCAATGCAGGTATTACTAATAACATGTCATATGCCTCTTCCATCTTCGCACTTTGTCTTTCTGTATGAAATATCCAACTGAGCCTGATACAGAATCTGTTCCTTCTCCAAGTCCTTCTTAATTACTTGGTACCAGGTAGGCTGAATGCATGTGAAACCCCAACAGCTACAGAGACAATCCATCTCTGCTTGGGGATATATAAAGAGGTTTCCAGTACTCACCTAGTGGATTAAATAAAATATGAACTTCAGTTCAGACAGCTGACCTACTGACTGTTAAGGCTTCATCTAACTCAAGGCTTGAGCTCACACTGGAAACCGAACTCCTCAGTTAAGAGGCTGGAATGTGACAACTTGCTCTGTAAGTAAGAAAATGCAGGCAAAGCTCAAGAGTGCTCCAAACCTCCAGCCTTATATCTTCACATGCAGTACTGGCCCAGGTGCCTTGGGACACTGAGCTTCACACAATTCTCAAAGCTTATAAAAGCTACCCTGTGCTTTCCTTCAGATAGCTGCTCCAAAGGTCAAAGTCTTAAACTAGTAGTCACAAGTAGGTGACCAAAGTAAATAAAACCTGTCTTGGAGGATGCTGAAGAGCAGGTTCAGAAGAACAAGAATGACCTGTGGATACTGCCATTTCACATGGCAGTACCTGACAGTCCTAGGAGAGGCTGTGTACTCGGACCCTTGAATTTATATGTACAAAAGGCTTTGCAGGTAATTGAGAAAAGAAGGAATGTTAACTTCATCTTTACATGATACAATTTTTAATGAGATTATTATGGAGAGAACACTTGAATAAATAGCTAAGGTCACACATCCAGAGGTATCTGAGCCAGGATAGTGAAGGCTACAAGTAAGAACCATGTTTAATAGACTATAATTATAAGTGTAAATTGTACTTCAGCCGACGGCTTTAAAGCAAAGCTGTAAAAAGTAAAATCAATTTTAATCTTTAAGGGTACTTTGCTACATTCCTCTTCAAGGCTAAACTCAACTAGGTCAGTCCAGGTAGGATTTGAAAAAATACGAGCTCTTTCTCCCTGAGCAATAAATATTATCTCCAGTATCAAAAGCTGGATTGCTACCAAGTACCTTGCATGGCTCCTTGGGGAAGCTTAGTCCTGGGTGTGAGCATCTATCAGAGCTGAAAAAGGCAGCTGGGATGGGAAAGTGTGCTAGATCAATAGAGAAGAAAATCTCTCACCCGTGACCTTTGGTGGTTATCAGGTAGTAGTAACAGTTGTTGTTTTCTTGGTTTTAATGTGGGTCCATTTACTCTTGCTGTGGATATACCTTGGGGTGGAAGCATTACTTATGTGAAACTTATGTCCTTGGATTCTCCCTCTTCAGATCTCAGCTGTGGGAAGCTCTCTTGATTTGAATTGATACTAACCCCACGATGACACACTGCAATCCTGCTAGCTCCTGGTACAAAACCCTCTTGCAGGATCACTTCTACAGTGGATGTTGCAAAGCTGAGCTCAGAGTTCAGTGCTTTCTCTGTCCTCATTTTACACTGGAGGCGAGGGAATGTGAACGTGGGCATAATTTAACTTTCTAAGTAAGCTTGTCCTCCTGTTCCACTTCAAGCGTGGTAGCTTTCATCCCATCTGAAAATGAGCATGTTGCTCTGGTTTCAGGAATAAATGAAGGACGTTCTTATTCCTTTCTGTTACTGCTTCTGTCTTCTTTTACTCCACTAAAATGTAAAAATGAGTTCTTGAGGTAGAAAGACCATATTTCATCACAATAAGAATTTTATTAGAGATAAGCAAAAACTCTTCCCAGAGAGCTCAGACATGCTTATTTGGGCCTCCAGTGGCCATTTAAGAAAGCACTTGCTGCTAACTCAGTATTATTAGAATTGGTTGAATAATATTCAGTGGATAATTTATTTGACAAATGTTACAATTTTTTAAAAACAAATTACTCATCTAGTTTTAAAAATATTATTCAGGAAGATATAGGACAGAGTGAGTTATTAAGTATATTCATCAAATAAGTTGCTCAAGTTTTGCAATATATCTGAATAAATTAGTTTTCTTATTCATTATTCATTGAGGTCTAATTATTATTTTAAGCACTTACATAGCAATATTAGTGCACTGGTGTAAGTAGTCAGTGACAAACATGACAGGTCTTCTGATGTATCTATGATATAACTAAGGCTGGGCTAAGGCATGGGAAAAATGGGCTTCACCCATACTGAAAGGGGAGATTACTATTAATTTGATGAGCTTTGGATTAGAGATAACAGATTTGTTCTTATGTTCCTAGTTCCTGGAATCAAAGAACTCCACAAGTCTTTTTCCTTGTATGACTGGGATAAACACCATGTTGGGATTTAACAAGACCAAGTGCTGGGTCCTGCACTTGGGTCACAACAACTCCAGGCAGTGCTACAGGCTCAGGGAAGAGTGGCTGGAAAACTGCCTGGAGGAAAAGGATCTGGGGGTGTTAATTGACAGCAGCTGAAAATGAGCCAGCAGTGTGGCCAGGTAGGCAAAAATGCCAAAAGCACCCTGGCTGGTATCAGGAATAGTGTAACCAGCAGGACCAGGAAAGTGATTGTCCCTCTGTACTTGGCACTGGTGAGTTCAAACCTTGAATCCTGTGTTCAGTTTTGGGCCCCTCGCTACAAGAAAAACATTGAGGTGCTGGAGTGAGTTCAGAGAAGGGCAGCAAAGCTGGTGAGGGGTCTGGAGCACAAGTCTGATGAGGAGCGGCTGGGGGAACTGGGGCTGTTTAGCCTGGAGGAGGCTGAGGGGATACCTTATTGCTGCTGGAAGTAAGAGGATTCAGCCGTGAATGGCATAGCCAGAGGTGACACAGAGTGGTACGCTGACCCCCACTATGTCTTCCCACAGCACTGTGGTCTCACCAGGGCATTGAGCACCTGACTCCACAAAAGGCTATGGGAAAAGGCAAGTGGGTGGTCACACAGCACACCTGCTTGTCCAAAAAGTATCAGGGCTTCTTTTTTGAAAAGCAAACTCTTTGTTTGAAAAGCTGATGAGCTACAGTTTACTGTGGACTTCTTAACTTCTTTTCTACTCTTTTAGTAGGGAAGAAAACCAATTTAATTGAGAGGAGGAATGAGAAACTGCTATGCTTTACCCCCTAAATGTGGCTTTATAATAGGGAGGCTAAAATTCTTCTTGAAACCACCCCAAATAAGATCCATCCTGGCTCTCTTCAGCTTTCTGAAAAGAGGGTTGGTTCTTCTGTAAGGACAACGTTGTTCAAAACCTTGTGAATTCGAGAGGAATAGACAAAAACTAACATTGCAAATGCCCAATTTTATTTTTTCAAGGAAATTATTATTTTCCTTGCTTTTTTTTTTCACCTTATAATTGTCTGTTGTATTCCTTTTATCTATTTTTCTCTGTTAGAAATGGGCACACGTACACGTATGTGGACATATAGTCCTCTTTTCAATCTTCCCCATCTTTCACTTTTGCTATTAATTTACAATAAGGACTTGTGAAACAGCATCTGATGTCACTGAAGTGAGAAACTTTATGGCACAAAACAGGCTTAAAAAAATATTTTTGTCAATGACATGGTGCATATCTGAAAAGCCCAAATTATCATTTTTGGATAATGCCTTGAGCAATTGTACTAAGTGGAGCTGTCTCCATGGTCCAGCACGTCTCTCCTGTGTCCCAGTTGGGGTAAGTCTTATTATAACCCTGAATGCAGAAAGCAATTTACTTGAGACTAGACTGGAAACATATAAATGCATCAGGGAGATGAGTTACATCCACAAAATGCAAATTCTGTACCATTAGGAGGGGGAGTCACCCCTCCCCATATATATATTTGTTTATTTTCTGGCCTGAAAGCTTCTTGCCAAACATGAAGGCAATCTTTGAGCACTGAACTGTAACTCTGCTGGGCTGCCTTCTTGTTGATAAAACTTGAAAAAGCAATTTACTCTCTTGGGCCTGTTTAACAATTTACAGTGCAGAAAGAGGATGGCTAGAAAGACAAGCCACATCCTCCTAGCTCTCTCAAATTCCTGCCTGTTTTTTAAGAAATGTGATGGAAGAGAGGGAAAGCAGCACACACACACACTCTCTCTCTTTCTTGACCCAAGGTAATGACAGTGTTTCCTTTCTTCCCACATTGTCTTCCTACCCCTTTTTCTAGAGGAACCCTTCAGCTATCACTTTGCTCTCCAAGGAGAGAAGCAGGGCAAACATCAGAGCCTCTCCAGGACTGTCTGCAAAGCTGTGAACTCCAAGCTCACAGAGAACAGACACCTCTGCCCTGCTCTCCTCCCCTCTCACTCATACATACACCCACAGTGTGTTTGCAGATGATAGCACAGAGTCCTGCAAGCACTTCCACTAAGACAACTCTCAATATTTCTCAGGAGAATTACTGGAATACCTTGGCTGCCAACCTATCTATGCCCTGAGATAGGAAAGAAAACAGGATTTGTGAGGATGTGAACGTGAGGCCTTCTGAGGAGGGAAAGGGTTCCCTCTGCCTTGTGAAGTTCATTGTACTAGAAGGGATTAAAGAACACCAAAGGATTTTCAAAACACCTCTACTATGCAGAGCTAGCACAGAAATCAGCATTTTGTTTCCAGGTGACCCTTCTGTTCTGCTTCAGCATAGTAGTGCTTTCAACCAAAACTGCAAGGAACTGCCATGCACCCAAACCTGAAGTATCTCAGTAGCTGGTCAAGGGATAAACTCCTCTCTTTCCTCAGCGGTTCCCTGAATCTCCAGCACCACTACTTCCAACTTTCTGTCAGGGAAGAGGTTTCCTTCTATGAACCAGGACTAGGACACTTGCAGTCCTCACAGTTGTTGAGTGCTGTGATCAGGCTGGAGTCTGAACCTAGGTTTAATGCCCACATGAGGCTCCAGGATTTGGGTAGACACATTAGCCTTGATTCAGGTGACATTATAGACACTTTGTACATCATAACAGGTGTTATGTTGATGGATTCACATCCTAAAGAAACTTCTCTGTGTAAGATGGCTCTGGAGAGGTAAGACACCTGATCTTCGGAAACCCTCCCTTATGTGTGTTCAGCACTGTCATGGAATCTCCTGACACTGCTTCTTGTGCCAGGGACCAGAAAGGGTTCTCTCTTGTACTTCCTGAACCAACAAGTCTGCTCCTGCTGTGTTTCATTGGACAGCCTGGCCAACCCATCTGCTTTTATCCTAGACACCTGATTTTCCCAGAGAGGCTTCTCTGGAAAAGAAATACATGTTCTGCTACCCAAGCCATAGTTGCTCGATCTGCATCTAACCCAATAATTACCCTCACTTTTTGCCAACAGGCCGGTTTTGTGTGCAGGTGGTGGGAAGTGGGACAGAGGGGCTGTGCTTGTGTGAAACAACAGGAATTGGCACAACTGCAGATGAAGAGCCAGCCTGTAGAGGGAAGAGTGATTCATGGCTCTTTTTAGTACTGAGTGCATCTTTAAGATTTACTTTTTAATCATCTACAACCAGAATATGAAAAAAAAAAAAAGGAAAAACTGAAGCCCTGAGAGAGATTAACTGAGTGGTGTAAGATAAACATACAGCTTAGAAGGAAATGCTACAAGTGCTCTTTAATCCTTCCCATTCATTTGCTCTTTTCTTAACGGAGAAGGAACTTTACCTGGGCCATAACAAACTCTTCAGAAGTAACTGTCTTGCATGAGATAAAGATTTTCCTGCAGGTTTCCTACAGGACCTTTAAAACCAAAACACAAACCTAAGTCCCATGGCAATGACATCTATACAAGCCCTTGTGATTTATAGAGTTAGTCTCAAATGGCATGATCTTGCTCTGCATTTATACTCTGTATTGATATTGTATGAGCAGGCTGGAGACGGTGCTCTGGGACTTGTCCTTCAGTCCTCCAGCTTGGGGTCACTTTTCCTTCTAGCAGACCTGCCCAAAGCCAGAAACACTAGAGTATGTTCTGAGAAAACAATGTCCTGGCCTGCACCTGTCCCCTTCATGAAACAAATGCTAAAAGTTCTGGAAGAGATATTGCTTACAGGCAACTGAATTGGCTAGAAAAGTAATCTGGTGACTACTCTGTATCTTAAAAGTGCTTTGGAAAAAACTCAGGTAAATAAAAAAGACTACACAAGACTAAATCCTCTTTCTGTATCCCAGCCCTCACAAGGAAGATGGATGCTTTTATTAATAAAGTAATGCTACAGGCTCCATGCTGAGGGGTGCAAGAAACTGTTTTGTGAACTGAAAGCATTACCAATACGTTTTGGAAAAAAGGACTCTGTCTGGAGTCAAACTGAATGCCTGGTCCTTTGGGATGAGAAGTGCCAGCTAAGTTATTCCAGGTGAGTTACAGCAGCTAAAATTAAAGGGTGACCTAGAGGAAGAGATGGACTGAAGAGGAGCTTGATGTTGGAGGAGTTTTTCAGCTTCCGTTTCTCACCTTCCTGAGTGTGACAAGATCTATTTGATGGACAGGGTCAGCGCTCCAACTCTTATTAGTTGCTTCTGCTGCAGCATCCTGGAACCTTGTTGCTGCTTTGGACTCACAGCATGCTGCTCTCTGTAGAACCCATCTTGCAAAGACTTCTGGAGCTTCATATTCGCTCCAGCCTCAAACTAGATATCATGGAGTCTCTGCAAGCTCTCTTCCCACTGAGATTTCATTGTATCTGTTGTGCTGTCAGGTCACTATTCTTTCCTTCTACTGGTGCTATCTCTTCCTCAGCCAGGATATGGGCTCACTCTGGTATGGTATCCGTGTGGCTTAAAATTGCTTCTTTGCCGATCAACTGTCAGCAATTCACAAGCCATTATATGTTTATTTTGGCCTGATGAACCTCAAATATACCTGGATTTTAACTGAAACATTTTATTCATTTGAAATACTGACTAAAGCCATCCCTTAAAAACCTAGCAACATTCAAAATTAAATGAGCCAAAGCAAATCTGTCCAACAGCAAGGATATGAAAATACTGCTGAGCATTCACATTGAAATAATGAACACCAGGAAATGCAATGCTTAGGCTGAAACAATGGTTTCAAGCAGCAGTCAGACCTGGGGAGAGCAGGAGGATATGCCAGTTCATGATTGACTTCTAGGAAGATGTAAAAGGCACAGAGATGACAGCTGCTCATATCTAAACACAAATTGGCTGCAGCAGTGCTGAAAATAGTAGCATCGAGAAAAATGCTCCTAACCTTCCTTCTCAGTTCCACCTTTCCCTCCATTTCTTCCCTCTCAGATGAAGAACTTTCCACATTCATACACACACACTGTGCAGGACGTGCCGAACATGCCACACAACATGTCACACTCCACTTCTCAAACAGCAGGCATGTGCATGTTCCTGCATATCATGTCTAAATGTTAACTTTCCCTACCTCATCTCAGGCCACAGCATTTGTGAATTTCGCTGTGGTTTGGTTTCTGTCTGACAAGACTTAGAAAACCCAAGGCACTCTCCTGAATCAGAAGAAGGGTAGATCCAGAGGCCACATGACATAGACAGAAATACCATTTCTAGGAAGGCTGTAACCTCATGCTGCCCAGAATTTTGAGTGCCTTCTGGAAAGTCTCGTTTTTCTAGAATCACAGAATCACAGAATGTTAGGGATTGAAAGGGACCTCAAAAGATCATCTAGTCCAATCCCCCTGATGGAGTAGGAACACCTAGATGAGGTTACACAGGAATGTGTCCAGGCAGGTTTTGAATGTCTCCAGAGAAGGAGACTCCACAACCCCCCTGGGTAGCCTGAAATACTCCACTACAAGTTCAGCATTTTTAATAACTATTAGGAGACAATGACAATATATATTTCAGTCACTCCCTTGCTTTGTGGTAACACTGAGATATCTGTAGGTGTTGCTGGATCCATTTTTAGGATGCCTAGATCTACTTACAGATACATTCTTTTAAAGCTTACAGCTCACACAAATAAATGATTCACCCAATAAATGAAACAGTGAACTTCAGCCTTTTTGCAAAAAGTAGTCCTTTTGCTAGAGCTGTACCTGTTATTAATTAGTAGTAGACAAACAGCACCAACATATTTGTGTCTAAATGGTTAATCACAAAGGATTGTGTGCAACATTGGCTGACCAAGGTCAGCAGTACTGAGCAAGAAACATGCTGAGGGCAGCGTTATGTTTCAGTCTCCCTGTCAAATTTTCTGGAGTGACACCCAACTCCATTTTATCTGTTTAAGGCTGGGTCTCAGGTTTTGTGATATTTGCAACTTGGTGGCCGTGACAGCTGATTCGAAGTATTCACCAAATAAGTTGAAGACTGTGGGACAGAGACTCTTACTGTTTTGCTACAGAACTCAGCACAAAGATAGGGAACTCAAGGCTCTGCACCCACCATTTGCAATGAGGGAAAAGATTGCACAAAGCTGAGTGGTCTTCTGACTCCCCCTACACCTGCTCGGTAAGTAGGAAACAGGCTTTTTAAATGCTTGAAAGAGAAGAGAAAGCATTTCATCCTCTGGATTTTAAGGCAGGTAATCTTTGGAGAGTGATGGAGAATTTTTACCCTCTCTTTAAAGAAGTCTTTTTTGTTTTTTTTTTTGCTATGCAAGCAGGAACAAGGGGTTAAGTGAAGAAAGAGAGATTCACATCCTAGATTACCTGAAGCCTCCACTTTGTATAGGGTAGTTCAAGTCCCTGGTCAGCTTGGTTCACCAGAATTTTGAAGCTCTGTTACATCCCAGATGAATGCCCAACTAATAGGATTATTGGGCTATTCTATGTTTCGATACTCTCACCCACCTGAAAAATATAGCTTTAATCCTATATTTAAGTCTTTCCGAAAGAAAGTTTTGTCAAAAGAAATACATTTCCTCAAAGCTTAAGTTCCACAAATCAGGATTTGCAAGCAAGAATCAACAAAATATTTTGCTGAGTGGCTGTTGGAGCCAAAAGGTAATCTTCCACACTAACATTCAGAAAACATTTGGTGTTTCTGTGAATAAAGTAGTAAAAATATCAAGTATTTGAATAAGAGGATCCTATGAATAACAACAGAGAGAATTTGCATATTTGTTTAGAGCTATCTTTGCAGCCTCTCTTGGTATAATTCAATCAGCTCAAATCACCTCTCTAAAGAATGCCTTGTCTGCCAGCCACATCAGAGAAGCGGTCAGATAATTTTGCATGGCTGTGCTATTAAGCTGAACTTCACATTCTTGTTAGAAAGTCACAAAAAAAAGAAAAAAAAGCACAAAGAAATGAAAGCAGGAGGTAGGGTTGACATAAGTATCTGCATGCACAGAACCAAAAGGACTGCAAGGTGATATTATATATGCAGAGATACACTGGCGGTGAGGCATACATTGGGTTAAAAATTAAGAAATAGGAAATGGCACATGGCAAAAGGCACCTACACGCAGAAATGACATTCAGTTATTTTCTGCATGTCTGCAGGACACAAGTCAGGGATGTACGTGAGGTACACATGCTGAACTCTAAGATTATGCACAGCAGTCCAGTAGCATATTTGCTCGGCAGCCTGCTGGTCTGGATCACAACCTGATGATGTGAGTTGCCAGCCTTAACATCATCCATGCATTTGCCATGGCTTATATGCCTGATATTTCTTTCCAATAATAACTTCCCTTTAGGCATGGTTATTAAGACCTCTGTCACTGTGAAATAGCTTGTGTTCAGTGAGGCAGTCTTTTAATGGGATGTGATGCTGTATAGCAGACTTTCATCTACTACATGCAAGAAGGTAAATGATATATTGTTTACTCCCCTAATCCATCTAATTATGGCAGCTTACAGAAAATTGGAGAAAAAGAATTTGTGCTGTAGGTGATGCTGAGAGAGATCTAAGAGCATGTTGATTTAAAAGGCCATAAGGGCTTTGTCTAAAACATATACAGAATATCTTGTTGATCTCACTATAAGAGACAGCATTAATAATTCAATCCCCCCTGGGAGATGGCCTGTTACCAGATACTGTAAAAATTTCTAGCTTCTTTTGTCTTCCTTTGAAGGGTGGGAAGCTCAAGAGGGAAGCTGTAGTGTCCTTATAAAGCTACATCCGAGTATGGGAGAGAGAAGGTGTATGGAAGGGGAGTTACTGCAATAAAAGCAGAGATGCAGGGCTGGTGCATCCCTGGGGAGCAGCACAGAGGATGAGCTTCCCAGCTGCTGCGTGTGAGTCTTCTCCCATGGCCCCTGCCCCAGCACCAGCCCTGCAGTAGAATCATAGAATAGTTTGGGTTGGAAGGGACCTTCAAAGGCCATCTAGTCCAACCCCCTGCAATGAGCCGGGACATCTTCAACTAGAGCAGGTTGCTCAGAGCCCCGTCCAGCCTGGCCTTAAATGTAGTACAGCACCCATGTGGGGAAGCATGACCTTTGATGTCCCACCAACAAGTCCTGGTAACTCTGCACCTCACAGAGCAGAGGGAGAAGCGCTGGTGCTTCTCTCCTGGCTGATAGCTACTGTGAGCAAAGAGAATTAGTTGTTCTGGGACCTCTGGTACATGTCAAGCATCATGTCTACAAGGTTATCTTTCCTTAGCTGCAGATTTGGTGTTTAAGGAGGTACAAAGTCCACCTGGGGCTTTTGCCAGGTGTCCCATGAAGACTCATTTTGATGTGGATTGTCTGGTGTTTTGGCTCACAGGACACAAAAGGGTCTCTGCCTCAGACTCTAAGGGAGACGCCCTTGGCTAAAGAGCAACCTATTTCAGTGAAACTGGTTGACACCTCCATCGGACTGGGTTAAAATTCAGCATTGTGTTCAAAGCATATTGGGGAGTGGAAGAGGAGAGGACACTCATACAAAGCACGGCAATGTAAGATTCTAACAGGAAAGCAGACCAGAATGCAATCACATTTTAATTCACTATGTAAGCCGTTGAAATTTAGAACATGTATAATTTTTCTAGAATGTCGTTTCTTCTGCAGCCTTATTACTTTCTATACTACTATTATTAGCAAATCTGTTAATTTGTGGGTTTATTTTCTTCCTGTTGTTGCTTTTTCTCTCTCTCAACATTTTAAAAAGGCTTCTTTCTTCTCCTCACCTCCTACCACTGCCCCCACTTGCCATTATTCAGTAAGGTCAGGTGCTTTTAGAACTAATTGCATCTAATTATCTACATAATAATTAACATTTCTAATATAAGCTGCATGTGTTGGTTTTCATTGGGGTGCAGGAGAGCAACAAGGCAAACAGTTTGGCAATTAAAGCTCCATTATTATGTTCTCCCCTTTACATTCTCTGTTTGATAAATCCTTCTCTGCAGAAATGCATAGACCAGGCCTCATTTGAGATGAACATTGTCAAGTGCTCAAGACTAGTTTTTCATCTGTTTTGCACTCTTGACAAGGTGGAGGTGGGGGAGCGGGGAGTGAAGAAGCCTAATTTGAAAAATTAGGGAGAGTAGTAATATAAAAAAGATTCTTTTTTCTTGCAACCTGCTTGCCAGATGGCCTGCCAGACACAGATACCAGGCAGAGAGAGACAATTGTTATACCTTCTTGTAAATCAGAACTCAAAAATATGTACTCTGTGAAGTATGTGTGTAAGAGATGCCATTTTGGATACTAGGGACTGAAACAAGAGCTACCAGAAATACAAGCAGGAAGGCCTTCAGCATGCATTGCCGTGACATGCAGCCCTCAAACCCTTAAAAGAAAACCCCTGCTAAGTCTGTAGCAAGTGGAAGGTGCCGATATTGTCTCTCCTATTCTGAGACTGCGAGAGACCCACATGACATTGTATAGTTTGTAAGGCAGTTGCGATGTTGTGAAGAGAAATGGGCTGCAGGAAGGTTTTGCTTTTAGGCAGAGCGGTTAACTGTCTTGGGAAACCATGTATATCAGTGAAGGTGTAGTAGTTTACATGTGGGTGTTAAACACCTTTCAGTTCATGCCTGAGATGAACTACCCTTGCAGAACATGATGGCCTTTCTTGTTCGTCCACTTGCCCCCAGTCACTTAAAGGTGCTTGGGTTCTCTGCAAAGCCCCAGCTAAGGAGGCAATTGGCCTGCAAACAGCAAACCCTACATTCCCTATCTTGATGAGTCTGTATCATCATGTATTCCCCTTTGACCTGAAGGCTTTATCCCTTCAGCCATAAACTGTGAAGTCAACAATTGCATGAGGAAGTAAGGACAGAGAGGAAATCAAGAGACTCACTGAAGTTCAGCTTTAGAAAAGGATTTAGATGCCTAGAGGTATTGGTAAGCTATGTGATTATGGCCCTTGGAATCCCAGCTTCCAAATAAATCTTCTTACCTCCACTTTGGAAAAGGCAGGTCCCACTGAACAGAGGTTTATGGTGTTTAAATAAAAGTGCTGAGCAGGAAATTGTCTTGAGGCAGCCTAAAGAAGGCATCAACCAAGGGCGTTGCATGAAATTCATTCTGTTTGCAAGTATTTTAGTGAGTTGTGGTCTAACTCATTCTAGGGTAGTAGAGCATGAAGAGTAGAAAAATGGGGACACTCATGAGAAAAAGAACATTTCTTTTTTTCCCCTGATACCTAAAGAAAAAAACAGCATGAGGGGAAGCAAAACTGATAGCTCACTGAGAGGTTAACGGGAAGGTGAGAGGAGAGCAGATGTGTTGGTTGAAGAGCCCACTGTCCCCTACAAACCCCAGCTGCTCACTGTCTTCTTTCTCTCTAGCTCCTGAGCAGTAAAAGTTAACACAGTAAAAATCAACATCTGAGACTTTTTTGCAAGGCAACAGCACTGAGCAGAATTCCTCCCTCCATATTTTATAATTTATCTGAAGGCTACAGACATCTGTTCAGATGGCCAAGGGAAAAAAAAAGCATGAGGGACTTGGGCTAAATTCAGCACCACTTAGGAAAGATGCACCTGGACTGCCATTTGTTATGTTCTGTCCTCTCTGCTTTATGATTTATATTTTATAAATCCTTTCCATTGTGGCTCCCCCCCCACTTCCCTCCTTCTGTTCGAGTTTGATCAGATTGTAAAGGTTCAAAGTGTACTACTGTTACTTTAATTAAAGTTATTTCCCTCTGCCCTCCCTGTTAGAACAGATGTATTGGAAATCCCCAGGCACCTCCTCTCTGGGCAAAATTGGACACAAAAACGTAAAACTGCATTAAGACAAATTCACTGTGCTAATTACTTTTCTCTATGCAGCAGGGATATGCAGGAGAGGTGTTTCTCTGTGCTAGCAAGTCTATTTTACCCTCTAAAATGAGTTTATTGTGGCTACCTTCTCACACTATCTTGCCACTTGCCAAAAAGGCTCAAGATAACAAAAGCTGCAAGACACATCTAGCATGATTTGGTACCTTTACTGCCTCTCCCACCCATATCCCGAGGATCCCATGTCACTGGCTGGTTCACTGAATTTACAATTCCATTCCTCACGTGCAGTATTAAGTCATGAGATGAGGCAGGAAAACACATTTCTATCGTTATGCTCAACAGGAAAGTGTCAGCTCTTGCATTTTAACCAGTTTGTGAGGTAGCTAATTAGCCTGTATGAGCCTGTCCTGGAGAGCATTTAGAGCTATATCTTTCCTGCTCTTGGACTTAACTGCCCCTATAGCATCCCTCTCCTCCTCAACCTTGCTTAGTGGAGATTTATTCTCCATATGTTGTTTATAATACCACATTCAGTCTTGATGCTGATTTCCTTCTCTTGCAGCTTCTTTAAAGCACTGCAGATACTATTCTGCATGTGCCTTTCCAGTTGGCTTTAAAAGAATAGCCCTTACAGGAGAGAAAAACATGTCTCTATAGAGGGTCATTTCATACTGACTAGAACATGTCAAAAGGCCTGAGCACAAACACTGGCTGACCCAGGCAGCAAAACAACTTTATGGCCAGCAAAGATTACTTTAGCCAGTCAAAGCATCATTGGCAGGCTATGGAGAACAGCAAAGAGCTTCATGGCATAGAGTATGAAGCCTAGTTACGTGCAGAGGTTAAAATAGAAGTACAAGATCTTGGATTTTGTCCTTCCATGAAGATATATTGTGTATCCAGTGTCTGTACTGTCCTGTCCTGTAGCCTCGGCTGTGCTCCCTGGGTGATATTCCCAACCTGTGCACTCTCACTGACTCTGCATCCATGCCAGACTGTGTGTTACTGAAACCTCAAAAATGCCCAACCCTAGCAACAGTGTCCAGCAAACACTGTGTTTTGTGTGTGAGTAGAGCAACTCCTGGTTCACAGACAGGTACCACTCCAGAAAGGTACATCCTTTTTAGCATTATTAGATCCCAGAGTCAAACTGCTCCTTAGCCCTGCACCTCATCAGAAATGCAGAGCAGTGTGACTCTGTCTCCTCCCCCAGAAGCCTATGTGGTCTATGTGGTTTTATTATAAAAAAGAAGGACAGTAGCATTAACAAAGACCTTTCTGCCTTCTCTGTACATTCTTTTCTAGAGACAGTTTTCCTCTCTGATTTTACGTGGCGTGCTGGGACTTACCATCTGTTTCAGACAGCCCTCAGATGAGCAGAAAACAGGCCATGTCTTATAGCAGAAGAGGAAATCTTTGCACACCACACAGACTTCTGACAGAGCAAGGTTTTGGAGAACAATTTAATTTAACATTATAAACAGTTCTGTCTCTCCCTAATTACTTCCCACAGAACAGGCAAGTTTTGCACTGTCAGTTCCCAATCCCGGTTCCTGCTCCCCGAAGGACAACAGAAGAAGCCTGTCATTCTTGGGAAAAGTCCAATTTCCCTCTACTTCCTGGGTTTTCTGGTGGAAATATTCATTACAAACCAGTCTCCTACCTGTCTCTCTGCTGTATTCAGACAGTCATTGAAACCTAGATTCCCAGCCCTCCCACAACAACCTTAGGCAGTGTACCATTTCTTAAAGGTCCCAAAAATTTCAAGGTTGCGTCTGAATCACTTTAAACTCTTCTCATTTTCTTATTAAAGGAAGATCAGACCGCACTGATCTGTGGTCCCGAAACCAAAGTCAGAATGACCAGCATTCAGCCTGTACCTTTGGAAATTTAAGGAAATTTAGACTCTCCATCAAGCTTACGTATTTCATATTTAAAACATCTGGAATTTCAAGCAAGCATCCAGGACAACACATAAAGCAATCATTTTTAAGTAAGATTTATAAATTAATAATACTATTTAAATCTCAAAATCCAATAGCCTGAAAATGCCTGCTATATGAATGCATAAATATAGTGAAAAATCCAGTCATACATGGTACAAGAATCCCAACGGGAAACAGTAGTGAACAGGAAAGGGTAAGTACCACCTGATGGATAGACACTGTAGTGGATTCCAACAGGAAGCATGAAACATGCCTTTTAAAAGAACACAAAGACAGAGAATAAGAAGAAATACACTTAGGTGTGAATTTTTCATTAGAAATCCCTTGGGCTAAAATTGGTAAACATTTCAGTACTGCCAAAAATTTAATAACTATTCTGTGCTACACCAGTGACTCCAGGTCAATAAATCAGGCCACAAAACATGTTGGACATGGGTAGCTGCCTGTGTGCTATTTTTAAACCTGGAAAATATGTATAAGTAAATGCTGTGGTTTAACCCCAGCTGGCAACTAAGCACTACCCAGCCGCACCATCCCTCCCTCCCCCCCAGGTTGGAATGGGAGAGAGAATCAGAAAAGTTAAAGTGAGAAAACTTGTGGGTTGAGATAAAGACAGCTCAGTAAATAAAGCAAAAGCTGTGCACAGAAGCAGAGCAAAGCAAGGAATTAATCCACTGCTTCCTGTGGGCAAGCAGGTGTTCAGCCGGACTCCATCACGCATAATGGTTACTTGGTAAGACAAATGCCGTAATTCCAAATGTCCGTCTCTTCCTTCTTCTTCCTCCCAAATATATACTGAGCATGATGTCATACAGTATAGTATACCCCTTTGGTCAGTTGGGTTCAGCTGTCCCGGCTGTGTCCCCACCTAACCT
Source organism: Columba livia (assembly GCF_036013475.1). Lineage (NCBI taxonomy): Eukaryota > Metazoa > Chordata > Aves > Columbiformes > Columbidae > Columba > Columba livia. The sequence goes on along the minus strand of NC_088602.1, from coordinate 154,743,608 downwards.
CTTGTGCACCTGGCAGGGTGCGAGAAACTGAAAAGTCCTTGACTACTTAGCAACAACTAAAATATCCACGTGTTATCAACATTATTGTCATTCTAAATCCAAAACACAGCACTATACCAGCTATTAATCCTAAGAAGAAAATTAGCTCTATCCCAGCAGAAACAGGGACAGTAAATTTTGACTTTCTGTTCAAGTCAATTGTCATTCTATAATAAGGGGAGCAGAGAAGGGCATACAGATGGGGGTATGTTTTGGAGCAAGCACTGTTGGCAGATCTACAGGATAACTGATGAGGTTTTGGAAAGCAGGTTGCATGGGATACAAAGGACACCTTGTGCCTGTGAGGGTTGTGAGAACTGAGGCGTATGCTGACAAGGTTTGCACAGCTTGCTAGTGTGTACATTTGCCTTTCCACACTATACTGGAGGTGAGAAGAGCCTGAGCTGGCATGAAGACGTGCAGCTTAAACATGGCACAAAGAAGAGTTAGTGATCGTATATTTGCTGGATGATGCTGCAAGCTTTGGGCATTTCTGGGGCTTTACAAGCTAATTTAATTGTTAATTCTTATGAATTTGCTTCTTGCATTTTTTCTTCTTTGGTTTTGTTTCATGCTTGGTCAGAGAAGGATACTTTCTTATTAAAGTAAAAAAATAAACATAATGAATTTGAGCTCCCTGAGTAATGAAGATATCTGGGGGTTGTATTTGATGAAAAAGGAAATCCCAGTGGGAAGAAGAAGAAAATATTCTCTCGCACAAGTGTGGAGATCTTTAGACATCTGCCACCTCCTTAAGAAATATTTTGTGCCAAGAAAAGGACTGTATGCCTTACTCATTTTGCCTACCTGGCATTGTATAGTTGAAGATCATACAGAATCATTGGAAAATGTGCTATCCATTTGAATGCAAGTAACACAAGAGTGACTGATGCTTCTGAAAAAGCCTGGCTCCCAAGGCTGAGAGAATATCTGCCTTGACAAAGACAAAACTTACAAGCTTGTGGAATTTACCTGGATTCTCTGCTTTCTCATATGTCAGCCTCAGTAGCAGATTTCAGCAGAGTTAGGAAATTCCTTATCTTTCTTCCTCGTGCATGTAGCTTGGACTCCTGCAACGGATGATGGTATTATTAGCTTTCTGGTAACCGCTGGTCTTTCTTCAGCCCAATTGCCCGTTCTCACAGATTTTAACGGAAGGTAACATGTCTGGAGACTTCTATTGCTTTAATACCTGGCTGGATGTCACCATCTACTGCAGGTGACAGCCAACCGTGGCAGATGCTCTCTGTTAACCAACTCTCCCACCCCTGCCCACTAAGGGAAGATAATAGGAGGAAAAGGGAGAGAGAGTTACAAATTAGAAAGTTAAAAATGCTTTACTACTGCTACTAATAAACAGAGAAAATAATGCAAAATATACAAAACCAGTATTGAATCTCCCAGGGTAGCACAGCGGTGGTCTGCGGTAGGGCTGCTGCAGGGCAGGCATCTGGAAGTCCTGGGCTGGACTCCACAGTTAACTGGAACTGAATTCAGGGATGCACAGCCTGGAACTAGATTTAGGATTACAAGGAGTATTGATAGGGTCCTCTTCAGATGCTAGCCATGGTCAAAGAAAGCAAGACTCTCATGATCTCCCACTTTGATACTGTGTATGATGTGAATGGGATGTGACACTTGGTCAATTTTTGTCACCTGTTCTGTCTGCCCCTCCTTGCAAATACACCCCTCTCACTTATGGAATGTGCAAAATTTATCAGTAACCTTGGCTACCATAACAATAAGTATAAACCTTGGCCTCTTCTGCATACCATTGCTACTGTTAACAGCTCCAGAGTGAACAGTGTCTGAAAAAAAACCAAACATGCAGCCAATTTCAGAAAAGTACAGTTAGAAGAACTTAGCTGAAAGGAAAATTCACTGAAAGAGAACTGGTCTTGTTTTAAACAAAATCAGGACACTGGAATTGGACAAAATCTTTTCCAGTACTACCGATCTTGCCCAGAGATTCCCCAAGGGCAGTGCATGCCATTTTTGGGAGGGCCAATGATGGGCAGAGGTAAACTTTCTAGTCCACCACACTGAGCAGCCATTGGTGCTGGTGACAAGAATCACAGCTCTCAAGGGCTCTCTCTTCCTTGGCGCTGGTCCTTCCTGTCTTCCTTCCCCATGCTGAAGAGTGTAGACCACAAATTCTCAGCCATTGTGAAATTCAGTTTTTCTTACTCTGCTGAAAGCCACTTAGTTAACCTTTTGACTGTGCTCCATGCAAAGCACATTCCTTTACTACAGCCGAAGTGCGAGCATCCATCTGAATTAACATTGCAGAAGCTAGTCTTCTCAATAACAGAGCATCCTCCTCCTGCTATCAACCCTAAATAATCCCTATGGAAGATGGTTTCCTTCTCAGAGTTCTTACAATGCCATGTGCACTTCAGACATTTATCTTTTTAGAAGTATCCAGTCATGATGCCTAGTCTCAGTCTTTAATGTGGGAAAGAGCAGTTAGAACTCAAAGCCCAGAGAGTGCCATGTTTATCTAGAGAGGGTCACAAGAGGAACTTCACTAAAGAAAAAGAGACCAACTTAGCTCCTTTGAGGACACGGATTTATAGTTATGCGATTTTTTTTTTCCTCACCAGAGTATCCACATCAACTGCACTATAATAGAAGAGGATGGGCCACCTACAGCTCTTGGGCCTCTCAAGATTTTGCAGCTATTTTGGGAATGCAGATTAGATATTGCTCCCACAGGCCATAGCTGATTTTTTGAAAACACAACCTTTACCCTTTTATAAGTCTGCATGCAAAGCTCTCCTGGAATTCAGATGGTCTGTACTTATTTTTTGACAAATCAGTAGGGAAAGGAGAATGCTAACTGTGACTCAAAAGTGAAAATCCTTTTGCTTCTTATGATACTGTGACTGCACATTCTTTGAGGCAGGGGACCATGCTTTTCTGGCATGTTTATACGTGATCACTCCATTACTCTTCTATGTCAAGTGCTACTGGTTTTGCAAACAGTAAGCATAGCAATGGAAATCAGTCCATTAGAAAACCATTTCTGTCCCAGTTAAAGTGTTTTCTCTAGGTTGGCTTTCACTGAAGACAGATTTGGTTGTGATTTTCCAGGTCCTGCGATACGGTGTTACTTCACAGAGTTTCACCAGAGGCAATTATAGATGAACTAGTGAAACTAGGCTGCCTTTCAATCCGTTCATCAAAATGTCAGGCCATCCCACACAGAGGAAGGAAAATCTATAAATATTGCAACTAGATGGGCTACTCTGTTAGAAATATTATATGTGTCACTCTTGTCCAAGTCAGGAGTTCCCTTACAAACAGCAGCGGACTCACATTTGCATAGATGTGAGATAAAGAAGAGGAGAAAACAGCCTGATAGTTATTAAAACTATATCCCCTTCTTGACTGTAGGATTGATTTGGAATGACAAAGTATAAGAAATGTCTTCTTAAATGGTTTAACTTGGTCTGTGAGTTTGCAGTTGTTTGCCTGGTAGCTCAATTTGTATTGTGTGAGTCTTTCTGGTCTTGGAATTGATGACTGAATAATTTTAAAGCACGTTAAATTTGAATGGCCACATTTCTTTAAGGTGTTTTCTTGTTGTCTGAGAACTGTATATGCTGAACTTACAGATATTCTTGACCTTCACCAATATATTCAGTTTTGTAAGCCAACTCAATCAACTGAATACTCACAAACAAATGTGTGAGCTGGCTCTACAAGCCATGGTACATTGAATTTGCATGGTACTCTTACTCATTTTCATTATTTTAAAGTTGGTGGCTAATCAGCTCTGTTACATATTCCTTGAAACAAAGAATGCTTATCCCAGTGCACTTTATTAGACCTGTGGGAGGTCATTCAATAGTTGACTTTTCCCCAGCTCTCAAGGCCAGAAGGGTTTGTATCAGAAGGCCAACAAGAAAACTTTGTAAAAAACAAAATCTGGGAGTCTTGCAGAAAGCCTGTGGACATACGTAGTTTGCACTGTTGTAGAGGGAGCTGAGGGAATCAGCTGATACTCCATGAGGAGCAAAGGGAGTCTCATCCAGTCAGCTGATCGGAGCCAGCCCAGCGAGAGCCGGAGCCGGCGGGGTTCAGCCGACCACGAGGTTCAGCCGAGATTAGGAAGCTCAGAGGGAAACGTACAGGGACAGCGTGATTCCCGGCGAGTCCTGATCCCCGCAGCCCCGGCAGCCATTGCGAGAGAGCGGCTGACGTGGTGGGGGCGTTCCCACGGTGACGGCGACCACACCCCCTCCCCTTGCCTTGAAAAATCCTGGACATGTTGCTGTGTGACCTCATCTAGGTGTTCCTGCTCCAGCAGGGGGATTGGACTAGATGAACTTTTGAGGTCCCTTCCAATCCCAAACATACTGTGATACTGTGATACTGTGATCTGTTTTTATCTTGGATTTTCTTAGTAGAGAGGAAGTTGCACAGAAAGGAGCCACTTGGATTATTTAATCTAAACTGCATCCATCACTGGTAACCAGGGCATAATTCCCTTTTACGGACCGAGTGATCAAGTACCAACTTTCTTAAGAGTTGAGGTTCTTCCTTTCCCTTCTCACACTGTTGGCTGAGGACCATCCTCTAAATCTGTTCGATCTTGTATTGACATCCTTTAGATGAGGCAGACAGTAGCTTCCCTTCCTTCAGTGTTTGTCCACACAATGTATTGCTAGACAGGCAGCACATTCTCTGTCAGCCCCAAACAAGAGCTAAATAAGCCCAGCTTGATTACTCTCTTATCCAGGGGAAGGCTTCGTTGTTCCCCTCATGTTTTAGCAATCTGTTTCTGTGCTTTTTCTGATTTCAATTAATCCATCCTTAGCATAGCTAACCAGAAGTGGACACTCTGCCAAGCTACAGTCTCTGGTATTAAACTTGCCTCAACAGATCTTGAGATCACAGCTTTTTATTCAGCTCACACTGGTGGGCTGTAGGCAGCCTACATTTGTCCACAAGACAAGTCCACAAGACTTACCTCTTTTTGAACTGTTGACTTTAGTGTGTGACTTTTTATCTTACACTATTCTTCTTGGTGATTTCAACTTTACAGGTTCTCTTTTGTCCACACTCACCTCTTTATTCTTTAAGTTTACTGATGCAATGCTTTCCCACCTTTCCTTTTATATATATCTACATGAAATAAGTCCCTCAAGACAAGCAGCAATAGGAAGCTATTAGGGTGGCGATGAGAAAATAAAGAGAAAGAACCTCTGGGCCCTTTAAGAATCACAGAAGATCTATATCCTCCCCTGGAAGACAAATCAGAGCCAATTTGTTGGCTTTTGCTAACTCTCATTTGTTTCAACACATGATTTATCACCAGAGTCTCCTCTCACATCAGATGCTTTCCACGCTTGCTTATTTCTCCAGCCACTTCAGATTCAGCCAGCATCAATTCCAATATCTCAGGGAGGGCCCTGTTTGTGCAGCTTGACAATAAAATCTATATCTTTATTCACAGAATTTAGTGAATTCATAAATTGGGGTCGATGGCATCCTTAATGGTTATTTCATCTCTGGGTCAGTTTTAAGCAGATCCTCAGAATACAGATGGATGCAAGCCCAAGGGGAGCCAAGACCCCTGTCACTGTGGTGGCACGGTAAAGAAGTGGCATGCAAATTAGTAAACTGGGCAAGGAAGTTGATCTCTAAGTGAATGTATCAATCCTGACTTTCCCCTACAAAGAGGTGGAAGGAAGAAGAGGGCTCAGCAAGCCTTTGTCTCTGTGGGTTTTGCCCCATCAATGTGGAAGGTTGGGAGTTAAGTTGGGGATCAGACCGGGGTGGGGCTCAGAGGTGCAGTCATTTTGAATTTCCTCAAAGGGAGCAGACACAGATGTGATTTTAGCTATGAATTTTCTCTCTCTCCCCATGTCTGGAACATGGTAAAGTGTGCACCCTTTAGAAGGAAAGACTGAGATGATGAGTTTCTAGGGATCACAGCAGGGCACTGGAAGACCATGGCTTACTTTGAGTGTTGTGTATCCTCTTCAAGACACGTCATGTGGCTGTGACTATGATGCTGTGCAGCCAGTTCGGGCTGCCAGACTTCCCTAGGTCCCAAAGAATTCTGTGCTGGCTGCTGGACTACTAGTGCTGCAGGGACAGCTCCCCTTCCACAGCTAACACTGCAGCAGCTGTGGGTGCTACCACCCCCTGTCAAACTCCCTGACCACTTTCACACAGAGTTGCAAGTTTGGGATGAAAAGAAAGAAAGGAACATAAGAGAAAAATAAATTATCCTAAGGAGTGAAGGCAGATAAAGACGTTTTCAGTTGTATAACGACTCCTCATGACTATTCTGACATGCTTCCTTCATGCTACTGATCTGATGGCGCATCTTATATGTCTTTAAAAAAAACCCAAACCAAACATAGCATTTTTATGATTATTTTTTGAGGGAAAATAGGGAGGAAAAGCAAAAGGCAATACATGAAGACAGACAATCGCTCCTAAAGGAAAGGTCTCTAGAAGGCAAGTGTCAGGCAAGCTTTCACTTTTCCCACAGTTTTGAACTGAGCAAACAAACTCCTATGATGACATCCCTAATTTATCAGGCCTTTTCAGCTTGGAAGACGACAAGGCACCAAACCACAGGCTACAAAAATGTGCAAGGTGCAAGGCAGTAAGTGAGGAATTTCTAGCAGGGTGTCATTAAGCACAGTCTCTGGTGTACCACAACTGCTCAGCCACCCCACTGTCCTCTCTAGGCCACTGTTCCCACATCTGACCACTATCATTCACTATTATTTTTTTTTTCTCACAGTGTCTCATCAGAATATTCTTTGTTGCTTCGCAAATGCTGAATAGAGAGGAAAAATCTCCTCCCTTGACCTGCAGGCTACATTCTTGCTAATGCAGTCCATTGTCAGGTTGGCCTTTTCAACAAGGAGACACAACTGACTTGTGCTCAACTTGTCCACTGAGATACACACAATGTGCTTCTTACAGCAGAACTGGATTTATCAGAGAAACCAGAAACTTGTAGCATTTGGGCTACCCTTCTCTTCGAAGTGAGCATGGAAATGTTAAGTAGGCGATAAGCACCTCTTTCAAGTATGCCCTATGGATTTGAACCCAGGGCCTCCAGAAGGGAGGAGCTGCTGTGTTCTTCTGCATGCCATGAGGAAATCCTTCAAGAAACTTTGTTATGTTGCTGTGCTTACAGATCCCCAGGATTTACGGCTTTACATGCTTTTATGCAGAGGGAAAGAAAAGGAAGCATCATTAGCATATTTTAAAGACATTGGAGTGCTTTTTCATCTCTATTACTGAGAAATTGAGTCATCTTTAGTCTATATAAATTGTGTCTCTGAGAGCTTTTGTTCAAATGATATTTGCTACTTAACAAAATTTGATTTAGTGAGGGGTATGCATAGAAAAGATGGAAGGGAAATATTAGCATTTCATTGGAAATTTTAATACAGATATTAAATGGCTCCAAAACCCAGACAACTTGGTGCTTTTATTAGCTTAGACTCCTAGTCATTTAATGTTTTTCTTCTACTACTGCTCCTTCTTTTCCTGCTTTTTTTATTACTCTAGCTCTACACATCACACCCATTTTCTCATGTGCAGGATCTCTAAATGGTTTGATCCATGATTTTTCCACAGTACATATACCGGATTTATAGACAATGCAGTGTCTACAAAAAAATTAAAGACAAATAGCAGTGACTACCTTCAAGCAGAAAGCAGATGAGCCTTTCTCACATGGTGGTAGTAGGATGGTGTGCACCATACTGATGAGATGTGAGACTGCCACTGAGTCCCTGTCAGTAAACTCCATTACTTGCTCTTCTGCTTTTAGACCTGAATTTGGTCCTGTCACTCCCAGCTTGCAGTAAGGACCCCAGCCCAAGGCACCTTTTCATCTTCATGTGTCAGAAGAGTCACCCAAGAACACCTCTTCTTTGCAAAAAGCACAATGAATTGTGCAGCAGAAGGCGATTTGTCTGAAGGAGTTTGGGAGTGTTACTAAAATAATGTGTAATAATGATATATGTTTCATTCCTATTCTGATCATTTCTTTAATGTTGGTGTCCATAACTTGTTTTTAGTCTGAAAGATAATAAAAATATGGGGTTTTATACATCAAAGCAGCAATATCAGGCCAATACCAATAGGGAACAGGCTCATTGATCACACATCCATATGAGACTATTAGGGGTCACGAAGTCTGACATCTGATCAGAGATATGGAACTTCCCTGAGCAATTCTGGCTTGAACTGAGGAAAAAAGATGAGCTTTACTTAAAAGTTGTCAGAAGTGAAGAAATTACCATCTACCTTGGTCACTGCTTCCAGCTGATAACAATCTTCAAATCACCATCTTATTTTCAAGCTGATTGTATCCACTCTCTGCTTCCCAGACATCAGAACCTGGTATTTCTGCGTGTAACGTGGTGAGAAGTCCCTATGTTGGAATTTCCTCTTTCTCTCAAAACCAAATTCATTGCTTCTCTGTTTCGAGCTTCTAGGAGGAAAAACATTGTTTGGCTCAAACAAAGAAAGCCCTCTGCTCTTTAATAGTCCTTTTTGAATTATTTCTTGCTGGTCAAGATAAATCCTCCATTGACTGTGCCCCTGATTCATTGATCTTTACAACAGGCTCACCCAGGACCTGTTGCTGTCACTGGTAAGCAGTCACACATTCAAATAACACGTGTACATCACTGGTGAAACTCAACTCAGTAACTACTCCTGAGGAAGCCAGTGATTCAGGGTTTGATACGATGGAGAGGAATATTCCACTTGAAAATAGTTTCCAACTGTTCATTTAGATGTATATGGTATATGCTAAACACTACTAAAACCAAAAGGATGCTGAAATGTAAAAGCCAAACAAGAAAAAATAAAATTACTAGTGTAAAAAAAAAAAAAAAAAAAAAGGAAAAGAAAGTGGCAATCAAATGAAAAATAATCAGAACTATTGGTACACATTCTTTGCAAAAGTGCTGCTTCTCTAAGAAGACAAAAAAAAACCCAAACACACACACAAAATATGAAGAAGTCTGAAGGAAAGAGTTAATAGGTTCATATCAGTTCTCCAGTGCTGTATATTTCTCCGTATCACTCACTATCACTGTATTTACACCTCCTACACAGCCTTTCCTTTACCTCTTGTTTTTTTCTGTAATGGAAATACACTGCTGGATTTCTACTGCTGACTTTATGCATTGTTTATTAAGTGCGTAGAACATATTTTGAAAGAAACATGTCCCAAGGTACTTCAAGTTATGTCAGACTGTGATAGGTTTTCTCCTAGTGTGCTAAGCTGGTGAAGCAGAAGGATTTGCTTATGGTGAGGACTAAAATGATTGATCTGTTTGGTGGCTTGTAAACGTGTTGATTATAGGGTGTCGGAGGCTTACATAGGTATATGGGCAACTCTCTAGTTAGCATTTCACCGTATTGTATAGTAGCTAGCATAAGCAACAAGGATATTTTTAGCATGTACTATAATTTATGTTTGACCTCTAGCACATTAGAATCCGTCATTTCCTGTTTAAGAGATCTATTTCTAATCACCTAGCATGACGCTTTTTTGATATCCATACACCTTTTAGAAGAAAATTTGAGAATTAATACATGATAATTGTACTTCTGTGGTGCAATAAAAATCACACTGGAAAGAAGACATTTTTAAGGCATTATGAAATGAAGGTAATTAACCCTTAACCACTTTCCACTTAACTAATTAACTGCATACCCCTAAAGTATTTATAAAAGAAATATGGTGGAGCCTCTGATGACTTGCTGACTTCAAATCACACTCAAAAGCCTTTCTAAGAAGTACCCTCCAGATAATCAAGTCGCTATGGACTTGCTGTAGGAATTGCAAGGAGAAATTTTATAGTTAAGTAAAAGATTAGAAGATCAAATAACATCCTCTGTAATTCTGTCTTTCAGACCTTTTGCAGACTCAAAGAACTTTTTTCAGCTCTCCAAGCACTTAAAAATTAATACATTAAACTTAATTATGGACACATCACCCTCCCCTTTCTCAGCTGGGCAAACTGAGGCACACTGAAGTTACCGGGCTGGTATTTTTAGAAGTGGGTTGGAATGCTGGGTGCCATCTCTTTGGGGCGCTCAGCCTTTGATGCACAAAGGAGAACTAGACATCTCAGAGTAACCTGCCTGAGCTCCTGTGCTCCACCTGTGCTGTGGAAGAATACAGGACAGTAAAAAACTGGCATCCCCACATCATCCTTTTCCCTTTTGTTCTTATCCTGCTGTGATACATAGAGGTTAGCACATTGCTCCACGTGTTGGCAACTATGGTTCCAGATGACTGAGTGGATCTCCCACTGTGCTTCTCAGACCCCTGAAAAGAGAGACTCTGTGTTCGATGGGTGGATCAATAGTCCACCTGGTAGATTGAGGAAGGCCAGACAGAGTCATGAAAGTAGGAGTGAATTGCGAAGTATTGCTTCTGCCATCAAGATCTAAGGCAATCTTCCCATTCTCCCCCTGCCTTTTACCCAAGAGCAATCTACACAATCATAACACATCATGGTGTGACAATCATTAACCACCAGCTTCTCAGAACACAGAAAAAAGAAATAACATGGTAACCTGGAGCCCTGTTTGGGCCCGTGCTTTGGCCTCTTAGCCAGTCCCCAAGCACAGACAGACGTAGGCTGCCTGGATAACATTTTTGGACTTCTCCCCTGAGTAGCTGTTCTAGCCAAGTTTTCTAATCAGTGATTAGTGATCACCAGACCAGCAAATGGGACATAGGCACCCAGCAGCAGATGGCAGTGACTGTACTCAAGCATGACAGCTCTTTGAAAGCAAGACCAGCTGCAGAGGGAAGCAGACTGTTCAGGCCACCTAGATACACAGAGAGCACCTCCCTCTGCTCTGACCCTCATACGGAAAGAATTTTGCTACCTGCTAAGACATGTGAACATCCTACTGAAGGCCGGGAGCATTCTTTGCTGTATGCTAGAAATGTGCCTGGAAAGCAGAAGAGTTTCTCTGGCTTCTGCTTTCTGGGACTCCATAGATGGCCTTTCGGTTGGGTGAATCTATCGTGTCTGGCATATGTGAGCAGGAAAAATGGGAAGCCTGGCCTGTGTAGCACTGTGATTCTAGAGGAAACACTATCCTTTGAAGGACCCTGAAGATTTGAAAACTGTCAAAGACCATTTATGTGCTTTACAGTCTCTTATTTGCCCATATATCTTGCTTCCAAAACCTCCTGAAAACTCCCAAGAACCATCTTCAGCATTTGCTTCCACATTTCTCTGAAGGGGGTAAATGAGCTCACGGCTAAGGGAACTGTTCTTTATCACTAAATTAGGACATTTAGAGAACCACCCAGCCTCATTGCATCTAATCATACCCTTCTTGAATGCAGTAGATAATTCCTCCTCTGCTAGTACTTAATAGCTGTGAATATAGAGAAAGCATATTTTTTGTTTGATTTTTATAATAGGTAGCAGCTTCACTTAGGGGCTAGAACCCCATTATGCAGGGATTTGTAAAAACAGCATTCACAGTAAGCTCATAGATGGTTACCATATCTCTCAGGCATTTGGCAAGTTATTCTTTAAGTTGAGGAGGGTTTGAAGGCAGATCAAATTAATCTACTTTATAATTCACACCTTTAGATATTTTTGATTAACTCCCATAATAAGGTAGTTCCAGAGCATCCCCATGGAAACAGGCTCTAAAGCGACTTGTCTGCATCCACCTCATAAGAAGATGTCTGGAACAGTAGCCAGTATTCCCAGTATGTTCTCAGCAGCACCTCATAGGGGGCCACTGGTTCTGTCCTGCGACACAGCACCTCCATTTGTGCTGCCCAGGTCTTTTTTCGCATTAACAAATGAGATATGAGTTTGTATTACAAAGACTTGTGCAAATTTCATGAGTATGCTGTCCAAAATTGAGAGAACCTCACCCCTTCTCATACCTACTTGAAACTGAAGACCTGTAAGTGCACTGTATACCCGCATTATTTAAACCAATATGTTGTCATTTGCCATTAACCTTTGCTTTCAGCTCCAGCATTGCTCTTTCCCCAATCTATTGGAATCAGTTTTGTGCATGAGCTTTCCAAAAGCACTTTAACAAATTTCATAAACAAGCAAGAATACTTGGTGTGGCTCATCTCCTCATGGGCCTGAACTCATTGTGACAAGGAAACTGGCAAGTCAGTCTAGGTGAGGTGCTTACAGCATAACACTTGGGGACCCTGGAGGGAGCAGGTGGAATTGTGGAGAAATGTCAGGAACCTGCAATAGCCCTACACTTTGCATATTGCCAGGTGAAAAGGAAGGCCCAGGGGATGCTGGCTTGGTTGAAGATGAGTGTGAGGTAGATGGCGAGTCAGGCCTGGTCTTACCTTGCTGAAACCTTATAAGACAGTAAATAGACCAGAGAGGCATGTCTTCTACTTGGAATTCAGTCTCTGCCTTCAAAGAGCTCAGTAAAAAAACAAAAACAGTATATGTCTGCCTCATATAGCACCTTCTATGACAGACACGCCATCTATGGAGGAAATTATTAGGACCCACTGCAACAGAAGAAATCATCTATCTGCAAAACAGGAACATAATACAAAACAGGCTGAGAGTCTCTGCTCTAGAATTAACTGAATTGGATATAAAGGTTGTTGTTTTGTTTTGTCTGCATATCTACATTAAACATTCAGTGTTTTTTGTATTATATCTGTGTTATATGTAGCCATGGTGTGCTATTCAAAGGTAGATTAGGTTAAACTTCTCCTCCTCCCAAGTGGCCATTCCCAAGGTTAAGGGAATTGAATATAAGATTTACTGCTCACATTTAGACCATAGTTTTAACTTCTGTTCTAGCAATAAGAGAGGACAATTCAATTGGAGAACTGAAACACCTTTATTGCAGAGAGACATATTTCCATTTTAGAGAGAAAAGAAGTCTTCAAAAGTAACTTTTCTAACAAAGCTCATTGGTCCACATTTAAAGTAGACTGTCAAAAGAATTGTAAACTGCTATAACATTGTTATTATCAGAGTATGTAAGTAACAATAGTATGTAAGCGCTCAAGTTGTGCCTACAATACTGTTCCAACTAGATACCACATAAACAACCAATGGAGATGCTCTCTTTCTAAAACATACACTTTAGTGGCTTTCTCTGATGGAGTGCCTAGTTAATGATTTGGGACACCTCAAAATTACCTGACCAGTCTCTTAAGCTAGAGTAAATTTAGTGGTTTAATATTACATTACTACCCTACATCTTGTCCCATCATGAAAACCTAGACCCAGACTCCTTCTACTTCCACCAGGAGGAACAAGGAGATGATCTAAAATTCTTAGCAGAACATCTAGCTACTTATCAAAACTAGGATGATACCAAATAAATGAAAAAGCAAAGCGATCAGCCGCTGTCTTATCTCAGTTATAAAACTGCTTTTGAAATTTGCATTTTTGGTCCTCCAGAAGTACTTTGGCAGTAGAGAGGAAAGAAGAAGAATGAAGCTGGAATGTCCATCTTAACAGCTCTCAGGCCTTGGGAAAATGTTTTCATTTGACTCTGAAATACATTTCACTATTCCCTTTAAAACTGTCTTTAACAATATATTTCTACTAATCCTGTAACAGGGTTCCAGTTGTAATCCAAGGTCCTTGTATCTTGCCCTTTTGGAAAACTACTGTGTTAAATATTTACTTCCAAACAGTTGACATTTCTTTCAGCTTTTTCTCATCAAACTACCCCTGCGTTATCCTCCTTGTTTATGCTTTATAGAAATGGTATGCACAATTGTTCCTAGCTTGCTTGTTTTACGCCTAGGTCACTTTTGCTGTCAGAATCTATTTATTGAATAAAGCTGATTTTTTCCCTTCTCAAGACACAGTGAAAAATGTGCAAGTGCTCCCAGTACAGGGATGCTGGTTACTAGGAAACACAGTCTCCAGAGAGCAGAGTAGAAGCACAAGCCTTGGACTACAAAGATTTATTTTGAGGAGGATCCTACAATAAGGTTTGGAATTAAAATAACAGTAATCTAAAAAAAATGCCTTTGCTGAAGGACAAATTAAAAGGTGGAAATTGGTATTTGTAGAAGTCTTACAAAAGTCTTCTCCTCTTGTCCTAATAAGATGTTTTATGTAATGGTCGAAACTTTGTGGGTTTTTCTCAATAAAGAATTTGAAAACACTCTTGAGTAGAAAAATAAAAAGGTACAGGGATTCCACTGAGAGTTTTTCTGTTTCTTGGCAGGAAAAACTCTGCTGCTCAGCTCTGTGCACAGCCATGACACATATGAGATGCCTTTTTCTACATAGGCTTGTGCTGGTTAATACCTTCAAACTTAAGTGGTGAATGGATGCTTGAATATGGCTTCGGAATATGAACTTTGTCAATATTTGTGATTTTTTTAATGATTGTCAGCGAATTGGCAAAATAAGACCACTACAATAGAGTTAAAACAAACAAATAAAAAAACCCCAACAAACCAATAAAAACAAAAGCAACCCAAAAAAAGAAAGCTCATCCAAGAATGGTGACAGTATTCTGTATGATTTGTCTAATGCTTGCATTTTATGCCCACTCAAAAATGGGAGTATAAGTCAGGTGGAGCCTCTGGGAGGAGAGATAAGACTTCTCGGGGAAGAGATGCTCTAAACTGGGGTGTGTGGCAGAAAAAGTAAATAAGGATCATGGGAAAGAGTTCATGGAGAGACAGTGAGACAGCTGAGAGAAACACGGGAATGACCCACAGCCGGGCCTTAGACATGATGGAAAGGCACACTTCCTAGATACCAGAAAACACTGCAGAATCAATTGTAAATCCAGAAGTTATTGTGAAGATTGAAACCAAATATTGAAGTGAGGGCCTGCCTGCAAAACCACAGTGGTCAGGGGGACAATTGTTTATAAACATTATTTCTAGGCTGTTTTTCCTAGTCACTGAGTTAACAACTTAACTGTTTTAATTAACAACCTAATAAAATCCAGCTGCTTTCAGTTAAAAAGATTTTTGGTCTTCTTTGGGAACTTAAAAGCAGAAGTTCTGGGTACAGTTGCACCTGCCTGACTAGGAACCCTGTTGCAATTATGCATTTGTGATAGATTATCCAAAGCTTTACCCAAACGGCTCCATGGGTCTCTGATGAGAAAGCCCACAACACCCAGTGGGGTATATTGGCTGAAATTCCTTGATGTGGCCTGGAAAATATTGAAAGTAGGAAATGATCCAGCCAGGAGTCACTAAAGACAAACTTCATCCAAAAAATTTACAGTACTGGAGCAAGGCCCAAAGTATTGATGTTCTTGTATGACTTCTTCAGATTGACATGTTTTAGGAAGAGAGTTGCAGGGAAAAGTCTTCTCTTTTAGCCTCTTGCAGATTCAACTGTCCGTCACCAAACAGCATGGTTCATGTTGCAAGGAGATTTGAATTGAACGAAGAGTCCCACCTTCAAATGGCATGAATGTGATCAGAGTAATTTGCAAATACCTCTTGGACCATTCCTAAAGAGACTTTCAGTTGATAACCTATTATGTCTGGTCTGCAAGGACCATGTAAGAAAGCACTGCCTCTGGCTATTCGTCTTAGAAGTAATTAGAGTGTGTGGGATGTTCTCATGTTCCAAAACACAGAGCAGAGGTAATGGCAAGAGCCAGCTGGAGCCTGGCCCTACAAACTTGGTGCCAAGCAGTTTGAAACAAACACTAGTCTTTCCCATCCAGCAGTTTGCAGTGTTAAACACATCAAAGGCAGGCAGGCAGGCAGGCAGAAGCAGACTCATGGAGGTATATATACATATATATGTGATGTGCTAGATACCAGAAGAGGAGGTAGTCTTAATCTTGACAAGTTGTTCTGAAGTGAACAGAAGAATAACAAGCTCTCCTACTCTCAGTTCCAAACAAATATGAAGAAGGTAGTGAAAACCAAGAAAGTAAAAAAAATCTTTTAGGTCTGTCAACACCAAGATAAGAGTTCTGAAAATGTTCATGGCTTCTCTTGGGAATAGAGCTTCAAAGCCTCTAGCCTAGGGAGGCCTCACACCCCTAAGTGCTTAGGAGACTGAAATGCCTCTAGAAGGACAAGAGCTTCTCTTGAACTCCCAGCTTAAAGGAGGACTGAAGAAGTTGTGTAGGTCACAGGGAAGGTGTGTTTCTATGAAGGACTGAAGGTGGGTCATCCATCCCTATATATATATCTAAAAAAAAAGCCTCAGGAAAATTGTGGGACATCAGTAGATCAAGGAGGAGTATGCTTGGGTCTATTGTGGTACAGTTTTTTTCATGGACACTGACAAATGTGCTTTCTTGTTTTAGTCAAGGTAGCAAATTGTGCAGGAAACCTGAAGGATCTGCAGCTGACTAAAGAGTCCAGGAAATATAATGTCCCTAAGAGGAAGGTTCATAAACACAGACAGAGAATAAGTTAGTGTCCCATGTGCTCATCTCCTGCGGTATCCAAGAAAATGGCCTTAGTTAGTACATACTCAAAACTGAAAAGCTACAGAAGCATGCAATCAGCTTGCTAAATTCCAGCTTTGATAGTAAAAGGGAAGGGCTTCTTTCCTAAGCCTTCAGTCTGGTACTTCATTCATTCATTTCTAAGCTTGAATTTGAAGGTGAAGACTGCCAATTTGGGGAGAGCAGCATAATTTCATTTGAATTTTGCTGATTACTTGACCCTGACCCTGCTAAATAGCTCTGGGAATAATAAATCAAGAAAACAGCATAGCAGAATAATTTCTAAAATTCTCTTGTCTATAGATCCGAAGCAAGAATTGCCATATTTTATATCAACTCATTCACAGCAAACAGCTGTGAAAACTGGGTGGGTACAACTAAAAGCTTTCAGCGTGGTCAATGTTACTTAAGCGTGAGAACTGCCTAGGAATGCTGTCTGATCTGTGATTTAGAAAACAATATCAGGTTGTACTTATTAGTGGACACTTGGTTTATTAGAACTGGAAAAGCTTATTTTAGATAATTATGGAAGGCTGAACTGCTCCCTGTACCCATCAGATTCTTGTACCTGTCAGTGTTGTGGGTGGACCCTGGCCAGCAGCTAAGCACTCATACAGCCAGTCACTTACTACTCATGCTTCCTGTGGGACTGAGAGAAACTAGAATGAAGTTGACAAGACTTGTGGATCAAGATAAAGGTAATTTAATAGGTGAAGAAAAGGTGTGTGTGCAAGCAAAGCAAAGGAGGAATTTGTTCACTACACCCCATCAGCAGACAGATGTTTAGCTGCCTATTGTAAAGCAAGGCCTCTGCATGCTAGCAGTTACTTTGGAGAATGAACTCCCTACAAACATTTTCCACTTCCTCATCTTCTCCTTGAGAATTTACTGCTGAGTGTAGCGTGATGTGGTATGGAATATCCCCTTGGTCAGTTTTGATCAGATGTCCCACTTCTGTCCCTTCCCAATTTATTGTCCACCCCAGGCTATTCACTGCAGGGGGCAGAGTGGGAAAAAGAAAAATCCTTGGTGTTGTGCAAGCACTGCAGCAATAGCTAAACATTGCTGTCTTATCAACACTGTTTTAATCACAAATCAAAAACACAGCACCACACAGGTTGCTACCAAGAAAGTTAACTTTGTACCAGCTGGATCCAGTACACATGGACTCATAAGGTGGTACTGAGCAGGGGAAATAAGGAGAGAACAACAGAAATTACGGCTGTTAATAGCAGCTAGTGAGGGGCAAAGTCTTAACATCTTCCATCCTATACCAGACTTTATAGTGCTAGGCCCAGTAGAGCATACAGGGTGATACTTAATTACAGGAAACATACTTCAGGCCTTGCAGCTGGAATAACACCACATTCAACCAGTACAACAAGCTACACAATCAGGGATGTAGAGTAGGACATCCTGAAAAAAGTCCATTAGTAACCACTGTATTAACTGTAGTAAGCAGGTGCTCAAACAACTGTATGTGGCATTTTGTGTTTGTTGCTATGCTAGGAGGAAATTTCTAGATCATGGAAAAGAAAGCACTGCAGATATAGTCCAGCAGAGCTTAAGATCTGCTCATTTTCTGGAGATTCTTGCCCAGAGATACAATTTACTGGTTCTACAGATCTATCCCCCATCTTCACCAGTTAGGACTAGATAATATTCTGTGAGTCTTGTGTAAGTGATAGCATCAAGAAGTTAAAAAGGCCTGATAAATTAGTGTTAATGCTATTAAGATCCAATGATTGACTCAGCGGCTCAATATGAGAACAAATCCAGTGCAGGAGAAGTTTGGAAATTGTGAGAATTTAATACCAAAGTCTTATCAACCTTGTCAGTCACCTGCTTTGTCCTGCCAGGAGGAATCAGAGTAAGGTGGCATGAGTCCAAGAACAAACTACTTTTGAAACTTTGTCCTAGACAAGGACAAGTTGCCAGATTGTTCAGCTGGAGGTGTCTGCTGTACTGCACAGACATTTGACATGTCCTCAAGTGTGGAAAAAGTAAAGATTATGCATAATATTTTTTCTAATGAACTAACTTCTTTGTCTTTTATTTTTCTTTTTCCTACTTCCCTTAGCTTTTCTGTGTCCAAGGTACCTACATCTTTATTGGTTTTCCACCTTCTTTTCATGGGATACTTTTGCTGCTTAAATAGACTGACAAAAAGTCTACCAGAAGTTGCTAGTTTTGGTGGATAGACCATGAGGAAATTTCTTCTTACAGTCCCACTGAAAGTTTCTCAAATGGAGTTTATGAATAGCGTGAGTAACTCCCTCAGCAGTATGTTAAAGAGGTTCACAAGTATCCTCCCCATCAGCCATCTGTGGAACATGAAGTGGCTTCTCCCCATTGGGTTTATCCTTCATGCACCAGCAAAATATTGGCTTAGTTCTTTAAATCTAGCCTTTTTCCCCTACTCCGTGGTGGTTTATTTTTCCCTATGTACCCAAAATGTTCTCAAGAAAACCACACAGAGCCTCAAAACCTAAGACAGCTCCCTATCCGAGAGTTTTATCTAAGCTCCAGTCTTGATTGAATCAGGGTTATTTAATAATTAACCATACAAATTTGTAAGAAAAACTTTGATGAGCCTTGGAGAAGCCACTACTTGTCATTATAAGAAAAAACATTCTGGAAAAAAGACACCAAAGACTGCTTTCATTTAATTCAGAGAAGTTCAGAGGGAGCAGCCTTAACAGACTGGAAATAACCATAAAACCCAGGGGAACATTCTGATACAGAGATGCAAGTTAAGCGTAGGTAAGTCATCAACAAAGATTCAAGCTAGTTATGTGTGAACAAGGCCTGAAACCAAGAGAAAGGCACCCATTTGGAGCAGCTGACAGGAACCTCTTTTTCTGAATGCACTGTGCTCCTCTTTTAAATTTTGAAAAGGTGCCTGGGCTGTTCACTAGCTGAGTCACAGTAATTGCTCATGCATATTCCTGCCCTGTGGCAAATGAGAGTTAATGTGTGATCTCTCAGCCTTCACATATTGAGGCAAAGCTCAACTTATCTTTCATTAGCTGCAGGCTAACCATGCAGACCATGGCAAGGGATCATCTGATGCTATTACCTTGTTCATGAGACCGAAAGCTTCCACTCAGGCACTTAAAAATAACGGCAAGCTGACAACTGTCAATAACCATTAGTAACTACTTTTTCAGGGATAATGACAAGGTGAAGAAGTCATACATAACAGTAATAAAGTCTTAAGTGAGATTTGGATAAATCATCAAAAATGGATCAAAACTTCCCGTTTGAAAGTAAGCTGTCGACGGATAACTGAATCTACGAAACTCATTGTAAGTACCCAGATTTACTTTGGACTTTTGAAAAAGGTTTTTGATCTTTCCAGGTGGTGCCAAACCTCTCAAATAATAGATCAACACAATCCCCTCCTGTACCCTTGGCACATACGCCAAGAAAAGGCAGAGGTTTCAAAACTGTTACTGAGGTGAATGCTAACTGAATTATGTGAGCTCCCAGTGAGTCCAGGACAGGTCAAGGGACTGGCCCTACATCTCTCTCACAGGCTGATGAAACTGCATCATTAAACAGTGTTAGACTGAGCGTGCCCTGAAGATCCCTTTAAACAGAGCCTGGTGAGACCATTAGCAAACACCAGCTGAGTCTTTAAGTTGTACAATTACCCTCTCCTGGGGAGCAGACATGGATGATGCTCTGCCAAGTAAGGTCCAATTCTGTCTGATTGGTGTCCTGAGAAACTTGGACTTTTCCTAAGCAAGGCTGAAGGATATTTTGTATAAGGTCATCATTGCAGAATAGTCCCTCTAAGCACTTATACTGTTTCGCTTGCTATGATATTTCTGCTCCAGGGAAAGGGTATATTTTGGTGGGACAGTGCTGACATAACAACTCTGAAGCTGCTTCTCATTTTATACAAGGAGCTGTGGAATACAGCTTCCCTGTGCATTGCTGATCACTGGGTATTGCAATAGCCTTGTGATTGCCGCAGTATGAAAGAGCCGTCCTTTGAATTTACCCACATGAGGACCTGTTCTCACACACTGTCTGATGTTTGAAGAAGAATCATAGAATCATAGAATAGTTTGAGTTGGAAGGGATCATCAAAAGTCATCTAGTCCAAGCCCCCTGCCATAAGCAGGGACATCTTCACCTAGATCAGGTTGTTCAGAGCCCTGTCCAGCCTGGCCTGGAATGTCTCCAGGGATGGGGCATTGTCCACCAACCCTAGTATAATATAATCTCACTCATTTAAATCCTTTCCTAAAAACATCTACGTAAACAAGGGATCATCAGCTTCAATATTTCTTTTAGACTTGCAATAGCAAGTCATTCCTGTGTGCTTACTTATGACACTGATAATCTAAAGCAATTCATCTCTGTGAATTTCAGCTTTTCCCCAGACTTTATCACCAAAGATTGAGATCGACTGCATGAAGGCACTCAAAGAATACAATCAGTCCCCTTTCCTCAAGGACACCATACAGCAACAGCCCGAACCACAATGGTTACACTGTGCAAAATTACAAAGCAAAATCCATTCAAAGCTGCATACCTGATAAATGGAGCACAGCACAAACAGGTAGAAATGATTTTTTTTTTAACTGCTAAAGAGTAACCTTTCATATCAGCACAAGGCCAGTGAAGTCAGTGAAAATATGCTGTTTTACACTGTCTGAGAAACCAGCCTTGGTGCGAACTTGACACATTTGTGAAACTTTTTAGGGCTAATACTATTTACATATTAGGTAGTTCACCTACTCAATGCCAGTAAGCCCTGACCAGTATAACTACTGGGCCTTTTATTCCACAGAAACACTTTTATGTCTGTGTTGTGGGGCAAAACTGGTCTGAAGGCAGACTATGAGTCTGGAGAAGCCTTTTAAACACATGAAAAAAGTTATGAGATTTACAGCCTGCCAAGATCGCCCTTGTCGGGTATGGGGAAACAGCTGAGCCATCATTGTACCAGAGGATCCCTTAGCTGGTGGAAAAGACATCCACAAGAGTTTTGCTGAGTGACATGAAGACTGAGGAGACCTCCAAAGCTGATCCAAGCTACAGGAGTCCTTTTCATTTCCATTCTCTGATGACAGAGGAAAGAGGGTTTCAAAAATACTGTAAAAGAGAGGAGGCTGCAGCTGCTTCAGTGCGTCAGCAAGCCTTCCACCTGGAGGGACAAGCCACACCAAGCAAGGGCATCTGCCCAGCAGCAGTTAGGCAGAGTTTCATCTCTGAGACACCTCTGTGCTTCTGAAGGAGGGACTATGTTTAAAAAAGGCTGCAGCATCAGTGCTGCATCAGTGCAGGACTCTCCAAACAAGGATAAATATCCATTAAAGGAAATTCAGGAATTGTCTGGAACAGACAAATAAAACATCAGAGTAAAGTTAGTTTTTGGTAAGAGAAATGCGTCCCCCACCTTAGCTGTGTATTAATTAACCAGGTCTTTTACTTTAGGGAATAGAATATTGCCCTTTGCTGTTTGCAGCACTGTCTGCTAACCCAGTCTCTTTGTATATCCTGAACGTGTTGAGCAACCAAAGCTTTAAATTGACTGCTAATTTTGTGTTGGGTCAAATTAATTTTGAAACCAGATTAATTAAAGCAGATGAAGGTTTGTTTATCCATTATTCATGAAGCTCATTGGAACAGGAGAGAGTGCATTAGCTTTATTTAGGATATTACTTTGCTTTAATGAACTCTGTGTTTTTTTTTTTTTTTTTCCCCCTCTTAATGCTCCTTTTGAGCAGTAGCTCAGCTTTGTGTTGTTAGCTTTTATTTTCTTTGGTGGTCTAGTGCAAACAATGTAATTAGCAGATTTTCATACTCCAAAAAAACTACAACTGGCAATCTCCAGCAGCGACTGCCTCACCATAATTCTGCAAAGGCAGAGAAGAGCATGTGTCCATGCTGAGCAAGGCTCTCCCAGTCATTCCATCCTGCTGTGGTTGGAGCTATACAGTGGGGTTGATCTGTTCACTCAGCATCAGTGCCAGAAAATAGGTGTACAGTCAGAAGAGGCTGCTGGATAAATAAACTAGAACCACCTAACTGTGAGCATTTGAGCATCACTGCGGATCATCCAGTGAAGAAATCTTTTTCCCACAGAGCACTGAATTGTAAAATTCAAGCTAGACATGAGGGGGTGTGAAATATTACTGGAGCTTTTACAGTGCTTCTTGCACAAATCGTGTATCCCCTCTGGATATGGTTTAGTTCCAGTAGCTCTGTCTAAAACATTGTATTGAGACCTGAGATACTACTTGTTTCAGAAGCTAATGGCATTTATGAGCAAGTGGATAACTGGAACTCCTCAGAGTAAAGAGAATTCAAAATACAGCTTTGCTCAAAACTTGCGGTAACGTCATATTTGTAAACAAAATTAGCTAAGCAAATGTAAGTTTAAACCAAAGAAGGGTTGTCTTCACGAACTGGATTGGACTAAATTAAACAAAATACCAAGATGCCAATAAAACTATATACAAATATAGGTCTATATACAAAGATAAAATGATAGTTTGCAAATTTGGAAGGCAAAACATTTAACAGTGCTAAAAACAAGTCTTTTTGCTGCAAAACAGCAAACTAATTGACAGATCTCATTGCTGCAGGATATTAAGGAGAAATGATGAAATGAAAGACAGAAGCGGTTACCCATATGACTTAGAGAAACATCCAGGTACAACAGAGAGAATACTTTAAAGGATTCAAACTTAAATTTTGGGTTGTGAAACAATGATAAAAATTAGGATGAAACTTCCACCAAAAAAAAAAAATTATTTTCCTCTTACATAGCTTGTCTGTAGAATATATTAGCCACAGCAAAACAAAACAAAACAGGATAATAAATCATACACAGCAATCACTTGATCCTCTTAACTGTGGTGTCTGAATATCTCATGTTCTCCATGTATTTATCCTGACAATTCACTTGTGGATGTGGGAAAATGATTGCTGCTTTTAAAATGAGGAACTGAATGGAAATAAACTAAGGCCGTGATCCTCAGGAGCGTTTAGGCACCTAGGTGCTGTGGTTTCACACAAAGCTGCAAGAATAAGAAACTGATCTTTGTACCCAAGGTCTACTCCCCTCGTCACTGCTTTGTGCTCTTTTTAAGATTAGGTGGTCCAAATTGACTATTATAGCAATTATTTTTTTGCATCTATCAACAAGAAAAGTATTTTTCATTTGCTTCTGAAAAGAGGGATGGTTGCTAAGCAAAAGAGTACCCAGCAAGGGGAATGTAAAGTGGTTAGAGAGATCAAGGCAAGAAACTAGAATGATGAAGTGAGAGCTTATTTTCTCTTTATTCACGATGCTTTTATTAGTGCTGTATTTTTAGATAGCTAAAGTGCTGTTGTAACATCACCACAGAAAGTACCAAGACCTGGAGAAGAGGCAGGAAAGGACAAAAGGCTGTAAAGTACTGAAGAGGGGGGATAAAACTTACACTAAAGCTTCTAGATATACTTGTGAGTGTTGAAGACTAAACCTCCTTTAATGGGGCTATATATCTGTTTTAGTTATCGTTATGGTCAATGTTATCCAATAAACTTCTATTAAGTAGATTAGTACCGGAGGGTATACTTCCTGTTTATGAGCCGGTAATTACCGCATCTTGAGCTAAATAAACTTGGAACCTGAAGGCCAAAATTTTTATAGGAAATAAATTCCGTCAGCCTTGGTGTTTGTTAGCACAGGATATTTTGAAACCAAGCCAAGCAGGGATTACCACAACACATATACAAAGATTCGCTCATCTGGATGCTCCAGCAGAGCTCTGCTTGCTCTCATGCCACTTCCAGGCCCTGGCACATGAAAGCAGGAGTCAAGCTACCTTTGGCTCCTGGGGATAAGTTTTATTTGGGAAACGTTTTGGCCTTCCCTCCATGCAAGTTGCAACAAAATTTTTCATCTGATAGAAGAGGATTTAAGGATTGCAGCTCTCCACTCAGCAGGCTGTCTGTGTGCCCTGCATGGAGACAAGAAGGGGTGATGAGGTTGATGGCTGCTGGACTGCCCAAAGAAGGACTATTTTTAACAAGTGTTGAAGCTAGTTGAAGGGAATTAATTTTGAAAGGAGTTAGAGCCACTAAACGGGTTCAATAAAAGTGGGTCAGAGCCACTGCCTAATAGGTCTACATTTCCTCTATTCCATGGCCCATTTTGGTCAAACCATTTTCTACCACTTAAGAGTGGGGTGAAATCTGGGGCCAAGCGTTGACTTTTCCGAGGTCAACAGGAGTTTAACGGCTAATTTTAATGTACATGAGGGTTAAATCTGTGTGTCTGGCTGGGAGAATAGCGAGCAAGCAGTGGTCTGGCTGACATGGGCAGCATGCAGGACCAAAATAGATTTTTCACAACAGTGAAAAGTAACTGCATTATCTCTATGTAAATCCTTGCACTTCGATTGGCTGACAGCTGTAAATAGCCAATTAGGCTGCACATGTTTGGAGATTAATAAATGGCCATTCCGCTGTGGCTAAGCTGCATAACGATCTGCAGAGTGGCTCACTGAGAACATTCCACTGCTGCTGACTTTAATTGTTATTAGTTTGCATTATATGTTAAATAGGGGAATATTTTAATGTAATAGTTGTAAGCGCTAAAGCTGAGTGAATAATTCATAGCAAATTATTTATCCAATAAATTTAGCCTCTTTTACTCTTCAATTTTTTGGGAACAAGTTTATTATTTTCTCAAAAGAGTGTTTATTATTCAGAATTAGTTTCTAGTCAGTTTATCAGAATGCTTCTTGCACTGCAGATCCCCTGGGTAGGCTATTTTTGGCTAAATCAGTAAGCCTCACAGCACCATTGCCTCCCCTGTTTTGATGTGTGTTGCCCTTTAGCAGAAGTTTCCAGTGAGGACTTCAGTTTAGCCAAAGCCAGACTGGCTCTTCTTGCTCACAGTGTCCCTGATGGAAGGTGTATCCTGCCACAATACTTTTAGCTTCCACAAAGGTTGGCCTAGGAAAGTGGTGACTGCTCTGGAGGTTCAGGCAAGATTAGGACTGGAGATTTCTGTGTTACTGTGATGAAGAATATGTATAATTGTCCCATCCTCCCTGCTTTCAGACAATGGGTGCAGAGCATAAGAGATGCAGCACAGGTCACTTCAAGACCCAGGACTAGTATGAAAATGTCATCACAAACTGTCTACTGATAAACGGCATCTGTTTCACTGTCACAAGACTCCAAAACATATGCTGTTGTTATTTTTTAACTTTTATTATTTTTTTTAAATAGTTCACAGATAAAGGAACACAGATGAGGAGAGCCACCAAACAGGAGGGAACAACCCCCACCCCCACATATAACTGCATCGAGTCACCCTCTGTGCACCTCTCCTGGCTCTGCACTTCAGAGATCAGCAGGTTACAGCTCTGCTTTTCACCTTCAGCTGGCTTCCCTTGAGCCTATTTTCAGCAATGCTTAGATGATTTTGTTGCAGCCATTTGTGCCTCAGATATGTGCCTCGTGCCAGGTGTCTGCCTTCAGGTATTTACACGTGTACATGGAATCTGAAAAAAGCAGAGCTCGTCAGTGAGCCTTGGTAAGTATAATAGTAAGCCGCGCAATCTCACAACGTTTTGCATTCCTCCCTTGTCTTCCCCCAAGTATCCCTGGAATTGCTCCTGCTCCTCCTGGCGACGTTTGCTTCACCTCAAGGGCTCTGGCTCAGAGCAGCCTCTCTATTACTCACAAATCTGCTGGGCAGCGCTGCATCCCTCCTCCCTCCAATTACTGGGCAGTCATTAGCATAATGTTGTTCATCATCGGCACAGGGGGGTCTACTGTTTGCTGAAGACCAAGCGGGAAAGCAAATAGTTTGGGTAGGCTCTGCTGACAGTAGAGTACAGCTTTATTTAGTAGAATTTGTTTCATACAAATGGCATCCCAAGGTACTTATCAAAGTTAAATAATACATAATAGCAGAGGGAGAGAGAAATTAAGAGGCACAGGCATGGGAACATGAGATGTTTTCAGATGAGATTTGAAAGTAGATGAAGAAGCAGTGAGGCAGAAAGAAACAACAGGAAAAAAAAAGACTGTTCCAGATGGTGGGAGATATAAGGGAAAAAAGCTTTCGCAACAGCCATGGTTTGAGCATAATTAGGCACAGAGAGATGACCAGTGCCATTTGGAGAGAAAAACAGGAACAGAGGAGAAGGAAGAGGAGGTCCAGAAGACGGACTGGGAAAAGGTCACAGAAGGCAAATAAAGAAACAAATGGGGAGCTGTGGGAGCTTTCTCTGTAAATGTCACCATGTTGATTTGGAAAGCAAATGCACCTGCAAGAAGACTGGTGTGTTCAGGGTGGCTGGAGGATGTTGACATGGAGAATTTGAGCAGAAAGGAATATTCGGAGGAGAATTTCCTCCAAAGAGCTGCATCTGTGCAACCTTCTGCAATGGATTCAGACCCAAAAGGTCAAATTCAAGGAGGTGCTGTATAATCTGTTGCTTTCCCTCATCCTTCCTGCCAAAGACTTGTTTTTGGCTTCCTGGGTTGCAAGCAGTTGCTGCATGTTTTTTTAATGACAAAACCAGTTTCTTTTTGTTCAATAAGCTATGAGAAGGAGCCAAGGTGCTGCTAGAGATATAGTGCATTATGGTAGTAAAAAAAAAATGAGATGTTTTCTACTCTCCATGATCTGAAGTACTCTCAGTTCTACTGAGTGGAAGAAACATCAAGTCAAGGCACACATCTCTAATGCCAACATAGAGAAAGAAAGAAATGCTGCAGGAGGACACTCTGGTGACCAGGATGCTTCTGCCTGATGGTGGATCAGACAAGGCTGTACTATGACTAGACTGGGTTGACGCAAGGAATGAAATGCATATCACCCTTGTGGCAGCTCTTGGGCTTCTGACCCATGAACTCTCCTGTACCAGATGTATAGTGGTCATGCTGTTGACACAGAGACTGTGGACCCCAGTGAGTTCTCCTTCAGGGCAGCAATATAAGCTCTCCTACTGGTCTATGGGTAGTCTGAACCTCCTGAGAACAGCTCTGCAGACCCTGCTGTATGTTAGAATGTCTTACAGTTATACTGGGGTGGAGGGAACATTTTCACCACAGAAGGAATCCTGAAAGCGTGTACATTTTAGGGGTAGGTAGAATATTATTGCTCCCCTCTACTTTATTCTGTCTTCTCCTGAAACACGCTTTTGCAGCAAGACACAGAATCTGTCCCTAAGGTTTCTCCAGTGCTCTGCTGGTCTAAATGCATTTTCTGGAAATGCTTTGACCTGGGTATTGGATTCATACTGTGGAGATGTGAAAGAAGACAAGGCCTGTCTTGTGAAAAAAGCGAATGACACAGACTGCTTCAGAAGAATTTGCTCAAGCAAGTAGTTTTTCTGCAAGTGCCAGTTAAGTAACCATGCAGAGCTACAAAGAGGCTGGAATGCGATGCCCACTGAGGAGCCCTTTTTTGTGCCATGACATAAGATAAAGCTGACTTGAATTTGTTCATAGTTTGATTTTTTTTTCTTCGTTTAATTCTTGTCTTCTTTAGACAGGCATAAATGGGATCTGTAGAGAAAGGTCAGAATCTAGCTCTTTCCAAATGCTAAGTGTCTGAAGGCCAGATGAAGAGCAGGACAGATAAAGTCTGGACCTGTAACCTGTAGTTCCTCACCAACTCAGAAGGAGGAAAGTATAAGCGAGACAGCAGTGCATCTGGACGTAAAAAGCAAGTCAGTCCATTCCAGTCACAGAGGAATCCACTGGTGGCAGCAGAAGACCTTTCAGACAAAGCTAGTGGTAGAAGGAGGGTAAGGAATTACCAAGTTAGGCCAGGAACTCAAGGTGTGTATGTTCTTCTGGCAAGAGAGGTCACAAATCAGTCAGAAGAAAGCACACACTAGGAAGAGACTTGAAACTTTGAAGCCACTTCATGTGTAGCCCCAGCCTTTGTAGGGGATCGTGGTGGTGTCCCCACATTCCTATTAGAGCTATCGAAGCGCAGAATGTCACAGCCTTGTCAGTGAGGGTATTGCTCCAGCAGCCCCTCCAGGAGCCTGAGACAGAGAAGCTACAGAGAAGCTCCAGGCTCTGGTCCTACCCGCAGGGCATAACATTGTCTCTTTTTTTATGTTTCAAGCTTTTGCTATTTGTAGCCTCTCTGCCTGAAGATCAGAGGTCAAATAAAAGGCCACAGAAATGAAAGAGAAGAGAGAGGACATACTGTTTTTTCAGGACAGAAATTAGATAGCCCTCCCTCTAAGGACATGCCTGATATCAAAGTATAAAGGGAAGTAGCTATGTAGATCTTAATATTTATTTATTTTTCAGTGCTGAATTCCCAGTAAGAAACAGTCTTGTATTCAAAGATTATCAGAAGGACTTCTAAATACTTCTTCACAGACATAGGTACTTCTAGCAGCATTGATATTTAAGAAAAGTCATTTTCATAGTAGTTTGGCTAACCCAAATCCACCTCATTATTTCATACAGTATCAACCTGATATGCAGTGTTGTCATGTATTATGCAAGAACTTGCAAGAACAAATTTTTTGATTTACTCTCATACAAAATTGTTGTAGTATGCTGGCAACAAGGTAGAACATTGGGAAAACCTTGCATGGTGATGGGCCACAAGCATTTTGCTGCTAAAGAGGAGGACATAGAAGCTGGTGTTGATCTTGATGAGGTTGACAATTCCACACACATCTGACTACCACTCTTAACTTAAGCCTCCTTAGAACAGCTTTAGCTGATATTGGGCACCCTCTTCTCAACCCACAACACCCATGATTTTGGCAGGGAGAAGCACTAACTGTGGAGCATGGAGAAGGATCCACTTCTCTGTGGGCCTAAAGCCTCTCCCTTCTTAGAGGTTTTTGAGATGATGAAACTTCCAGGTTTCCTGCTCAGGGCAAGTGTATGAATGACTAGTAATAAAGAGAAACATGAAAAACGTCTTGTTTCCAGCTCTTTGAAAAGGAGAATA
Source organism: Columba livia (assembly GCF_036013475.1). NCBI lineage: Eukaryota > Metazoa > Chordata > Aves > Columbiformes > Columbidae > Columba > Columba livia. Next base: position 154,714,180 of record NC_088602.1, on the reverse strand, counting down.
TGGCTCTCTGTTTTCAAACAGCCTGTGATTCTCGGATTTGAAAAAATAAATGGCATACTCTTGGTACAAAAACTGTATGTGTCAATAAGCCAATTTTTGTAATTATCAGGGCAGTCCACTTTGCTAGGAGGTATTCATATTTTATTTAAAACTCTCTATTAAAGATTTTGCATTGTGTTTACCTTATTAAATGGTATCAATGAGAAGCTTGATTCCTCATTCAACAGTGCCGATAAAGAAGAGAGGAAAAAGTTATGCAGCTGGACTGTTATGTCATCTGACATTAAATAATTATTGGTTGACTTTCTACCAAGCCATATCAGACATAATTTCCCTATGTGTTCTCCTAAAAGAAGGGTCTTTCATCTACTTACATCCTTTCCTGCTGCTAAGAGAGGAACAGAGATAGTGCTCCTAAATGCCAGCAACTCCAACAGCTACAGAGACATTAAACAGAACTTCTCTGTGATTTACACTCCTGTGTGCAACACAAGCATGTCAGTACCTGGCTAACCTTCCCCAGGTTCACAAGTAGCCACTTGGATCCTTGTAGTACCATGATTTCCTTGGTGCTCTCATACCGCTGCTGAGACTGACCACTGTCAGTCAAAAGCAAAAAGTGGCACCAGGTATCTAGTGAATTACTCCCATGCTCCTCCATGGGAGCAGAAGCCACTCACAAAAATGGTGGGTTATGCTGAATAAAGGAAAGTCTTAAGCCTTGTGAATATTTGCAAGAAGCATACTCTTGCTGACCATTTTTGCACTGTCAACAACACAGGACCATTTCCTTTGTCACGGTCTTGTCAGCTTCTATCACACCAGGAGCTGATACAAGTTTAAGCTGAAATTTGATTATTTGCCTAAAATACTGTATCATGAAGATCTCCGTGGTGTTTTGTCACAGCTTGTGGTACCACAGGACACTCCTGGTTTAGGGTCCATGTTATAAAACTGTTTGCCATGGCCACAGGGTCACACCTCATTGTTTTTGTTAGTGAAGAGCTGAATAGAGCAGGAAGGGGCAGAGCCTCAGTCCTGGGTGAGAAACAGATGAACCAGGAGCAACAGATGAGCCACAGAGTGAAGAAAATATTGGATAAGGCAAAGCTAGCACACTCTCAGAGTATTTCAGAGCTTCTGCAGCAGGGACACATGGCACAAGGTGACACAGCACAGAAATGGACATGTTTTGTAAGAGTAGTTTACACAGAGCATTACTGAACCATGTGGTACTTTTAGGGACACATACTTGTTCACAGACCCGGTCAGTAAGGACAAGAATGATACCCTCAAAACCACTACTTGGTCAAAACTCTGAGCAGAAGAAAGGAACAGGTAGACCCCACAGATGGCTAAAACGGAGAAGAGATGGGGTAGGGGCCTTATGCTTCTCTCAGCAGGTAGTTAGTGCCTGGTTTGCTGACTTAATTATTTTTTAACCTTCCCGTCTCCAGTTGATCCCAGTTTCTCCTGCGCCACTAAGTCTTTTCTCCGCAAGAGAGAGCTGTGACTGGGTGTCTGTCTCTGAGCTTTTCCTTGTCATTCCAGCATGAAAAAGAGAATCCAGAGCTTTCTCAGGTACCTCTGTTTGTATGTTTTGTGACTGCTTTATTTTGCTTCAGTCAAAATCCTCCTTAAAAAACAAGCACTGCTTCCTTTCCATTTAGGAGCAGGAGGCAGCAGCTGCCTGGCCCTGGGCACAATTACACTCCAATAGCTGAGGAAGGGAGTCAGTGGCAGCCTCATTCTCCCCCCAGCTTTCATGAGGAAAAATTCATTTAGCAGCTCAGCATGGAGGGTTCTGTACAGCCTCCCCCTTCCCTGTGAAAAAAAAAAAAAAAAGCAGCAGCATTTGAAATGGCAGCAAGAAGAATATGCAGATGCATTTCAGCTTCATTTCATTTCAGCTTTCTCCTTCAGTTACTGCTGAGTTTTCCTATGGCCTCTGTAAACATATTTTCCCCCATCTGTGTGTACTGCCACCATGCTAACACAGAATAGACACACATTTTGTTCTGCTTCTTAGGCTTTTTTTTTCGTCCCGAGTTTTTTAAGAGGGACTGGTAAATCAGAGGAGCCATACTGTGTGACTGAGCTAATAATAGAATTGTAAAATCATTGAGTGGTTTGGGTCAGAAGGGGCCTTTAAAAACCATTTAGTCCAGCCCCCCTGCTATAGGCAGGGAGATCTTTCATTAAATAAGTTTGCTGAAAGCCTCATCCAACCTGGCCTTGAACACTTCCACAGATGGGACAACCACAACTTCTCTAAGCAACCAATAGGCTTCGTAGTCACCAGAAAGCACATTGCTCTGTGATCATCCAAAGAAACCAACTAGAGTCTGGTGCATTCAACATCAAATTGCTTGAAGCACACAACCCAAGTAAGCTTGTTCCATCATCTGGTGAAAGGGTATGGGTCTCTGAATGATCCTCTTCCAACCAAACATAGCTGTCAATCAAACAGGAAAGTAATACAGTAGTACCTATTACAAATCAGTCGACCACACTGACCACAGGAGCTCAGGTGTCTTCATGGTGCAATTTTGTGGTCACTGTAGCCTGAGAGTCTTCCCTGAGACATCTCCATAACAGCTGCCACTAATGTTGGCTATTTTATTTACTATACTTGTAGCTGCCTGCTGCCCAGGTCTCTTTTGCCCCAAACCCCAAAACAAACTCTTCATACCTCTACCCTTTCCAGAAAGAGAAGGAGTATCATGTTTTTCCATATGCATGTGTCTGTCTGGGCTAGAGTGACAAACTTCCATGACTACAGATGTACCTCCCACCCTCAAAATAATTCAGGAAAGATGTTTCCTGTAGTGGATATGCACAATATCTTTATGAAACATTTGTGCCAAGGATCTCATATTATATTAATCTTCTTGTGCAATTTAATCTGTCTTTCATTAAAAGTATCTGCAATGCCTGATAACTCTGAGCATAGTTTGATAGAAATCTAAAAATTATAATGCCTGAATTTTTAGAAACCAGATATTACCACACGACAACCCACAGTACCAAGTGCACTTTTGTGATCTGAAATTTAAATGCAGATCAACTGGTTTTCAGCCTTTTCAACAGGCTATTATTTTGACAAGTTTTGCCATCATCTTATCATATCAGAAAAACACAGGAGTCACAGTCACATGAAAAGACTATATTTCAGTGCAAACTATTTAAACTCATGCTGCTGAACAGTGGTTTGCCATCAATCAAGTAACTGGAGCAGATATACCATGGTAGATAAAATAACTCAAGCTCTTCTTCTGCCTCTTGCAGATCCAAAAGGTGGTTCAAATAGTGCTGCATTGCAGTGTACCCAGGGATGGTGCTATCTCTAAGACACGCTATATGCCACCCTCCCAGCCTGAACTGATGCAGGATGATTGTCTCAAGAATGGCTTGTGCTGGTACTAAGTGGGTGCTTTAGCAGGTGAGCTTGTTTCTACAAATGTGAAGAACTTCAGCTGGAGGGGTCCAGGGAGCACCCTTTACAAAGAGAAAAGAATGAGGGATGGGAAAAGGAACTGGGCTTTGCTTAGCATGTTGTGAGACTGGCATGGAGGTATCTGAGATTAGCATGTTGTGAGACTGGCATGGAGGTATCTGAGATTGGCATGTTGCTCGCTGGGCTTGAGTCGGCTGCCTGGCTTGGGAGTAGAGAACTGGAGATGTGCATGTTTAGAGTGGGTGAGTTGCCAGCACAGTTTTGTCCAGGCCTTGGCAGTCCCAGAGATCATCAGTAAAAATTAAACCTGTCGCTGGACAGGGAGCTATGCACCACAGGGAGACTTTAGGAGCCTGGTGCAAATGGCACAACTGAGGTTTTTGTTGCCGGGATCATGGTGATGATGGGCCGTGTCCTGAGAGGGAAGACAGTCTTACCACGTATTTGTATACTGTTGAGCTCTGATGCTGGCTGGGACTTCTGGGAGTGCTGATAGCGACGATGACAAGCTCCTTCCAAATTTACTCACACTGCACAGTTGCCTATAATCTGTTCTGTAGAGAAAGCCTTATGGATCTCTGCCAGCATGGAGGGGATTGAAAGGCAGCTAAATCTAAAGCTTAAGGGAAGCAGAAAAGTTTAAAAACATGGTGGGGCTTTTTTTTGGTGCAATTTTGTTAGCTTGGTATGCTAAAAACCTGTCTGGGGGGAAGGGAAGAGGAGAGAACAGAACATATCCTATTTTCTGACTGAAATTGTTAATCTGATGGGAACTTCTGAGAGATAACAAGGTAATGGACAAAACAAATGTACTGAATCTTTTTAGGCCATGGACATCAATCATGTGGTCTCTCTGAATATTTAGACTGACAAGTAAGATATCCACTGTCAACCATGAGAGGATGTGCAGTGGAACAGCATTGTAATGGAGTGGTGCTCAGGTTTGTGCTGAGGGCTGGGAATCAGGTGAAGAAGAAATGCCCTTGTCAGGTTTGTTATAAAGAACTCTTCTCTGTCCCCGGAGACTGCCACGAAATGGTTTTGCCTCCTGCTATCAGGGAACAGATAATGCACAAAGTGATGCAGTGTTTCTTCTCATCGTTTAAAGCAATATATGAGTACTTTGGGTACTTCAGTGGTACTCTATTCAGTGCATGGCAACAGTGACAGAGACTGGAGAATGCAATTCAGTGGAGTAGAGACAGTGGGTGCAAGTCCAGTTTTTGCGTACTGACTAGTTCCACTTGCATCACAGCCTGCAAAACCACAAGCACTTCCCAGCTCCAGGGAACACCAGGTAAAACTGGAAGTTGCACATACAATTCTTCAGGGCAGTCTGTCTTGCGGGCTTCCATATTTAGGCAGCTGGATCATTATCAGTCCCTTCTGACTGAAACCTATTCTATTCTATTCTATTCTATTCTATTCTATTCTATTCTATTCTATTCTATTCTATTCTATTCTATTCTATTCTATTCTATTCTATTCTATTCTAATGTTAAGTGTCTGATGCAGGAATCTGTTACTTTCAGTGTTTTTCAGCCTGAACAGCCTGTTCAGCCCTGAACAGATATGTTACTCCTTTGTTTATGGCACAGGAAGCATGGTGGATGACTGTACTTCAGATGAAACACTCATAGCTTCCTCAGGGAGACATGGACAGCACAGGCCAAGCAAGCTCAAGCTTTTAGGCTTCTCCCTTGGCTCTTCATCACAGGTGCACCAGTCCCCTCTGAGTGGTCATCAAAGTGGCAACAGCTTTCCTTCTCACATAGAAAGGTGTTTTCTGTGCAAAAAGAAGTGGTTCCTACAAGGCAGTTCTGAAAGTAGAGGTGCGTATGCAAGAAAGGATAAGAAGTGCCTGGTATTACCTTTTCTTCATGCCTCTGCAGGAGTCACAAGAAATCATTCAGTGACTTGCATGATGTAGCTTTACATGGCTAGTCTCACACTGATCAGGCCAAGGGAGAGGAATTCGTTCCACAAACGGTGAGCTGGGGTACCAGGGAAAGGCTGTGAAGGGACCCTGAGGCAGGATGCACCCAGCCCTGCTCACACCCTTTCCCCTCAGAAATTCTGTCTGCAGTTCACCTCCCTCCTTACTGTTTCACAAGGTCTGTTTAGATGACTAATGGTCCTGGCCTAACAGTGCAAATATAGATGGAAAAACCACAGCACAAGATGCCTAGCTGTTGCACTTGCTTTGTCCATGGTATATAAAGAAATAGGAATGCAAATGCCTCTGCAAGCACAAATGTTTGCATGAAGAACATTATATAAAAGACATCCTACATATTCCAGTATTGTAGAGATGTGGATATTTGGATAGAGGACAGTCTGATTTAAAAAAAAAGTATATTAAAAAAAAGTTTTTCTTGACCCAGAATGTCTAAAACAGCATTAAATGCCTACATTTCCAGACACAAATCACACCTTATCATACAGTTTACAGGAAGACTCATTGGGATCTTTGTAGTCTCCACTGAGTATACTACAAAAGCAGCACAGATACAGCAAAGAATATATAGAAAGATATCTAAGGGAGCCACATTTTGGAGTAAAATTTCTAGTTCTTTTATGACTGAATTTAATAGAATAAAACTGAGCTCTTTGATCTGAACATCTTTGTGTAGGACCATAATGCTACCTGGAATGGCAAAGACTCCATCTCACTTATCAAATGCTTGCAAAATAACTATGATAAATTTACGTGTTCTTTTTTTTTTTTTTCTAAAGAAATTCTCAGACTTTTTATAGCCGAAGTAGTTTTAGTGCAAGGTTATGCAAATCTACAAAATTAATTTTGTCCTGCTGAAATGAACAGAATAAATAGCTGTACAAGGGCTGGACATGAGGTCCACTGTTCAAGGACAAATCTGTTGGATCCTTTCATATATGTAGGTTATTAGTATTAGAACAGAAGTATCTTCTGAGATAAAAGACCTGTCTTTCATCCTCGTATCATAAATACTCATACAAGTGATGTATATATGCATATATGTAGCAAATCCAGCCCTTCACTTCTCATACGTGTTGAGTCTATGTTTAATAATGATGAAAGTTCTTCCTGCATATACTATTCAAACTATCTCCTACTTCTGTTCACTTTAATGTTGTTTTTTCTTGCTAATATCCATTACCAGCATGGCCAACTGCCTTCAGCTATTTGTTGCCTGTCACTTTATCGAGGCAGAAGGATGGGTTGCTTGAGAAATTCCTTCTTCCCGTTCTCTTCTAGAGAACTAAGAAAAGGAATCTCTTATTCAAAGGCCCCTTTGAGTTGAGCAGATAAGAAATTCAGGCTCAGTATTCTGGTTTTTTTTTTTATTTTTTCATGAATACATACTGATAGTAAAGCAAATTATTTCTCCTATGCCTCTTAAAAGGAAAGAGGCAATCTTCCCCATTCAACCTTATGTCTATACATGTTTGATTTGCCTTCTGACTGCACTAAAACCATCTTTAAACAGTGTATAATGAGCACAGTGTGGCTCTGCTGTCTTGTAATGCACGATTAGTTTGCTAACAACTTGTTTGAGTAGGCATGTGTGTTGCTTCATGTCTTTAAGATTACGCCTAGCAGGAATAAAAAAATCACAATTCTCCTCCTGTTACTCCTACTCCAGCCTTCCTCTGGAGCATTCTTTCTCTCTTATGTCTGTCTTAATTAGATCAAGCCAGTCCTAATTTGAGAATGCAGATTTTAAGCAGGGAGAGAGGAAGGAGAGGAAGGAAACACACGGACAGTATACTAATTTTAGACAGAGACAAATATGTCTTTTTCCATTAGGGAGAGGGAAGGAAGGAAAACAAAGGAAAAACAAAAACAAAACAAAAAATCCCTCAACAAACAAAAAACCAACAGAAGAAAACCTGCAGATGAAAGTTGTACGTTGTATCTGAAGTGGTGATTCCATCAAAGAGCACTAGGAAATTCAACTGGAGCTAAGTCTACAGTTGAGAGAGCACTCTGTAACCAGCCCTAATGGCCCTCTAGCTCTTCACGCTCAAGATATGCTACAGAACAGCATTGCACATTTCCATTCAAGTACACCCCAAACATTTCTACAGTACTTACAAACTACAAGAGAAAACAGCATGCATTTAGACTCTATACCTTCTGCGCTGCCCATCCATACTAATGTTTGAAGTTTCCTGGGGCTATTGTCTTCTAAAGGATTTTTCCTGTGTAAATAGTTGTATGTGTGTGTTTAGGATAAACACAAAGTTCAGGGTTCCAGACTGTGAAGATTCTTTTGTGTAGCTGTGGATTTAGAAGATGATGCCTGGCACACACTGGATGTAAAGAGCAGCTCCCCACCAAGCAGACTTTTGTTACAGCCTGAGGGGGAGGGGAAAGCCCTCAGGGTGATAAATAAGAATGTGTTCCATACCTTGAATTGGTTTTGAATAAATCCATTCTGTGACTGTGTGCATGAGGAAGGATATTTAAGATGTACAGTGACTGTGGTTTATTACCAGAAATTATTTATTTCTTCCTTTCTCTTGCTGCTTCCTACATTGACGGAAATTATGCACATGCAGAATTTTCACCTAAGAAATACACAAACAAAGGGGATTATAGTTTAGTCCCCAGAAATGATTCCTCCTTCAGATTCACCTTTCATATTTCCACCTCATCTCTCATCACAGAATTGTCAGCTCTGAGCCAGGATATTCCATGTTGACAAACCTGGGTGAATGTCTGGAGAAGGAGTGCAGTCCAGCTTATTAATAAGAGATATGACATTCAGGAACAATTGTAAAAGTCCATTTTTCACAGGTTACCTGTGCAGAATAAACTGGGCTGCTGGGGGTGGGGAATGAGGTTGTATGTAATTTAATTCCAGTGGTCTGGTCTGACATCCCCTGTTTCTGACAGCAGCCCTGTCGGTGTCTGCAGAAAAATTATTCAGCCAGCTAGTATGATGCACCAAGCAGGTGATTTCTTCTTTTACCCAGGTCACAGAAGAATCCACACAGGAGAGTCTACCTGGTCCAAAGAGCAAACAGAATCTTGCTGCAGTCGCTTGTACCTTTCTCACACCCTGAGAACAGGCTGGTGTAACACTCTCTGCATGGGACTTAACCTCTGAGGTCACTCCCAAACATGAGTTGTCTGCTCATTAAATAAAGGTATTCACAACTGACATATTACAACAACAGAGGTCAGAACTTCAAATGTAAAGGCAAGCCCCAAAAGCCCTTCTGTTTCCTGTGGGTTTTGCAGTCTTTTCTGTAGGAAGGTTGTTATGTGTCAAGCAAGATACAAGAACAACTTTAAAGTTCCCGGTAAAGTTCATTAAAAAAGCTGTTCGTACCCTAGGTAATCCAAAAGGGAGGAAGGGAGAAGGGCAGAGAGGAAAGGAAGGGAAGGAAGGCATAAAGGGAAAGACCATATTAACATTTTTCTCCTCCTTTCTCCTCTTTGTAAGTTTTCAGCAATTCATTTTCCTACTCCTGCAATTTTTCTTATACCAAGACAACAGTTTTCTTCATACTCAAATGGCAATGCTTTTGAAACAGAAGGCTTTCCTTCACTCTGACAGAATAGTGGTCAGGAACTGCCCTCTTAAAATACCACAGAGGGCTTGAACTGCATAAATTTGTATAGAATCTCTCAGGTGTGCAGGGTCAGAAGAAGAGAAGAACTCAAAACCAAAATGGTAGAAGATATTAGAAAAGAGTAGGACAGATGGAGTGCAGGCACGGTGTTATAGAGCCTGACAAAAAAGATCATTACAGAGAACAGATGTGGTCTGTGTTGACCTGGTGTCCCAGCCTGTATCTTTTGTCCAGGACCAGGTAGAAGTCACTGCTTCATTGTGTGGACTGTACTGTACTGGTCCCTGACTATGCCCATAGTAACAATTTTAAGCTTGCTTCTAAAAAGAAACCTAAATTATCTGGCACTGACCCTAGGTTCTCATCCTCTAAGCACTGAAGGACTACTCCTTTGACTATTTACTCTGACCTCCGAAATACTCAGAAGTATTTTTTCTCCCCTCAAAGTGGGCTAGAACAAACAAACAAATAGAACTTCTTTCTAAAATGTATCAAATCTGACTCAAAAAAGCCCAAGCAAAGACAATCTGACTTCTTTGCCCAATAAGCTACCTTAATGCTTAGCTGACCTCATTGCTAGAATATAGCAAGGTTACTTTGAACCTTCAAACTTAAACTATACCAGATGGTATTTCCTATTTATCTCCATCATGAGAACTTTATCCAAAGAACCATTATCCTTCCCCTAGTATATCACCTCAGTTTTGTGCAACAAGGTATGTAGGGATTTCCCAGACAAGAAGCTGCTTTCAAATCTTTGCCTCCTCTGGTAAAAGAGTTGTTCGCCTCCTTAAGAATCCTATTGTGAAAGTTTGCTTTTTCCTGCCTTCAGGTCATTTCTGTGACTTCCTTCAAGTGTCTTTTGATATTGCAGCATCCTTTTACAAAAAGCATGCACAAAATCAATGCTATTCCATTGCGAAATAATCTTGCAAAAAGTGGAAGGATACTGTATGACACACCACAAAAACCCTGCCCCTCTATTCCTGAAGCTAAAAGTATATCAGTGATGAAGCACTGGGACTCAGACTGTCCTGACCGAAATCAAGAGAAAAGCTATCAGCCCAGGGATTATCTCAAAAAGAAAGTGAAATATGTTAACTTTCTGGGCCCGTCAGTTCCTTTGCCTGGAGTACGCGAGCACTATGAAAGACCTGGCACCTTCTGCCAATTTAATTTCTGACAGGTACCTTCTGTGGTCTCGAAGTGGGTTTTCTAACTTTTGCTATGGGTGCTAATACATGGACTGTGTTTCACCATGACCTAGCTGAATCCACATTTTACAAGTATTAAAGCTAGTCATCTTGCTCATGCTTTTAATTTCGCCTTGTACTTCTGGCTTCAAGCACACTATGCTAAATCAAAGGAAAGAAAATGCACCTAGCAACACTGCACTGTTGCCTTTGTTTTCCTTCCAACGCTGAAAAGTGTCCTTTCATTGTATGTATTCTACCTCCTCTGTCCTCTTCATAAGGAAAAAGCTGCAGATGAACTTCAGACTTTTCTCCTCTGAGCTGTGAGGAAATCTGCCTCTCTTAAAGAGGAGCCTTTTGATTCTTCTAAACACACCGCAGCTTGGCCCTTGTTTCCCCTGACACTTTGCCAAGCGTATTACACATGTCTAAGCCACCAGGGAAATAGAAGAATTATGATTTCCATTTGGCTTCTACTACTGCTTAGTCTAATTTTCACTGGCTTTGAAATATAGCAATTTATTTTCTATTGTTTTATTTTTCCTTGTCATTTTGCCACTTTTCTTTTTCTTTCAGAAAAACCAAACAATAAAAAATTGCTGAAGTGAAATCTCCTTCCCCTACACTGCTTTTTCATAAAATAAAGACTTATCTGTTCCAGAACAAGATTTCATTATCTGAAGACTTTATTATTATTTTTTTTTTCCAGGAAGAAGTGCGCTAATGAAGTCGTATGTAATCAGAACATATGGAATTGCCTTACCATTATCACTGTTTCATCTGCTTTGGGAGGAGGGTGATGACAGGGTATGTATGTGTGTGAAGGGAGGCAGTAGCCATGGCTAGTAGAGCATTTCTGTACCATGAGAGTAGAAAAGCACATATTTCTGAAGCAAAAGCATTTGCTTTTCAGAAGGTGCTATGCAGGCTGGAGGAATAAGCTGACAGGCACCTTATGAAATTCAGTAAGAACAAGTGCAAAGTCCTGCATCTAGCAAGGAATAACCTCTTGCAACAGTAGAAGCTAGAGAATGATTAGCTGGGGAGCAACTTAGCATGTGCTTGGAGGGGAAGATTGCTGGACATAAATATTTCAGGAAATTTCTGGAATTGCTAGGGATAATTTATGCATGCATGTGTGGGACAAGCCAGCAGAGGAAGACTGAGATAAGGACCACCTTAGCAAACATACATAGCCTGTGTGTCCTGACGAGGTACTTCCAAGGTTGCTGAGCAGGCTGACTGTTGGCTTTGCAAGGTTACTCTCTATTGTCTATGAAAGATCATGGAGATCAAAAATATTCCTTAAGGTTGCAAAAAGACAAGCACAGACCTGTTTCTTTAAGAGAAGGGGGAAAAAAGATCCAGGGAACTGTACACCTGTCTCTGGAAAGATTATGGAGCAAACTGTCTTGGAGGCCATGCCCAGGCATAGGAAAAGCAAGGTCACTGGGAACAGCCAGCACGGATCTACCAAGGACAATAAAACTGATTTCTTCCTCTGATGGTGTATAACTTACTATGAATGAGGGGAGAGCACTAGGTGTTGCTCACCTTGACTTCAGTGAGGCTTTTGGTAGTTTCCAATAACATCTTTATAGAGAAATATGGTTTGGATGGATGACTTAAAAGCCATGTGAAAAACTATCCCGGCTCCTGAATTCAGTTTAGATGACAGCTGTTCAAAGACTAGTTGACAGCCAGTTACCAGCTATGGTCCTTTGTGGTCAATAATGGGGCAGATGCTGTGTAATATTTTCATTAATGACCTCAGCAATGGGTCAGAATGAACTCTTGCTGAGTTTGCAGATGATAGTAAATTGTGAAGAGCACTTGAAACACTGGAAAACAAAGCTGTCATTCAGAAGGACCTTGATAAACTGGACGAATGGTCAGGCAGAAGTTTCCTGGAATTCAGGAAGAGCAAATGCTTCATTCTGCATTTGGAACATGACAGCCCCATACAACAGCACAGGCTGAGGACTGACTGGTTCAGTGGCAGAGTTGCAGAAAAGAGATTGGTCCTGATGGTCAGCGAGGACAAGTCAGCAAAACGTGGTAGTGAAGTGTAACCACCTTATAGCTAGAATTGTAGAGAGCCTGGTTTGTTTAGCTGGGAGAAGAAGAAGGGCAACTTGAAGTCTTTCATTAACTAAAATGAGATTGTAGAGAAGTCTGTGCTGGACTTTCCTCAGAGGTGCTCAGGAAAAGGACAAGAGACAAGTTGCAACAAGGGAAATTCCAGTTGGCCTGAAATAAGTCAAATTTCATAGTGAGAGTGGTCAGACACTGGAGCAGGTTTCCTAGAGAGGTTGTGTGATCGCCATCCTTAGAGCTACTGAAGACTTTGCCTTGACATATCCACAAGTAACCTGATCCTCATTTGACTTCCAAACTAAATTATCACGTGCATCTATGATTTTCAATGCTGCTGAAATTTTTGGGTCCTTGAGGGACAGACGTTTATATGTGATTACCTCAGCTGTTCTCTTCCTAGTTCTCAGCACATAAAATATTGCCTCTAACATATTGGGTGGAACTTCTTAGAAGTGTGTAAGAGGTTTCCATGAAAGAAAGATAAAAACCATATTAAGGGATTTGAAAAGATCCACCAGTTCTTCATGCTAAAAAGGAACTCAAAGGACTATATTCCTTATGAGAATCTTTTCTACATAGTTGATTTTATCTTCTTCTGCATCCACTGGATGTTCAAATGAAGAGGATGCATATGCGCTTCTCTTTTTGCTATGGATTCATCTTGAGGAGACACGATTTCAGAAAGAGAGAGGCCAAATTACTGGATCCTAGGACTGTTATGCCCCTTGTCAAAATGTCACAGAAGCCTGAAGTGCTGAGAAGAGTGTGGGGTGACAGAAGTCAAGCTTGCTGGTTCGTTGGTATTTCTACCAGCAAGCACAATCCCCAGAAATTCTTTGTAGGGATTGTGTTCTGATTTTACTACTGTAAGACTCTGATAGGCTAGCAGCTGGTTACAAGCTATTTGTCTAAGAAACTATGGCTTTTTCTACTTGACTGAGGAGTTTGTTACAATAGAACTGGATCAGCGGATTGATGCAGTTAAGTGCTGAGGTTTCTCATCTCCACTACATGGAGTCTGAAACCTTCCTGGTGTGAAGGCCTGAGTGTCTCTGTCATGCATATGTGTTGTAGCCATACCAAGAGAAGCATTCCCACAAACCTTTGCTTCTTTGCTTAAGAGCCCATCTATGAAGCACCACACTAAGCTTTTGCACTTCAGGCAGACAACGGTCATATATTAACCTCCCATTCAACTGTAATAAGGCCTCCCATATTTAAAGAAGCCAGAAGGCTGTGCTGCCATCCAGCGAGACCTGGACAGGCTGGAGAGCTGGGCGGGGAAAAGTTTAATGAAATATAACAAAGGCAAGTGTGGAGTCTTGCATCTGGGCAGAAACAACCCCAGGATCCAGTATAAGTTGGGGAACAACTTGTTAGAGAGCAGTTGTAGGGGAAAGGGACCTGGGGATCCTGGTGAACAGCAGGATAACCATGAGCCAGCACTGTGCCCTTGTGGCCAGGAAGGCAAATGGTACCTGGGGTGTATTAGAAAGGGTGTGGTTAGTAGATCCAGAGAGGTTCTCCTTCCCCTCTACTCTGCCCCGCTGAGACCACATCTGGAATATTGTGTCCAGTTCTGGGCCCCTCAGTTCAACAAGGACAGGAAACTGCTTGAAAGAATCCTGTGCAGGGCCACGAAGATGATTAAAGGAGTGGAGCATCTCCCTTATGAGGAAAGGCTGAGGGAGCTGGGTCTCTTTAGCTTGGAGGAGACTGAGGGGTGATCTCATTAATGTTTACAGATATCTAAAGGGTGAGTGTCACGAGGATGGAGCCAGGCTCTTCTCGGTGACAACCAACGGTAGGACAAGGGGCAATGGGTACAAATTGGAACACAGGAGGTTCCACTTAAATATGAGAAGAAACTTCTTCACAGTGAGGGTGCCAGAGCACTGGAACAGGCTGCCCAGGGGGGTTGTGGAGTCTCCTACTCTGGAGACATTCAAAACCCGCCTGGACACCTTCCTGTGTAACCTCATCTAAGTGTTCCTGCTCTGGCAGGGGGATTGGACTAGGTGATCTTTCAAGGTCCCTTCCAGTCTCTAACATTCTGTGATTTCCAAGTGACATCATAATGCTGCTGTCTAAACTCCCCAATTCTATTTCATCCAGTGTTCAAAAAAAGTGTCGCAGAGTGGAGTATGAGGGAGGACAACAGTGGTCCTAACCTTACAGCAGCTGTTCTGGGGGAACACTCAAGAATGCTGATACTGCCTGTCTTACCCTACTATGCAGAAATCCTAGAAGCTCTTGCCACTGTGACTGCTTTGTCTGTAGGTCTGGGTCTAGGTGGCAAACTCTGGTGAAACTGAATTGTCATTAGAACACGGGACTACCAGCACTGAAAGTGTTTCAGGTGTTGTGGGGCAAATTTGAGGTCCTCTGACGTGAACTAGCACTGTGTCTGTATCAGCATTGAACTCAATTTTGTGAGTCTGTAGCTGTGTTAGAGCATGACTGTTGTCTTGTGGAGTCAACACTTAGTTCTTACTGGTGGAACAATTTGGTGTAGGTAAGATCATCACAGTAAGAAAGGTGACTGATGCTTCAGGGTTATTCTTCAAGCAACTTTGTTTTCAAGGGAGTGAGTAACAATAAGATGATTCAGAAATTCAGTCAGATGCAGTTAGCTGAGACAAGCGTGGATGAACACACACGATGTTTTGAAAACTAATGTTCATCCTCTTGGAATGATATAACTAGTTCCCCAAAACAGGTGAAGGTAGTGCTATCTCTGTTTTACTTCGAGGTTGTCCTGTTAAGAGGAAAGATACTGGTTTTGTAGTGACCATAATTGTTCTGAGGGAGATGAAGGTACAGCATCACAGAAAAAAGTCATGAAAGAAAAAAAGAGAAGGATAAATAAAGATTCTGTTGTTGGGCCATGCCGTCAAGAGGAGCATAGCAGACTAATCTCTGAGAAGTGCATGTTTAGTAAGGGTATGGGTTTGCTGTTTTACTGTTACTGAGCACAAGCCATATGAGGTCACTGGTGAAGGATCAGTGGCTAGGAAAGTATTGGAGCCACACTGGTGCACTGCAGATGGACTGTGGTAGTTATCTGACTTCAGGTCATTGTCAGTCAGCCAAATGCACAAGTCCTCTAGAAGGAGATGAAGGATTTAAATCTCTCCTGATAGCTTCTGACTGATTGCTTATAACTTTATCAAATTTGCATGTACTCTGCAGCAATCAGGAACGTAACAGGAGGCATGCATGGACTGATCTCATGCCCCAATGTCTGCATGAGACACTCACCCATGAGATTCCCTTGAGATTCCCAACTCCTGATGTTAATCAGCAGTAAAACCACATTCTGGGATAGGTCACTTGCCTGAGTGCCAAGCTGGTGCTGCTGTGCACCCTTTAGGAGGGCATATAAATGGCAACCTATTGGATGTGAGGCAGTGTTTTGCAGCTTTGGCAAATGCATTTCATCAGCAGGGGGAGGAGTGTGATTCTCAAAACATTCATTTAGTTTCCTTACCAAGAAAACCTAGCTTCTCTTCCAGGTCCTTAAAGATTCTTTTCCCAGTTACAGAGAAATAGTTTGTCTATCAGTGTCTTTGAGGGCCTGTAACCACCAGTACTTAAAATCAATACTGCATATCACCATAACATTCCATGCTAAAATAAAAGGGATTCGAAAAACCTAGCTGGGATAGCATGATAAAGAATCAGACAGCAGGAGTGAGAGAGAACAACCAGACAGGCAACCTCTACTAGAAAGTAAACTTCTAGGTCACCTATTAGTTAGCTTCACTGTTCCTGCTTTATTAGCATTATATTTGTGTGGAGTTTGTGAGTGTTTTGTGTGTGAAAATGTTGCTGTGCAACAACAAAAACTTGTCACAAATTAAAATTCACCAAGCTTACATGAAAAGAAGAGGGAAAATCAACCTGTTCTCAGGCAGAATTTTTTTGCAGCTGACTTCATCCTGGGCAATTAACTTCTTGTAAAAAGAGACCTATTTTGTTCCACAGGGAAGGGAAAAATATCCATGCCATAAAATATGTTGAAAGCTGAAGCAAATTGAGCTGAATTCACAAAAAAAGTCAAGCAAAGGGGTCAAGTGAAATTGCTCCATTAAGTGTTCATTGTGGCCTTTCTGCAGAGCTTCAACCAGCATAGCAAAAGCTCTGATGCCCCATTACCCTTATTTCAAATTCTCTCTTCTCAGCAGCTCAGTTTCCACAGTGGTGACAGGAAGCTTTTCTCAACAATTAAAAACCCCCAGCCAAACAAACAAAAAAAACCAAACAAAAACCCAACAAACAAACAGACCAAATCCTGACACTTGAACAGCTCAATCCAGCCTATACTAGGGCAAACGAAAACAAGTTTGTTGCTGTTTGTGCCTTGCAGGGAGCACCATTTCAGGACTGAATATTTTCTCCTGAAACAAAATAAAAGAAAACAAGGAATATATTTAGGTACCATAGATGTACCTTGCCAAGATAAGCAGCCCTTCTTGTATCTGAGCAAATATTATTTAACTTTCTACAATCCAATCCAAACAGTAGAATCAAGGTTGGAACTGCAAATAAGGACCTGAATAACAGTCATTTATTGTGTGTAAGAGTGGAGTTACTGTGCCAAATATGTAGAGCTATTGAGGGTTAGAAGACATCAGCCTGAAATGAGTCTTCAATATCTCTACATAGCAAGCTGGGGACTTACCTTTGCTATTTCTACCAGCACCAATCTAGCTGCAGTAACTGACAGTCATTGGGTAACTGATTATTCAGAGAATGCCTCTAACAGTCTTATTCGTTTGTATTAAAGTTGAGAAAATACTATACTTCATGTCTGTGTCTATGGATATTCACTTTTCTCACAAGGCTCCCCTTGCAACATAGAACAAGTTTAGCAGCAAGCACAAATGAGCTATTCATGCAGAAAATACTGGTCAGAACAGGCTCAGTAAGGTCTAAGAAAGCTATTTTGTCAAGGTTAGTAATTCAGGAAAAAACTATGAGGCAGGAATGAGCAGCCTGCAACAGGAGAGATTACAGCTGACTAGAGTAACCTTCTTTTTAGACCTCTGAGGGTAAAAACCTTAGGCAAAAGATGTCTTTAGACATGGCATTTGATTTTTACCATAGCAGATTTGTTTCTTGTTTTGGATATGGCCAGAGGGTCCTGCAGCACATTTATTTTTATTTACTGTGAGTTGTGTGCTTCATAGACCTGTTAGTTAATTCTATTATTTAATTTTGTTAGGGTACAAATGCATGCACTTGCACATTATTACCAGTGCTTTAATTCAGAATACACATTGACAGGGTTTTGACCTGTGTCCATCAGCACTGTAAGATAAAACCAGGGCACATTTCAGAGGATGGCACAAGTTCCAGGCTTTTTCTGGTGGGCTGTTCAAAGCAATACTGCTTCAGTTTGTTCCCTCTGGTCTGGTCTGCAACAGGTACACCCTCAACACTATCCTACAAAAAGTCAGCCCCCTCCTTCTTCGTTTGTATCTGAGACAAGAACAGACCTATACATATAACACAATATAGTCAAGGATTAAGAGAGGACTCTGATTCTGGTCTCCATACACACAGCAATGGCACAGAGACAGGGGCTGCCACAAGCAACGGTTGGTGGCACCTGTTGGCATGATCATATGCTGCATGTTGGGCCGAGGGTGTTGTGTTCCAGATGCAAGAGGCCATGAGAGAGGTACTGAGCCAAAGTTTGCTCCATTTGAGGAGGACACATGCAGTTAACTCAACATGGAGAAGCTAGGTCTGCATGGGGTAGATAGACAGCTGTACATACAAGCTGGTTCTGAGATAGGACATGATCCATGTGTACTGACAAAAAGATGGTATGACCATCCCTACAAATACACAGCCACAGGTGCTGCAATGACAACATGTTGAGTTGCCCAGCACAGAAAAGCTGGTATCAACCATCTGTGTGGTATTGTCACTTTCAGGAAATCCCGTGTATAGAGGAGAGGTGATGGGTCAGCTCAGGCAACAAGGGAATTAATCTGTCAGAGCCAGAGTCCATCCCACCCACAGCCCGTTTAGTGTTGCCTAATTAAAACTGCAACCAAATACAGAAATTGAATAGATATTGTTTCCCCTGCTTGGCTCTGTGTTTCGGGAGCATCTCTCTTGCTCTAAGGGATTGTGCACCTTATGCCACAGTCTGCATGGCATCACAGAAGAAGCTTTCTACATTGTTTGACCAGAGTGCCCTATGTTCCCTTCAACTGATCTGAAGAGTGTCACTTACCAGAGAAATGTTCTCAGATCTGAGTTGTGGATCTGCTTTTCTCCTAGGCAGCCCTGTGCTGTGACGTCATCTCTGAAGGATTCTCATACCTCTCACGTTTTCTTGTAGTTCTTGCTATACGCAGACCAGCGACCAAGTGCCAGCCATGGCTGGAAGGCCTTTAGATAACAGCATGAAAAAAATCAGAGCATGACTAAGTCAGGAGAAGAGAAAATAAGGTGTGAAGCAGAGCACAGACTTGGAAGAGTTTTCTCCTTCCAAAGCATAAGGAAATACAGTGGTTTACCAGCATGCTGCTGCTTTCCATGGCAAAGGGGAAAGCTGCAACAGGCCAGCCAGTGATTTGTCTTCCTGAAGTGGCAATCAATACCATGCTTCCATATCAGGCTCATCTTACATCCATCGGACTTCTTATGGGCAGCCTGTGGCTTAGCAGTGTAAGCAGGTCCGAACGCCGTTGTCCACAGCATACTCTGATTCCACAAGCAGACTTGCAATGTACACAGCGGAGTGCCTGTTTTCAAAGCTGTTCAGAATATAACTAGAACCAGCATCCCACATTATAAAACAACAGCTTTCTGGTGTGGGGCTTTTTCCAAACACGTTCAAAGAGTGGAGAATTTTTTCACAGGTTTCCCATCTTAGTTGTAAATACAGAAGTGTGCATAGCAGTGTCCAATGATGGAGAAAACTTGAAGAAAATGGGCACAGAGTTATTTTTTCTGAACTGGTACCAGTAGCAGCAAGGGCTATGTGCTAAATCCAAACAACTGTATGCTAACACTTTACTTATGGCTCCTGAACACTGGAGAGCTAGGTTTTATTTATGGACTCATGGAGATAATCCTAGAGCTGATGTTCAAAAGGTGCAAGATTTACATTTAAAGTCCGGTTCTGGAAGGTGAAAGCTGGGCTGTGGCATGCAGATCTGGGCAGAATTTTACTGCAATGCTCACAGGTGTTAGTTAAGCTACTCTAAATGCGAAATTACTGTCTAATTAATAATGTGAATAGAATAACGGAATAGCTTACATTTGAAGGGATTTCTGGAAGTCATCTGGCTCAATCCCCACTTGAAGTAGGGCCAACTTTGATCAGGTTGCTCAAGGCCTGGCCCAGACTAGTTCTAAGCACCTCCAAGAGAGTGTAAGAAAGGAAAGGTAGATCCACGCTGGGCAATATGAATTAGCATTTCACAAACTGTGTTTGGGAAAGCAGAGGAAGGAATAGAAGGTATGACTAAAAAAGCCACCAACATGCTTTTGATAAAGAATTGCATCACACATGTGAAAGATGTGGTCAGTTTTGTTTGCCCAATGTGGATGTAACATTTTGAAATTTGGAAAACCATTTTTGCAGCAAATAGCACATCAATAAGCATAAACAGAGCCTCAAGTTAGCATATATCTTACTCTTTTGCCATCTCTTTCTAATACTTTAGTCTGAAAGGAGAAAAAAAGAAAGGTATTTTGATAAAAGATAAGATTTGGAGTTATTCCTGTTTGTTGCCCATTTGAGTAATTTAATCTATTTGGGCTGTGGGAGGTCTGTAGAAGGTAGTTTTTTTCAAATATTCTATCCCAGAAAATTCTAAATTTAGAATAGAAAGCAGTGTTACATCACAAGTGACTTCATTACGGTCCTACAATGTTTGTCTCAGGACTTTAGTGCTCAACTCATAGCTGCTGGTGACACTGAGGATTCAAGTTCTTTAGTGCTTCCCCCTAGCAAGAAGCACTAGATAGGATGCTAAATATGTTAAGATTAACAGAAAATCTCAAACAACCGTATCAGAGGTATGGTGGAGGATCTATCCAAAAGTGTTCCAATACAGTCATTTAAGTTGTTTCATCCAGCAAGCAACAACTTTTTCTCCAGGCATCATTCTGAATTAGATTGACCTACATTTTAGCTCATTTATAGTTCAGTGGGGAGTGCAAGAAACCGCCCCAATTTTTCAGAGTTGGACGAGGTGGTTCAGCATGGCAACTGTAGCTACAGAACAAAGAGTATTTGAAAGAGGGTTAAATTCAGAGGAGGTTTGCTATGGAAAGGGGGGCTTTGATTTGCAAGGACTCTCACTCATTATCAATAGAAACATTGGTTCTATTGTAACTGTCCAGCTTTCAATACAGGAACAGGCTTGAATCTTCACCACAATTTATCTCACAGTGTGCAGGCCTCTTCCATCTCCTGTAACTGATCACAAGTCAAACTTTAGCATAATTGAAAGAATAACTCTAAAACATTAACCTTTTTTCCTTACAGGATGTAGGAGAAGTTGAAAGGATTGTGAGTTTATACTCAGCAGTACTCTCTCCAACCTCCTGTTCAGTCATTCATCTCCAGTATATTCCTTCAGCAAGTGTTAACCCCACAGATGATCCATGTATGCCACTGTGCTCATTTGCTATGTGCCTTGTAAGGCATTTGTATCTGCCTGCCAACAACAGGTCTTCTAGCATGTCAAGGAACAGAGACTGGGAAAACTGAGGGCAGAGGCTAAAGCTGTGACCATTCAATTTATCACTTGGCATCTTAAAACTAAAAGTCTAACCCACACATCACAAAAATCCTTAACAAAAATAGACCAAAACCCACTTACAAGTTCCAAAATGTTTGCCTAAAAATTCAAATATATGGGCTACGTTCTGCTTTCATGGTTTTCTTCCAAAGAAAATGTCAGAAGTAACTAGCAAGCATTGAAAACTGCCTTCTGCATTTTATTTCCACCTTCAGCCATTTGGGTACTTGTCCATATTTCTGCCAGTAATTACTTGTAAATCTTCCAAGATGTAAGGCCTACAAAGAAGTAAGAAGAATAGAAAGACAGCATAATGGCAAAAAGCTTATTTGTCCCACCTTGGATTTAGAAATTAAATTTTCCGTAATCATAGCATGCAGCGTAGTCATTGTTTTCTTATGCCAACTGCACAACCAGAGGGATTGTATAGCTGTATCCAGACCTTATTCATACGCAATGGTTGTGGTGGATTTGTCATTTCAATTATGCATGTTCTGAGAGTAGAAAACTGAATTCATAATGAACTTCCAATGCCATCAAGGAGAAAATCAACTTCATGTACTGAAGTAATGTACAGAGTATTTTTGCCTTATGCCTGCCTACAAAACCGTTTCCAAAGACAGCAGGAGGGAGATAAGTCTCATATGTACAGAAAAACAGCAATACACTTACTGCATCTCTCATACCCATCCATTGTTGCAAATTGCCTCTATAAAACATGCCTCCACCTTGCTGAATAGCCAGCTCAGCCTTCCCTTTTCACTGGGTAATCCAGCCAGCTCCCCCCGTTTTTCACCCCTTGTCAGTTAATCATGATGACCCGGAAGCTCCAAAATGCACTCTAGAAATACACATCACTTCCAGAATATGGTGCTCAAATGCATCTAGCAGAGAAATTAGTTTTAGTCTCCAGATTAAGACTGAAACATTTTCGATATTGGAAAGGTGTCATCTTCTGATTATACTCCCTCCTCTTAGAGCCCCACTATCCCTTTGGTATGGTCCCCCTACTCCTCTTATTCACCTTCAACAGCAAGTATAATCCCAGCTACGCCACTGCAGTAGAATTGACTGAAGGACAGACAAGCATAAAGTAACTGTATCAGGTAAAAATCAAATTTGAGATTATTTCACTTTCCAGACAAAAATCAGTTTTCACAACTGAGGTTATTGACAGCATGCATGATCTGCCAAAGAAATGAATGCAGATCCCACAATAAGCTAGATGAGTCTTTGCAGCTGCGTGTCTTCTAACAGTCCCATTTAAGGTGCAAACTTGAAAACAGCTACTGTCACATGTTCAAAATATGTTCCACATTTGTCCTACAGTTTGTTTATTGAGGAGGGAGGAAAGGGGGAGAAAAAGCATTTTCAAAATGGTTTCTGTTCCTGAAGACACCTCCCATACTGTTATTCATTCAGCAAGACTTACATTGGTTGCCATCTTTTTACCTAGTGAAAATAAACTCATCACTTCTCAGTTTTCTCTGGAAGTTTATTGGCCAGAAATTTGACAGTTTTACAAGGCACTTTGGATAGCCATTATGCTGCTGACAGATGAAAATAATAACAGTACGTTATAGAAGAGGAGTACCAAAATAATGTGCAATAACTAGCTTGCTTTAATTCTCAGTACTTACTCTTTAGTTTAATGAGTACCCCCTTATCTCTCATTTTACAGAAGGAAGAGCAGCACAAAAAAGATGACCCAAAATCATAACAAATTTGAAATACAGCTTGAATTTTAAGCCAGGACTCTGATGGGACCACAGGGCTTCCAAATACATGATTCCCCTAGGGGAAGAGAGAAAAATAGAGAAAAAACCCCACCTTGATTAGTCACTTTGAAATGCAGCTAAAAGGTTTCCTGGCACCATAAGGAGAGGACTGAATAGCAACATGTCCATAAAGCCTTTCATTTTCACCTTGTAAGCTTTGATTCTCAGCTTGGTCAGCCTGATGGCTACCAAAGGACCATTTCTCTTTAAGAATTGCTTGATGGTCTGCACAAAACAAATCGGTTGTTATCTTGATCTTACACTGAATGGAAATTGAACAAGATAACCATTACAGCTGTGAGAATAACTTAAAGTGATTTATATACTCAGTGAATCAAAGAATTTTTCTCCTAGCAAAAATTTGAGGCTTGCACTAAAGAGGGATCCACTGGAATGGAACACACCTCATTCTTTCCCAAATGCAGATCTTTTGTTTAGGTGTGTGAAGATTTATCCCTGTACAATACAATATAAACATGAGCAATGGAAGTTTCATCTATCTTTGCCAATGAACTTGATAGCCATTTTAGAGTGGAGTGATGAGCTTATTTTAATTTCAATACAGCCTGGAATTAGGCATCCAACAAGAATTATTCTGATGGTGTTGATATTCAGTATGTAATGACTGATCAAAGATGTCAAAAGGATGAAGAGAGTCTCCTTCTGAAGCTCTGTGGGTAAGGTTTGCTCCTTCAGGAGAGTAATACTAAAGCATCAAGATTAAAGTGGTACATGTGTAGTTTTTACCCAGAAGTTCTGCAAAGCACCTTGAAGTATTTGTGCTTCCTTCCTGTAACTGGAGCTGAGATAAGCTTCCAAATCTTGAAACTGAATTTCCATCCTCTGGAGGGCTTTAGAGCACCATCCATTTTTCACACCGTGAAGAGAGGGTGCCTGTGTCAAACCATTTTTAATAGCTGTGATTAGCTGTATTTCTTGATTCAACAAATGCAACTCATATCATTTGGAAGGAAGGAGCAAGAAAGGGTAAAGAAAATGTTTTAAGAACCTTTAAGCCTTTCATGGGCCATACGAACCTTACCTCAGCATGGTATTTAGTCTCCAGTACCTTAATTGTCTACAGGTGGAATGAAGCTGCTCGATGCTTTCCCACCTTACTTTCCAAAGGAGAAATTACAGGCTTCAACATGCAATAAATTCCAACCTTCCCTTTCTTTTTTGTCTGACAGACCCTGAAATCTGTTCAGGAAATCTGCCTGCTTTTATTTTGGGGCTACATCTATAATAGTATGTTCAAGTATGTCCAGAAATGTTCAAGATCTGAAGTGTGGCTGGCTACAATTACAACTGGTTAAGCAGACTATTCCCTGGCAATCCTTGACCTGTGCAGTTAGTTTCAGGCAGGGTTGATCTGACTCTAACCAGGACCCTTGCAAAGGATGTAAAAGCTGGAAGCAGTCCCCTAGGATGGTTGAGTGTCTCATGGCTTGGTGATGCTTCAAACTGGGCAACTCACAGTTCATTTTTGTGTGTTAATGAGCCTCTGATGCAGAAAGAGTTAGTCAATTGCTGTTTTCAAAGATGGAAAAGTCTAAGAATTTAAATGAGCAGCTTGAAACAATTTTTTACAGTAATAAATAAGTTAGTTTCTTTTACTCAATTTCATTTTTGCTCTTTTGAGTTATCATTTTCTAAGTGGAATGCAATAAAGAAGTGGTAAAATTAAACCTTGACACTTGTCTTAAAGTGGTCAGAATAGCATTTTACAAAAAATATATTAACTTCTTTTGAGATACGATTGCAGTGGTGTGAGGCCTTCACGTCAAAGAAATTCAAGACTGAAATCACCAGTCCTATTTCATTTATCTTAGACAGGATAAGAATAAATTCAGAATGTGCCAAAGCGTGCTAATTTTAGTAGCTTTGCCCATCCAAAGAGCAAACAGTTGTAAGTTAACCAAATGTTTTCTTTCTTTATCAGACATCAGCACAGTGAAAGGAAGGATGAAACAATTTGTCTGCCAAAACAGACATTCCAAGTCTGCAGGCACATCCAATACAATCCAAGGGCAAGTCCCAGGCTTAGCAATGTAAAGAGTTAGCAATCACAGCCTGCCACTCCCACTGTTTTAGAAAGCTCCAGTGACTACCTGTTGACAAATTGAAAAAGATTCAGAGAAAAGATGCAAGTCTATCTCAATGAGAGGACATGTCGCCTCCTTGTAAAAGGCTTAAATATGTTCATTGTACCTGAGCTATTAAAAGAGTTGCTAGATCATGATCTAAAACTTTTTATAGGGAGAATGAGGAAAGGTTCTGACAGTAAGAGGTAAAATCATATGTCCAGATACATGAGTAAAGCTAAACAAATACAGATTAGAAAGCAGGTATATTGTCAGAACATTGTGATCAGGGGACAGTTTACTGAAGGATGTATGGATAATCTACCATTGAAGTTAAGATAATGTAGCCTTAAAGATAAAAGCTACATCAGCCAGAAACAACAATTCTGATGTACAGATTTTTAGACGTACCTCTGTGGTACATCAGGCCTAAGGTTAGGATTAAAAGTAGATTTGTAAATCATTAAGTAAAGGTAAGTCTCTTCCCTCCTCAACAAAAAGATACACGCTTACTGCCACTGAACTTACGCCAAAACAGCTGTGATCAGAGATCCTTAAAGTATGACCCACATGACAAAATGCAGACATCTGGCATCATGGTAACCAACATCGTGAGACTATTTTCTGTCATCTTTGAAAAGTGGTGTCAAACAGGAAACACGCAATGACTGGAAAAGAAACCCAAATACTCCCCCAACTCTATTATGAAGGGAAAGGTAGAGGACTCGGGGAACTGTAGTTCTGTCAGCCTCCTTTTATTAATATTTGCATCAAGTTGTTGTTCTGTGCAAGTTGTCCTGCCAAAAGCATCTTTGAACTGAATTGCTACACATGCATTCTGTATCCATACAATACCTCCTTTGGAGCAACTGGGAAACTGAATTCCTTATAAAAGCTTCAGGCTTCTGCTTTGGGAAGACAGACTGCTCATACAGGGATATGTAACTTTGGGCTAGATGACTCATGCCTGTAAAAATACATTGTTGAAATGCAGATGAAGATAAATTTAATCCAAACTAGAGTAGAATTACTTGTTCTGATAAACCTTCACGTTAGGAGTGGTGCTACAGCTCTATCCCTTCTAGGCTTCTGACTTTTCCAGTGTTTAAGCAATTGCCTTATATGAATGTATGATATACCAAAAAGTAACAGGCATAAGGTTAGCTTAAAGAAAGTAGTACTATTCCCCTTCATCCTTGCCTATCAATCTCAGTTTGGAGACAGGAATTTCCAAACTGCAATTGTTCTGGCAACGCCACTGGCAGTGATGACTACAACAACTACTATTTGGCCATGCACATTATGTGGAAAAGTGTTAGAAAAATTATTCAGACAACATCTGTGCCCTACTTTGAAGTAGCTTGTGTACAGCTCTGCACACATCTGTTTAGGAACCTCATCTAAAGGCATTTACATCTTTCTCTGTTTATTAGAGAAAGAAAAAACTCTTCTCAGATGGTTTATCTTCTCAGTGTTCTTGTGGCTTCCTCTATGTTTCCCTTAATATTAATTTGTCTACAGCACCATACCGACTCATGAATATACTATTTTTCTGAAATAAACTATGAAAAGGCAATTACTAGTGCTTTTGATATACTTGAAGAAAACCTGCAGCACATTTTATTTCTTTTCTTCAACTGACATGTTCTGAACTGTTACAAACAATGGAGCTCTTTGAACTGTCTGAGGTCAAAGAAATATATAAGTAAAAAATAACAAAATCGTTGTCTGCACCACTTCAGTGGTGTCAAATCAACAGACACTAATGCCTATACAGACAAGTTTCCTTGGGATTTGAGACTTTGTGTGGAAGAGAAAGATCATAGCAGGTTAAAGATGTAAAAAAAAATGTTTCACTTCATTATTCACTGCTCATGTACCCATTTTTGGAGCTCTGGAAAAGAGTAGGAGCACTCATGACAATTCCAGTTTACTAATTCCCTTCACCAGAAAACCAAAGACATTAGAAATCCAATGAGCAATTCTACAGCCAGACTTTTTCAGATGCAGATGGCTATAATTTCTGCCTTGGACAGCTCCTGTGCTTGTCTTGCAATCTGTCCACCTTGCAGAACAGAGCTCCAAGACCAGCCACACAGCTAGAACTAAAGCAGCTTAATGACTATGGGAGGAGAAATACATGCATTGCTAAATGCAGTATCACCTCTTCCATCAACAGTCATCGTAAAGCACTGACTTAGATACAAACGTCACAGTCCAGAAACGTCAATTGCCTCTTAACATTTAGCTTGACTGTGGCACTGACATGGCCATCTTTCAGTCTATTCGATTGCTGAAAAATTTAAGTGAAATTAGCCTACTTGTAGCAATCAGTCACAGATTGAGATAGTAGGATTACAGTTTCCTAATTTTCTTCTCAGTTAAAACTCTCCAGTCTTTCTCCTGACAATTCCTGCAGTATATTCTGAATTATGGAGAATGAAAAACCTGCAGCTATAAAGGGAAAAAATAAATAAATGCAAAATAAATTGCATTTAACATCAAAGCAAATTCACAGGCTACTGCATAATGTGTATTATTCATTTTCATATTTAATTCATTAAACTTCATCTTTTTTTAATTTAAATAAACATTACACTCTCTATTCTGCCTACTGGCCCAGAGCACTGCAGGTATTACAGATGTATCAGAAAACTTACACACACTTTGCTGATCCATATACAGGCCCTCGAAAAGTCACACACAATTGCATATGCGCAGACACATGAAATATGCATATTTTCATGCATTTTAGAGAAAGTGATGAAAAAGTACTGTCCCTTTATTTATTTTAATATTGCTTTTCTTGTTTTATTTCTCCTTCTTTACCCAGGTTTTCTTTCCCATTACCATCTGCTATATCTCCCCTGTTTTTCCCCACAACTCTTCTCTCTGTTACACTTTTCTATACTCAATATAGATTACAAATTTTCCGGGGTCAAGAGAGCAATATTCACTCCACTCAACCACACATCTCCTAAGGATTCTTTCTCCTTGATTTTTTTCCCTCCTCTTTCATAAACCTTTCCCTGAATGTTTCCTCTTGCTTCTTCCTCACCACAATTCCCTTGATATTTTTTTCAGCAGTAAAGCTTAAGTCTCTAAGCCTCTATGAATGCAATTTTTTGTTTTTGTGTTTGTTTTTTTTTTTTTCAAAAAGAAGCTGTTATCATTACCTTAGTATATGAGGTGTCCATGCTAAAAATAGCATTATTTGATTAAAGAAAAGATAACTGAGATACTCATCCACAGGATTAGTCTCTCAAGAGCAGGCAGGATCAACATAAGTTAGACAATAATATATCCCTGAGTTTTGGTATTACTGTCGCAGAAAATGTGATAAAGTGAGAATATATTATGTCCCTCATGACAGCACAATCAAAAAGGAGAAAGATCTGTGAATGGTCATTGGAAGGCAAGGTGCGCATGCTGTACTTTTTCTCTACTACATGGATTGAAAGAGATACGTTGTCTCGAGTTAAAATCTACACGTTTTTTTAGGAAGGTGGACATCATACTGTCTCTAATGCACTGCCTGCCCTGGGAGAGGCAAATCCCCAGTGACACAATGTAAAGCTGGGAAAATGCTGAACACATCCTTAGTGCCTGGTTCAAATTCGTGATGTGGTTCAGCATTTCCCAGAGGATTTCTTACAGCTTTTTCTTCTGTGGTATGATGTCAGAAGGGCTTCTTCCACACAGCAGGCCATACAATCCAGGTCTTTTCACCTTACCTGCAAAACTACAGCTCTGCTTTCTCCTCCCTTTCAGAACTAATTTTAACAATTCTTACTGTAAATGCACTCACTGGTTACATCGAGAAAGAGGAGTCAAAAACCCTTCCAGTTTTAAAATAAGTGAGTGATATATGGACAGACAGCTACCTACTGAACTGCACCCCAAGGAGCTAACAGAGTAGAAATGAACCACTGTCTACTTAGGGGTGTCATCCGACTCTTGGAGCAGTCACCACCAAAAAGAGTCAAGTCATCCCATGAGGATGAGGATGAGGATAAGGATAATCAACTTTCTCCAGAGAAGTCCTAGTTAGTGGGGGATGAGTGTGATTTTGAATCCCCAGGTATGGATTTCCCATCATGTTCAAACTGCACTAGCTCTGAAAATATCAGGAAAGTGATCAGTATTTGGGTAAGTCAACCTGTTCAAGACAGATCTAATGGCAAGGCCTGAAGCTTCATACAATTCCCACTATGCTGCATGCCAAATAGAACACCTTTTCCTATTGCTGTTAGTGAGGATGTTCAATGGAGCCATATATGTTCCTGGACCCTTAGGCTGTGCAGAAGGCATCTCTTTGTTTTGGATTCATCACAGCTCCATAGAAGACTAAACTGTAGGCCCAAGGTGACTCAGGAGGAAATGAGAAGTAAAAGTCATGAAGACTCCTTGAAAGAATAGTTCTGGAAGCAGGGAGTGAGAAGATGAGCATTTTCACCCCTCAATATGCCATGTAGAAGGTAACAAATGGTTTCAAGGAAAACTGCCAGACACAGAGTGTCTCCTCCCTGCTTCCTCGATGGCATCGGTTCAGTGGAGCAGGCCCCTGCAGTGCCTAAAAAGGGGAAGCACTGGGTTGAAAAGTGTGCTCTCATACGGAAAAGGGGAAAAGCTGTTTATCAATCACAGAAAATACGGTGTTGAAGAAAGTCTTTCAGCTAGCTCTCAGATTCAGTCACCCTTGGAAATAGCTATAAGCTCTTACTGTCCAAGTAAGAGCAGCAATTGGTGACCTTTGCCAAGTGTTTTCTAAAGGTACCATTACCACAGTTTCTGACCCTTTAGCAATGACATTCAGATATTGCAACAAGACACAGACACCTTTCATTGTAGCATCCACTGCAACCCATATAAAAAACAATAAAAATAAAAGGCTGTCAAAGAAATCAGTGATCACAAGCATCACAAAAGAAGGCTGGGGGCTAGAAATAAGGAGAAACCTTCCATACGTCACAAGGAGTTAGGAGCAACAATATGTTTGCTACCTTTTTGGTTTTTACCGACTGGTCTGGTTTCTTTTGTTATTTGTTTGGGTTTTTTGTTTGTCTTGTGTTTTTGTTTGGTTTGTTTTTGTTGTTTTTTGTTTTGCTTTGTTTTTGTTTTTCTATCATGGAGAGTTATAAACAGGAGGTTTCAGAAGGACAGACAAGCTCTGGTTTTTATTAGAGATGTACAGAAGCACAAGAGCTCTCTTCCTCCTCTCTTCAGAGAGGACCCTCTTAGCAAGACCTCTTCAGTAAGGGTAAGGGAAAACTGTCATTCCACAAGTACAGAATTTATCACCACCTATTTTTTTCTTTCATGCATGTAACTAATAACAACAAAACCATGAACTGCAATTCAAATTTCCACTTGGGACAGAAGATCTGTCACACAGCACTTCTGAAGCCAGGTTATGCCTAACCTCCTAGCCTTCCCGTAGTCAAGAAGATTCCAGGGTCTGCTGCAAGGAAGTGCATTGTCAAAAACTAGTATGAAACTAACTCTTTACAACCTCTGGACCTATTGAAATTGGTGACAGCTGTCAACATGTTACCAGAATTATTGGGTAGGGAGACACATGAAAGCATATCCTAATTTGAGTCTGCAAATCTAATCCCAAGAGCAAACCAGGCTTAAAAAAAAAAAACGGAAGAAGAGAACAATCATACAGCTGTAATTCCTACCTTTCAGGGTTTTACTTGTTCACAACACCACAAACCACTCTGAACTGAGTAAATATGGTATGTTTATCTACAACACTGTCTTCAGTTTTTGATTATCCATGGGCTGTACGGAGCTCAGGAGCTGAATCCCACCCTGAGACCTGAACCCAAGCCATTTGTCTACACCTCTGGCTTATCAGAGGAAAA
Source organism: Columba livia (assembly GCF_036013475.1). Lineage (NCBI taxonomy): Eukaryota > Metazoa > Chordata > Aves > Columbiformes > Columbidae > Columba > Columba livia. The sequence continues at coordinate 154,683,362 of NC_088602.1, read as the reverse complement.
CTGCTGCAAAGGTCTCTTACCTCAGCTATTTCAGGATTCTAGTTATCTAGACCACTGGAATCTCGTTTTTCACTTTCCTGTGAGTCATCTAGCTTGCATTGTAGCACACTAAAAATATTGGAAATCATGTTTGAATTCTCATTCATTTCTCTGCTCACACAGGAGAAGACCACCAGCTTGAAGTTCATTTTGTGTTTTCAAAGAACCAGAGAAGAAGTGAGAGATATTCTAGAATTCCCTTTCAATCAAAATCTGGGAGGGTTTCCCCTGTTCTGTCAGAAAATTATCATTGCTGAGACTCTCTCTAGCCATAAATAAGGTTAATCCTTATGGCTGCCTATACCAGTCTGTTTTTCAGCTACTAATTAACTTGCAAAATTTGTCTCAACTTAAAAACAAACAAACAAACAAACACCACAACCAAGCAACAAGAAATCCCCCAAAATATGAAATTCTCTGATAGCTTCCTATTTCTGCTGTCCGTAGGCTAGCTTACAATCCATCATGCACCACACTACCTTTCTGCTCATAAAAACATGCTTGAGGGCCAGTAGCTTCTTTTATGGTGTGTCTTGGTATTACTGATTAGGCCTTCAAACTCCACCTGGTTTGGGACTCAGACATCCATGGCTGCAGGAGACCTCTTTAGGGTCTTAATTATTTGTCTGCTGGAGCTGCTGCTGGTCTTCTTTCTCCCTGGAAATAGCCATTCCTCACTGTGATTTTTTTTACTATGGCTTTGTCTTTATTATGTTCACAAGTGTCTCTTAATGAGGTGGAAACATGAGCAACAAATTATTTTTTGAAAGTATCTTTTTAAAAGCTGCATGCTTGTGGCATAGACTACATCTATCAGACTATTGGATGGATCTAGTGAAATTAATGTAAATATAGTTTAGCCCAAGGCACTGGACTGGAATTCCAGAGCATTTTTCTCAGTTTTTGCCTGATAAATGAAATTGTACACATTGCTGCTGCCTCTGTGCCTCAGTTTTCCCATATATAAGATAGTAATGAGCTATTAAACTCGCTTATGAAGTGCTTTGAAAGCATTAGTGAAGAAACCTACCAAGTAAAAAGCTTGGTATTACTGAAGCAAAGGGAATTTTTAAAATTGAGAAGCCTGTGTTTAAAGGCTTGTGAAGAATTAAAAGATGCTGGGATTCTTTCCATTTGTGTGGATCTCATTTGCTAGAAGATGAGAGAAAGAGACAAAGGAGTAATTGGGAATATACAGTAGGTTGGGCTGTGGAAGTGGTGGGGCCCAGGTGCCTGCATTGCTTTTCCAATTGCGTGAGAATTATGAGCAAACTTTGATGTGTAAAAAGTTTTTAAGAGGAGGAAAATGGAGGAAATTTCTTACAGCTGACATGATCTCCCATCAAGCATGTGATCTACTGCATTCTAAACTTGAATTCCCACAGTATTTATGCACCTAAACCACACACACTGCTGCTTAATGGTGCTCTCAAAAGTGCAACCGAAGTGCTTACGTCCCACAGAAATCACTGAAGTCTCTTTATGTGCTGTACAAAACCTAGTAAGTCCCTACTGTCACCTGCAGGCACCTAAAAAAACTTATAAAATGAGGCATGAAGTGAGTCAGGAGTCTAAATACCATCAAATTGTCAAGAGTACAGAGGCTGTATTGAGACTGCCTAAAGCAATGGTCAAAGATGGATTGAGATGCCTGCTCTGGCATCCTAGCTTGAAGCAGGAGTGAAGCAGGGACTGGTCCGAGACTTCTTACTGTAGGGTCCTTGTGTTATGGCTGTGGCTGCTGCTGTCCATTCACCAGGCATCCAGGAGTCTTACAACTCTGAATTGCCTGGAGCTGTCATGGTTAGGAGCAGCAGGCTAGGTCTGCAGCAGGTTGAGTTTGCAGCAGACAAACCAACTTCACCTGATACGCGATCACAGCTCTGAATACCTCTGAACACAGAGCACAAGCTTTGTATACCTGTGAACATTTCTTGAGACAGAAGCACCAGCCAAACAGGAAGAATCAGTTTTGTGGGAAAGTATCCAGCTCCAGCTCTGCATGGAAATGTTCCTTTGGAGGTTCACTGAAGCTTAGTTGTTGCTTAGGCACTTTTGAAGACATTATGCAAGCCATCCCTGGAGACATTCAAGGCCAGGCTGGACGGGGCTCTGAGCTATCTATTCCAGTTGCAGATGTCCCTGCTCATTGCAGGGGGTTGGACTAGATGACCTTTGAAGGTCCCTTCCAACCCAAAATATTCTATGGTTGTATGATTCCATGACTGATTCTATGGATGAGGATACACTTGGACTGGGTGTCTTTTCCTCAGCTGCCTCTGTGAAACAGACCTGTCCTTTCCATCCTGCCTGCCACCTGCCTTTCATTTCCCTCCACCAGTCCTGCTCGTCACTTTGTGGAATTTAGGAACTTACTAGAAAGAAAAAAAAACATATTTTTCTAAATTCCAGTGCTGTATATTGCAAAAATCAGTGTCCATTCAGACCATGTTTATGAAGAATTTTGGCTTGATTTGCAGCTTGTGTAAGCATGCATCAGCCTTCCAAAAAAGAAAAGATTGCTTATTGTTCTACATGTGTAGAGCAAGACTGCAAGACATCCTGTGTACATACAAAAAAATACATGGGCCCAATTAATTTTGTTTCATTTGGTATTATTATCTAGTCTTTGTGTTCTGCTGCTTTTGAAAATAAAGTAAGCACTTTCCAGATCACTTCCAGAAGATTTAATCTCTATTCCAGTTTGTGTTGTTTGTTTATTTTGACAGTTTTCTCTGGCGGGACAATGAAAAATACACTTGGCAGTTCCAAGTTTAATTTATAAATCATTATAGAACTTCCCTATCCAATCTAACAGGAAATGGTAATTTTTCTGCATGTCTTGGGATCACCCTGTAGAAGATGTTAATGCACAGTTGCTCTGCTGTAATAGATTTAGTCTGTTTGATGACTGAAGCAGCTTACATAAATAAAGGTCTACATCTTTGATGTAGCTACTGAATCAATGTAAAGAGAGAATAATGTCCATTTTGTGGCTGCATGATTCTTGGGAGATTCATTTACTGGGAAAATCCCCGTTGGAAAGTTAAAACTGCAAATGACCAACCTAATCACAGAAGCCTCCCATCCTCTCTTTCTGTGGGATAAAAAACGAGGATGGCAAATGACATGCATGCTCTCAGCTGGTTCTCCACCAAAAGGGTAGGTAAGCAGTGGGATCCTTCACAGGAGTCAATAATAGCTGCTCAAAGTTTACACAGTCTGAGAAAGCAAAGAGATTCTGGAAATCAGGAGCATATTCTGGGGAAATAGCTTTATGTACTTAGGTTGTTGTTACAATCCCCACTTGGGACCTACTATTGACTACTTTCAGCGAACAATATAGCTTTTGATCTGAGTTGGCATGGATATTCTTATGAAAAATGAAAATTTCCCAGAAGAAATTCTGAAAAACTTGCAGAAGGACCTGCAAGCTTTTTTGAGTTCAATGCAGCAGAACCCAGTGGGAGGGAATACAGCATCTTGCTAATTAATGGGCTGAAATGTCAGGCAACTTTAAGCTCTCAATGGGCTAGTCAACTTCATTAATCAGCTCAACCCTGCATGGGTCTCCTCTAATGCTGCTGTTACCACTACATTGTATTAATAATCAAAATTCCAATTAAGTGACATTTTGCAAGTCTGTCTTTCCCATATGCAAATGAAACCTGAAGTCACAGTGGTTATTGTCTCTTTTATAGGGTTTTGTGGTTATTGTTCTATAACACCTGTATTAGAGTGAAGTTTATTTGCTCAAAATCTAATTATAATGCACAACATGAAGCAAACACTACCTTGCAGTTGTCCTGTTGTTTCATTTTCATTTATTCTTATAATGACTGTAGCAATTAAAAAGACATGATTTTGATGGGCACCCAGGACTCTCTGAACATCCATGGTTTAATCTCTAGGTGTTGTCAGAATCATGTTGTGTGTGGTTTGTTTTTTTTTAAGTACATGTCCACCATTCTTGTGTTTTTTCTTTAATTTGAAAGCTGAAACTCAAAATGATGCTCACTTAAAAATAGCACAGTCAGCCTGGTTTCTAAATAGTGCAATCTGCTTTCAGAAGGCAGGGAAAACAAAGAGGAAGAGAAAAGAGAAGGGCTGCCTTCACAAAAAAACCCCACAAACAAACAAACAAACCCACCAAAAACAACAACAACAAACCAAAACAAATAACAACAACAAACCAAACCAACCAACCAAACAAACAAAAAAACAACACAAAAAACAGTAAGACAGGCTATGTTCATATCCAGCCTGCATGCAGATATGATTAGAAGTCATCTGCTGAAACCTACCCAGTATTTATTGGTCCAGAGCACAGCTTAAAGTTTTTGTTTATTTACTGTAGAGGTGAGAATTTTGCTGGGAATATCTTAATGCCTAAAACATGCTTCAGAAGAACTCAATCAGTAACTGAAGTCCAAATAATCTTTGAATCCATGAGGACATCTGTTAAAAGCCTTGTGTTGCCCTTTGTCATCCCAAAATCTTTCTAACAGGAGTCCTTTGACTGGTTCAAAGGGCAGCATCCTGGCATGGAAGAAGACAAAATATTCACATCTTGGATTGTTGTTCTTAGTCTTCCCTCTAATATTCATAGATTAACTGCTGTATATTAAAGTTCTATCTTAATGATGATTTCTGGCTCAGATTGCTCAGTAACTAAACTTTATGATGTTAGATTTAAGAAATATAGTAATTGTCTATTACTGAGATTAAAAATTATATCCACTGATTTTTTTAAAAGCCTCTTCATGCTCTTTCACTCACTGTGATTTGTTATGTGCATTCCTTAGCTGTGAGCTGCTGGGGACTGAGAATATATTTTGCTATTTGTGTCCGTCGAGCAATTTGTGTATACTACAGGGAACCTGAGGTGTACATCCATGTAATCTCTGGGGAACTTATTGTGGAGATCAACTGTATTTTGGAAATGTTGCTTCTTTTGTGGTCGTGTAAACACTTGCTCAGCTGGCCAGGGTTATGTCCTCAGTCAGCAGAGGCCTCAGAAGCCAGCCAGCTAGGCAGAGAGCACTGTGTCCAGTCTTTACCAAGCATCAACTATACCTGCCCCCTATTGTGGAAATCACAGAATTAGCAGAACTGTATACACCTGGGTTCAGGACTGGCTGCTGCACAATGAGAAATGCTTTCACAGAGTCAGATGAGAGGAAGGGTGCACAGAACCCAAGCAGCAGTAAAAGAGAACATACTGTTAGGTCAGTCCAACTGGCTCTGTGGTGTAGCTGCAGAAGCCAAGTCACATAACTCCTGCTGATTTCAGAAGCACAGAATGGGGCATTTCCTGGTTTTCTAAGGCAACCGGAAAATGAGAGAAACCTATGTTAACCACAGGAATACTGCAACTGCATGAGGTCCTTAAATTCCATATCGTTTGCTTCATAAGGGGAGGCAAAACCTGAAGCTATCCTTTGTCCACCACACTGAGCTCCACAGTGACCATGTGTTTGTATTAGCCTTGCTGTCAGTTCTTCTCTGTGTCCCTTGACATACCAGCACTGTCAGTCAGCAAGAGCCTAAAGCCATTCTCATTTCACTTGCCACCCACGTTGTCTGTTTCCAAGCTTGGCCTCTGACATGGCTTCTGGTCAAGGTACAGAGATGGAAACAGGGTGCAAATTCTGGAGTTTCTCCTCAAATCTATGGTTTCTCAACAGTTTGGGACCACAGGACAAAATCTTGTATAATCCACTTTACAGGTAACTTTCTAAAACCTGTTGTTTGCATTTCTTACGCACAATGTGCCTTTGAGAACAAACTTCAGCCAGGTTTCTGCAGGTAGCGGGGTAAGAAAGCAGATCAGTCATGGATTACTAGTGCAGACATGACACCTCGTGCAGAGCTGGAGCAAGCAAAGAGTGGTAGATTCAGTGTCACTAAGACATAGGGACTGCAGGAAGGAGAGAAGAGACCCTTTAAGAACATCCCCATTGGGAAATGCCTTTATACCCTGTGAGAGTCTGGTTCAATCCACAGCCTCCTAAACCACAGGTATTCTCTCTGAGTGGCTGGGAATAGATTTTCAGGAATCAAACATAACCTGGAAACATGGATACCTCCTTCTGTTTCGGCAGCTCACTTAATAAACCAAGTCTTAATCTGACCCCTGCTCCTTCTGCTTTCATGGTAGCAGTCTCCTCCTTTCTCTGAGCTTCTGCAAGTTGCTGCTGCTGCTACCACTGTGCTAGCTGTTCCACCACGAGGGTCCCACAACTGCAGTACAGACCCCACAGTTGGTAAAGCTAGATCACCCTGCCAAACTGGATTACCCCGCCAAAACAAAGGCCTCAGCCAAACCCATTGGTATCAATGGAAAGAAAGACTTGCTGGGTCTCATAAGCTTTGGGGAAGACCAAAATTCTGTTGCTCTTGAGCTGTTTAAATAGCTTTACTTACTACAAGGTGAAAAGGAACAAGTGAGATGATAGAGTCTGACCAACTGCCTAATACCACCGTGAATTAATTAGTGTTTGAGCTAGAACACACCTTTAAGAAGACTGCAGTTTTGATTTAGAAATAGGATCCTACCAAACCACAACATGTAGGAGTCAAAGCAGAATATGAGCTCCAAGAGGGAAGAAGAATTATGGAGTGGAATTAAAAAGTTCACGTAAAATGTCTCACACCTTTAACTGATGTAAAACAACTTAGAATCTCTGAAGTTAAAGGAACTATACTGATTTGTGCCCTTGTATGAATCTGAGTCTAGACTTTTTCTTTGTTTTTAAGGAAAGATTTGCACTTCATTGTAATGCTGCTGTTGAAAGAACAGGTTGAGGTGGTTACATTTGTAGAGCTATGATGAAGTGTGCTGTACTTTGTACCTGAAAGAATAATATGTTTATTTATTAGGTGGGTAGAAGAGAAGATTTATGTCCTTAATGATGCATTTCCCCTGCTTTTATGTATTTGGTGTTTTGCAAATGACAACTTTGTAAATAATGCAACTTTGCTTAATTACAGCCCATTTTCTTCAAAACCAGCAGGGACATGAATTTTCAATGGGACTTACCTTCATTGAAAACCTGAAGGGATAAAAATGAACTGTTGCATAACTAAAAGGACAAAGAAATGGTAGTAAAAAACAAATTGAAAGAATGCTATATGTGAGGTCAGTTGCTGTTTTTGCTGTAGAGAGACCAAATTCCCTCAATTATTTTGAAGGAGTAAGGATTATTAATACAATTAATGTGTTTGTTTGTTTGTTTTTAAATCCAGTTAATGATTCTAAGATATTCGACGTGGTACAATTTATTAGTTTGGATTAAATATGTGTCTTCTGTAGGATTCTCGATATGTCAGATACATTTAAAACATGAACGGGCACTGCAGAAGCACTAAGGTGACTAGCTGGGCGGGTACAATTAGTTATCCACCTGAATTAACAGAGGTTTCGCCATAGACAAGCTAAAAATACCCAGGACCCAGAGTAAGGTCTAGTGGCTGAAACACATGCTTTACTGCTCAGGTATCTAAAGTAGTTACTTAAAAGTGAGCCTAACTGTCTTCAGTCTTGGCTCGTAGTTCTGAATCTCAGAGCGAACAGTCTCCCTATGAAGCAGACAGTCCAAGGATTCTAAGCAAAAATATGCAAGGACAAATAAGAGAAATCTGAGTAATCTCAGGTAAACTTAATTCATTGTAAATGTTGCTGCAGATGAAGATTTCAAGAGGGGTGTGAGAGCAGACAAGACCTAGTGGATGAGCTCAGTGCAGGCAGGAAACATCATTTGAAGAAACCTACTGTTATAATTTCAAGTGCTATTCATTTTAGATCAGTTGGTGATTTGCTGTCAAGACACAGAGGTTGTGTGGGTTTCTTACAGAGGAAGAAGTGTTTTCACTTTGCACAAGCCACTTGGAACATGAATTTCATCTATAAAGCCACAGACAGCATGTGCAAGTGTCAATTCTTTTGTTCTCTTCCTCTTTTGGCAGAAACAGTTAGAAGGCATTTTTCTTGACATTATTCTTTGTCAAGAATAACAAAGTCCTATGGAAAACACTCTGTATCATTTCGGACATTGAAATACAGCAACAGGGCTTGATAGAAAGAAAAACAACAACTGGTACATGATTAAATTATTACAATCAATCATGTTAAGGGATCTGAGACAGTGCCGGCTGTCTCTGATCTGATGCATGTCAATACAGTTCTGTTTGAACTGGTTTTTATTATTAAAATGAAGGTCCTCGTTCTCCCTCCTGGCAGTGCCAAGTAATACACCATTGACCGTGTAGGGGGGTCTGTGCAGACTCTGGGGGGTCTGTCTCTCTAGTAGAGGTGCCACGGTGCTCCTAGTCAGTGGGGCTTATAAATTTTCTGCTGCAGTTTCCATACAACCCTCCTAGTTTCAGCTGTGATTTTGTTCCTGAAATTCACTTGTCATGCTAAGTTTTCCATGCTTGTCTCTGACCACAGATAAATCTTTATCTGATGTCTAAAATGTATTACAGAATTCTCAAATCTACAGTTCATTTAATCAACATTAAAGATATATTTGGTTACTTTAATTAAAAACTGTTGTTATGTAGCACTCAAGCATTTAGCTAGAGCACTTTACTTCATCATACCAGAGTGATTACTCAGAGTTTTCATTCAGGGTGTCTAGGATAGGTATTGTATTATTCATATTATAGCTAATCACCTTCTGGCAAGTATAAAACCTCACATTTGTTAGTACTGTGATGCTAACATTCACTCCACAAGAAGTTTCTAATAGACACCCTCCTTGTGATTCCAAAATTCTCAGGGGTGCAAGGAAAAGCAAGGGAGTGAGGTTTTGTGTAGACTGTTGTGTAGGAAGACACTGACATTTGCATGTACTCTGAATTTGGAAGATGCAAGGCAGGTCTGATTCACAACTGCGAGTATGTTACTGGGGCCCTAGACCTGAGGTGATATTGCAGGCCTCCTGGTGAGGTGTATTAGTTGGAGGGCAGCAGCCTGCTAAGCTACTGTGGTTATCAGCAATTTAATCCTACACCACCTCTGATCCCCCAGAGACGAGCACCCTTGTCTCTGGAGCAGGGTGGCTTCAGTAAATTAAACACACAGCTCTCAGAGCTGGGCTGTAGGCTTGCGAAGTTTTTCACCAAGCACAAGTGAAGGAAACTATGGACAATACCAGGGAGTTGATGTCTCCTGTCCAGGAACACTCTCTGACCCCAAGGGAATCATTGAAATCCTGGGGAGCACCCTGTCAGACTTATGGCTCTTGTTAGCAGCCAGGCACTGCAGCCTAAGAATGAAAAATCCAGGCAAGGCACGGAGAGGAAAAGTTAATGTAATATTAAAACTAGAAATATCCATTCTGTCAAACGAAATGCCCTGCTGTTTGATCCCATTTACTGGAGTAAGGCTTTATATCAAGGCATCTTGGGTTTTAAATTACATGTCAGATATAATTTTGCACTGTGGACATGAAATGTGGGACTGTCCTTTAAGGGAAGAAAAGAGCAGCTCAGCTCAAAAAAGCTGACTAATAGCGAGCTCACTTGCATACTGGTTCCAAATCTGGAAGCTGGCCACATCTACGAATGGGGGTTTGGAAAGTGGCCATGGACACTGACAGCAAAGCCCACTGCTGACTCAGGTATCTACATCTCCCTTGGAAGGCATCCCTGCTTTGTGGCGGATCCTGCCAGGAGGACCCAGAAAGCAGAGCACCTTTGGGTCCATTCTTTAGGATTACATGACAGCACCTGCAGTGAGCTCATTTTGAGGAGGAGCTAGAGCTCCTCCCTTCCCTTCCCTTCCCTTCCCTTCCCTTCCCTTCCCTTCCCTTCCCTTCCCTTCCCTTCCCTTCCCTTCCCTTCCCTTCCCTTCCCTTCCCTTCCCTTCCCTTCCCTTCCCTTCCCTTCCCTTCCCTTCCCTTCCCTTCCCTTCCCTTCCCTTCCCTTCCCTTCCCTTCCCTTCCCTTCCCTTCCGAAAAGCACTTCTGAGTACACATTCAAACTTCAGGAGGTTTTATTACTCTTACAAGCCATTTGTCTACCTTATTTTATTATCCAGTCTTATTGCATCCTTGCTAATGGTGTGCCTGTTGGGATGTGAAGGCAGCGTTAGAGTCTGTGTTTCTATTGTTGTACTTTCTGTCTCTCTCTGCCTAAATTTTCGTGCCAGAAGAAATTTTAAGGGTGATTATCTACCTTACTGATGTGATGGGAAGATTCAAGCATTCTGTTCTTTAAATTAAAAGCCTTGAATACCTAGAATAGAAAGCAGTCCCCATGGGCAATTTTTAATTAAGTTTTTTTCTCACTGGTTATCATCTGTACCACTCTAATATCTAGAGGTCTCAACACAGATCTGGGCTGCATTGTGCAAGGTGCTGTATGAATCTGAGGAAAGGGATTAATCTCAGATGATTTTAGCCACCTGAAAGTAAAGCACCTATGCTAAGCTGGTTGAAAGGGTTTCACACTCTACAGTGTTACAGACAACAGCAAACCAGCCCATTGTAGGATGCCTGTTTCAGAAAGGTGGGATGAGTCTTCTTGAAACGCCTCTGTCTGTTAGCTGTAGCAACCTAAACAAGAAGCTTGGTTTTGCTGCCTTGGTCTCGAGATGCTCAGATGAGAGTCACCCCTGGTGTGTGGCTTTTTTCACCTCAGGAGGAGGCAACCCTTAGCCCAAATGAACTCCAACTTCTGCCACAAACTATGGGGCAAGAGGGCCATTAGAAAAACAGTAGAAAAACAGTACCAAGTGGTGAAATGATTTGCATGTTTCAAAGTAGAGAAGGAAGCAGAACACAGACCCCCCGTCCCCTTAGCCCAGTGTTGGTCACCGAGGACTTTAACAAGCATGCAAGCTGGAGATTCAAACAGCTGCCTGGGTTAGTGAAAGTGAAAGCTGATATACCTAGGTTGAGGTGGGATCCCAAAGGCCAACATTTGCAGAGGCTTCTACACAACCGTGTCTTACTTTCCCCATAAAGGAGACAGAACTTGAGGAAGCCTTGCAGATCTTTGCAGAGATCTTTGATTCTCTCCCTACAGGAAGTTCTTCACACCAAAATTACTTTTTGGCATTTTGCTCTCCATGTGATTGTCCAAATGGATCCTCTGATTTTGTCACAGTCTTGTATCTGATATCCATCCTCAAAAACCTGTCCTTGTCAGCTTTTTAATCAGATGAATGGTCAATTACAGAGTTGGATTGAGCAAGTTAAGCACAATGGATTTTATTTTTTTTTTTTTTCAGTTTTACTCTCTCTTTCTATTTACAGATTGTCTGGGAATAGATGAGGATTTCCTCAAACATATTTGTTATTTGAAATGATTCATGTATTTTGCTACCAAATAATTCTTAGCCTGTAGATTGTTCACCAGCAATTTGTTGAGGATATTTGGAATGTAGGCAATGTTGGTTAGATACATAATTCACTTCATATTGTTACTGTGCCCTGATTGTCTAATTTATATAACAAAATACAGGGCAAATTATGAATTTTACAATTGCTTGCATAATGAGAAATTTACTCTCAGTGAATATTTGCAGATTCAGTCTCAACATTCATTTTTCATGAGCATTCACTCTGGCAAAGCTGCTTTGCTAAAATACTTCTGGAAAGCAAACACTAAATGGATCTTAAACACAGACAAAAGACAAGCAGGGAAACAAACAGGCATTCAATGGAAAGCACTTGCTGGATTAATCCAGGACTGCTGTGTGTTGTTTTGCCCAGCCCTTCATCTCATTGTCGGTATGAAGATGGAAAGTGGTCATCAGTGGAAATGGAAGATAGCGAGAAAAATGTCTGTGTGAGCCCAACACTGGCTCAATGATTCAGGATTCCAAGTCAAGCACAGGATGACTGAAACAGAGACTGTCCTCAGCTATCTTTTCTGCCCTTTTGAAATGTCGCTTGTCCATAATAACCTTGCTTTTCTATTTATTTGCCCAACATATTAATTCACCCCCTTTATAAAAATTATTAATTTGTCCTGCAGCAGTGATAGTTGGGCCCAGGCCACTGTAGGGTGTCCATGGATGTCTTTAGGCTCCCCAAGGGTACAGGTGATGCTTCTCTGCCTGCACAGACCCCGTGCTCAGGAAGCCTTCAATAAAGAAAGGGGGAAGCATCTGTCTCCCCTCTGTTGCTGATTGAACCTCTAAGCATGATGGGACAGCCAGCGAATCAGACTCATGCTGTGCTTCCAAGCACAGTGCAGCACTGGCAGCTTTGGAGAAATCCCATGAGAAACTGGAGGTTGCTGGCTTGGGATTTTAATTTTAATTTTATTTTTATTTTTTTTTTACATTTCCTCACAGTTGAGCTCTACTGAGTCACTCAAGCGAAGTATGGCAAAGCTTGAAAGCCCTGAAGACATTATTTATTTATTTCTACAAATCCTGCAATAAGTCAGTTTAGTTGGTTTGGGGCTGTTTTATAATCCTGGAGAATTTTTGCCTTTTTTCCACTCCTTTTAGCTGGAGAGTCCTTTGGTTCAAACCTCAGAATAGCCTAGATAACACGGTGGCTAAAAATCACGGCATCCACTTAAAATGTTAAGTTCACCCATTTGCTGCTGGTCTCCTGCTGACCCATGGATATGCAGAGAGTGGGAAGGCCGAGAGATTGATCCACAAGTAGACTAGAGTTAACATTTTCAATCAAACCTTGCATTTGTCTATATGTGCCCATGTATGTCCATGACAAACACTGGTCTGATGCTGAGCAAATGGGAATAAGCAGTCCCTATCCTTTATCTGCAGTGTCACTTATTCTGAGCACAATTTTAATAGCTACTTGCTAACTCCTGGGAAACACAGTCCTGCCCTGCTGATTCCTATGGCTCCAGAGTATTTATTCCTTCTGGATTTTTTCCTTCTGTAAAGATGGTGGTATGAACACAATAATTTTTTATTTTCAGCAATGGAACCTTATTGGACCCTACCCAGAGTGCTGGTATTCTGGGCTAAAACCCACCTTGATGTAACAGTATGGCAATTGGGGGAATTTCATCAGCATTGCAGTTGACCATGTTTATCCATCTGGACAGTTGAAACACACATGATGTGCCTTTATGGGCTTTCTGCCACACACAAGGATTCATACTTACCTTGCATGTACCCTTGCATCAGTGATACTTCCTCTGTGGCAGAATGCATGGCATGGCACATGCTGTCAGTGATGAAGTGTTTGATGCAGAAACTGATTGCCACCTCCTTAATGGAGGTATATGAACATGCCTGGTCCAGACATGGAAGTGAATGAGGATGAAATCTCTTTTGCTGGCTTGCACGGAGCAGCAGCAGCCTCCCTGTGCTGTGGCTGCTCTCTTTGTACATGCCCGGCTGCAGACTTTAATTAACTTCCCTGACTGAGCAGAGCCGTTGCTAATGAAGCGGCTAATTCTGAGAGCAGGGGGCATGTTCCATCATTTAGTGCATTCGTGTGATTCCGGCATCCCATAATACCACGTTTTCCTCATCAGTTATTTCCTTTTCTATTTTTTTTTTTTTTAATTTGTAACTCCAGCCCTCTCCATTCTCACATGGGTGTCTGTGTTCTGGCTTCAATTACATTTCTGCAAAAATCTATCTGAGCTGGATACAAAGCTCCAGTTCAAGATTTACCAATATCTAATCTCAGGAGAAAAGTGCCATGTGAAGTAGAAAACCCCAAACTGGATTTATGTGCTCACTTGGAATTAACACAGGCCTCTGAATGAGATTTCTCTCTCTCCTCACAATGGATTCTGTTCATAACTACTCTGAGGAAAGAAAATAAACTAGATTTTTTTTCTTGTTGTTCACCATTTGCTATTGTCAAGACACCACTATTTTCGCCAGGGAGCAAAGGTGGTGCATCTGACTGGAGGTTTAATATCTGATACAGCCTCTGGCTGGGTCTCCAAATAGATGTAAACCTCACCAATGTGGCATCCTGAAATATTTTTTCCATTGCTTTTTGGTTTTGTTTTTTTTTTAACTACATGTTATCCTCAAGTTGGCTTGTCCTAGAAACTTCAGATGAAGTTTGGTTGAAAGGTCTTGGAATCAATTTTGAGAGAAAGCTCAGAGGGAATGTACTTCTTGGAAACTCAAGAACTTCAGAATGACACAGACTTCAGAAGATACTGAAAGAGTGAGCAAGGGCTGAAGGAAGCCTATAGTTCCAGCTGAATAGACATGGTTGAGGTGTCGTCTATTCACCCAGAGGAACAAACTTTCTCCCAGGCCATCCCACCACCTCCATTTCTGCTTATTGCAGAAATGTGTCAGCCATTGTGTCTCTTCAGGGGCCTCCGAGAAGCTCCTCAGCGTTACTGACAACGTGGGAACCTCCAGTGCAATGTCCAGTTTTTGGGAGCTTGGGCAAAATGGAGAACCTCACCACTCACTCTGCTTGTCTGTCAGAGACAAAAGAGACAGCAGGGACCAAGTCAGGGGAACTGCTTCTGTATCTCCACCAGCAGACATTGGGTACTTTCTTGGAAGACACACGACTGTGAAACTTCTTGTGGGAACTTTATGGGCCAAACTTGTGCAGACGCCCCACCCTTTCTTATCATTGCACTCCCTTTCAGCCAGGGAAGAGAGAAAGGCGAAGAAATCTGCTGCTGAGCCAAGGGAAGAGAAAGTGTTTGGGCCAGTAAGGCAAGGGACTGAGAAAAGCTGCAGCTGGTTGTAGGGAACAAGCTGGATCCCAAGGCAAGGAAAGAAGGGCAGCCTGAGTTGGAGGAGCTCCACAGGCAGCAGGAAGGGAGGCAGTAATAGAGCTAGCTATTTGCTCAATTAATTATCATTCGTCTAATTTGTAATTTAGAAATTGAATGATTTTTTGTGATTTGTTCAGAGGAAATTTCCTGAGGTGCTGAGTGCAGTTTGCTAAAATGAAATATGATATCCTGAGAATAAAAAGAATTATTATAGCACTCTGGGCTGAGGGGCTTGTTTTGACAAGGCGCAGTTTACTTAGCAGTACACCTCTCTAGTCTTAAGCCCTACATACTTAGCTTCCAATGTCATACATGCTGCTGGAGGAGGGGGTGACTGGGGTTGCTGCCCCACTATTTTCTGAGTTGTGTGAGACCAATATCTCCATGTTTTCTCAAGCAATGTCCTGACTCTCTTTGTCTGATTTCTGAAGGTCGGAGGTCAGGAAAGACAGAAAAAGTAGACAGTGAGAAGTATACGAGAAAAATGAAGGGGGAGCAAACGGTAAAGCAGCCAAGATGGTGGCAGGGAAGAGCTCCTCTGCATTGGAGACAGAGGAGGGGTCGAGTGCCATGTCCATCACAGCTGCAGGCTTTTGTGTATATCAAGGGGTTGGTGACTCTTTGCAAACTAGAATCATCCTTCATATAGAGGATCAACAGAAGAATAGGACAAGAAAGTCCAAATCCATGATTTGAGGCTTGTCTTTTCTATGTTGTGATTTAGGGCTCAATCCCACTATTATTGTTGTTGGTTTTGGTTTTGATATTATTATGAAAGGAGGAAGACCTAATTCAGGATATTTTAATGATCTTTTATCAAGAGCTAAGAGAGATCTGAGAAGAAACAGAACCTACATAACAGCTAAAAAACCCAGATCCTTATACTGGTCTCAGTTTAAATCTTAGTGATGCTAAAGAAATAAAATTCAAGTGTCAATAATGAAGTGAAAACAAACATGAAATGCAGTGCCACCTTATTAACCATTAGCAAAATGGCATTTTTTATTTTTGACTGTGTGTTGACTATACTGATTCCAGTCTTCTTTAAAGCAGCACTCTCTTCAAAGACACTTATGTACTTTACCAATTTCTCATTCGAGGAACAACATATTGAAAGCAAATATTGTCTTTGGTATATGGAAGTTAAAACATACTGCAAGCTTGTGTTTTTGTCCTGCACATTTTATTGCTGATAAGACAGAAACAGGAGGTATTTTTAGCTGCTGAATATTAATGAATCAGTGAGTTCCCTATCTTTCATGAAAGTATGGAAAATACAGAAATAGTGCTGTGTTTTGGATTTATTATGAGAATAATGTCTATAACACGCTCATGTTTTGGTTGTTGCTAAGTAGTGCTTATACAAAGTTAAGGACTTTTCAGCTTCCCATGCTCTGCCAGGCTGGGAGTGCACAGGAACCTGAGAGGGAGATAGAGTTGGGACAGCTGACCCCAACCTACCAAATGGATATCCATATCATACGATGTAATTATTGGTTTATATATTCTCCTCCTCCTCCTCCTCCTCCTCCTCCTCTTCTTCCTCCTCCTCCTCCTCCTCCTCCTCCTCCTTCTTCTTCTTCTTCTTCTGCTTCTTCTTCTTCTTCTTCTTCTTCTTCTTTCTTCTTCTTCTCCTTCTTCTCCTTCTTCTTCTTCTTCTTCTTCTTCTTCTTCTCCTTCTTCTTCTTCTTCTCCTTCTTCTCCTTCTTCTTCTCCTTCTTCTCCTTCTTCTTCTCCTCCTGTTCTGTTCTGTTCTGTTTTACTAAATTATCTTTATCTTAAACCATGAGGTTTACCTGTTTTGTCTGATTTGCTCCCTCATCCCACTGCATGGGCTGTGTGTGGTCTTTAGCTGCCTGCCAGTTTAAACCACTATACAAGCTCATAATTATTATAAAAGAGATAAGATAGTCAGTAATTTTGAGAAATGGAGTGACATCCTTACGCACAATTCTGAGTGCCCATTTTCCACCCAGGATAATGAATTATTTCGTGGCAATAGTCCTGCACTCTGTGTATCAAAGCACCATTTGCACCTGGACAGAACAATTTTTTACTCCCATTTTAAGTGAATTTAGCACAGTACCAGAAACTACACAAGGGAAAGGCAGAGACAAGCTGAACCCATTATTATTTACTATTCACATCATTACACTTCAAAGATGCAGTAAATTGAGAGATCAGTGTTTTGTCTAGCTAGGCATTGGATAAACACAGACAACAAGGCAGCACATATTTTTCCTCTTTTTTCTTTTTTTTTTTTTCCCCCTTTATTTTTTTAGCACTCCTTCTGGGAAATATACAGGATAACAACCAAAAGCCCCATCGCTGAAGTTGGGATTTTTATGATCTTACAAAGCGCCAGCAGTGCTTGAAAAACCAGAAACTCTGGACTTTGCCAAATGAAATGAGGTAGAAGTGCCTGTGCATACATTACCCAAAGAATGGGCAAAATAATGTAAGGTTAGTGAGGGAATATGTATCTACCTGTGCTAATGATTTCTGGCTGAAAGATGTGAGCACGACAGCTACTGCCACTCACTTGGAGCTACAGATTAGAGTTTTAACAGTGCTGATGCTTTTATTTCCCAAATATTTTCTTAATCACTTGCCATACTAAAGGAGGACACAAATTTCTCTTCAAGGTAACAGTAGATGACATAGGAAAGAAACTTCTCAGAGACTCAACATGTGCTTCACACGATGCAGGAATGTCTCAGAAGATTGAAAGAAGAGCTGGGCCTGGCCTGACCAATGCTCAGCCTGGCTGAACCTCCTTTTTCTGATGTTTCCAAGAGGGGATGCACAAGATACAAGAGAGAGAGCCAGCACACTGTGATGCCCACATATGCTGAGTCTTCATGAGGCAGGAGTTGTACCCAGATCGTTGTCTTAAATAACTATTCATGCACCTGCACTATGCAGAGGATGGAAGGACTTATCCTTGTCCAAATTCCACCTCCTCTACTAGGCAAAGTTTCCACTTCTTGGTTGTATTTACTGCCTCTGAAAACTTTTCTTAACACCCAAGATAAATGGGAGACAATAAAGCTCAACTTATATAGTACTTTTCATGGAAAATGGACCTTTAAATACTTTACCATGTTAAATCACACAGTTACAGTATTAAATAATGTAAATTTATTTTTTTTCAGCTTTAATGTATTACTCCTTGTTTTATTGCTACTGTCCCACTTGAATAATTCTTTCCCTTCTCTTATAGTGCAATTATATAACAGTGCTGATCAGAGGTCTCAATAAGACTGATCTAGGTATTGTGCAAATTGGGTAGTCACACCTTATGCTCAAGAGCAGATGCTGCAGAGAAGAATTTTGCTTTTACTGAGGTCAGTGGCAAAAGTTTAATTGGTTTCACAGAAGTCCTTAGAAAGACCTCATCCAAGTATGGACACCTGATGATCCTGTCATCCCTCCTCTGACTGCTGATGTGATTTAAAGAGCCCAAGATGATTTTCTGGATGTTGTGCCTGGAATTATAGCAATTCTTGGCTCATGCTCAAGACCCAAGAGTGGCAGGCAGGTCTTTGGTGCACACCAAGCCAACGAACAGAGGTCTGGTGAAAACCTGGCAAAGGAGACAGAGATGAACTCTTGGAAAATCTAGTCAGGATGACGTGTTCAAAGGCCTTTTAAAAACTGGGATCTCAGTGGCTGCAGACCCCTGGCAGAAAGCTGTCAGGAGTCAAATAGTGAGCATTGAAATGCTCAGCCTCTGTGTGCCTAAGTAGCCAGGGGCATAGAGAAACGTGTAGATCAGCTTGCTGGGGGATTGGGCGCCAGTATGTGGTGGAGAGGAGTGACTAGCTCTGGTTCAGATGTGAGGCTTGCTGCGGCTGCTGGGCTCACATGTACAAGCCTCGGTGCTTGAATCAAGCCCATGCTTTAATTCCATGACTATTTCTGGTGTGATAACATTTGGTTCCCTGCAGTTTGCTAGCAGAGCTGCAGGCTCCTGAAAACTCTCTTCAAGTGTGCTGACCTTTCTATTCTGAGCCAGCTTTCACCAGTCCCTTAGAAACAGTAGCAAGCTTCAGGGGTCCACAGCCCACAGGCTGCAAACCGCTGTCCTGGATGCTCCTTGGGCTGTTCTGAAGCACCAGCTTCCCCAAGGATGCAGAAAACCTGACCTTAGCACAACCTTTCTGGAGAGGCAGACCCAGACAGAAAAGAAACCTTTTGGATGTCTCCAGTGAAGTATTCCTTCATGGGCACTTGTCTGCTGCCAAGAGACAGCAAGCTGACCACCAGACCCACTTCATTCCAGCAGAAGCTTCTCTCTATTTATTTCATTTTATGACATGCTGGCTAACAGCCAAGTCCCATACCCAGTGGCCTTTCACAGATCTTATCTACTTCTTCTTCCTCATGTCCTTCACCAAAATCTGGACAGAAGTTTTTCAGCAGGAGATGATTATTTTTTTTTTTTTTTTGGTCAGTCCAATCAAATAAAAATGTGTCAGGAGACTGTATTGATTTTCTAACACAATCTGAGGGAAAACAGGTTTCCTGTCAACTTTCTTTTCTCCTGGCCACCCACCCATGAAACACTGTAAAAGCAAACCTCTCCTAGCTCTGGGAATTTCAAAGGGAAAGTTCTCAGATAAGGTAGAGCTCTCCAGAGTTGACACCTCAAAACCCTGATGTTCAAGTGACTCGGGAAGCACTGCTGATTTCACTAAGAAAAATCATAATACAGTACAATTC
Source organism: Columba livia (assembly GCF_036013475.1). Classification (NCBI taxonomy): domain Eukaryota; kingdom Metazoa; phylum Chordata; class Aves; order Columbiformes; family Columbidae; genus Columba; species Columba livia. The sequence goes on along the minus strand of NC_088602.1, from coordinate 154,663,895 downwards.
CATGAGTCCTGTTCCACAAATAGTCTCGGGGCTTGACCTTAACAGATTACCTTGTCCTGTTAATCTTCTCCACATGATGCTCACATAATGTCTGGTCATTCCTGTGACACAACTGCAATCATTTTTTGTTCTTCTACAGCTTGCTCCCCTTTTCATAGATAGGAAAATCCCCTTCCTCCCCACCACTGTCCTGCCCAGGTCTCATTTTGCCAATGCCCTCTCATATCAGTATTTTGTTCTTGTCTGTGACAACTCTTCTCCAAAAGATCTGTGCCAGAATCACACTTCAAAGAGCTCATTTCCTCACATTTTGCCTTTGAAACACACCAAGATGCTGTAGAAAAGCAAAGAGCAGAATGAATGTGTGTTTTCCTGTGAAAGCTCTCATCCTTTCTGCTCTTTGCAGATCCTCTCTTGCTGTCTATAGCATTTCCCTGGAGGCTTCTGTCTGAATGACAAACAAGCGAATGGACAAGATGCATTTGAAAAGAACAAAAGCTCCCAGAAAACCCTGAAGGCCCTTTCCACTGCTGCAGAGAAGTAACCCCCAGGAGTCAGAAAGAAATCTGTGAACACCCAAACGGAAGTGTTCTCTGAGGCGTTCAAACCAAGCAAGGCTTCCTTTAAATTTAAGTCTCCCTTTAACCCTGCTTGATTTCGTGTTACAAGCCCGAGGGCTTTTTGTGCACCAGCCATTAGAAGACATTTCAGAGGCATATGGCCCGGAGAAAACTCCACTTCCCTAGCCATGGAAACACAGGAAGTCCTTTCCCAGGGCATCTCCAGCAGCTTTGTCCAAAGGGAGACTTTTTCAACTGACTTTGATTGCTTCAGGTCCAAGCTCAATGCAGCACCTAGTGTACCAGACTTTTATGTGGGTATTGGAAGTCCTACAGAAGTCAGGAGAACAACAGCAGTCATTTGGTTTGGACAATCCTGGCTACGCAAGGTTTATTTGCTTTTACAAAGAACCATACTTGTTGGTTTTGAGAGCAAACTGAGTTTCTGAGATTGAAGTCACACTCTGAAATGAAAGCTCTATATGTGTTTGTTTGCTTTCAAATGTGAACCTATAAATTAATTTTCAAACTCCAGCAAGAGAATGAAAGAAATTGTGGAAAGGCTGTGCTGAATTGGCTTGTCTATCTCGTGCAAATGACCAGGACACTGTTCCTCCTAGTTGCTTTTTCTTAAGGAGTCAGCTTTTCACCTTTCCCCAGGAAAATCCTCTACAGCAATCTTGAAGCTTAATACACCTTGGGGCACAGGTTTCCTAATAGCCCACTTTTTTTCTTTTTCATTTTGTGTCTTCTCATCCAGCTTTTCTTGGCGATATTATTGCCTCTCTGGGACACTGTAAAAAACCTCTCACTGCCTGAAGCTGAAGAAGCAGAATGAAACAGAAGCAGGTCCTGGGCTGTATGGCAGGTGCTGTGGTAAAGCCTCTGTAGGAGATACAGTCCGTCAGACTGCTCCGCTCTATGTGGAGGGCTGTCTCAGTCTCTTGAGCTCATACAAATGAGGGGTCTCGCAGCTTTTGACTCAAAGTGGCCTGAGCAGTGTTGTGCTGGGTCATATGTCAGAGGACAGTCGATACCACCATGCCACCACTGTGCATGCTGCTCTTCAGCAGGGCTCCTCTGAAGCTGCTGCCCTGCAGTGCAATGCCACTGCCTCTCCCCCACTGCAGGACACTGCAGATTGTGGCTGCACATGGGAGTTCTGGGGTAAGGAAGAGGCCAAAATAGTGCAAGAGAGAGGCCACCTGTGCAAATCATCACATGGTATGTGTGGCTTGGTAGAGCTGCAGGTTTCGGGAAGCACACAGATGGCAGCAAGCACCAGCTATTCCTTGTGGTTCTCTTCCCTCTGGACTACGCCTTTGTTTCAAACTTCTCAGGAGACTAGGAAAGACTCAGATGCACTATTTCTAGTATTTCTGGCTTTCCAGTTCATGGTGTTGTTGCTCTAATTGTTAAGTCAAACAATGTCTTTATATCTAATTTCCTTTCCATTATAACCTATAATAGGCCATATCATGGTTCCTTTTGCTGTACTCTCAGGCATATATAGTATCTGGTGTGCAGAAAATAAAGACATAATGCCATCTCTGACTGGGTTACCTTCTCCCCTTAATGCTTTAATAGATGCCTAATGTAGCTTTTATGTTTGAAGAGTTCATTAGTTTACAAATTAGCAGCCTGAAGTGAATTTTGCTACCACTGAGTGACTTTCCATTTCTAACAATACGTCTGTTTGGATTTTTCTTTTTTAGGATTACTGTTTATGACATATAAGTAAGATGAATCACTCAGCTACATAAACTCTTGAGGCATCAATGATAATTTCTTCCTTTTATAATGGTTTCTTCCACCCACACCTCCCGCCACTTCAAAACTCAAAACCCGCCCCATCATTTTACCTTCAGCCAGAAGAAAATGTATATTTTCCTCTAGGAAATCAGTTGAGCTTGGGAGAACAAAATGATGGTGACATTGCACACTTTACTTTGAGAGAAACTCAGCAGCTGCATCTCAAGTCTGTATAATTGCCATGGACCTTAGGTAACTTGCAAGGTGTGAGGCTAAAAGATCAATGTCTCCAGCCTCCTCAAGTGTGAAAAGACACCCTAAAGACTGAATGCCCAGGAGAATCTTAAAAGAAGTAGGTTCAGTTTTTAAAAAGTATAAAAATCTAATGAGACAAATCTATGGATTTGCCTGGGATTATAGACACCAGATTGATATAACTGACAGGCTGTCTTTGGGTTCCATTCATGTCCTTGGAGTTTAATTAGTGTTATGAACTCCATTCCTATCCACATGAGAAGCTTTCATGTAATGATGACAAAGTACAGAAAAGTGCTCTGTGAAACAAAATGGGAAAGCTTTACCAAATTTCAGCAATTTGGCCATAATGTCTTCTGGGTAATTTTTTTTTCTGGGTGATAAAATGAAGAAAATGAGGCAGAAGAACTATCCAAGGAAGAAAAGGGTTAAGAGTAAAAGCTGCACTGCTCTCTTAAGTGTATTCTCAGAATAGTCCTGCTGCCCTGACACCCCATGTCAGCATTTTGCTGCAACAAAACCAGTGGGAATCATGAACCCCAATTACGTTAGTACTGCACCTTCGTTCAAAACACAGAGGCTGCCAGATGCCAGCCTTGTGTAAGCACTGGCATTGGAAATGCTTGAGGGAGATGCAGTGTAATAACAGCCCAGAGGTTTATGGCTAATTAAAATGACTGCTCTCTTACACCTGCCAAACTTCTTTTCTCTGATGGTCTCAGTGCATCAGATTGTCTCTCTGACCATTTCTGTAGCACAGCTGGTTTGAATGGCAAGAAATAAAATCTCTCCCCAGCTCTGGAGAAACAGCAAGCAATATTGTCCCTGTGGTGGGGGAAACGAGCATTCATGGCACAGGCTCCCATCCTGGGAGGTTGATGCTGTGTGTTTCCCGCTCCATGGAATGTACTTTGGCAATCCAGAAGAGACAAAAGGACCATTTTGGATGCCTAAGAATTGATCTCACCTATGTTTAACTGTCTGAAAGGCATCTAGCATGGGTTCCAAATCTTTTGTAGTCAGCAGAGAGTGAGCACCACCTCCCACCACTTGCCAAAGCCTCTCCTGTGTTCTCCACAGCTGTTACAGCCAGGTGTGAACTGCCTTCAGAAAGTGGTAGCATTATAATGTACCATCAGAGGGAACTGGGTGACTTCAGGAAACAGCTCAAGTATGAGTCGATGGAGGAAAACCCTGGAGAAACAGCTTTTTAATTAATCTGCATTCTTTCAATGGTCAAAATTTATATGAAGATGATGTAGTCGTCAGGGTACTAGAAAAATCACCATAAAACTCCACAGTGAAGTCCAGCTCTGGTTTTGGTCCCTGTAACTATGTTGTCTTGGGCAACATACCAGTTAAAACTATAAAAGCTTGAGTGGATACTTTTTTTTCAATAAAACTGCTGCCTCTGAAAAAAAATTCTGAGGTGATAAAAAGTCTCAAAAACATCCCAAACGATTATACCCCTTTTAAATATTTAGCAAACCTGCCCCAGCATCTGCTGGAGTGTGCAGGCATGTGACTTTGTAGCTTTATATGCCTGAGGGATGTTGCAGGAGGGAAACAAAAAATGACGTGACTTTGCCTGAGTACGAGTTCCCTGGAAATTCACAGTTTATTAATCCTGCTTGCTTCAAGATTAGCAAAAGGGGGGTTGTTTGTTCACTTCTTGCTGTTCAAAAGTCAGCATAGATCTGGGACAAGACATCAGTCAAATGTCACTGCACTGTCTGTAGTAGACATTTCTATGGGTAGTCGCTGAGTTTGAAAGAGTTAGTAGCTGGAACAATACTAAGCAAAGTACAAATATAGCCGTCCTTCTCTTAAGGTCTCCCTGATATCCACTTCTGGCCACTGTTACGAACTGCGTATACACTAAACAATCAATCCTTTGGTCCAACAGGTACAGACATGTGTAGGTGTAGACACATCCAACAATTAGTGTGTGTATACTCAGGTTGCATATTTACTGCAAATAACCAAATAAAAGCCATTTCTGGCCTGTCTATACCACCATATCTCAGGAAAGTTTCAAACCTTGAATGAAACACCTCATTAATGTGGCTCTATGGCTCTTCAATCAGGCCTGTTTTGTGTCCAGCCGGACTAAAGGGAACATACATGTGACTATACATGGTGCTACAGGTGTACCTTACAATAATCAACATTAACATTTCTAGGCTTCTTTTATCTAGAAATTTTGTTTAAAATAGGACATGGCAAACTAAGGAAATGTGACATATGCTAAATACTAGAAAAATATTTTCTGAGAGTAAAACCAGCAAGGAATGTAGTACTGGGGAGTGGTGGAACAGAGATTCAATATATTGTTGTCTTTCGAGGCTGTGTGGTGCTCAGAATCACACATTTTGAAAACAGGCTAGATATCAACCATCAAAAATGGCTTAAATCCTAGGAACAAGTCCTGAATGGGCAAGATGGCTTTTAGAGGCCCTGCCTAAACTTGATTTCACTGGACATGTTATAATTTGTTATTTTATAAATTATGTAATTGTTATAAAGTGGATGAGCGTGTCTACCTAGCGATGGGTCAGGCTGGAAAAGAATGTTCATTGACATCTGGGATTCACTGGGATGCAACAATACTTGATACACCTAGTGGTGCTGGCGATAGCACCAAAACACAAGAGTTGCAGGCGCCCTGAAATGCAAAGATGCAATGATAAGGATGTTGACAAACTTTAGAGTTGGTATGAAATCAGAAACTGCAAAACAGTAATGACACAGGAAAAGTAGGCTAATGGGTGGAAAAAAAAAAAAAAAAGGGGGAGTAATTTGGTATGCAGCAGGACAGCAAGGAAGTATGAAAGCTCTTTAGTGGCTCTTAAAGTAACTGCAAGTCTGCAGCCTGGAGCATTTTTTTCATGAAATAGGATTCTTCTGTGAAAGAAGTGCTGAAAGAAACACTAACAAGGCCTGGAAGGCCATTTGCACTAGGGGCTGGGGAAGGGAATGAGCATGCAGGGAAGCTGCTTTGAGGAGAATGATGAGAAATGGGAAATAAGTAGCAAACCTTGAAGTCAAGGAAGAGCTGATGTAGTCAGAGATGGGGAGATGCATAAATTTTTCAGTATGCAGAAAGCTGTTAAAAAGGTGATATGAGAGAGGGACAGCTGAGAGAATTATCAGAGAGTGAAGGGCAAAAATTGTTGTTCCTTATACTTCCACACATGCTTAGTTCCTGGGTTGCTATCATGGGAGCTGTGTACTCTTTCCTTCCTAGAAACTTTCTCATGTTCTCACAGTGCAATAAAGCATCACAATATGCTGCAAATATAGTGAGAATGGGCTCTGAACGTCCACTTAGGAAGCTTAGTTATCAAGTGAGACCCTGGAAATACTGAATCAATATTTTCAATCTGGTGCTTAGTCCCCAGTATCTCTGAAGGGATGCAAAGATGAGATGGTGGCAGTCAGGCTCCCACTGAAACTGTTTTAGCAGGGGGGCTGGACTAGATAATCTCCAGAGGTCCCTTCCAACCCCAGCCATTCTGTGATTTGATTCATTGAGATACTTGTAACCCTAGGAGAGAACGTGAATTTCATTTCCCTACTAAATATTCACCCAGGATAAACAAGTCTACTAGCTTCTCTGACTAAATAAAATTTAGAAGCATTTTTAGGTAAAGATAATGCTGTTTGAATGGAAAGCAGTGGAACGATAGTGCATAATATCCACTTACATTGTACTTAGCACCTTGTACAAAAATACTTATGCCTTAGAATCACAGAATCGTTTAGGTTGGAAAAGACCTTTAAGATCATTGAGTCCAACTGTTAACCTAGCACTGTCAAGTCCACCACTAAACCATGCCCTTAAGCACCACATCTGCGTGTCTTTTAAACACCTCCAGGGATGGTGACTTCCCTGGGAAGCCTGTTCCAATGCCTGACAACGCTTTCCATGAAGAATATTCCCTAATATCCAGAATCACAGAATGTTAGGGATTGGAAGGGACCTCGAAAGATCAATCTAAACCTCCCCTGGCACAACTTGAGGCCATTTCCTCTTGTTCTGTCACTTGCTACTTGGGAGAAGAGACCAACACCCTCCATGCTACAACCTCTTTTCAGGTAGTTGTAGACAGCGATAAGGTTTCCCCTCAGTCTCCTTTTGTCCAGGCTAAACAGCCCCAGTTCCCTCAGCCGCTCCACATCAGACTTGTGTTCCAGACCCCTCACCAGCTTCGTTGCCCTTCTCTGAACTCTTTCCAGCACCTCAATGTCTTTCTTGTAGTGAGGGGCCCAAAACTGAACACAGGATTCAAGGTGGGGTCTCACCAGCACCGAGTACAGGGGGGGGATCACTTCCCTAGTCCTGATGGCCACACTGTTTCTGATACAAACCAGGATGCTGTTGGCCTTTTTGGCCACCTGGGCACACTGCTGGCTCATGTTCAACTGGCTGTCAATCAACACCCCCAGATCCCTTTCCACCAGGCAGCTTTCCAGCCACTCTTCCCCGAGGATGTAGCGCCTGGGGTTGTTGTGACCCAAGTGCAGGACCTGGCACTTGGCCTTGTTGAACCTCATACAACTGGCATCAGCCCATTGATCCAGCCGGTCCAGATTCCTTTTCTGCCTAGTAGTGTGATTTCTAGGGGAACAACAGATAATGTTGGAGAAATATGGAGGGAAACCTTTCTTAACCTCTTTTTACTTACCCCAGTAGCCAAACACAGCTCTGAAATCTGTACAGTGATGTTTCTTTCACCAGAGATTTAATTATTACCTCCTCCATGTGACTTCATGTCTCTGTCAAAGCATCTAATCAGTTGCTGGTATGCAGCTGCCCATGTGAAAGATGTAGCTGACACCATCCACCCTCTATGCAATCTCTCATCTCATGCTTGAACGCTATACATCATGCACAAAGCAGAACTTCTTGCTTTTACACAGGGCCTTTAACCACAAACTTCTTGCAGAGATCAACAGTAATAAAAACCTCTTTGTGACTTAGTGAATAAATATATCAAAACTTTTGGAAGATGGGATAGGGGTTAAAAGTGACAAGGCTTGAAGCCCAAGGGACAAATAATTCTGCTTGAAAAGCCAGGGTATTTGTCTAAGCACTGGGGAAGATTTTGCACCAACAAGAAATGCACACACAACTGTTATTTGCTGACACTTCAGAAAATACTTCAGAAACATAATTAGACAGACAGAAAAAGAAATGAGAAATACAGAGGGAAGCAATGTTGACATCAGTAAACAGAAAAAAAAATAATCAATAACACTATTTAATTTAATCTGTGGTGTTTTCATAGAGGGACTGTGTGGCTCAGGCATCAACTAGCTAGCTGTAGAGCCTTTACCTCCAGTCCTGGCAGCCTGATAGCTGTCAAAAGTTTCTACAGCTGCATGGCAGCAGTAGGATCTTGGAGGTAATTCAGGTGATCCATCTCAAACGCTCACGTTAGACTGGGGGTGCCACATGTGATGCATTAATGAAATGGAAGCCGTGTCTGAAGTGATGGACCCAGGAGCTCAAATAGATACCCCAACCACAAGCTGACTCCTCACTTGTGGAGTCCAGGTTGTGTGTTAGACTCCTGCCTGCCTTCATGGTGTCTGTGAGAAGGAAACACAGACACATGGGCTACCAAGAGCTATGGCATACTATGGTCGGGTCCCCAGGTGAACAGTTGGGCTACCAAGACCATGGACCTTGCATCACTCTCCTGCTCTGTTCAGATGCAAACTCAGGCACTAGGGTTAATCCTTGCATCCTGATACTGCTTCTGCTAATCATTTGCCGAAGTCTGAGGCACTCCCTGGCCTGCAGATCAGTTCCCTGATCTACTTGCTGAGGATAGTGTACCAGACCTCATTTAAACAGACCTTTAATTTCTAGAGATGGACCAGGTTAGATCCAAGACAGAGTGACTCAGGCCTGAGAGAAGGCTGTGTTTCCTCCTCTTCCAGCAAAGCACCTGTCTGCCAGGGTTGCCAACAAACAGAATAATTAAGGACAACCTAAGAAGTACCTACATTTTTTGTCTGTATAGATGTTCCAGGGGCCAGACAACAGAGATGGACCACTGAACCCAGACTGACATATATCAACCACACTTCAGCAGAGTTGAAGAACTCAGGCCAAGGCTGGAGTTAATGTAGTTCCCACACAACAACAACCCATGTGTTTCTACTCCACATTTTAAGCTCTGTGCTGTCACACGTGCATTGCTAGTAGCACCTGGCCTGTTTTTCAGCTTGCTCAAGCACTGAGCAATAGTAGCACAGACCAATCTCGTGTGTCTCCTTCCTCTGAGGCAACTAGACTGCAGGCTAGCAATGGAGAGAAAGTGGGACTTTCTCCTTCATCTTTCCTCAGTGAGGATAAAAGATTGAAGCAGTGTCTCCTGCACAACACGTGTGGCAGTCAGCCCACTTGTTGTATGCAGGTCTGTCTCTCATAGGGAGAGTGAGGGCCAGGACCCCAGCATGTATTCAGCTGCAGTCCTGAAGAAATCCTTGCTCTCCCAGCTCCAAAAGAATACCTCATTTATAATGAGGAGTATTTAAATGTACCATTTTAAGGGCATTAAAATCTTAATTAGTCTTCTTTAAGTTTATTCCTATAAAGTCCATGATAGAAAGATGAATATTGTAACTGGCAGGCTTTATGGCTTGCAGGCATACTGTCATCAGCAGATGATCTCACACCTAAGGCTGAAGGTTTAGTCAGTTAAACTGGCTTGACTGTATGTGGGTAACTCAGCACATAGCACCCAGCCCCCAGCCTGAGGGTAGGAAGTACCCTGCCACTGGGACTGCTGCTTTTAGGAAGAGGAAAGCGTGGGGCAGCACAGAACTGAACACAGGAATACTGTGTTGTTTGTGAGAGAAAATATTAATGTATGTGTATTGGAAATGGTGGGCACCTTCCTTTCACTTCCAAGGCTTCCAAGATTTGATGTGGCCCTTGACAATCACTTATCTTACTTTCCCACTCATTGACTTGACCAAATAAACACTCTGCATGTGTTTACTGCCACAGCAGCAGGGGTTTAACACAGGTTAAAGCTGGGAGGTCATCCCTGAAGCCTCCCACACCCTCATTGCCTGCACGGGCTTGGAAGGCTTCTCTCCATTCTGACCTCAGTGTGCTGGGGCCACGCTCAAGTGCTACACTGCACCAAGGCAAGTCTTCAGCTTGGGGTCTGGAGACACTGGGCTGCTCCTGGTGCCAGGGTGAGCTGCTTCAGGGCATGATTAGGTCTCTCTGCTTAGCATGGCATCATACCAGGTAGGCTTACCTAAGGAAGGACGATTTAATTCCCCAATCAGCCGTAGCTCTGTTTGTAGTCGCCTGTATGTCAAAGGCTGGCATGTGGTAGCCATTAACAGTTCCTGCAAATACAGTAACACTTTCTGCTTTTTGAACAGCAACTTTCTGAAACAGATCTAAACGTGCTCATGACAGGGTGAAAACTCTCAGTCCTTTGCAAGGCAGGCAGCATTAGTTCTGCTGCATGGAGAAGCAAGAGCACAGGGAAATGAAAAGTCAGAAGTATTAAGGTGTCCAAAGAACACTTAAGCACCCTCTCTCATTCACTGCAGTTGGAGTTAAGTGTGAAAATCCCACTGACTATTGATTACCCTCAGACGTCTTGACACACTTTAAAGTCTGGCTCTTGGCTTCCAGGTAACTTTACAAATTCACACAAAACTTTACAAATTCATAACCTAAATGCTAACTCCAGGCAGAGAACTGGGTTGACAGAGTGCTTGTTCTGTGCTTCAGGTTTCTGCAGTACTCTCTTTTTAAAGATATGGATGGCCATTTACCCACAGCAATGGTATTTATTGGGCCTGGTGTCCTGCCTGAGGTTCACCTTGGGGAAATTATATTCTATACAGTCAGAATACCCTCCCTCTTCTTTAACAAATGAATGCAGTATTGTTATGTTGTTATTACATACTGATTTATAAAGCACCTTTCACATACATCACAGTGCTGTATGATCTAACTACCAAACACCTGAGACTTGAGTAAGAAGTATCTGGGCAAGAAAATTGCTTGAAACCTGACCTTTAATGTACTATAAGAACCAGAGGTTTGGAGTGAGGAGGAGACCTAAGATGAAGAAATCCATCAATCCTTACTCTATATAGGAGTAAGAGCCTAGGTACTAGCAAAACTGTACAATTAGGAAGTGGCCAGGTGGAATAATTATGAATAAAATGGAGAAGCCTTCATTAATCACTACCTCTTCCCTACCTCAGAGCCCATGGAAATCAAGGGGAGCAGTGCTCTTGACTTTGCTGGGTCCTCTGATGTCCTCAGGCTGAATAGCAGGGGTTGCTGATGCCAAAGTCCTACTGCATCACATCCCAAATTCAGTGTGCACGCAATGATTGCTTTACATATATCTTTGCAACCAGTTGGAGGAAAAATATAAAGTATAATTAAAGTACTTATTTTTTATTAGAATCATAAAATAGTTTGGATTGCAGGGACCTTCAAAGGTCATCTAGTCCAGCACCCCTGCCATGATCAAGGACATCTTCAACCAGATCAGGTTTCTCAGAGCCTCGTCCAGCCTGGCCTTGAATGGAGTGTCTACCACCTCTCTGGGAAACCTGTTTCAGTGTTCCGCTACCCACATTGTAAAAGCTTTCTTTGTCATGTCTAGCCTGAATCTCTCCTCATTTAGTTTAAACCCCTTGTCCTGTCATAACAGCGCCTGCTAAAAAGGCTGTCCCCATCCTTCTTATAGGCCACTTTTAAGTAGTGGAAGGCCACAATAAAGTTTCCCTGGAGACTGAACAACCTCCCTCCAGGCTGAACAACCTCAACTCTCTCAGCCTGTCTCACAGGAGAGGTGTTCCAGCTCCCTGATAATTCTTATGGCCTCCTCTGGCCCCTCTCCAACAGGTAACAGGTCCATGTCTTTCCTGTGCTGAGGCCTCCAGAGCTGGACACAGGACTCCAGGTGGGGTCTCACCAGAGCGGAGCAGAGGGGCAGAATCACCTCCCTCGACCTGCTGGCCATGCTGCTTTTGATGCAACCCAAGATACAATTGGCCTTCTGGGCTGCAAGTGCACATCGCTGGCTCATATCCAATCTTTCATCCACCAGTATCCTCACGTCCTTCTCCACAGGGCTGCTCTCAATCCCTTCATCCCCCAGCCTGTATTGATACTGGGGGTTACCCTGACCCAGGTGCAGGACCTTGCACTTGGCCAAGTTGACCCTCATGAGATTTGCATGGGCCCACTTCTCGAGCTTGTCCAGATCCCTTTGGATGGCATCCCATCCGTCACGTGTATCAACTGCACCACCCAGCTTAGTGTCATCTGCACACTTGCTTAGGGTGTACTTGATCCCACTGTCTATGTCATTGGTGAAGATATTAAACAGTGCTGGTCCCAGTACAGAACCGTGAGGAACACCAGTTGTTACCAGTGTCCATCCAGACATTGTGCCATTGACCACTAATCTCTGGGTGTGACTATCCAGCCAGTTCCTCATCCACTGAACAGTCCACTCATCAAATCCAGACCTCTCCAACTTAGAGAGAAGGATGTTGTGTAGGACCATGTCAAAGGCTTTTCAGATATCTAGACAGACAACATCCGTAGCCCACCCTTTGTTCACTGATGTAGTTACTCCATCGCAGAAGGCCGCGGGGTTGTTCAGACAGGACTTGCCCTTGGTAAAGCCACAATGGCTGTCTCAAATCACCTCCCTGTCCTCCATGTGCCTTATTCTAGCTGGATTTTTATTTGTCTTAATTCTGAAGATTACAGTTCACTTTCCTGAAGTCATTTTTATAGTTAAACCTCATTTAAATATTTTGGTCACTTTCATGAACTGATTATAGTGACTTATGGTTGAGAAGGTATTTTCATTTTAATCCTCTGTTTGAAGATACTTAGAACTTCAAGAAAATAATATCCTCTGGCCTTAAAAGTTATGTTTCAGAGATCAAAGCTGACCTAGGGATGGAAAACAGCACTCTATGAGGCCTATTCCCCTTTTTCTGACACACAAGAAAAATATGAAATAGTAATTTTCCTCTGGTTTCTTTTTTTATTACCTTCTCAATTATTGGGACTATGTCACACTGTTTCTACCAGTGTTTAGGGAAGACTTCTTAGAAGACTGAAGAGGTGAGAAGGAACATATCTCATCAGCAATAAACATTCTGTGCTTTTTGGCTTTTTAATACTGGTGTTTTTTTCTCAGATTTTAAGGCATTTAAGCAACAATAAACCTATATATTAAAAAAAAAATGAGAAGGAAAATAAGATAAAAGAAAAAAAAAAGATAATTTTATGCAGAATGACTGGAAGAGTTTCCCTCTTCACAACCACAAGAGTTTCATCATTTTGGGCTTGAACCAAAGACTGATAATCCCGTGGACTTTTTTTTGGTTGATTTCAGTAAGCCTCAGATCGTGTGTCATGAATAGACTGCTTAACCTGAATTCTGTGTCAATCAAAAGAGATAAAATAATCTGTCTTTCTAGGTCACAATAAAGGTTCAAACCCATGTTTGTATTAGTTCTCCACTCTTTAGAGAGGTCTCCAGCAAAAGCCAAGGACCTTTGACATGGATACTTCTAAGGATAAAAAACAAATGAAGTCCTATGCCTCCAAAAATTGACTGGCATCTCACCTTCTCTTTGAGATCTGATGGTGTCCAGCACGAGGACTTTGTTCACTGATTTTATATTACTGCATCTAGAAAATTGCTCAATGCATCTGGAGGATGAATCTGCTGGAAAACTGATGGAGATGTACATGGTTTCAATTCCAAAGGGGTTCAGAAAATGCCTTTTAGGTCAGAGAAATAAAACTACAGTCTCTCTGCAAGCCCTTTGAAGAGCCTCTGCTCAGAATCAGAGCTGCAGCCTCAGAACAGGTTATCCCAGATGTCCCAGCCATTTCTTTCACTTCCCAGGAAGAGTGGCTTTCTGAACAACAAGTGATTTATTGTGGTGCCTCATCCCTGGCCCTCAGGCTTTATAGCATCTCAGCCAAGCTGAGGAACTGCCTTTGGTATCTGCCTTTGTTGTTTGAGCTGCCTGACCTATCCTTACATGTCCCTTTTAATTAAATAACGCTCGACTTGGTTTAGTACAGATAATAGAAGATGACGAGGACAGTACAAGGTATCTTTACCTTGCCAAGCTGATTTGGGGAAGCTGCAAATCCAATCTGTGTGTAAAAAACACTTCTGTTTGGGGGCTAGAGGGGAAAAGCTATCTTTGTCTTTCCTGACATTCTCCTCTAGGGAAAATTAAAGATGTCTAAGGTTTTGTTTCTTCTCCCTCTGCCATCCCATCTTTCACTTTCTAGCTTAACTTCCAATCTCCTTTAAATTGCATTAAAGGAATAGGGAAACCAGTGCTCTTTTCTTTTTTGCCTTGGAGCTAAAAGCTTTCTCTTTTCTTCACAGTGCTTGTTAAATGTGATAGACAGAGTGAAAGCTTCATAAATCATAAACAAGCAGAGGACCTAAATAAAAGTCACTGCTAACTGAGTAAAAGAGAGGCCCCAGCATGCACATTAGGGCTAGCATCAAGCACAGAGTGCTTATTTTAAACTACAATAGCAAGAAGCAGAAGACATGCCTGTTTTGTGCCTAAGCCAGGAATGAAAACAGAAGTCAGTGGGTCATGAAAATCAGTTAAGAAAAAGCTCTGCAGATACATGCAGATGTCCCCTCTCCAGTTTTGCCCATCCCTCTACAATTCGATCTGTGCCTCCTTATAGTGTGGAAAGACTCCTCCACTTTTCATCAAGGGGTGACTTGCTTTGAGCTCTGCTGAGCCCAGCAGCAGCAATCTCCAGAGCACTCCAGCAGTGAGAAACATTGGACCATGATGCTGGCATATCAGCCTGTGTCCATGGTTAGGGTAAGGATGTTGGGATTCTGGCAGGGAAGAAGTTTGTTTCAGAACATCCTTCTTTTCCTTTGTGCCTGCTTACAAAGCTATGAGATGTGTGAACAGGTGATCTAGCAGAAAGAAATGCAAAAGCAGTCCACATTCCCTTGAAGAGAAGCAGTCATTGGTGACAAAGAAGAAGAACAAGTTAATGCAGGAATCAGAAAATCAGCTTCCATGCACTCTGCTGATGAGGGCCAGTCTTCCCATGGTCAACCTCTGCTCCATAGGACACAAGCTGGGCTCTGTTCCTCCATCTCCCAGAGCGAGTCTGCACAAAGAAGGGAAGATCCAGGAGAGGCCCTTGGCACCACGGCTTGGGTAGAGCTGGCACATCTTGTCAGTCAAGAATGTGTGTAATGAGCAGGCTGGTGTCCTCATCTCTATCTTAACAGTGCAGGTGCTGCTGACCATGTTTTTCTGCAAAGACTTCTCTTTTAAGGAATTCTTTCTTGACTTCGCTAGAGCTATGTTTCTTCCCTGATGCAGAAAAATCTAATCTGGGTTTGCGCTCGTAACACTGAACTCCTTCTCCTTGCTCTGAAGTGGGACTTTATTCTTTCATTCATGGTGCTTTTGGAGGTGGAAGCTTTCAAGCTTTGGGTCTAGAAAATATCTTGTCAGGGACTGTCTCAGGAATAATACAAATACCATCCCTCTATTCCAATTTTTTTGCCTTATAATTAGCCTTTAAACCCATGACAGGAGTTTTCACAGCGTGGCTATCAAACTTATTGAATTACCCTCCTGTGAGCAGTTTTATCATTTTGGGGGGAATGTTTTATATCTGTTTATCAATTCACAATTTTCCATTATATTGTTCTTCTTATACGGCATTCTAGCAAGTTAAACAGCATGGCTTCATATTCACAGAAGTCACATTGTTTTGTTTCTACTCTCCTCATCTAGACATATTTATATTTTTAGCTTCAATAATTAAGCTATTGTCTAATGCACTAAGGAACATCTGCATAAAATTTCTCAGATCCCATTGAGTTGTTTTTAACAAGACAAACTCAAAATTTGAGGTCATGTATCTGTTGATTTTACAGGAGTTCAGGAAGGTAGTTGTTTGAAATAAATGGTACTCTTCATTAACACACAAATTGACATCATTTTGTGTTCCTTCACCAGTGTCTGAAACAAATTCTACTAAGTTAATTTAGTACAATGTAAAATCTTATGTTAACTGGTAGGGAATGTTTGTTTTTTGTGTTTAAGTTCCTCCTCCTCCTAAGTTCTGCTAGTACTAGTTGCTTTTACCATATAACAAGACAGACCACAGGGCAGCTTTCTTTTCCCATCACAACCTGGGGCAACGATGGGAAAAGAGACATTTAGTCCTTTGCAGTCAGCTTCCCTTTGCCTTCTCTTTACATCCTTTTGCAATTTTAACAAGCCATTTTTTTTTCCCCCACAGGATGCCTATTTCAGATATACTCTGCAAATTGCGTGTCTCAATTTTGCTCCTAGAAATCTTGACTTGACAAATGCTACTCCTTCCTGGTGTCCAATACAACCTTTAATAACTGATGAGAGGGGTTAACCTTTGGCCTGTAGTGTACAAGGTTATAAATCAGTTGCTGCTCCAAAGGGCTGACTTTGCATCAGGTGTCTCGCATATTTTCCTTTAGAAAAACATAACAAACAAACAAACAAGCAAAAACCAGAACAGATAATCTAATACAGCTGTGGCTGGGAGGAAACAAGACATTTGTAACAGCTTTTAAAGCATTAAAAAGGAAGCATGCCAGGAACAAATACTGTGTTTGTGTTCTGAGGCTAAAACATGACAGTTTTGAAATAAGAGATTTACTGAATCGAGTTTGATGCCTTAAAATAATGAGAGGGTAGGAACTTCCAGGGGAGGGGGGGGAACAGAGTTATAGTGTGTGGCTTCATTTAGAAAAAACATAAATGTGTACAGAGCAGAAAGGAATTGAACATTTATGCCTTGGTTTATTTTCATGGAGGAAAAGCTGTGTAATGTTAAACATTTATCAGGAAGACTCTTACTGCTGTGGTCATGCTGAGCCCAGAAGTGGCTAGGGTTCAGAGGTTTTAGTCATGACAGTGGGATGCTGAGTTGCTCCCTGTAGGAACAGAGGGCACAGCCTCCAGGGGAAGGGCAGGAGGAACAGCAGCACAGGGCGGAGGAGAAGAAGGAAAAGGAGGACGTGGGCTGCGTGCTCAGTTCCAGCAGAGACAAAGCCTCTAACTGGGGCTTGGACTGGGCACAAAATCACGGTGCTAAATCTGTTTATGTATCTCAGATCACAAAATACAGACAGGCTAGGCAAAGCCTTTGCCCTAGCCTTTACACTATTCAGCACCTTCTATTTGAAATGCTTTGGTAAATGCTCATAGCCAAGTCAGCTGTGTCCCCAGCTTCCTGGCGATTCCTCCCAGCAAATTGGGGAACAGAAACAGGTAGGCCATTGCATGAAGGAACTGCTAACTGATGTGAGTTTTCCTGAAAATTAAGTCAAACTCATGATTTATTTATTTATTTTAAATGAGGGACTATTAGATTATTCTTTTTCCATTTCTCACCACTTCCTTTGCATTGACCTGCAGTTCTCACAAGAGAGAATACACTGATGACTCTGCATGGAAATTAAGTGATGTGTGCTAACTTTTCTTGTTTAGCACTGGTAATCTTGACCCATATTTCCTTTGATGCTGTCATATCAACATGGGTGTCTGTTTGACTTTGCTGGCAGGGCTGTTTGGGGAAGTGAGGAGGAGAAAAGGGTTTGCTGAGGCTGTTTTTCAGATGGCCTGGTTCAGTCGCGGCACACACAGTGTTTTCACATCTTTCATAAGGACACAAAATACCTGTGGTTTTGTAGAAAAGAGAAATTGCCAAAAGGAATGGTGAATAAGCACTGACAGACTCTGATTTTCCAGAAGCAGGAGTCATTCAACCATGGATAATGACCACAGCACAGATGACAAGATAAATACAGTATATGAGATTGAAGTAGACGCACAGCATTTAAAAACATCATCCCAACAATGCCAGCTGCTACATTCATTCATTAAATGGTGACAAAAATGCTATTTGAGGAGGGTATAAAGCAAATTGGAGTTAAATGGACATATACAACTGCCTCATGCATCCACACGCAATCACTAGTTCTGCTACATTTATACGTCACCACATATGTTATTCACTACCCTACTCTTGTTCAAATAACAGCAGCTTTGCATACACACACACATTCTCCCATAGAACTTAGTTCAACACTGTAGTGCACAACACACTTTTACGTTTAGTACACATAGGCTATAATTGTGACATTCCTGGGTGAAGTTGAGGCAGCAGGAACTAAACTCACAAAGGTAAACTATGTAAATACTTTGAGTTGTTTTAATACAAGTTGTATTTCTAGAGCTAGAGGTGATATAACTAAGCCAGGGAAGTCCTGTGGTCAGAGCTACTTCAGGCAAACCTTTTACCTTGTTTCTCTGAAAATAACACAGGGTCTTATATTAATTTTTGCTCCAAAACTTATTACTTTTTACATGTATAACTGCCTGGACACTATTTAAATTGTCTTCTTTAATGAACCATAACTAGGGCTTATTTTTGGAATAGGGCTTATGTTTCAAATATCATAAAAAAAACTGAAAAATCATGCTAGGGCTTATTTTTGGGATAGGTATTATTTTTGGGGAAACAGGGTACTATCTACTCTCAAGTCAATGCTCACTGAGTGTATGAAAAATACCCTGGAGGAGTTGTGTTCCATTCCTGGTTTGGATGGAAGTAGCCAAATTATTGTTTGCACATAAACAATGTGTATTTCTCAGTCTTGTTACAGTCATGCAATTAATATTCTGTCTCTGAAACAGATAATTTTCATTATTTCAGAGGGATGATGCCAACATAACCTATTGTAAGGTTATCTCTTAATGTGCTTTCCAGAAAACTTATACCAGATCTTCCATTTAGTATCCTAGGGCAAAAAATATTTATAACTCTTAAGCTTCCTTTATATGCTAGATACATAACTGATCAGATGATGAAAAAAAGATGGCTTCTGTCAACTAACTACATTGAGTAGCCCTGTTCCTCTGGTCTAATTTTGTAGCAACTTTGCCTAGAATGGGATAGCTAATTTCATTTTCCACTATTCATTTCCACCAAAGCATTTCAAATAGAAGGTGCTGTATAGTGCAAAGGCTAGGGTAAAGGCTTTGCCTAGCCTGTCTGCATTTCCACTGTTTCCACTATTGGGACTTGACTGATGACAGCAGAATGGAGGACAGCTTGGGTAGCTTGGCATTCATCACAGCCTGCCCCAGTGCTAAGGCAGTAGCCCTTTGAGGAGAAGAGCAGCTCCAGAACACAATCTAGAGAAGGAGGTGGGAGTAAAAAAAAAAAAAACCACAACAAAATAAACAAACAAACAAAACCCCAAACCCAAAACCAGGCAGCATTTATCCATCTGAAAGCAGAGGGTGAACTTAGATGTCAGGCAATCTGAATATAGCTTAAAATTTACTAGAGAGCTGAAAGATTCAGCTTGCTTATTGTCCAAAGCAGCTAAACCCTATGCAGTCAGTGGAGAGCAGCTGGGATTGTAATCCTCTTTGTCACCTTTGCTAGGTGTCTACGGCCATTTGGCATTTGTGCTACGACAGTATATTACCACATTAAGAAAAAAAAGTCCTAGCTCATCTGGAAACCATTTGGTTTAATAACATTTACTTTACTACAAGAAAGACAAGGTAAAATCCTATCTGTGGCCTGTGTGATGGCAGCAGATTAAAATATGTTCAACTGGCAGGCTGCTCTTAGAAGAACAGCAGCCCTTCCAAATCCAGGATACAGAGATGTTTGGATACCTTCCATATCTGAACATAGAAGTCCATGTCAGACAGTGACAGCTCTGTCTGCCTAACAGGAGAATGCATTATCACATACAATATATACATGAGATGTTTGTTGGGAATCATTCAGCCTTGGCTAGGTGTAGGCTTTCAAGAAAACATGAAGATATGGTGTCTATTTTCTTGGATTGGCATCCCAATGAAAAGAAGCCCATGAGCATCAAAACCAGTCATTCCCCCTGTACTGTTCACAATCCGTAAAACCATATGATGAGGAGGTTGTCTCTTTCATTGTTGTCTGTTGGTTCTAGCATACAACAAAGTTGCCTTTTCATATGACCATAGGATAATTCAGGTTAAAAGACACTTCAGGAGGCTCCTAGTCCAACATCCTGCTCAAAGCATGGTCAGCTTTAGCGTCAAACCAGATCTCTCATGACTGTACCCATTCAGGCCTTCAAAACCTCCAAGGATGGGGAATCGGATGCATAGTCCCTCTGGGTAGCCTGTTCCACTGCTTGACTGTCCTCAATGTGAGAAGTTTTTCCTTATATCTCATTTGAACCTCTCTTCTTTTGATTTATGTTTGCTGTGTCTCCTCCTTCTGTGCGCCACTGTGAATAGCCTGGTTCTGTCTTCTTGATGTGTAGGAATACTGGTAAAGAAGACTTGGCTCTATTTTATTTTCACAGTGGACGTAAATAAGCTGAGAATAAATTTGAGCTGTTGAAAATACAATCAGAAAACTCTGGTGCTATTTGTATCGATTGCAGATGATGTTAGTAGCTGTGACCATAAGAGGGCTTTCAGGTGTTGTTTCTCAGGAAAACAATGCCCGTCAAAAGCACGCCATGAGCTTTGTGCAGTGCAACAGAGATGATGTAGTCATGTATTCCAGAGCATAAAGACAATATATAGTGTATACAAAGACAATTCTACCGCATTACTGCAGTAGTATCAATCAAGAAGAAATTACAGCATACTTTACTCTTTTTTAAAGATAATGTGGGTACCTCAAACTTTTTGCTTACATCAAAAACTGTTCTGCCAAGGACAATTCTGTTCAGTGTTAGTCCAATGGAAAGCAGAGCTGTATGTCCCATCGTTTGTGTCATTATTTTGAGTACAGGAGGTATAGATAGTATTTTGTAAGATGCCCTGGACAGAGAATGTGTTGTAATCTATCTCTGACACATACCGCAATTTAGTACTACTTCAAGAGCAAAATGGACCTCAGTCTTCCTAGCCAAGGGCATTGCTCTTCTAGTTTTTTCATTGCTCCTGAATGAAGTACATATTTGAAATACCTAGTGTTATAAACCACTCTGAACTCAGTGGAGAAAGACTTATTGCCTCTGAGAAGTGATGCAGAGGATCTAAGGAAGACACCAAGAAGAGAGCAGCTGAACAGCTGCCAAACAAACCACTAGTTGCGGAACCTGGGTGAACATATTAGGGCATCAGCATGCAGCCTTCAGTCTATATTTGTCCATTCAAATGAGTGGCTCGAGGACTCAATTATTTTCTGTGTGAACAATATTTATGTTCATAAGAGAAAAAGGAGTCCCAAGGCAAAGCTCACACCTTGATCACAGAGTGGTTTGTGCCTGCTAGAAGGCAAATAAGGGGAGGGATAAACATGGTGTCTTTTGGATCTGTACTTGACAGGCAAGCTCCTTGTCCTCTAATTGCTGTTTGCAGCAGTACAGACACCTGAGGCAGCTGTGGAAAATCACAGGATGAGAAAGGCTTTTATGTTGTACAAGGTCATTCAGGGAAGCATTCAGCTTGTGTTTTCAGGTGTAAAGTCTAAAATAAATAAGAAGGTTATTTTGAACACATTAATGTGGGCAGCATGAGGCCAATGAAGGAGGTGAAATTTCCAGTCTGTGACTGACAGCTCTGGTAAGGGCCAAATGCACAGCCCAGTCAAGTGTCCCTCGTGGAGCGATGTGACACAGAACATATTTTCAGCATCCATAACAAAGGCACACTATGTTTGCTCTACTTTCTCTTTAAGCCAGCCTAAAAAAAAATGCTATGGCAGCTTGAGTAAAGAAAATAAATTTGCTTTACTCAGATCAGTTCTAATTTTTTTGCACTTTCATCAGTTGCCAGGTTAGGGGTGAGGCAAATGAGATTAGGTTCTTTGCTCTAGGTAATGCTGTACCAAACCACTAAACTGCCTCACTTTCTCAATCAGTAAAATGGAGAATGCTATGTGAATAAAATCTATGATGGAAAAGAGCTATGACAGAGGCAAATTTTATTATACAGTTTCATAATGCATTATTATGAATGCATTATTATCTCATTTTCTTTATGTTTTCAGATGGCACTCAGGTTTGAACAGTAACAGAGCTGTTCAGTGTGTTCATAAAATGTGTGGATGAGAGACTACAGACTTAGCCTTAGTCTGGCACATCCATAGGAAGCTCCCAGGACTGCTAAGAGAAGAGAAGTTCTTTCCGTACTTACTTTCCGTTCTCTGGGGGACTGGACTGGGACTCATTCAGTATCAAAGCAGGCTCTAAGCTTAGCCAGGTGAGTAGCTCCTTCGTGTAACTGCTCAGAGCAGCAGGTTGTCTGAGATTGCAAGTCAGAGGCTTGGAGAGCACAGCCTGGGATCTCCAGGAAACTAGCAATTATGTTTGAATGTCGAGACTTAAGAAGTGTTTTGTTCCTTCCAAAATGTTTGTGTACTTCCAGGCTATGTCCTGTCACCGGAAAGTTACATGGGTACAGGGCAAAAGGGTGTTACATTGAGTTAGAGCTGATCAGGCACCAGGACTTCAGATGCATCATGGATTCATCAATGAGGTGCTCAGTAGCTAGTAGTGAATAGTGTGTCTGGTATGAAAAGAGTAAGAGAAAAGATTGTGGTGAATTACTTTGGCCTGTAACAAGTCATCTCCAAATCTGGCTGCTTTCCATGTTGCTCCTGTGTTGCTGGGTCATATTGCTGCCCCGTCTCATCTTGTACCGCAGAGAAAGGGGGTTTCTCCTCTCCTTTTTCCTCTGCTCTTCTGTCCCACCTTGACACAAACAATTTTTTAGCAAATATTTGATTTCTGAAATTTTTCTTCGATGTTTTCAAACCATCAATTGAATCACTAGAAATTCAATCGGTTTAAAATGGCAAAATTCCAGAAGTTTTCAAGTTTCTAGTTTGGTAATTTGCAATCAGATGTGGAGGAAGGAAAATGAAAGGATCATTGGAGCAGTGAACTTGTACTATACCATCCCTGAACGTCCATAGAGAGAAAAGTAAACCTGGACTCATTCCAGTCCAGCCTTCTGGGAATGAGCAGGAACTCTGACAGGAAAATAACTCATACTCATTTGATTTTCGTACATGATTTGCACTCAGTCTGTCAACAGCTTGCAGTCTGCAGAAGAAGATTTTAGTTGATTTCAGAAGCAACTGTATTAGCTTTAGCTTTGCATGTACCATTTTTCCTGCATAACCAAGGCCTTGATTTTTGAAACCATCTCTCTTCCCTTTAATAAAATGGGAAAATGACATTGAAAAGATCATAGAATCATGGAATGGTGTGGGTTGGAAGGGACCTTAGGGATCATTTAGTTCCCTTTTACATGGACAGGGGCATCTTCCACTAGACCGGGTTGCTCAAAGCACCATCCAACCTGGCCTTGAACTTCCCAGGATGGGGCATCCACAGCTTCTCTGGGCAACCGTTTCCAGTGCCTCACCACCCTCATAGTGAAGAATTTCTTCCTTATATATTTTCTAATCTACTCTTTTTCTGTTTTAAGCACTCCCCTTTGTCCTATCCATACATGCCCTTGTAAAAAGTCCCTCTCCAGCTTTCTTGTAGGCCCTCTTTAGGTACTGGAAGGCTGTTATAAGGTCTCACCGGAGTCTTCTCTTCTCCAGGATGAACCCCAGCCTATCTTCATATGGGAGGTATGCTAGCCCTCTGATCATCTTCACAGCCCTCCTCTGCATTCGCTTCAATGGGTCCATGTCCTTCTTATGCTGGGAGGCCCAGAGCTGAAAACAATACTCCAGGTGGGGTCTCATGAGAGCAGAGTAGAGGGGGAGAATCACCACCCTTGACTCTTCTTTTGATGGAGTCCAGGATATGCTTGGCTTTCTGGGCTGCAGGCACACATTGATGGCTCACGTTGAACTCGTCAACCAACAATCCCAAGTCCTTCTCCTCAGGACTTCTCTCAATCCATTCTCTGCCCAGACTGTATTTGTGCTTAGGATTGCTCTGACCCATGTACGGGACTTTGCATTTGACCTTGTGGAACTTCATAAGGTTCGCACAGGCCCGCATCTATGGGACTGGAAGGCACCTGTGGGTCCTGAGGGAACTGCTGAATGAAGTTTATAAGCCACTATCCATCATATTTTAGAAGTTATGGCAGTCTGGGGAAGTTCCCACTGCCTGGAAAAGGGGAAACATAATCCTTGTCCATCCCCAAGCAGAGCTCGATGCACTGACATAGAGGGTAACACCCCCTCCTTGTCTCCCCCGCCTGTCCTTCCATTCAAACACTCCAGTTACAGAAGGCAACCTGCCACATCTCTGTGATGCCAATAAGATCACAGCCCTGCAAGTGTACACACATCTCCGACTCCTCTTTTTTATTTCCTATACTACATGTGTTTGCCTAGAGGCATTTAATTTGGGCCCCTGATGAAGGCTGAAATTCCTTTGTGCTGATCTTCAGGTGCTCTGCTGTTGACCTATGGTCCCTCTCCAGATGCTAGACATCTATTGCTGGCACTGGCATCAAACTGGTAGGGGTGGGACGGATTGAAGTTCCCCTCACATGGCAACTTTAGTTTAAAACCCTCTTCACCAGCTTGGTAAGCCTATGACCAAAGATGCTCTTCTCCTTCTCTGAGAAGTGGACCCCATCAGCCTTCCATAGACTAGGTTGCTTAAAATTACTCCTATGGTTCAAGCAGCCAAAACCCTGGCTGTGTCACCAGTCCTGTCACCACTTGTTGGTATGCCAGATGTAACTGGCCCTTTCAAACCCCTTCCCTTTGACTGAGAGGACTGATGAAAAAACCATGTGAACTCCAGAGTCCCTTACCATTGTTCCCAGGGTTCCGTAATCCATCTTGATACTTCTCAGACTGCTCCTGGCTGTATCACTGGTACCCAAGTGAAACAACAGCAGTGGATAATCATTGATGGACTGTATGAGGCTTGGTGCTCTCTTGGTGATATCGCTGATATGAGCCCTCAGTAAGAAGCACACCTCTCTAAAGAGTGAATCAGTTGGGCAAATGGGTGCCTCCAGACCTCTCAGAAGAGTCACCTTCTACTGTCAGCCACTTGCTGCAGGAGGTCCTCCATCTGGGCACACATTTTGCGGGCAGGTCTGCTGCCTGTCCCTGCCCCAGGAGAAAGGTCCAGGCACTTCTGGCAGACTGAGGTCTGCACTGCAGATAAAAGGATTGTGTATGCAGAGCTTTTATGCCTAAGGGTTTAACCAAGGACTTAATGCTATGACAGTCAGACACTTGGAGTCAAAGAAACAACAAAATTAGGAAAACCACATGTGTATGGTAACAGAGTATATTAAAGTACATGCTACTTGGACTTAATCAAGAAGTTCATTTAATTGGGTCATCTCTTAGAGCAAATCTAATTGAAGCCTAATGACATTTAATAGTGATAGCTATGACTTGGTGGGGATGGTAATTCCATTTAATTGGGATGCCTCCAGGTGATGCAATGGTGTTCCTAAGTGCATGTGTCACAACTGCAGGCTGGTTCTGTTTATGTACCCAGCAGCAGGCTTCAGTCTCTGTCTAGCTGCCAAGCACCAGGACAACTCAAGAAAAAGGGGTTTGGAAGTCCTTAACTGCAGCTTGAATTTGGCAGAAACCATAATGTATTCGCTCCACGCCAGCAATGCTAGTTGGTCTCTTGGCTTCTGTCTCCATATCTGCCCCCGCAGTAGGGGTCTATTCTGGTCCCCCTCCATGGCATCCTCCCCTAACTCCCCAGGACCCATTGCATGCATTTAAGCTTACTGTACAGCTTCCTAGAGAGTGACATGAATATTGCAATGGCACCTGGTGTCAGATGGAAATTCAGGCTCATCAGGATGAAGGCCATCCACAGGGGTGTCCCACAGAAGCGACTTCTAAGGCAGCTTGCCAGCAGTCTCCCTTATACTAATAGAGACTTTAACCTTCATAGCTCTTTTGGAGCTATTGCTGCTGAATTAACAGTCTCTGTGTTTGTCTGTGCAGTCCCTGTAGCACCAGCATTCAGCTTATTACTAAAAAGCCCTTTGGAATACCTTGAATAGGAAAGTGTCCAGGAAAGCCAAATTTCAATCTTCTAAAACTCATTTCTCAGTCCCAGTGGGGTGTGATTGCAAGAAAAAATTGTCCATTTCAATTCCCTCTGTAGGACTCACTACATCCACAAAGCATAACACTTAGATCTTGTCTGCACACAAAAGTGGCATTGATTTAAATAATCAGGTTTTAAATGAATTTAACTGAACTGGTGCAACCTTTTACATGGACTTTAAGTCAATTTAAAAGAGTCTTTTATCCTTATTGCTCAAGGGTACAGTCAGATAATCATAAGTGATGGAATTAGTGTGTCAAGAAGTTGTTGCCTTGTCAGATGAAGGCTACTGTCCTCTCTGCTGGGAATTCCGTACCCCACACCCCCATGCCCCAACTGTAATTGAACCTCTCACCCCATCGCACCCCATGACTTTGCAGGTGTTCTCAGTTCACTGCATTGCAATTAAAAAGGGAAAGTGATGCCTCTATCGCCACTGAATCCATGTCATGAAGCAGCATTAAAAAGAGCAGGGGGAAGGGTTTCAGTCCAGGAAGCTTGGAGGGCAGCAGTAGGAAGAGGCACCTTGAAAAGAAAATTGTAAACCAGGGTAAATTCTCTGCTGGTGTAAAGAATTGCAGATGTCTCAATTATGATGAGCTTTAGCCCATTTGTATCAGTAGAGAATTTGGTATTGAAACCTTCAACATAACACACATGAAGTATATGGGGGGAAGGAAACCAAGATAAAAACAGGTGCATCCACAAGTGCATGTGCACATTCTGTGGCCGTTTTCTTTCCTGAAAACACTGCTTGCCTTTTAAGAGGGGACATACTGCTTATGCCCTTGGATTATGGCTGAAAATATCATGGTAGTCAATGCAGAACTTCTGCAGAGAGGAAGGAAACACCGGCAGAAGAGGACTGTTACTAGAGAGACAAGTGCAGTTGAGTAAGGGAAGAATTTTAACAACAGCATGAAAACTGGTGAGAGTGATCAAAAAGAATCCCACCTCAAGTGAGAATGATGCTGATATTTCAGTATTCCACCTGTCCAGTGGATGGGTGAACTGGTCTCTTCTGAACACTTAAAAATACTGCACTTTAAAATAGACGTGTTAATTTTTCTCATTTTTAAGCTAGGATTTACTTTCTATTACTAAATAGAAAGGTCATCTTGATCTCTCAAATAAAACATTTTAATTGAAAAGAAGCCAACATGTAATGACAAAGCAAAATGCCAGAGGAGCTGAGCCCTTTTCTGCAAAAAGCTTTGTTTTGATAAATCAGCGTCTTCTGACAACAAGTATTTAGTCAAAATATTCCTGTTCTGCTCCAGGCCTCAATAATGATTCTTTAATGTGAGTTCTCTAAAGCAAATGCAGCAGATCGTATCCAGCTTGCTGGATATGTTTGGCTGATGGCTAACTGTGCACTCCTGTAATAAGTCACATAAAAGCAGTGACTTTCAGAACCTACCACATTGTTGGACATTCATCTGAAATATAAGGGGACATGTGATTTTAGTCACATGAAGAACAGACAAGTAGTTACATGGAGGAAAAAGACTAGAACAAAATGGTTCTACAAACTTCCATTGCCAGTTACAAGGCACATCTGTTTTAAGCTTTCAGACAGCACCTTCACAGGTTTAGAATCCATAATGCATACACATACCTGTATCCATTTGGATACATATGGATGGATTTGGCTGTCTCTGGATTTGTAGCACAGTCTCTACAAGAATAAAGGAACTACCTTTGTTTTTTCTTTAATTTACCTGAACAAAAGGAACACCTGCATTCCCACCCCAGGTTAGGACACACCAGAACTTCTAAAGGGTGTCTCTCCCAGCCTTTAAAGAAGAACCTGCTAACACTAAAAGAATTTGTAAGGGGATGTGATCTCCCATGCACTCAGCAGCTCTGTCAGAGCAATATTTCATTGCTACATTATTATGCACAGAAGTGCACACTCAAGCCATTTCTGTTTGTTCAGAATAGTGTTTACTGAAATATGTTCTGTAGTTTACTGTTCCTTATGGAAGATAATATTGTATACACAAGAGTAAATTGAATATATGTAGTGCAGTAATTGCCATCATGCTCAACAAGTTGATGTGTTTGAATATTCAAGATAGATACGGTTTCTCTAAGGGTTACCCCTCAGCACATTCACCAAATTTAATTTTGTATTGTTATTTACAATTTCTTCTAGCATATTATTCATAAAAGAAAAAAATTGCTGTGAATATTTGAGAAAACAGTGCACAGTCTCCACCATTGGGATCTTTGGAAAGCAATTTTATTTTTCGTCCATGCAATAATGGGCTCCATCACTGAAGAGCAATCCAGGACCATTATTCTAGAATGGAGTCTGGGGGAAGCTGAATGCAGAGTATGCAAATCCACACCCCTTATATACTTTAATACCCTGATGTATTTATTCAGTACTTGGTAACACAATTAGATACTAAAAAAATGACCTAGTTATCAGATACTGTTGGGAAGGAGTTTCAAGAGCAGTCAGCATTTAAATGAAGATGTGAAGGAGTACCTATGAGAAAAGAAAGGTTTGAAAAAAAAAAGAGAGGAGA
Source organism: Columba livia (assembly GCF_036013475.1). NCBI lineage: Eukaryota > Metazoa > Chordata > Aves > Columbiformes > Columbidae > Columba > Columba livia. The sequence goes on along the minus strand of NC_088602.1, from coordinate 154,635,674 downwards.
CAGGATTTCTCCTCTCATGATTCATATGGGATTCTGATAGAGCATGATAGGAAACAGAGACTGGAACAAAACATAATGAAAAAGTATAGGCAAGCTTGTCCAGGCAAGGGTCGTGTTCTAGCCCTTCCAGCGGGAAGGGTTTGTATATTTGCTGTTCAAGGGATGTAAGAACCTGTACAAACTGGAAAACGAGAAAGAAGCATCATTTACCCAGTTTTCAGAAGTTTCTGTGTCCCTAGGGTTTTGACCCTACTGATCTGCACTGTTCTTGCACCACTACTTCATTATGGGGAGGTCCTGCTTGAGCCTGCTCAACCCAGGATGTTGAGACAGCAAGTGAGATTCTCTCTGCTGCCCTCCTTTCCTTTCCTGATTCAAGCAAATCTGCTTTCATGTTCCTCTGTTTCTGGCTACTGGCTTTGAAGCCCCTTTCTCTCTCTCCTCTCTCCTTCCTCTGGAGTCTTCCTGACAAGAGGAAAAGAAGAGAAGCAGGATTTTACTGTAAACAGAAAGAGAGTTTTGTGGCACTAATCAGCATTTGCAAATGAAGATTAACAAAAGTGCAAACAAGCCTATGTGATAACTCCACAGCCTGACCTAATCTTAATGAAATCTACAAGATCTATTTATATAAATAATAATGAATTTTCTTGCTTTCAACACAGTGCAATTTGCGCATGTAGATTACAAGTGACACACACAATTGTTTTGCCTGCATAAGTTTCCCAACTTTAAAGAGCTTAGTGACAGCTCCCTGCAAAGTGAAGACATGCAGCTGACAGAGCTGTCTCAACTTTATTCAGCTCCAGCAGGAGGGCTCTCTTGCTTTTCTTTTAAAAATACATTCCATTTAATTCCTCACTTCCCTGAGGACATCAGGCAAGACTGAATGTTGAGACGAGTGGGATTTTTGAAAGCTGGCTTGATGGCATGTGGTTGAATAAGGACAGAGGGAGATAATTTTGTCTGAATAGCTTTGGGATTCTCCACTGGGAAGTGTAACTCAGGCTTCACAGTTTTCTGGATAAAACCAGCAAGGGCTGAGCACTGGTCGCATGATAATGTATATTTAACTTAAAAACATTCATATGGGACAAGCCAGCAAGACACTGAAACACCAGCTACACATGCGGTAGAAGGACCACAGAGGAGGAGCTAGAGCTGAATCAGGAGACATCAGCGTCAGTGCAGGTTTGGTTGCCTTGTGGAAAAAAAACGTGTTCCCATTTCATGTTATGGAACACTTGTACATTACAGGTGTCCATCTAAACAAATCAATATATAATAACGTAAATGGACAACTAGGGTTCCAAGCTGAGGACAACGAAACGACTGAGGGCCAGCTCGTGTATGTAACTGCACAATTCTTTACATTGCTCTTCCTCACAGTCCCTCCACATCCATATGATAGCCAAACTTCTGTTGGTACTTCATCTCCATTCCACGTGTTGTGTTACAACTTCAACTATAGTCTGCTTATCAGAGACGGGAGATAGTGCTTAAAAATGTTCTGTAAGATCTATGGAGAAAAAAAAAAGCCTGTACCCTTTCCGTATATCACAACTGACAGGTACCAGCAAATTAAGTAGGAAAGAGTCTGAGGCTGTTGTAACCTTCCACATCAGTTACTTTTGGCTGCTGACACCTTAATATCTAACGAATTAGCAAATGGAGGTCAAGGGGAAGGAGAGGGTTATAAGAATACCATGGAAGGCCATGATTTCACTGTAGACATTTTAGCATCTTGCCTGCTGTTCTGCCTGCTTGTACTTCTGCTAATTTGGTTTGACAATAAACTTTGAAAGCTGTCAAGTGCTGAGATATCTCTGTGCATCTGCATTCATGTTTGCTTATTGTAACCTGTCAGATAACTTTCCATCCCACAAGTTAAGAAGAAAAGAAGTAGTGCTGGATAGTTTTCCACCAGGTATTGTCCTTGCATCATTCATGATGGGCTTTCATGGCAAATTAAATTTTGAAGAGTCACAAGTCATTTACCACTGCATTTGCCCGTCTTTCATAGACATCTACTGCTTGTTGCTGTGGGCTATCTATCTGTTTCTCTAGAGATCTGGCTGCCATATATTTTTGCCATATCTACATCTGCAATATTTATGCTTACCATTTTTGTGCATTTGTTTATCTATTTCTATTCCCTCTGCCTTTTCTTGCATATGTGTGTTTATGTAAGGAAGGAGCAGCATGTTGTCGTCTTCATGCATCAACAAAACTAACTCAATTACTTGAGATTAGAAGCACCAGTACACATAAAGCCTCAGAAATCATAGGCACACGGTAGTCATACAGTTTATTCAAACACTCATTACAGTAACCAGCTGTGGCCCTCAAGGGGAACTGGGTGTCCAGGTGGCATTTTGTACCCATGAAAACATGTTGCAGAGTCTCTGACTCTTGCTCTGGAGACACGGGATGCCTTAAAGCCTCTGTCAATGAAGAGAAATGAGAGCACCTGCCTGAGCTGCTTCATGAGAAGGTGGAAGCAAAAGAGGCAGCTGGACAGGGCTACCCCAGCAGAGCAAGGAGGACACCTTGGGTTCAGGCCTTTTGTGGAGGGTACTTCATAGATCTTTTGCCTGTGGGCACTACAAAGCAAGCAAAAAGCTAACTTGGGTACTAACACAAGCTGCCCCTCAAAATCCAAGGTCAGTGGTAAGACTTCAAGTCAACAGAAGGAACAAACCAAAAAAAGTCACTGGCAAGGACTGAGCTGGTCTCTAGTAGCATGGAGTTCTCTGTTCACCAGCTCTGATGAGAATTGCTATTCCATGTTTCTTTGTTGTGATGCCTTTAATCATGTGCTGGCTGTTTCTAGACATAGTGGTGTTCTTGTTTCTGCCTGGAGATGGATAGCATAAAATGAAAGGAGAAAATATGAGATTTTTATTCTAATATAACCCATAGCGGAAGATGACTTCTACAAGAGGGGTTAGAAAGGATGAGACCATGGTCCTCTGGAAGACATAAAAGAAGTTGTTTAGTTGTATTTGCCTTCTTAAAGGAAAGCAGAGAAGGAGGGAAACTAATGGGTAGCAGAAGAAGAGGGAAGATGCATGAGCATTCATCTTTGTTTTTGGTTGTATCCTGGGGCAGTTTATATGAAGATATTTAGGCCTACAGGTGGTACCTTCTACTCTTCTACCTCAGCCATCATGGTTTTCAAGCTATGAATTTTTGATCCGTAAATGAATATAGTTAATGCCTTTGTACAGGGAATGTAAGACTTGCTTATTCACTTAAAAATTGGCTAGACATCACAGACTACAGATTGAGAGTTACTGCACAAATATATACTTACATGTAATATTCACCATCACTAGTTTGTAGAAATAAGTGTATGTTAACTACCCTTTCTGACAGCTCTGCAGAGCAAAAAGAAAGCATTTGATTCTTGCTTCCAAGTTTTCAAAAAATGGAAGGTGGATTTAGAAGACACAGTAATCAGCCGTTTCAATGCAAACCCAGAAGAAATCTGTTACAGGAAAATTGCAAGTTACTGCCTAGGGCTTAAAATCCTACATGTCAGTCTCCAGAAACAAAAACACACTCCTGAGAATTCAGGCTTTCCCTGAAAGGTACATAGTGAGATTTTAGCTAAGATTCACATTTTTTTAAGCCTAATGTGTAGGAAAACTAATCACTTGCTTTGTAAAGACAATTTACACTAATTCACTACTATGGATGTAATTTTATATCAGTTGGCATTAAATGGTATAAAAATACGTAATGTCAATGTAAAATTAGTGATTAACCACTCCAAATAACACTCACTGCCAATTTCTGCACACAGGACTGGTTGTCTTTTCACTTAACAATTAGTGTGCAATTTGAGGCTTTCAAAACATACCTGTACACCAGCATATTTGAAGAACCACTAAGTGGGACAGAAAAGAACAAAAGCTTCCCTTTCTTTTGCTGATGAGTGAAAAAAAAAATGACTTCAGTTTGGTTCATTTACTAACAGCTTTCAACAGCTCCACATTGCTGGACGGAAGTATAGTAATGAGTAAGAGAGGGCTGATGATGTTTTGTCTTCTGTTCAAAACTCATAGAAAATGAAAGGATTTGGAAAGCTTCTTTCTGCCTCCAATTTTTTAATCATTCTACTAAAGTTCATGAGGTTTGCTTATATTCTAGACTATTCAAGACTTTAAAAATGCAAAGGGGAAAAAATCCTCATGTTTTTCTTCAGGGGGAAAAAAAGTTAAAGGCCAAAGTACAGAGTGTTTCAAAAAGATGGACCCAATTTGAAATCATACTACCTTGAAATTTGGTCCATCATTTTGAAACATCCTGTTGTTTGGCACAAACCCAAAGAGTATGATTTGCTATTTTTTTTTTTTTTGCCAAGTCACCTGAGAGTCAGTTTAGGTCCCTGGTCTCTCCAGCTTCTCTGTAGCAAGTTCACTGTCAGGATGACACGTCTTAGCATCTACTTACCTAGTGTCTGTTGTTGTGGAAGTGTGGGAGTTTTACTTCTTCTGCAAATGTCTTTAATGAAAAAGATGATGACAAAAGGAAACCAACTACAGCATGAAATGTCACAGCAGACTACCCAAGCAAAGTATGAAAGAAGCCAGATTTAAAGGTATTTCATACACACACCTGGCACACTCACAGAAGCAGAAGTAGGTATTCTCATAATTGGAGCTCATATTTTTCTGCTGAAAAAACATTTTGAGATACAATTTCTGACCGTCAGTTTAAGCCGTTAAAATGAGTCATCCCTCTCATGCACAATGATCTATTCATATTTAAATTGATAGAAGGACAATCTGAAATGTTAATGAGCTACGATACATGTAACAAGCTTATATTTACTTCTGGAGGAGAGTGTAAAGGATGGAAGAACTATGGAGACAAAAGCATTATTATTTGGAGAGCCCTTGTATTGTGGGTTTTTTTTGTTTGTTTTGTTCTGTTTGTTTTGGGGTTTTTTGTTTTTGTTTTGTTTTGAGCGGGGAAGGGGTAAATTTTGCTTTAACACTGTCCTCAAGATCAGGTATTTATAAAGCTTTTTTTTTTTTTCTGTAATATTTGCTCTTCAAATTTTCAATGTGCATTCACAAAGGTAAGCCAATAAGGTTTCCTGTTGTAATGTACCTATTTTTAATAAACATCATATGAAACACTTGTGTGCAGCCTGTAGCATAAAGCTCTGTGACTATCTGAGAGCTACTTTTCAAATTTCATTGTGTAGTCCTTCTTGCTAAAGCTGCAATTGCTCATTATCACTGCTAAGGTGTTTGCATTGTTGCAGTGAAGATTTTTAACTGTGGATGGCATCAGCAGCAACATGGTGACTGTAGAAGATACATAGTAAGAAAAAACTCCTTTCTTTAACTCCTAAATGTTTCTTTAGTGACTCCAGGATGATATGAGACTGGAAAACCAACAAGAACAAATGAGAAAATGATTGTGTGTCTCAGGGCATGGTTGCTCATGGAGTTAACAGAGGGGTCACAGAATTAGAAGCCCCATGGAAGAATGCTGTTTTTGTGGGGTATGAATAGCGGTATGAATAATCCCTATACATTAAGACTTGGTGCTGGCACATTATGAATAATCCCTATACATTCAGACTTGGTGCTGGCACATTACTGAAAGAACAGCTGGCTGCAAGGAGACTGAAGCTCCATCTCCAACAGAGACACAGACTGCTGCTGTCCATTCTCTTATTTTGTGACTTCAGAAGCCTATAATATCAGTGACAAACTCAATAAGCAATTTCAGATCCCGTCAGGCTACTCTGCTATTTCCATTTTTCCAGGGGAGAGCTTCCAAGTTCACCAGCCCTCTCCTCTTCTTTTTTATGCAGAGTGGGAGGGATGAGGACCTTTTGAATAAATAATATTTGAAGTTTCTAGGCCAAACCATTCATGAGCTATCGCATGGCGGTAGAGCAAGGATCATTTCAAATAGTTCCAGATATGATTTACACCAATTTTTTCAAACTCCGTATTTTACAAGCTGCTTCTCTGCTTTTCTTTTACGGCACCCACAAATAAATTATCCCTCTTCTGCAGACTACACATGTGACAAACTTTTCAGAATATGAAGTGAGGCAAACTATAAATTCTCTGATATTACACCAGTGAGTGCTATGGAGGTGCCTTCATCTTTTGTCTAATTAACAGACTCTTACTTTTAAATTAAACTGCCTCAGAATAAATAAATTCTGGTTACAATCTTAATTATGCAGAGGTTACTTCTTTTCACTAATCAAAATCTTGACTGAAGCCCAAGTATTCACAATAGGTCATCATGATTTGGATCAGCGAGTTGTCACAGGTGGGATGCTAAATTGTCCTTCCTTCATTACATTTAATGAAAATGTGTATGCCAAGGAAACTGCTTTGAATAGAGATGAACAATTAACAGAACCAAAAGTATATAGGGAAGGGGGGGATGGAAAATGCGTTGAACGTGTTTAGGCAAGTTTCTTATTTCAAAGCAAAATTCCTCTGTTGCCTTGTTTTTTAGATTGTAACCCCAGAGCAAAGGCAACTCTGCTGAGCTATGAACCTCTGGGGAGGAAAGGATAAGAAAGGCATTCACAAGAGAAAAACAGGAGTAGCAACAGGGAGAAAGAGATCATGCTGCAAGAAAAATGTGAAAATTGTGAGACAAATAATTAGAAAAGAGGGTCCAGAAAAGTCTTATGCAGAGGATGGGAGGAAGCAATGCTGAAGGGCCACAGAATAATTGTAGTTTCAGCTGCCTGAATTGGGAACTTCCTTATTTATTCTTTCTCCTTATGTAAACAGTATGCACATAGTCAGCATATCTGCAGGACTTAGAATCCCTACCCCCCAATGACTGTTGAACCTGCTGCCTGGTTCCAATATATTTTAATAAAAATGGAAGAGAAGTAATAGAGCCCTAATTTTTAAAGGAAATGGCTGGCTAGAAAGAAGGCACTTTGAGAGCCATAGCTGTGAGAAAAACTGCAAGAGGAGCCCACCTTTTATTAGAGATTAGAGAATCCATGCAGAATCTGCCCTGGATCAATTTCCCAAACACAGGCAATGCTTCCATTGGATGTTGTATTCCCTTGGGCATTGCAGTTGAGCACAATATACAAATCCATAGAAATATGGGCTTCATTGATTCTGGTGTTCACTTGTCCTTTGTCAGTGTCAATGAAAGCTCAAGTAGCCTTACTGCAATTTTTAAATTATGTGTCGAGGTTTTGATTGCAGGGTGACAATAAAACCCTGGCAGTTGTATTGTTAACCTCCTCTCCCCCCCACTTCCCCCTTTTGCCCCTCCCTCTCCCTCCTTCCCACTAAGGACAGGTGATCGGGAGGGAAAGAAGGACAGAGAGAAGAGAGTTGGAAAAATTAAGAATGTTTTACTAATGCTACTAATAAGAATAGAGAAAATAACACAAAATATACAAAAACAATGTTGAAAGTCCCAGCAAATGCAGAGCCAGCACCTGAAGTCCTGGATTGGACTCTGCAGCCAACCGGAGCTGGATTCAGTCTGTCACCAGGCCTCAGTTCTCAGGGACGACTAACAAGGTCCTCTCCTAATGTCGGCCATAAGGAAAGGAAGTGACGAGATCTCCCACTTTTATATGAAGTATTCAAGTGAATGGAATGTTATACTCAGTTGGTCAGTTTCTTGGTCACCTGTTTCTTGTTGCCCCTCTCACGAGATGTGCATCAATTCATTATCAATAACCTTGCGTTCCATCGCTATGTTTACCAAAACATGTATCTGGTTTTCCAGGAAAATGCAGCTAATATAAAAGCTTTAGCTGACAGGCAAATTCACTAAAAGAGAAACTTGTTTTTAACAAACCCAGGACATTATGTCAATAGGAAGGCTATGTTTTTCAGTGTCATGGGTCCTGCAACTAGTGTGTAGCCCAGGAATCCTCTCCCTCAGACACAGAAATTACTCCCTTACCTTTTGAACATGATTACTACTGGCAATGTACAAAGAAGTTCCACATATCTGTGTTTAAGACTGCCAAAGCAAATATCTACTGAAAAATACAAAATGTGTAGACAGCAAAACAATCCCTGAAGTAACTGATGTTTAAATGTCTAGATATAAAGGAATATATAGCTTAACACAAAACCAAAGTCAGGTTTTTCTCTTCATGCCTGTACACATACTGTTCCTGTTAATTCCAAGTTACCTTATACTCATTTGCAATAAATCTTGTGAACTTCAGCCAACTGGTACCTGATTATAATATGACACATACCTTGCACTACCTTGTTTTATGTTGTTATAAGAGATGAGACTCTAGAAGGGATGAGCACTCTGGATAAGATTCTCAGGTAATGAAAACCTCTGATTCTCTGCTGATTTTCATTAATGATGCCAATTGACATTAGCAGGGAAGCTACCTCCTTTTACTGATTCTCTGTGTGCAGATGAGGTATTCCATTATCACTCATCACACCTTCTAGTATGGACACAACCTATTAAAAAAAAATCTAGTTCATACAAAATAAGAAGAAACCCAGGTACCCACCAGCTGCATTTCTTTGCCCTCTATCTAATTTCACTTGTGAAAAAGGAAATAAACTATCAAACCCTGAAGGGAGTTAAATCTTTCTGCAAAGAAAACACCGCTACAAGCATACTGTACAATTGCTAGATAATTCATGTAAACTTTCAAGGCCATGAAAGTATATTGGTCCTTTAGCTCCAAAAAACATAGTTCATCATTCTCTCCTTCCTCAATTTACAATGAACTTAATCCGTTTTTTTTTCCCTCTATAGGTTTCAAAATATGCTTGTAATTACTATTCAAGTCCCTTTCCTGTTTCTAGTATATTGTGTCTAGGGTTTCAAAGACATAAGGGAGTTAGATGCATGACTCTATTAGGCTGCTTTGAAACTTCAGCTCATAGCACTCAGAGATTATTTATTATGCAGTGTGTGCATTCATCCCATATAGGCTCATAAACCATGTTGTTTAACAAAAACTTCCATACACAAGCTCTCCCTAGGTTATATAATCTACACATTTTGTAATACAAATGGACTGATCCCTCTGATCCTACTAGCTAAAATGTTCTTCTCCTTCAACACATAATACTGTTACAGAATCTTACCATCTTCTTGCACAACTAAAATAATCCTGGGATTATAGTCTGTTCAAAACTCTTTACAGCACATTTGAGAAGACCTTATTTAAACAAATAAACAAAAAGCAAATACAAAGGTGTATTTCTACCAGAACCAAGCAAAGACAAGAAGGAAGCTTATAAAAGACAACTAAATTAAGAAACTGTGATGACGAATGATGGAAGGTTAGGTAATGACAGGAAATATGCTGGCAGGCTGTTAACCATTCACCTTCAACCATTCCAACTCTTTTGAGCCATAGAACTTTTGTGAGGGAACTAGAATAATGGTTTTCTGATCATTAGCTGGACTGTAGCAAAATGCATTTCAGCCATAACTCTCTTCTAACGAAGCTTTTTGTTTGGGAATAATGCAAATTATCCTCATTACAATCAGATGGGATGGTTGTTAATATCTTTGCATAATTAGAAGCTATTTTCCTTAAATACAGTTTATGCATGAACTTTCCAAGGAGATCTATCTACTGGGGTAATACTGAGTCATTTTCATCTAGAGGGATACACTGAAGGTTACACAAGTCAACATTTAAAATTAATTTTAAACATGAAACAACTCACACCCTACACCCTATGGTAAGAATTCTGGTCTTAATCTAGATATATGATAAGGGTGCTTTACTAAATTCAAGTGTATGAATGATCCCAAGGACGAACATGCCTAAATGAATTTCAAGGTCACGAGTGTTCAGCACCTAACAGGAATTATGCCCCTTCACTGTAATATCAAAGTGCTTCCTATGCAAATGAGTTTGCATAACAAACTGTTGGATGGAGGCATTTTCTGACATTGCTGCTAAGCCCCCTTTGCCTTCAGAAGAAACCACTTTTAGGGATAACTGCAAGGAATAAGAGCTTATTGATGAGAGAGTATCTTAAATACTTTGATCTAACCTTGGCTAAAATATTACTGTGCCATGTGTTATGTCCACTCTAATCCCAGCAAAGCCAGTGACACCAAAATATTTTCAAGGACCTGTCCATAACTTACTGCTCCTATTCTGCATTTAAGCAAGACATAGGACCAGAATCTGCACATGTTGATTGTCTGCTTGTCTTGGCTATGATCACTTACTATGATTTTTGAACAGAGGAATACAGTTTTGCCTGAGGCCCAGAAATGCCAAGACCCAGGGAGAAAGTCTGCACCCAGGCAGACATATCAACTTCAATGGTCCTTCTAGACATAAGTTTGGAGGGGAACAAAGCTTTTAATTGAAATGGGGGATGTGAGATTAGTGTAAAACAGCAAAACCCTTAACACAAGCTAGATGAAAAGAGAGTGTATACTCTGAGTAGAAAAACAAGCAGTGACAAGTCTGGGGAGAAATTTTAATTGCTTCTACAACCAGTCTTAAATTATGACAGCTACATTTCTTAGCCATACTAGTGAGTCCCTTCACAGTCAGTACTAACAAGACTAGTGTTTTTCATTGGTTTTGTGGAGTTTTTTGTGGTTGCTGGTTTTTTTCTTTCTTATACAAATGGCTTCAGCTTTCCATCAGGCTGTGATTATTGTTATTTTTTAGATCTGCGCACAGCTTGTGCTTAAGTACTTTTAAGGACAAAAGATTGTCTACCATAAGGCAAGAAGATAAAAGAAAATGGTGTTCACTGGTCTATAAAATAATAGACAAAGCTTGAAATAGGGCATGAGATCTCAAATGAAAGCAGCGACCTAGACTGTGAACCCTGCAATGAAATGTGCTCTTGATAAGGGTGGCTAGCACAATGCATGGCTGTGAAGGAGGACCAGTCTCGCTGCTTCCCTTGTGCCTTGGCTGGGTGAACAACCTGCTACAGACAAGTACCAAATGTTATTTGAAATGTAACAACCGATCATTTCTGGGAAATGAAATGTCCTAACTTGAGCCTTTTGTAGTGGACCAAGAACAGGCAGAGAAGCTTAGCTGAGGCACAGTAATTCTTTGCACTCTATGATGAGCCCTGCCGAGAGAAAAATATTGCTCTTTATTTTCCTTTTTTAACTATCTTTACTTTCTCAAGGGTTGAAAAAGGTAGGAACAGTAGGGGAATGGCAGCAGTTGAAAAGGTCTTACTATTTCAGGGATGTAGAGGGAGAGAAATATCCATTCAAGGAAAACGAGCTGTAGGGGAGTGGGTGACTCCTGCGAGATCCTGAACGTAGTACTTACCTTGGGGATGGATTGGCTGCAGATCTAGGGGCAGCTTTTAAGACCTTGTTTTCCCAGACATTTTCTGGAGCTCTCTAATGCCTCCAGATTTGGCAGCATAGTGCCAAGTAGAACATGTGCTGCTTTCATTTCAGGGAACAAGAAATTTTGCCACTGCCTGTCTGCTGCTTAAAGGAAGTGGACTTTGTCTCTGGCAGTTTCCCCACAAGGGTCTTAGCAGAAGGGCTGTGACATGGGGATTTCTGCCACAGGGAGATGTCATGTTCAGACCCTTCCTCTGCAGGGATGCTGGTAGGGAGGAGACTTTTCTTGGGAGCAAAAGTGTAATGATATGACAGGACCACTGAAAGTGCTAGCAACTCCTGCCTTTTCTTTAAGATCTGGAAGTCACAAAAAGGCATATAGAGGCAGGAAAGGATCCCTCTCACAGAGTTCACAAAGGGAAGTTTACCTAGTGGCCCTAAAGGGAAGTTTGAACCTCTGAGCTGGAGCATTAATTGCCAGGGCTGAGGCTGGGTAAGATAAAGAAGTGGCACCATATATTAAAGCCTGTCTTTTCACTTCTCTTTGGACATAATGTGACTTGATATCACATCATCATCCAACAAAGAATTCCAGGATGGCAATGGAAATAGCTTGCACAAGCATGTGGGGACACTGAAACCCCTAAGTACCTCAGGGGCTCTGCAGCTGAAGGAAAAACACAAGCTCCCAGAACAAACGGTGTTCACAGCCAAAGTGAGAGGAAGAGGCTGCCTTGTGGTGACATCTCCCAGAGTCACAAGGTGTCATTCACACAGATATCAAGAGGCCTTGAAAAACCTTCCTGCTGTGACTGGGTGGACCTCTCATCTTTCAAGATTCATCCATGACCTTTTGGAACCCAAATCATTTGGAGTTGCCGGCATTTGCCAAGGTACCTGTGATACAGCAAGAGCTGGAGCCAGGGCCAGACAATACAGGCACGCATGGTCAGGGGTCCTGTCACTGCTTTGAGACCTGCCAACATATATCTGGTCTGCCAGATTCCAGTGGAATATCAGGCAGCCTAACTCACCTCCTCATCTCACTGAATACTACTACAGAGGGTATTTAAGGTGTCACAAAGCCCCCTCAAGAGAGGGGGAAAAAAAATCATCCCATACTTGGGGATAGGGAAGGAAAAAGGAGGATTACATTTTTGAGGGTTTATCTCTCACCACCGTACCTATGTAATTGGTCTGCCCTGTGAGGTGTAGCACATGTCTATAGCTTCCATGTATCTGCAAAAATGGGCAGTTGTGTGATGGACCTTGAAAGGAAAAACTGCTCAGTTCATGTTGCTTAAACTAGATCAGTACTGAAGCAGTCTATCGTTTTACTTAATGACATGTAATCACTGCCAATCTGTCTACTCAATACTCAGGATCGATCAATATAATGTATAAACCATGAAACCAGACCCTTAAAAAATGTTACTGTAGACAAACAGATTTTACAACATCCTTTTATAACTAGTGCAAACTTTTGAATCCCGCATTCCCAAGTAGGATCCCACATCACGCAAGGCATGTGCAAGTTCCCCTTCTTCTGTGGGAGCTGTGAGTGCTTGGGATTTAGGTGCACCCTTACCTCTCCCTACAGCCCATTAGTGCCTGTGTCCATGCAAAAGCCCCCAACGAGGCCACACATCTGTAGACCTTGTACCAGGCTGCTCAGGGCTACTCTGGGGATGCAGTACTCTCTGGAATGGGCTGGGGTCACAATGTCCCAGGGACAGCTGCTCATAGAGTACATCCAAGTTGCTCTCCTATCACTTACAAGTATGAGCTATTTTAGGATGGTGCATATGTAAAGTGGCTTAATATGGGTATTTTTTCTGACTTGTTTCTTTCAATTAGTTAACAAGTGTTTGCATGTGTTTGGAGGGTCAAATGGAAAATTTAATAGGAAAAAGCTCACTTGGCTGACACCTGTTAGTGGTCTCTTCTTGTCTCTGGCTAAGAGTGCAGTGTGCATGTGAGAGGAAGAATTCATGTGGGAGAGAAAGAATATGTTTCTTTTACAGTACAGAGGGGATAATCTAAATCATAGTTGTATTTTCAGTGTCTGGAAGAGAAGACGCTTATTTCACTTACAATTCTTCTTTCACACGAATGTAAATACTTAATTCCTCAAAAGCTTAGTGCCAGTTTCTTAAATGCTACTATTAATAAAAAGGTATTTTCCTCCAAGTGGGTTGTTTAATCTTTACTGGGAAATTGGATGGATGGAATACAGAAAATAGTAGGGTAATGATTTTAAAATAGTCCCATCAAACCAGCTATTGCCTTGAGGTGTTATAAATAAATGAAAATGGTCTGAGTATAATGATTATGTGTACTCTCATCTTACTGTAACTGCTAAAGGTTCCTCTGACTCAAAATTACACTTGTATTTACCTGTGCTCTTCTTAAAACCCTCTTTGGCCCTTGACTCAAGAAAGCAAATAAATGCACATTTACAGGAAAGCAGACACTTAAAAAGACCAGAGCAGGCTTACAGAGAAGCAGGCCCAAAGCAGGGAAATTTTACGAACAGGAGGAAAAGGGAAGGGGCTTTATTAACAGTAGCAATAACACACTAGGGGCACATGACAGACTTCAGGTGAAACATGTTGATCCCCATATTTCCAAGATCATGCTCCACAGTGAAGTCCCACAGCAAAATCTGTTTTCCCACACACATAGTGCTGAACAAAAGTGGGAAGGGGCACTGTTAGAAGTACCATGTTTCTCGAGTCATTAAGCCAAATCTACCTTTTAGCTCTCCAAGGGGATGGTTACAGATGCAGCGCATGGAGTGGTGTTCTGCTGCTTCTGGTGCTGTTCTGGGCCCAGGGGCTGGGGCCTGTGTTGAATAGCACTTGCAATAGGCATCTCTGGAAGCCAAGATGCAATCACTTTGTTAAATTAGAGCTAATTTCCTCCACTGTTAAAGACAATGTACACGATCACTGCCACCAAATGATTATATTTAACGTGAAAGGACGCAGAGGGAATGTCAATTCTGTTGGTCTATATTCAGTCACAGCTGTGAGGGATTAAGGGTTGTTTAACAATCTTTTAAATGCCTGCCAACTGCTGCCAATTATTACAACCAAGAGGTGCTTATCATTCCAGGCATTATTCAAGATATTGGAAATTACACAGCTACAGGTGGCCACATTGCTCATACAAAAAGAATGTGTGGGAAGTTTGGGAGAAAGGATTTGGGCTTCTTCCATCCTTTTGCAGTATATTCATTGCCAGAAGCCTTTTCACCTGTATCTTCAAGCATCTCCACAGAAGTAAATTTCAACCCATATCACTCAGTTGCTAGACCCAGCAATCCTGTCAAGCCTTAGAATTTAGCCTGGAAAAATCTACACAGAAAGTGAAGAGCAAACATTAGGGTTCCTTTCCCTTAACTCCTATGTATATTTCCATGTATGTGTGTTCATGCATTGGGCTGCAGCACTGCTGTATTTTCCTCAGAACTTGTTTACCAAAATGTGTGGTTTTCAAGCAGACTATCACTTTTCTTTGCAAAACTATGTTTCAGCAATAGAAATTAAGTTTCTTATTTTCAGCCAGATGAAGTGAAAATTGGTAGTTTTGCAAAGTAGATTAGAGAAGTAAAGATATACAGCGCTGGAGTGGCTGGCACTGCTGGGTAGGAATTACAGGGTCCATGTGAAGTCAAACACCAGACTTCAGCATTCAAAAGAGTTCCCATTTCAACCCTCTCTTTTCACTGGGTTTGTACTTTCCATGACAAGCCGGATTTTCAGGTGATGATGTTCTTCCACTTCATTGTTAGCTGACAGGTGTGTCTTTATGAAAACATTTGAGGAAAATCTGTTCAATTTTCTGTGCTCAGGGAGCAGGGCCTTAGTCACTCATCTTTCTGGGTTTTGTGTCACTTCCTGCAGCAGGATGAAAAGAACTCCCCTTGGCACGAAAGAAACCATCGTTTCTTTCCCTCCCTACCCAAAAATAATTAAAAAGCTCCTAAATCCAAAACTTGAGTTGTCTGTTGTGAGGTTGCATAAGATGCACATCCATGTTCAGCTTGCAGAGAATTGGTTAAATAATAAAGTTTGAAAGACTTAAATGTCACTCACGGTCAATCAGCATCAACCAGGTATTTCAGCAGACCTAATCGACCTTTTGTGACACCACAATGAATATATGCTCTGCCCAAAATAGCTGCCTCTGGGACAATTTGCATGAGAGATACAGACACATTCACATCAATCTGAGCAGCTTCAGACAGAGAAGCTTAAAAGCTCAAGTGGTGAAATTTCTAATAACACATCTCAGCTCCCTGCACCCAGCTTTTCCATTAATATTCCCACATTCTCTCCTCTTTAAATAGGAACATTAAGTGCAGATAAATAAAACATTAGGTTGATAAAATTACTTATATTGTGGTAGCAGCTGGAGGCCCTGATAAATGCCTCACGATTCTAGGTCCTGTATGAACAGGCAGCACAGAGACAGTGCTGGCTCCAGAGGCACAAAGCTGAAGTTTTTGACAGGATACAGGCAGACAACAGTAGTGAGGTGTAGAAAGAGACAGAAACCAGGCAGTTGTATTTGCTTCGATTAGTAAACAGCAAACACTTCAGGAGTTTTCACTTTATGTTCTTTACTTGTGCAAATAGACATAAAGTGTTATCTATTGCACTGTATATTGTAATTGAAGGTTCTTTGAGCATGTTTCGTATTATAAAAAACGACTTTTCAGAATGACAGCCTGGGTGCCAGAAGCTTGTTACTACTTTGGACTCCTGCTTGTGATTTGTCAGTAGGGGAAGTTTATAAGCATGGCTGTTCAGAAAGGTTATTAACATAACCTTTGGATTGTGTTTTTAATTATCCAAGCTGGGAAGTCAGTGAAAGAATTGTCACAGTAACAGGGGTCACAGCATCACAGCAAGGGGCACCATTTCAAGTGTTCCAGGATGCTGTGATCACACAGGCAGTCCCAGTCACAAAGTCTGACAAATTGTACGTGTAATTCCTGGTTCTGTTGGAAAACACGGACGAAAAAGAGAATATTTGTTTTTGACAGAACTTAATACTCCTGGCTGGAGCATTCCAGTCTTTATGACCTCTCTTAACTGCATAAGTTGCATGAGGAGCTTTCCATTATATAGCCACTGAAAGGAATATATATAGGCTCATGATTGGAGCAGAGGAGAAATTATCTATCCTTTTGTGTAGCAGAGACATTTCTAGAAACAAACTAAATGGAGTAATGTGTTGCAAGTACTGACACCTGACAATTATGACACCAGGCTGGGAGGGGTGGCTGACACGCCAGAAGGCTGTGCTGCCATCCAGCGAGACCTGGATAGGCTGGAGAGTTGGGCAGAGAAAAATTTAATGAAATATAACAATGGCAAATGCAGAGTCTTGCATCTGAGCAGGAACAACCCCAGGTTCCAGTATAAGTTGCGGAATGATCCATTAGAGAGCAGTGCAGGGGAGAGGGACCTGGGGATCCTGGTGGACAGCAGGATGACCATGAGCCAGCACTGTGCCCTTGTGGCCAAGAAGGCCAATGGCATCCTGGGGTGTGTTAGAAGGGGGGTGGTTAATAGGTCAAGAGAGGTTCTCCTTCCCCTCTACTCTGACCTGGTGAGACCACACCTGGAATATTGTGTCCAGTTCTGGGCCCCTCAGTTCAAGAAGGACAGGGAACTGCTGGAGAGAGTCCAGCGTAAGGCAACAAAGATGATTAAGGGAGTGGAGCATCTCCCTTATGAAGAAAGACTGAGGCAGCTGGGTCTCTTTAGCTTGGAGGAGACTGAGGGGTGACCTTATTAATGTTTATAAATATACAAAGGGTGAGTGTCACGAGAATGGAGCCAGGCTCTTCTTGGTGACAAACAATGATAGGACAAGGGGCAATGGGTTTAAACTGGAACATAAGAGGTTCCACTTAAGCTTGAGTAGAAATTTCTCAGTGAGGGTGACAGAGCACTGGAACAGGCTGCCCAGGGAGGTTGTGGAGTCTCCTACTCTGGAGACATTCAAAACTGGCCTGGACACGTTCCTGTGTAGCCTCATCTAGGTGTCCCTGCTCCAGCAGGGGGATTGGACTAGATGATCTTTCGAGGTCCCTTCCAATACCTAGCATTCTCTGATACTATGAATTAATGTTCCTATTTGTCCAATATTAACTTGCAAATAAAATTGCATCAATCTTTGGCCTGTTTTCTTAAATAAAAGAAACCTCCTTGACTACTCTGCCAGTCCATTAATTTCCAAAAATTTCAGAGCCATTTTCTCTAAGTGCATCCAACTGTGAAAGAAAAGGGAGGTCTCAGTTATGTTTTGAATCTGCAAGCTTCAGAAAAATACATGCCCTAAAAGATCTTCTCAGTGTCGCCTATGAGCAAAACTGCCACGTGAGTCCCACGTACAGAAATGCATCCTTATCCATGTCCTCCAGGGCAACAAAGACTTCAGCTGGAGCTTTCATCTTGTTAAATTCCTGGAAATCCAGTCACGAGACACAAATCAATGAAAACCCAGGCTTTGTTACCCCTACTGCTCACAGAGTCAACTTGATTTTTAATATGAGGATCAAAAAAAGCTATTAAAAGCCTAACTTTATACTCCAAAATTGGTTCTTTTCTGTGCTGTGTGAAAATTTGCATGTGGTTATGCTAATCTGGGCTTCCCAGTATGGGAGCTGAATATCCTGCTTAATGGCAACCGTACTTAAGAAAAACGCTCTGAATGGGATCTCCTCAGTGCCAAACTCTTTTGAAAAAATGTAGACTTTTATTTTGGGAACCTAATAAAGACTTAGAAGCCCAACTACAGGAACTTCTTTGTGCAGATCTTTGTCCATCATGTGTCAGTTATAGCTGTACCCCGAGGCTCTGTGCTTGTGCTGTCAGGGTATTGTAAGTAGGCACTGCGTGTGGCTGTTCATGCACGGTTTCCTTGATGTAATTCCTCCAGAAAGAATTTTAGGGCTTGGTTATAAGAAAATACAAGTGCTCTAGAGAAACATGTCCACCCCAGGGCAATCTGCTGCACTTTTGCCCCATGGAGCTTAAAGCATGGGGTCTGCAAGGACCTTGCTTCCCAATGCTGTGACTCCTGTACCGGGCAAACAGGACACGGCATGAACTTGCTCAACCCTGTCAGCTGGATTTCACTTTTGCACACAGGCATTTCTGGACTGACCTCTCTGCCTTAGCTTGCCCCAAAGCAGAGAGTGGCAGCTGAGCTACTGAACTGCCACGAAGGACATCTGAGAGAAACCAGCCCTTTTCCCCTATGCTTCTGTCTGACCACAGCAACACTCACTATTTCAAGTGATACTGCGAAGTTTGTCACTTTAACGTATTGCGTCCTCTTTAAGTTGCAGTAAGAGAAAATGATGCTATTATGATAAGCCTATCCATTAAAAGAGCAGTAGAAAGGTCACTCTGGAAAACTAAAAAAAAAAATTTATTTTACCTTTTCAGATGAGTTAAATTGTGATTCTGAAATATCAATAGAAAGCTGAGCCACAGATAAAGCATTAGAGCAGGTCCATTCCTTAGCTCGTTGCTGATGTTGCAAACAATTCTTTAGGGTATAAAGCATTTTGTAGGGTGTATCCCCTTCCTGTCAGCAAAACTAATCCTCTCTCTAACTTGGTGCATATTACAACAACAATTTTTGGTTTTGGGGTGGCAGAACAGCTGGGATCAGCCCGCTGATTTCTTAAGATCCTGTTGAAACCTTGTGATGCTGCTGACAGGAGACATCACGAGTGAAGTGTTTTGTGCCTCACCTGGTTTGCAAGCTCTCCTATTTAAGCAGTGCTGTGACATGGGTTAAGAAATTACAGCACCTCCAGCTCTCATAGTATGTTTGTGAAAAGTCACCTCACAAAGTAAGGAGCAACCTGAATGCTCTGTGAGTTTTGCAGACATGCAACAATGGTGTAGAGCACTGTAAGGATCTGTGCCACACCAGCAGACACTGGGAAGTGTCATTTTAGAGTCATTGCACCCAAAACTGCCAAGAACTGCTGCACTGAAGAAGGAAAGTTCTAATTCTAAACCAGTACTGAAGCCTGCTCAGCCTTGAAAGTCAGCTGTGTCAGAAGAGAGCAATAAGCTTGGAAAGGGGACAGAAAATATTGAGATATCTGCTACTTGCAATTCTCTTATAAATAATGGGGAATGGGGAGAGTGAAGTCCTGCCCTGGCAATAAATCTTGAATCGTAGATGTATAAAAAAGATGGAAAGTAATAAGGGAAAAGCAATATTTGCAAGCACAGTATACTAAAGAGGGAAAAATAGCGGTAAAGGAAAGGAGAAAAAAAGTAATTTTATATAATCAAGATTAACTCCAAAGTTTTGATCTGGCAGTTCTCCAAGTTCCTAATATGCCAAGCCTTGGTCTTTCTTGAAAATCAATTTAGAAACTAACTCCTTGTTTAAATATGGCATGAAAATGGACTGCAACAAGTGGAGAAGCCACCGTATTTCATATCTTGCGCAGATATCCAGTCCAAATTGTAGTCATGCTCCTTAGAAGAAGGTTGTCCAATATGCCTTTCATTAAGGTACTGCTAACAATCTAACATAAAGTCAAATTCAGCAAGTATTTTCTTCTCCCCATAGGGTTCTCAGGAATTTAACAGGAAAATAATGTATAGAAAGTCAATGTAGATTAGAGCGCAGGACCAGAGAGGCCTTGAACCAGTAAGACTAGGGACGGTAGGAGACCTAAGTATTACAAGTTGTGTCTTGAGAGGGGGTATTGGTGCCTGTGATACCAGGCAATGTGTCTCTCAATGAGCTAAGGTCATTGGTCTCAAGGTGTCCCAGTGCTAAGGTCCAAATATGATGGTGGTGATATCTCTCTTATTTCTCTCCCTCTCAACATTTAGGAAAACAGGAGACAAATCAGCTCACAAAGGCACTTCCAAGAGATATTTTCCCTAAAATAGAGCTTCCACTTTGAAGGACTCAAAGCCTTAACTGGAAGATGGCTCTCACCAGAGAGCACTTTGTATTGAGAAAGGTGCAGAATTTCTAATATACATTCCTGGTGGAGGGATGCTGTAACTCAGCTGACACACAACAGATTACAGTATGTTGTTCCAGGCTGTTCCAGCACAAAATTAGATCTGTCTGTCACATTAATTAATTGCTTTCCTACAGGTGAAACAACTTTGTCACTTGGTTTTGAGTAAGTTTCATCAGATGTATTCTTCCACATCACTGTCTCCATGGCAAAGTCTGAGCCGTTCTGCAGTTTCTCTGCTCAGCAGGACACACCATGAAGTCCTTTCTTTATCACAATCTCAGTGAAACTGGCAACTGAGAGCAGCTGATGCTGAAGCAACAACTGCAAGCAGACAAAGCTAAGTTACCACATTTTTTCTTTCCTTGCTCATCATTCATGTGAATGACTGTTTCCAGAAGTCAGAGAAGAAAAATAAATTATATAAAGGCAGAGAGAATGAAACAGAGGAGTAAAGAGAACAAGATTTACAGTTTGGAAGGAACAGCCCCAGGTTCTGATATAAGCTGGGGAATGACTTGTTAGAGAGCAGTGTAGGGGAAAGGGACCTGCAGGTCCTAGTGGACAGCAGGATGACAGTGAGCCAGCACCGTGCCCCTGTGGCCAGGAAGGCCAATGGCATCCTGGGGTGTATTAAAAGAGGGGTGGTTAGTAGGTCGAGAGAGGTTCTCCTTCCCCTCTACTCTGATCTGGTGAGACCACATCTGGAATATTGTGTCCAGTTCTGGGCCCCTCAGTTCAACAAGGACAGGGAACTGCTGGAAAGAGTCCAGCGCAGGGCAACAAAGATGATGAAGGGAGTGGAGCATCTCCCTTATGAGGAAAGGCTGAGGGAGCTGGGTCTCTCTAGTTTGGAGGAGACTGAGGGGTGACCTTATTAATGTTTACAAATATATAAAGGGTGAGTGTCATGAGGATGGAGCCAGTCTTTTCTTGGTGACAACCAACAGTAGGACAAGGGGCAATGGGTTCAAACTGGAACACAGAAGGTTCCACTTAAATATGAGAAGAAACTTCTTCTCAGTGAGGGTGACAGAGCACTGGAACAGGCTGCCCAGGAAGGTTATGGAGTCTCCTTCTCTGCAGACATTCAAAACCCACCTGGACACATTCCCGTGTAACCTCATCTAGGTGTTCCTGCTCTGGCAGGGGGATTGGACTAGATGATCTTCTGAGGTCCCTTCCAGTCCCTAACATCCTGTGATTCTGTGATAGTTTTTATTCGAAGGAGATGACTAGTTGAAAACTCCTCTCTGCCATGTTTCACACTCATTTGCTTTAAAGAAAGATATAAAGCGAATATAAGCTATTTTACGAGCACTAGGCTGACAGGGCTGAAAGCCAAGGGCTTCTCTTTAACCCCTTAATGCAGAACAGGCTGTGGCTCTGCAGACTGTCCCTTGTTCTGCTGAATCATCTTTCCAGGTCCACCTCCTGTACCTCAGGTACCACCCATAATGTTTAGTGATGGATTAAAAATATAGGGTTTGGCTGCTGTAGAATTTGTGTCTAGTTGACAGCTTCTCTTTTCCCTGGCCTTTTCTATTTCAACAGTGGCTGTTAAGATCATTTGTGGTGTTAGTAAATATAAAACTTCAAAAGAATGAGATGTAGGGTTTTTCTTGACAGTTCTTCAATAAAAAATTTCCTTTCAAAAACTCAGCATACCATCTTGTTCATTGCATCTTCTGAATAGGAGGATGGTATCAGTATTCCCAAGATTTAAAATGAAAATAGACTTTTTCAACTCAAAAACATCCATGTGGGTCCACATTAGTCCTCTAGGCTGGGCTCAGATGGACCCAATTCCCATTTACCACTAGGAAGATGCAACTGACATAATGTATCACCAGCTCCTACCAAATCAGAGATCAAGATGATGAGATGTCTGAGATGTCATTTCTGTAGGAAACTCAGTCTAAAATGAGAATGAGGGAGCAGGAGGCACCTGAACTACAACTTCAGTAGCATTTCATATAGAAAATGTTTGAATTTTCAGAAAAAAATATATAGTGTCTTGATTCATTGGAATGTGAAGCACTAAATCTCTACATCTTTTTGACAAAGTGGACTAGTTTGTATCCATGTTGAAATTTTCTGTGCTGTGTTCTTGTCCTGGTTTTGTTAAAAAACAAGTTTCTCTCTCAGTGAATTTGCCTGTCAGCTAAAGCCTTCATATTAACTGCATTTTCCTGGAGAACCAGACACATGTTTTGGTAAACCTAGCAATGGAATGCAAACTTATTGATAAGCACAGATGGACATCTCGCGAGAGGGGCGACAAGAAGAGAGCAAGAAACTGACCAACTATGTATAACATTCCATTCACGTGAATACTTCATATAAAAGTGGGAGATCACGAGGATCTCGTGCCTTTTAGTGCTTTTCCCTTTTCCCTTCTGCTTATGGCCGACATTAGAAGAGGACCTTGCTACTCGTCCCTGCGAACTGAGGCCTAGTGAGAAACTGAATCCAGCTCCGATTGGCTGCAGAGTCTAATCCAGGACTTTGGGTGCCGGCTCTGCAGTTGCTGAGACTTTCAAGATTGGTTTTGTATATTTTGTATTATTTTCTCTATTCTTATTAGTAGCATTAGTAAAACATCTTTAATTTTTTTCCAACTCTCTTCACTCTGTGCTTCTTTTCCTTCCAATCGCCTCTCCTTAGTGAAAAGGGGGGAGAGGGAGGGGGAAGTGTGGGGGGAGAGGGGGTTAACAATACATCTGCCAGGGTTTTATTGTCACCCCGCAATCTTAACCCTCGACAGTTCTTTGCTGGCAAAAGGCAAAAACTGTCAATAAGTAGCTAGCAGTTTAAACTGGCCAAAGCAGACAGCTGATTTTTGTCTCCTTAAGAAAGTTGCCATTGAAACTGGTATGAATAAGTACCATGCTCAATAAAAGGACACTTTTTCTTCAAAAGATAACCTGTCATGTAACAGATGCAAGAGACTTCATCTAGGAATACCTATCTGGGCAATTTGCATAGAGCTTTTTTGGCAGTAAATGGTAATTCCAAACATTTCACTTTTGGCTTCTTATCCTTCATGCTTTAATCCTCACCCACATGCATGTGGTCATACACACACTCGTAAACTTTCCTCAGATGTGGACGCGCTTTAATCTTGGGCCTGATTCACTTCCCAGCATGAAACTGATTTTAAAAAATCAGGGATGCAGAGACTGTGAATGGAATGAGAGAGTCAGGCTTTTGTCATTATTAAAGTGCCTTGGCTTCAGTTCATAACAAGTCTTTGCTTTTAAGGAACAGTGCCCAAGCCAAGAGCTCTGAAGCTGGGTTTCCTTTTGCATTCTTCCATGATCATCGAGCACAAGTGGTAAGCTTGATCTGCCATAGACCTGAGGTAGGAGTAGGCTCTTCCTCTAAAGATCAAATAAAAACGGGCAGAGCTCCCAGCTATGCCTCCACTGTTCTCTCTCCTGGGCCCAGTGTTAGATGAAGGAGGGGACCTGGGACTCATTTTCAGAATGAGCTCATTGTCCACATGTTCAATGACTGTGCAACCTTCTCTACTTGTCCCAAGTGTGATATTGGTGAGGGATCACACAAGGATGCAACAACTTGCAGGGTCAACATCTGTGATAAAAGGTCGAATCCCAAAAGCCCATACCACAAGGCAGTTTGGAAAGCTGATAAGGAAAAGGCCCGGGTTGCCTACCTCTGGAGCAGAGACCAGTGCATGGGATATTCCCTGTTCTAAGTATGTCAAAATCATTGCATTAGCATGCTCACTTTTCCTTCCATACTTTCTTCTGGTGCAGTGAGCCCCTCAGACACAACTTGACTTGGTACCAATGGAAGAAGAGGTGAATCTATCACTTTACCATCTGTCTCAATCCAGAAGAGCCTGGAGCCTGGTGGTTGGACCTGTCTCAGGAAAAAAAGGTTCAATTCCCATCTCTGTTCAAGTTCCTCACTCTAAGGAATCCAGTGAGGTTGAAAAGGTTATGGAAAGGTTACCTGCAGTGGAACAGATGCAGAGAGAGGGGAAAATTTTAGGATGTGTCTGTCCCCAGCATTACCTGAGACCTAAGTCTAAGTCTCAGCAGCCTGGGTTTAGCTGACATCGTGGACAGCAAGCCAGGTTTTCCATTTTGAATTGCCTCTTTCTCTGCACATGCCATTTCAGATTAAGGGTCAGATGCCTAAAGGTTAGTCTTTTCATGACTCTGGGTCCAGATTTGTGTCCTTGAATCCTTCTATACAAAATACAGGGTATAATGATGCTTTTGTCCTTTTTTTTTACACGAGAACACCTTGTTTCAAAATTTATTCGGTGCACAACGAATGAAGTAGAATATTACAAATCATGAAACTCCAAATTCAGATGGAGGCTTTTTCAGCTTCAGAACTACGCAGTCAGGCAGCAAGCAAGCACTGGGCAAAGGGGTACCTACATATAATGTCTTTGTTCATTTGTTCCCATGAACCAGTAATTAGGACCCTTGAATAAATTGCACCAGAATTATGAGTCACCAGCATAGCACAACAATGCAGACATCATCTATGAGAAATTTGCTTGCTCTGTGGCAAGCTGAATTAAACAAGATGAAACACTGGGGAGGCATTCTTGCTTTGTAGCTTTTGTTTAAAGTGAGGTTATGCAGAGGAAAGTGGTCATAAAAGTGGCACTTCATGCACTAGGTCTCCCCGCCTTAACGGCAGCCCTTATTTTTACTGACACAAATAAAATCTTACTAGTGTCAGCACTGTAGTCAGGCAAAAGTGAGCTCTGTTCCATGTTGCCACATCCATCATGAAAACACACCCCCCTCCTCCTTTCTGACTCCAGAATCATTGTTGTTAGTGGTGATGTATGAAACAGAAAGAACATAACTTGATTGTGAGAAATTGCTTTGAACTCATATTTGCTAGCAGGTGAAAGGCTTATTTTTGAGTTTTAAATGAAGCATGTTTGATATGGAAGTCACTGAGAGGGAATAAATAAGGAATGCTAAGAATTCATTTTACAGACTCTTTTTTCAGACTATAACCATACTTTAAAAAGGAAAACGGGCTGAATTTAAGCCTGATGAAAGGCTCTGGACTGACAGTTCTTTGCAATAATGTTCTTGAGACACTGTACTCATAATTTCTGCTACAGTGGGAGTTTCTTGCTAATTATGAGTCAGTTTGAGGGCTGTGTTTCCCCTCCCTTCAGGCTCCTAGCTCATGTCAGAATGCCATCCTCAGCACCATGACGCCCAGAAGTGGCGGTAGGCAAGGCCAAATGACTGTAAATGGGCGTTAACCTAACTGTCATGTTCACTTGTGGTGTAGGGACTCCGTGTGATGACAACAGCAATCTGTGCCTCTCCAAAATGACCATTTGAGCTGACAAATGTGCTCAGTGTTAAGGCAAGCACATGCTTTGCTCTGAACAGCAACCCATTGCTAGTCAGCTCGTTGTTCCAGCAACTATATGCTGGGAGAATCAGGGCAATCACTGCGTTTTCATCCATCTTCTGTCCTGACTGGTTTCTTCAGAATGAAAGGACTGAAGGAGCTGAAATGGTGGAATTTTGAATACCTCTGTCTACAAAGAAACTAACCTGAGATAATCAACTTGATCAGGACTAATACTGTAATGATTTATGATCACCTGGTCCCCAGCTTGTCAGGTCTACTGGGGGAAAAGGGAACAAACCCAAAGCTTCACAGAGTTTACAGTGAGTAGCCTCTCCGAGAATGATGTTGCTGCCAATCCTCATGGGTGAGCTGAAGGACAACTGAGCTTTCTGACTACTTGGAGATGATCTCTGCCTGCATGAGTCATGCAGGTGACATCCTTTGCCTTAGCAGAAAGGACACCATGCATCTGAGAATCAGCAAGATGTTACTAGCAGAACAAGCACAAGCTCACACACTAAAATGCATGCCTGTGTGAGAAAGGGAACCAGATTTTTTGGTAAAATTTGCTTTGATTAGATGACTGAATTTTTTTAAAATGGAATTTCTATTATCTCCATGTAAACTTGCAGTATTTCTTTTCTCCTCAGATCTCTTGTCCCAAGGAAGCGTCAGTGATGATGTCACAACCACACGATCCCAAACTCAACTCTGCAGAACAAAAGTTATAAAGGAAAATTTTTGTTTGGATCCCAATACCTCTTCTCCCTATTTATTTTTCTGAAACTTGGAGGTGCAGAGGCACACACCTGTATACCAAATGATCACATTAGCCTTGTTTCCTCTGGAAATCAGACTAAAATGTGTTTCTAGTATGGGGCATTCCCTCTACCCTGCAAACCACTACAAGTCACTTCCAGATGTCGCAGTGAAGGATTGTGACCTGAGGACAGACACATGCCCAAAATTCCACCACATCCTGTGTGGCTTCATTGTTCTGACTGCTGTTAGATGAAACAGTGGTGGCACAGTGCTCTTGCATGCATGCACACACTCTTGTCGAAGTTAAAAAGGGACATGCTCCTGAGGGAACTATCAAAGGTGCGGGGAATGTGCTTCTCCAAGACAGGCAGCCAGCCAGGCCATCTGGGACTTAGTTCTTCTGACCCTTCTGATGTAATTATATGTTGGTGCATTGTATTGCTCTTTTTACTTCCTTTCTTTTTTTCCCCAAGGTTTAACAAATACTCCTTGTGACTTTTGGATGAGAGATGTTTTGCTTGTTCTCTGCTAGTCTGAGGAAGTATAATTTTAATGCTTTTTCACATTTTGGATACTGGTGGGGGAAAAAATTAACTCTTCCCTTTTTCCCCAAGATTTATATGGCTTGTCTCCTCTGAGTTCTAGCTGTGCATCATGCCTCTCATTTTCCAGCTCTAGTTTATGACCACTGAGTCTGTTTGGCAAGTGTACACCTTACATTTGTATATTATAGCACACAGAGGTTTGCTAGTGTTATGAATCTGTATGGGGATCTGTAGCATCCTACAGTCTTTTACGCTGTTTAATGGGCTCTTCCCAAAGATTTCCATTTTTGTCTGCTGCCTGGGCACCACAAGTGTTTTTCAGATTTGTTGATACTCTGACACACTGTGCAACGCTGGCGTGGAAGTGGATAGGTAATGTCTTGTTTAGATGTAGCCCTTATTACTGTAGTCCAATGATCCCCAAAGATCAACTGCTGTGAGACTTTGCATGTGGCTTTAGAAGGTGAAAAATTGAGGCTAATAGGGAAGAAGGAAGTACAGTTATGCCTAGGGTATGCTCAGAGTTAGTGTAACGCCACCAGGCAGAGGGTCCTGCTCTAGAGCTTTGAGATGAAGAAAACATCTGCTGCTCTCCTCTCTCCTTTACATGGTAGCCTGAACATTTTTTTTTCATTCAATATATTCAGTATCTCAGGAGACGTTTGAAAGTGCAAGTGTTCCAGCAGTTTAACACTATCTCAGAACTTCTTGGAGATTCCACAGGGGACTTAAGAATATACAGGCTGTTTTCTTCATAAAATCACACTGATAAGACCTTGTTCCTGTTTGTAAACTATGACTGAATTATCCTGGCTTTCAACAGGCAGACAGGATGAATCCTCCGACAGTGGTTGTCTTTAAGAGCAAAAGGTAGGGTATTTGGTTTTAGGGCAAGCACTGTTCCAGATTAGCTAGCAAGTTGCTCATAGCTAGATGAATGATGTTTGAGTTGAAATTACTTGTTGATCTTAATTTTTTAATAAGCTTTTTTATTTCCATTTTTATCTTACTTGTGTTTTCTGCTATTGCATTCAAATACCATCCCACCTCTGCCCACTAGTTGGACTTCCTAGCAGAAAGAAGGACCAGATGGTGTCTAGTAAAGAAAGTCTGTGAAGGGAAAAATAACTTCTGCCTTTTGCAGTGCGTGGTGGGGAGGTTAACACTTTTGTTAATGGTATCTCTAAGGTGAAGATGTTATCGCTGATTCATTTTTTAGGAAGGAAACTGATTTGGCTTTTATTAATTATGTTGTTAGCGGTCACAAACGGTTTCATTCTTTTCTGGAGTAATAGATTAGGGGAACAGGTTTTTGAAGGAAAAGGACAGGATAGTCTGCTCATGTAGCTGTTAATACAAGTATCTCTGCAATTACTTTGCTTGAGAGTATCTCTGCTTGCATATATTGGGCAAATTAGTCTGTTACACTGTATTTCTGAAACATGTTAGGGCTAGAGGTTTAGAATAAATAAACCCAGTGTTTATTCAGATCCATGTTTCAAGAGCTCATTTGAGATGTTGCCGACATCACATAATTTTCAGAGTTTTAATTTGTAGATGTTGCCCTTTTGTTCCTGTAATACATCAGCAGTGTCGAAAAAGACATGACAGTCATTACTGGTCTTTTCAAGTTTGCTCTTTTGTCACAAAGCTGGATATTTTTCTTTTGTGTAGAAATTCTTGCTTCACATAAGTCCTTCAGGTATTCTGTCTAGATTTGACCATTCTGGATCTTTCTTCATTTAAACTTTCTACAGCTCATACTAATTTATGCTGCTGCTGCTTGTTCAGTGTTGCTAGTTAGATGATACAGGGTTGTATGTAATTACACTTTTGGAAAAAATATTCAGCTAGAATATAATTGCTTAAATTGGATTTGGGGCAACGTGTTAAGCCATTTCTTTTCACACACACAAAAAGGTATTCTCAGTAACAATATATTTTTCATTGAAAATAGAAGAGTTGGCAGACATTACTGAGTCATATACACTATAAAAACAGCTACAAGACCTGTTTTTTACACTTCTATGCAGTGATTTTTAAAGTTCCTGACTTGAACAAGATTAAAAGGGTAAGAAAGGTTTTCAAAAATCACAGAAGACTTTTCAGCTGGAGATGCAATACTTGTGGTTGCTGTTTAAACTAGCAGATTGTTTTTAGTTGTGAATATGTTTTTACCTTGTAACCAGTTTAATGAAGAAAAGGTCATAAAAATGTGTGTCCTCTGCTTTGTGCCATCTCCAAGACTGGTTCTTCTCTTTTTCTAGGAAGTTGCTCATGGCTCACGTTCTTCCTGATTTTTCTGTTTATAAAATTGTGCTGTGAGAAAACAACAAATGTCAGGAAAACACATTAACAAATGACAGATGTGCAAACAAGTAGTAAAACAACATATTGTAAACTGCTCTGACAACTATCTTCAACAGGTATTTGCAAAAGACGTTTGCAGCTTAGATTAATGTTGCTCAGATGGTGGTCCAAATTTCAAATCTGGCACTAAATAATTGTGTCTGGGTCATTGCCTTTATTTTCCTCCATCCTGCACTACCATGCCCAAGAAAAGGGGGGAGATGGCCTTCACATGATTTCAGAAATAGTTCCTGAATTGGTGACAGGCTCAAAAACTTGTAAAGGACAGATCATGGGTAATTCCAGTGCGCAAATCAAGCAAATGTTTTCTGTGTTCTTGCAGGAATCTGAGGGAAGTTCACACTGACAGTAGGACTATTTGTAAGTTTTAGCTGAGTTGAATCATACTTGGATAATAATAAATTTAAGATTTAAAGCTCTGTCCAGGAAAGACATGGACCTGTTGGAGAGGGGCCAGAGGAGGCCACAGAAATTATCAGAGGGCTGGAACAGCTCTGCTGTGAGGACAGGCTGAGAGAGTTGGGGTTGTTCAGCCTGGAGAAGGCTCTGGTGAGTCCTTATTGTGGCCTTTCAGTGCTTAAAAGGAGCCTGTAAGAGAGATGGGGACAGACTTCTTAGCAGGGCCTGTTAGGATAGGATAAGGGGTAATGGTTTTAAACTAAAAGAAGGGAGATTCAGGCCAGACATGAGGAAGAAATTTTTTACACTGAGGGTGGTGACACACTGGCCCACGTTGCCCAGAGAGGTGGTAGATGCCCCATCCCTGGAGACATTCAAGGCCAGGCTGGACGGGGCTCTGAGCAACCTGATCTAGTTGAAGATGTCCCTGATCATGGTGGGGGGTTGGACCAGATGACCTCTGAAGGTCCCTTCCAAACCAAACTATTTTATGATTCTATGATTTCCAGATTTGCCAAGAAATTCCAGTAGAGGTGAACATAAAGGCCCCAGGAAATGCACACTAAAACATTGCCCAACTTGTTTACATATCTGTATGTTCAGAACTGTGGGAATAACCAGTTACTGCTTCTTATAGCCATGATGACAAAAAAACAGATTCTGAGCAGAATCTGAAAGGCCCCTGCTGTGACGAGATCGTGCATTCGCTGAGGCTGCACTTCACTTGTAGGCTGAAAAGAGCCTGGCCACACCAGGAAAATAAAGCTCAATTGACATTTTCCTGCTGGGACCATTTGCTACCCCTTAGGGCTGCTGAACTCCGGAGTTATTTCTCTCTGATCCTGTAATATCCATCTGTTAATAGTGTGTTTAGCACATTGCACTGGGAACAAGAGGGTGACAGGGTGGTAGTTGAACTGTATATATGAGGAACACAGCAGAAACATGTGCTTCC
Organism: Columba livia; assembly: GCF_036013475.1. Lineage (NCBI taxonomy): Eukaryota > Metazoa > Chordata > Aves > Columbiformes > Columbidae > Columba > Columba livia. The sequence goes on along the minus strand of NC_088602.1, from coordinate 154,604,941 downwards.
TGCTCTCCAGAGCCTGATAACAAAACAAAACAAAAATGCCATTGAGAGCTGTTGTTGTGTTGGAACAAAGCGTAATAAAAGCTCTTCAAAGAGCCATCTGGACTGTGCTAAAGATGCTGCTCCATGCTAAATACCCGTCCTTTGGCAAGCTTGCATTATGATCAACGTCTAGGGTTCTTCGATCTATTCCAGCAGTCTCAGGCAGGAGAGGAGAGCTGCACAAGTTGACAATAACTCTGACGTCCTTGGAGGTTTGATTGCAGACAGTGTTGACAGGCTCGGGCCTGGTGTCAGATGAAAGAGAATGTTCTTCATGCCTTTTTACATATTTATTTTTGCTTATTTTTGGAGGAAGAGCTGTAACTATTTTTTTTTTGTTTGCACGACTTGGTTTGGAAGTGAGGTATGGTCTTGATGAGAGTTTTGCTAACTCCATTGAATGACAGACTACCTCTACTCAGCAGAGCAGTGAAGGTCACACTGATTGCAGTAGAGAAAAGGTTTTACCTCTATTTATAAAGGTCAGCAGAAAGACCAATATTAGTAGGGAATAAATCATCCTATGGTTTTATTTTTCTTTCAGTGATGAAATCCAGTTACTCTATAATCCATGTCTGCTGAAAAGGGACATTTAAAACATCATTGTTCTTTCTCTGTCTTGAAATCAATTGTTTTAAATATTTGTTGGGAGTTCCTATTCCCAACAGCAAAAATAAAATCTTAAACGTTCAGAGTCATTACCCTTTTACCTTGGACTAACCCACCTTTCCCCTGTGTTTGCTGGCAAGCACTCAGTGTTGTGGATCCAGTCCTCAGTGCTTTACAGTTAACTCTCTCATTCCTGCAGCGTGCCTCCTCAGGGTGGAGAACACAAAGCCAAAGGAACTGGACTGTCTGCAATATCCCTACATTACAGCAGTTCTTGTCCTACAAGCAGATTTGTCGAAGCTACTTGCAGCTGATGTAGTCTGTAAGGTTGTCTTTGCCTTTCCAAGGGAAGCTGAATTCAGGACAAAGAAAACTCAGAATAAAGATTCGAGAAAATGTTTGTGTCTTTGAACAACTTATTCCTCGGATGGTTCTTCATGCCTGTCAGATGAAGTTCAGTGTTAGTCCAAGTACAGGTGTGTTGCCTGTGAGGCAGGAGAAGACCTTGGTAGGAATGGTTTATGTTAAGTCTCCTGGATATGTACAGATAGGAGTGAAACATGTACAGTCTCATTTGCTAATTGCGAGAAAAAGAGGATGCAGGTTGCCTCTAAGATCTCTTCCTTGAGTGTATGACACTGACAGAAAGAAAAATCATTTATTTTGTTCTCTTTTTAACTAAGTGAACCTGATCTACAAATCATGCAATTACTGGATTTTTTTTTCCAGACAGAGCTACCCTTAAAGGAAGGTAATATACTTGCAGCCAAGTATTAGTTATGAAAATAACGCAACAAATTAAAAACATTATTAGTATGAGAAGTAATGAACCCAGGGCCTTTATTAGGGCTGTCTGGGATTCAGAAACCCAAAGGGTATTTGCACTAATAGGAGTCACTGACCTGAAAAGATTAGGCATTGCCAGCTAATTATGATGTCCTTATAGCAGGGATTCTTTGCATCAATACTGATTTTTTTTTTTATTTTTTTAGCATAGAGCTTTTGTGAACCATCAGCACTACAATCTGCAAGTGTATAGCTAGTGTCTTTTTTTATTCACTGATATATTACATCCTTGTGCCAATGATAGTAATTGCCTGTATGGGAAAGTAGCATTACGAGAGCACTTAAATGCATTTGTAACCATTTCTAACTCATTGGTAGCTGCTGGAAATGAAAAGAAGGAGCCAGAACCATGTGAGCAGGCAGCTGCTGTTGGCAACTAGTCCCACCTGCTCTGTGGGACAGAGTCTGAGCACCTCTGTGTTAGATCAGGAGGCTAGGTCGCAGCTGCAGCCTATGTTAAAAAAAAATTGCCAGCAGAGCTTTGCCCACTGAGGTGATGCCAGAGGGAAGTCATTAAAAGCTTCGTGCCTGATTTTTTTTATCACTCAGTCGTGTACCTTCAGGTGTCCTGAATCCTTAGTCCAGGCCTTTCTTTTCATGACAATAAAGTGATATTTTCTAAGACCACTGTAATGAATCCTCTCTGGGAGAGCTGGTGAATCTGATAATTAAGAGGACTGCTGTGTTGGAACAGACCAAACAAAGATTTCTCTGGAACAGGTTCCTATCTCCAGTATTGCCCTGTGATGGATGGAAAGAAAATGAGAAATAAGACACATAGAAGGTGATCCTTCATCCTGGCATACCCCTCACTCTTCCAGAGAAAGGAAGTTTGGGAGCTTGAACTGTCGGTTGTTAAAATCCACCATAAATTCACTTTTGATTTGGGTTTGACTCCACCACTGGCAGCAGCTGTTGCCTCTGTTGTCATTCAATTATACAACAGAATGTCAATTTTTATTAAATCTCTTGTTGCATTCTGCAAAGCTCTGCCCTAATCCTAGAACATTTATATAAGCTTTTGTGACGTTGCTGTTCCAGTCTGAATGTCACAGTGCTCCCTCCCTGTGTTAGTCTCACATGCACGCAGGCTGGCACTTCTCCTTTCAGCAGGACTTGCCAGGCTGGTCACACATCCTTGTCACCAGCACCAGGCAATCCTGTCAGCACTTCTGCTGCTGTTAGTGGTTGAAACTCCCTAATAGGAGGACTTCAGACCAAATAGGTTATACGTTGGGTTTTTTTTGGTAGGAACTTCTCTGGAACAAGGCAGATGTATGTGAACACATGCATCTCAGATTCTGCAGCTCACCCTCAGAAGCCCGTTGGAGCACTGAATTAGAGAGGCAAATAGTAAAGTCAGTAATAAAAGCTAATTCCCTGTTCCAAAGGCAGGAGGAATTCAGTGAAGACAACACAGACACACTGGGAAGAAGGTGATCTTCCTATGTATTTCTGAGTGGCCATCCAATTAGTGCAAAACTGAAATGAAATTAATTATACTCGGCTTTCTTCAAACTAATATTTTTGCTTTGACATAAGCAAAACCTTGCCTGTAGCTCCCTGAAGATACCACACTCACATAGGACTTTACATTCCTCTGATTTGTTCTTGTTCATCCATAGCCATCTTGAAGCCACTTCACTGTTTCAGAGAAATGTCATCGCTTCATAAAAAGGATATTGGGTCCCACACCCCCAAGACTTCTTCAGGGAGAAGTGTAAAATATCAGAAGAAACAAGAAAGCTTTAAAGAATAATCTTTAAAGAAGAAATGGCTTATATCAGAAGTGGATTAGAATTGTAAATAGCCCAGCTGACAAATGCACAACAGCAGCTGGGCCAAGTTACAGCAATGCAAAGACTGTTATAAATAGTGGTGGGAAGACAGACTGGGTTTCCCAAAGTCCCTTGTATGCCCCTCCTAATCCTGGACTTTAGCTGAGGATGTATGTTGCCTGTAATCTGGGCTCCTTTTGGAAATGTTGGGCTTGTTCCTGGAAGGCATTAGCAGTCTGTGCAAGGAGTGCTTGGCTGAGACCCATCTTGAAAATGACTGGTGTGGGGGTGCAGTGAGAATGAGAATTCTCTTTCTGTGGTGTTTCCTAGAAGGTCTACAAGGCAGAGTTGGGAGGGGATGGGAACACTAACCAAGAAGAACAAGATTATAGATCAGTTGTCAGAATGGCGAAGAAATCTTTCCTTCTTTGGACAGATTGCTTGCTGAACATCATTAACCATTTAAGACACGTCTTTTTTCTTTTTCTTCCCTTAATTTTTTTTTTTTTTTGTTGCAATTCCTTCAGACCTAGTGATATAAATATGAAACACCATTATGACACAATAATATCCCATTTGTTTTCTGAAGCTTATCTTTCAGTTCTGATTAGAGAGAAGAGGTATCTCATTGGAATTTAATGTATTCAGTGACTCTGAGAGTAGAATGCTCTGCAAAGGCATATGAAGATCTCAACAGACAGACATGTAAACAGTGCTCATACCACTTAAACTTTAAGCTAGCCTCACAATTCCAGGCAAGGGTGTACTCAGGCTTAGCAAAGAAATGAAAATGAAAGAGGGATCTCTCTCTTCTCCAGTGAAACCTCTCCAGATCTTGGAACTAAGCTCAGTGTGGTGAGTGCATTTATGTGCCCATTTTCTACTTGGTGCACGTGGATGTCAAGTGGTCAAAATAGAGCCATAATTTCCACCACCCACCTACTGATGATTTGTGTATTCAGTATTAGTAATGATTTAGTTATTTTTGGTTGTGAATGTCATTTTTTCTTGCGCAATTTTTACAGTAATACAGTCCCTAGAATGAGCAAGCCTATAATGAAGCTCTGAAAGGGGTAGGATTATTCCCATTGGTGCAAAAGATCGACATCATGAAATGGATGTATCTGTATCTCCATAAGGGAAGTAATACCATTGTGTTGATTTTGTGAAGAGACTACCTAAATATAGGGATCTGATCAGGTGTCTAAAACGGTATTTAGTATCCTTGCAAGGGGTTTACAAACACTCCACAACCTTCTGGAGTCATGGCTGGAGAGCAGGTGGACTTTGACAGCTTTGGAAACTAAAAAATGTTGAGAGGCAAAGTCCTCACACTGAGTGTGGGCATTGAAGGAGGTGTTGGGTGACACAGGAAAAATGAGAGGATGAATAGCAGAATGGGAAAACTGGAAACACGGAAAATCATTGTTATCTTGAATGTAAAGAGAAATTTGTATGAAAGTCAATGAATCACAGCCATCAAGATGCAGAAGCAGGAATGAGAGCTGATCAGAAAATTGTTTTTTCACCCCTGTAATTTCTGGTAGAAAATGAACAAACCCAGAGTGAGGATCATTGTTTGAGGCTTCAACTGCAAAAAAAAATGAACCACCTACCACATCTAAACAAATGCTGGCTGTCACTGTTGACAAACAATAAATGAAAACTGAACAAGCATCTGTCCTCCACCTCCAGATTTGATGAGAAATTGACTTTTCCACAGAAATGACTGTGCTAATAGAAAAAGCCAAGGCAGGGGAACAGGTCACAGTGAATTAAAAATTTCAGCCACTTTTGGGGTTTTGTTTTTGCCACGGTTCCAGAGGCTGGATCACTTATTTCCTAAACCTTGCTGAGGTCAGCATCTAGGGCATATCCTGGGAATTAGCAAACAGCCCCAGTGATCTGTTTTGTGCCCCTGCTCTGGATGTGCACAAGACACATGTTCCATGGGTATTGTTCAGGTCCTCAGGAGCTTTGGGGACCCTCTGGAACCTACAGCATAGCCAAAGGTGCCTCAAATATGGGCTGTACCTGAGCCTAGCAAAGGTGTGATACCAGCATTTCCCACTGATGATTTTGGTATGCAAAGGTCACATCTTCCCACTATAAACCTTTCTCAATCTGAATGCTTTCTAGTGAGGCCCAGGCAGGCTATATTCACTATTTAAGATTTGCAGGTTAGATTCTACCCAGCTAACATACAGAAACAGGGTGTCTTTTCCAGTTCTCTACATTTTCTCACCAGTCAAGTGTGATGAGAACCTCCAGAGATGGCTTGTACCATCTGTGAACAAGTTTCTAAGGTGAGCAGGAAGAAAGCCCTGTTGAGAAGCCGTGATATAGTTTGAACTACACATTGTTTGCACAGCAAAACCCTGCTGAGGTTAACCCCACCCTTAGTGTTGATTATGTCATTTTGTTGTCACAGTTAATAACCCCCATCAGTCCAGAGCACCTTTCCCCATCTCTGCAGCTCCACCATATGCCTTCACAATAGATTGGCACATTGACTATTCCTGTGGATAAGTTGTTATCCCACTCCCCCCATGCTGAAAGACCTAGGTCACCCATGTAGGGTGGATTTGCAATTGCCCATGATCCTCTGCTGGCTTCCTGAATCAGAATCAGCTTCCAGTTTTTATTAAAGAAGCCAGATTAAGTGCTGCACTTGCTACACCCAGCTGGTGCATGTCATATTCCTGCTGAGCCTCTGCTTCCACATCAACCACGAACCTAGAAAGGCTAAGTCTGAAATGCATCTTCACGAGCTGCCATCTCCCTCAGGGGGATGAGTATCCTGCCCTATCACTAACAGCAAGAAGAAAGGCTGCAGCTTTGAAGCAAACATCTATCTGAATATGAAGAATAACCAGTTTCCTGATATAGAATCATAGAATCATTTCAGTTGGAAGAGACCCTCAGGATCATCAAGTCCAATCACAACCTAACCTAACTCTAGCACTAAACCATGTCCCTAAGAAACTTGTCTAAACACCTTTTAAACGCCTTCAAGGATGGTGACTCCACCACTTCCCTGAGTGCAGAAATATATGTCGTCCCGGCTAAAAGCAAAAGAAAATGACGGTGCTGTTCAGCTATGGCTGGGTCATGCAAGCACCGCTGGTGTGCTGGGCAGAACAAATGGGAAGCAACAGACCCCCATGCTCCCCACTCTCAATATACCTGTGTCCAGTGGGCATGTGAAGCAAGAGAAGGCATTGGGCCCTATTTTTCTTCTCACAGCAGCTTCACAGGGTGATTAAGTTATTCTTGGTTGCAGTAAGCAAAAAAAAAAAAAAAAAAAAAAAAATTGTATTGGCCCTTTGGCTTGTGACTGAGGAGCATTCTGTGAGAATGCTTTATTTTAATCTCTTCATTGTTAATGGGGTGTTTTCAGAGTATACAGTGGCTGAAGTCTCATATATATAAGTTCAATTACTGGCTTAGTTCCATTCTCACACAATATATTTTCTCAGCACTGGATTTGCCCCATTCTGTTTTCTTGCATTTGCTGAGCAAAATCAGCAAAGAGGCCCAATTTGTTAATAGGTCTATGACAGCCCTTTAGAGCTCAAGATTCCTGTAAATTTAGCTTCACCCTTTCTGGGTGCAAAATCTCTTGGTATCTCAGGTTGAGTACAACTCTGGGAGAATGGAGGGTAAAAAGAAATAACCGTGAGAGATGGAAGAAAATAATGAGAGAAAAGGTGACACAAATTGATTGGTATTTAGAAGTAGTTATACCAAGATTGAAAAAGATATATATATAAACTTGCATATTTCTTTCCAGGAGGATCTCACGATCTTAAGATAAATATTGTGAACCCTGTATGTGAGTGTGTTTCTAAAAGAGAGAGACAAACAGAAAGGAAAATAATTTGAAAGTATTACACATCTTAAAGAACAGCAACCCCTGTAAACTGACAAGACTAAGATCCCATCATTTTTTTGCTTTATATTTACTGATTGTCTTATGTAAAATATACCCTATCATTCCAAGACAGTCAAACCTTGAGCAATATACAGTGTAACATTGGAGAGACCCCAACCACACTTGGGAGCAGGCTCCCAGCAACGTTTACCATACATGTAATTCCAACGTCTTTGGAATTAAAAGGTTGCTATAACAACATGATGCATTTATTCTTATATAGCTTTCCTTTACTTATTTTTTTATCATCACTTTTTAGAATATCAGTTGCCATAACAACAGAACATAGTATCTTAAATGTCACCTTTCATGTATATTTATGCAATGCAGTTTAAGGCATAGGATATATGGTCTGGGAAAGCTTTGGCCTGGACTAATTCACACCTCTCCCATGAAACATTACAGTGCTACAGCTAGAAGCAAGAGTGAATTCAGATAGGACCAGCTTTGCAGTGATGCTGCCTCTTGCAGCTGTAAGCAACTTAACTTTGCAATGCTTCCGTTAATTAATAAGTGTTGATGAGTCTTCTAAGTTATAAGCCATCAGCATGGCTCACTCTCTGGATCTTTTTCTAAGCTGTGATTTCTATTAATTACAGTTGTGTTTCTGCTCTTGTTAGCTAAGCTGGTCACCCTCAGAGGAATACGAGACTTTCCTGAGCAGAGCAGAGAGTTGAGACATCCAGCCTGCTATTCTGTCTTTCACAGGAGACAGGCAGGCAAATTCTCAGCCCTGCATCCAGGTGTTTCCACCACTGTAGTGGTGTGGCCTAAAATCAGGTTGGAGAGGTAATGATATCTCCCTGTGCAGATGGGGGTATGTCCCTGAGTCTTCCTTCCACACAGCAGGAATATGGAGACAAGCTCAGGCAGAGCACCCAGCTCCCCACACACTGCTGTGCTGGCTGCAGATGATGTGAGTGACAGCCGCACTGGGGCATTTGCACTCAGAAAGTTTATGTATGGCTGGGGTGAGCATCACCCTTCATGGGTACACATAACCCATACCCAGTCCGTGCCTTTTGGAATACGAAGTCACCAAATTCATAAATACTGATGTTTGCAATAGCACAACACAGCTTTGATGTTCCCATAGGTCCTTGTGCTCGTATCAGTGCTCCTATACACTTGTTTGCCATTTCTTCTGTTTCCTTGAAGTTTCTTTCTACTCTTGAGCTGTGCTAACTCTTTGTGATCTGTGGTGCCTCCTCTGGGCAGAAGATGTATCGTAGCTCTGAAAAACAGGAGGAGTCTTATGGGCCTACAGCTAGCTAGCAACAGGAGAGCATCAAGATCACTGATATTGTCTGGAGAAAATGTTCTTGGCAAGACACCATCAGGGGACGAAAAACATGAGCTGTATCACTCCACCTTGGAGTGGTTAGTAGTGCTTTACACACATCCACCCAACCAAACACATGAACCCTCTAGAAGGAATAATTAAGGGAAAAAAACCCAAAGGTGTCTGTTTGGCTCCCACAAGCTCAGAGGAGCTCACATTGTCCAATCACCAGAAACAGCAGACTCCCCCTATGTGCCCGATGTCACTGAAATGCCAGGGCAGCAGGGTCATCCTAAGGAAGGATTCCAGGATTGGGCCCAGTCCTGAAGGTCACCAGTTAGATTGCTTAACAGATGAATTCTCCAGGGAGCAAAGGAGCAGACCTAGAAAAGGGCTCTGGTGGGATAGCACAGGGGGAAGCAAGGAGGACACTACGATAATTGCAGCTTTCTTTATTAGTGTGTGGACAGTTACTGTGGGAGGAAAGAAGGGATTTCTGATTTATGACCAATAGCAATATTTTTCATGGAGAATATTGTGCGAATTAGGGTGTTCTGAGTCCTGATACATGGCAAAAGCTATATGAACAATTATGTATGGAAATGATCTCTCTGACCTCCATGCTAATTTTTTGTATGAGCATGAAAATTACCATCGAGGAGAAGAACAGCAAAAGGTAGAAATATTGATACTTTCAATTGCAGTCTTTTAACACTGACACCAAGTCATAAGTGTAAATTACTGCAATCACTGTTCTGAGTGACTAGGTCAAGTTGATGCCTCAGTATTCACATGTACTTCTTTAGAGAGAACTGTGCTCTGGATACTACAGATTATAAGGCACCACAGGCTATCAGCTCTCTGCATGCTTATCAGAGAGATCCAGAGTCCCTGCAAAAACCCAGCTGGAGTACCCTGTGATTATCAAATTGCAAAGGATTGGTCTCCATTATTCCTATTCTGCTTTTACTCAATAAGCTGGTAGGGCTTTGGCAGTGGTAAGCCAGGCATTCACTGCTTCCAGTCCTTCAGACCCTAGTTCAGCAATTTTCAGTGTTCCCCTTGACAATGACAGTTTTCCTAGGAAGCTGCAGTTCCAGATATTTAGCAAAGAGGGCAGATGTAGCACAGATGCCCTCAGGAACCCTCTTGCTCTTTTCACTCAGCCTTGGCATGCTGCTCTGCCACAGGGTTGTAGAATGGGACACTGACTCCAAATGCCACCCCTAGGGTGCCTCTGTAGATTAAACACAGCCAAAGCCCAAACTAGTCTTAGCATGGGCAGCACTTAGAGGGAGAGATCATCCTCTGGAGACCTGTTTTCAAACACCTAAGTACTATTTAGCCTCCTATCAGACTATATGAATTCTGTGTGAATTTTAGGGTCATCCTATGCAGGGGCAGGAGTTGTACTCAATGATCCTTGTGGGTCCCTTCCAACTCAGGACATTCTATGATTCTGTAATTCCATACCTTAATTTTAGGTACACCTGTGTCCATGTTAAGTACTTGTTAGTCACACAATACCCAGACTGCCATGCTTTAGTAGCTAGGTCAATTCTTCAACCTACAGTATAGGTTTGATGCCTTCCTTGAAGCCACACCCAGCTCAGGTTTTAGAAAATATAAGATAACTCAGAAAATTACAAAGCGTTCACACCTCATTGTACTGATCTGTTGTTATCTCACTATGTTGGCAAGAACTTTCTCGGTAGCAGATTCCTTAAACAAGATAAATGGATGTGTCCATTAATACAATGGTTACAAATCTGTAGCTTCTTATTAACAGTCTAAATAAACTGGGTGATTTCTTATTCTTCTCCCCCACACTCAGATTAGCAAGACCAAATGCCCTTTCATCACTCTGGTTAGCACTTTGGCATCTCTTAGGCTGAACTTGATCCTGGAGGTCATTAAGAAAAGGAAGCAGCTGATTACAGATTATGCATTAATGATGTATGGCCATATGTGATATATAGTTGTAGGCATACACAGGAAAAGCAAGGAGTTCAAGGATTTCCAGGGGGAGAGAGAGTGTAGTGTCTGGTAGTTTGAGTCCTGGACTGGGTGCAGCAGGACTATGTGGTTGCAGAGCTACAGTACTATGTCCTGAAAACTACTTGACCAAATGAGCTCCATTCTGACCACCTAAGTTTTTAATATTTATCAGAGTCTTCGACATAAAGTCATCTCTGAACTATCAGTGTAGACCATGTGCAAGCAGAAGTGGGCTGTTCTTGAAGAGAAGCGGAGCCAGGAGTGGAGAGAGCAAGGCAGGAGGGGCAGCGGCCTCACTGACAAAATTGCAATCCTGCAGTACTGAAGTAAGGCAAGCAGAACAAGTCTACTGAGGGTAATTAGGATCAGCCACCAGCAATCACCAGAAAATACCATAGTGACAAAGCAGGTTCAAGGCCAAACCAAGCAGTCAAGTCAGCAAAGCAACATCAAGGTCAGCAAGTTACAACGATCCATGTAAGTGTACTTACAGTATAGACAAGGCGAGGACCAAGTGCAACAAATTGAAGTTAAATATGGATTAAGTATGAACTCTGACAAGATAATTGAAGCATAGAGGGATTGTTCACATGCTTGTGTGGTCTGTCTTTATAGTCAAAGAACTTCAGATATATACTTATCTATATGCATATGAGCATATATATATATTCATATATATATTACTCATATATCCAATGAGGTAATAGTATTATCCAGTTTGAAGGGACTTCAGAAGGTTATCTAGTCCAGCCTCAAAGTAGGGTTAACACTGAAATGAGAGCAGGTTGTATTATAACCTCTGCTTTTCATAGACAGGATTGTCAGAAGCTGGGTAAAGGTAATTCACCTTCCAGATCTAAACTTTGCATTTCCAGCAACTGTTTTTTTCAGCGCAACTCCTTGGTCACCTGTGGAGCCTAAAACAAACAGAGTACTTACTCTTTGGAAAAGCAAGGTTAAACTCTCCTCAGCAACAGAAGAGCCATCCACAGATTCTGCTGTGTGTTGTAGAAATCTTATCTGTCATTCAACTTGTTCTCTCCTTTTCAGCTTGTGCAAGGACGATGGAGTGAGGTGGGCAATGAGGGTGCCAAGCTGTGAGCTAGAGCTGATGAGATGAAAATGACCTTGTCATCATCTGGATTCTTCTTTAAGCAATGCTGTATATCCCTTGGAAGTGGGTTAGATTTCCACTGACAGGCTCTGGGACATAGAATTTCCATTAGAATTAGGGAAAGAATATCTATTAGATAGATACAACTCTTTATCTGCGTCTTGTCTCCTTCTCAAACTGTCTGCCTGTTATCTTTCTTCTCTTTGCCTGCTCTCACTATTGCTCTCTTCACCTCTCTCTGGGCTCTTCCTGCAAAGATAAAAAAGTTGCTCTTCTCAGATATGAAGTGCCATTGCTTGTCCTTCACTTTCTAACTTCAGCTTCCAAACAAGAGGCTTCTCTTGCTGCAAAATGACTGGACCAAGCAGCACGCAGCCTGTGCAAACCCATGATGCGCCTCTGTTTCCAGCAGGCACAGCAAACTGCTTGTGAGAATTCTTGTCCTAAGATCATCCCAGCCCTCTATTCACCACCAGAAAGACTTCTTCAAATGGGGACAACAGGTAAATGCAATGAATTTGTACTCTGATATCACATGAAGTCCCAGCCTACTTATGCAAGGTCACCTACTAACACTTAAACAGAAGAGGCCCTGAATCTTGAAGACTTCTGCACTCTAATTGAGAGCAATACTGGACTAACAAGAGTAGCCACAATTGCATATGTGGCAATCAAACAAATATATGTTCCTATTCCTTCAGTGTGTTTTTATTTAATCTGTGAGATGAGTGGTCAGTGTGCTGCACAGGTAGGTCTGGGACCACTTCATTGAGAACCACCATCCTTCCAAACACCACGCCTTAAGGATAACTGTGTGGCAAAATGATACCTTCTTTGGGAATCCATCTCAACAGCCAATGTCTGAGACCTAGTTTAGACTGTTATATCCCACCTTAATTTAAAAAAAAATAAAAATCTGTTGTCATAGATGTGCTTTTACTAATTAAAGGGAAGAGATAATTATGCAGCCCTATCTATGGTGTATCTTATTTCTGTCCTACATATCATATGACAAAAAAAGCCTTCACAGAGCAATGGTACATTTGGAACTACAGTCTATGGTTATGCATGCTTTAGAGCAGAATGTGAAGGCAGGGGGAGTCTAGGAAAGGGAAGGAAAGGATATAGTAGATTTAGTGGAAACGAGAGCTCTGCTGACCATCAGCTTTGCTTGATCCTTGGCAGGGTTGGGAATAGAAGGCAAAGTCTGTGGAGGATCCCACAGTGCATAATGGAAGCCTGAATCAGATCCAGTTTTCCTGCTCAAGGAGACTTTTACCAGAGAGAATAACAGAGACTCTACTCAGCCCCAAATGGTGTTTTAGTTCCTGGGAAAGATTAAAAACTGTCGCATCACTCTGCATCTCATTTGCAATGGCTTTTCCAAGCATGTCAGTAGATATCTCTGCAAATGATTGCCTGATTTAATTAGTTACATATAATATGCATGAAGAGGGATGCTGAGACCCAGGATCTACACAAGACTGATACACTAGATTTCAGATTAGGGCATCAGTGTTGGGCCTGCATACTCATAAACATTTACTTCCCCATTGGACTCTTTTCACTAGGAATGTTCCTTGTGTATTGAATACTTTTTCCAAGTGAGAGCATTCAGTTGGCACCAAACCCATAAAACGCTGTGATTTAGAAAGTATACTCACAACTGAACCTGAATGACTTAACCTTCAAGATTTCTCACAAAACAAAATGTATTGTTTTCACTCATAACAAACAAAGTGCTAGTGAAAATTAAACTGTTGCACTCTAGTCCTGACTTTTGTAATAGGACACTAAAATGCAATAGAAAAGAATAATGTCAAATGGAAATTTTTAATGTTCACTCAGGAAAGGACGAGAGGAACAATTCACATATGTTTAAAAAATAAATTCTGCTTTAAATTGACCCACTTTCTGCAACTTTTAGCTTTTGATCAGTCAGCATTTTCAAAATAAAAAAGTCTGGATGAATGTTTGCCTTCAGTCCTCCTTGAAATTGTTCTTGTGAGCAGGGTGACATCTTCATCATGTCCCCATGAATGTCAGAGGGCATTCTCTGGCACCACTGAGTGGTGGTGTGAATTCTAAGACCTGTTTAACAGACAGCACTGTACACCAGTTTGAGCTTTCACCTCCTACACAAGCAAGACCCTCCAAAAGGTGTGCTGGCTATGCTTGATAGATCAATGGGTTACAGAAGAGCACATAGCATCAGCATTACTTCGTAATGCAACATTTTATGAAGCTTCCTACAGGGATGGGAAACTCTAGGCATAGCAATGTTTTAAGAATGAATATCCACTCATGGATATTCATGCATGGTGATTCTGACAACCGGACAGTTGTTGTGCATTTATGTTCTCCAGCCACTGGCAAAATAATGTCTACCTTCTCTCCCTTCCATATGTTTTTCTGACTAAGATTCACTACTGCTCAGCTATCAGAGTCCAAAAACTCTTGTTCCACACTGATCTCTCAGAGTTGTTGTCCTGCCAGAAAAGTATTTTTTAGAACTGTGGGTTCTTTCAGAGAAAAAAAAAAAAAAAGTGTTTTTAGGGATTATTAATGATGCAAAAAGATAGAAACTTGAAGGAAAAAATTACTACCATGCGAGAGAGGACATTCAGGTAGTTCTGTGATAAAAGAGAATGCTGCATTAAATACGCGGCATTGAATTCTCCTTTCCAAATTCAAGCCATATCACATTGCTTTCTCCTTTGCACAGCAACATTCAAAATTCATCAAAGTTTTCAGCTGGGAAAGCTTGATAGCTTCTTTCTCCTTTACACAGTTTTCCCTCCCTGTCTGTTTGGTTATACTGGGTTTGATAATTGGCCCTCATCTCCTGGGACCCTTTTCTCTCAATAAGATACAACTAGGGATGCCGGCTGGTCCTTCTTGCAAAGGGAAGCTGACAACACCCATGAGGGTGTTACATGACTTGTTCATAGCAAGGCCTTGCACAATCAACTGCATGGACTAAAGCAAATGCTGAAAAAAAAAATATCCACCAGGTCATTTGTGCTGTAGACATTGTCAACATAGAGATAAGTTGCAAGTATGGATATTTTGGGATGCTTGCTTTAACGGTAATGTTATTCCCTCTGCCTCCTTCCCCCACAGTCCTACTGGTAATACAAGCTGATGGCTTATTTGAGAGGAAGAGAAATATAACACTGATTTTTAAGCACATGTAAACACGTTCTCAGAAATGCATCAGATAAAGAAGAGAATTGAGCCATTATACAAATACCAGATAGTGCATCTCAAAACTCACAGGCAGACCTTAAAAATGAAGCAAAAGACTTGCTTGCAATATGCCGAGAAGACAAATCTCTGTCAGGATGCATTTATTGATTCGCTTTTGTGTTCAGAGGAGCAGGAGACTCCACTGTGCCTCTTGGCCATTTTTGTTGCCTTGAAATCAAAGGGATGGAGTGTATGCTTGAAGCTAAGCAGACGGAGAAGGAATAAAAGAACATAGGGTGTTTGTAGGGTTTTAGTGGGCAATGCTAACAGCAAAGTAATCTCTGGAGTACTTTGTACTTTGCAGTGTTACAGATCCCAAGGGCTGATGGGTCTCCCTGACAAGAGACTCCTTAAGAATAGAAAAGCCACACAGAGACTGGCCTTCATCATCTTCTTCTGCCACATCTGGAGCCATGTGATGCAGACAATGCATGTTGCATTCTGGATACTTTTAACTTGTTGAACTTTTCTTTCATTTGCAATAGAGTATGGGAGCTCCTCAAGGCGGTTAAAGCACAAGATAGTGTAATCCATGTTCAGAGGTGAGGGGAGAAAGGTGCAACCAGTCCTTTTGACTGCCTTTGGATATTGCAGGCACAACAGAGTCTGGCTCATCCAACTGATTAAAGTGCCAGTCTCTCAAATATATTCTTGTCCTGCAGATTTCCCGCAGAATTCAAAGTATGTCACAGTGGGCAAAAGCCCAGCAATCCTGCAAGAGAGGTTCTGTCACTTGTGAGAAATGGAAGTGCTCGGCTAAAAAACAACACCAAGAATTATGGCCCATCACTATGACCTCATCTACAGTTTAAAATAGAATCTAAAGCAACACAGGGAACATATCCTTTCTCAAAGAAAGAGGTAAACAGAAGGACAAGGCAAGTGTATTCTATATCAGAGCAAAAGAGACTGACAGGTATAATCTCACCTTATGGACAATCTCTGGCACTGCTGATTTTTTGGAGAGGATTCAGTTACTCATCCAGGAAAAACCTCTTTGAGAGTTGCTGTTATTTTGGGATCTTGGTTAGAAGTGTTTTAAGATGCAGGATACCTCTGAAAGTGCAGAAATGCTTCCTTAGAATATACCATGAAGATGAAGAGCTAAATGTTCTGCTCCCACCCTCTAACTCCAGGTTTTAACCATTAAGTAGTGAAATTAAACAGAATATCAGGGCACCATACCCTTGTCACATATTTTATGTATAAAAGGTCCTCAGTCCATGGAGGGGTAAGCACTGGGTCTGAACCTCTTTATATTTATATGTGTCCCTTAGAAACATGCTTATGAGACCTTACCAATTCCATCATCAGCGAAGGCTGACAACGTTGTGACACGCTTCTCTCAGTATTTGTAAAACGTGGCTCACATTAACTGTGTCTTTCAGGCAGCAAAGAACAACTATAAATTTGGTTTAACCAGCTAGTCAACTTCAGGTTAGTGCTTGTTGCCTTACAGGAACAGCTTAAAACAGTCAGAGGACCCTAAAAAATCTGGCCTTATGTATCATCTGAAAGAGATGATTTAAGGCCTGAGCCCAGCACAAATGACAGAGCTGTTAGATCTGCCTCTGGTACCTTAAGGTTAATGGTATTACTATCACAGATTCTGTCTGTGCTGGTCTCCTTGAGACCAAGGCCTCCCTTGCTGCTGAGAGAGTTCAACAATTCTCGTTTAAGTGCTAATATCAGATGGAAATTCAACACAGAAAGCACCGAGGCCTCTGAATTCCCATTAATGGTTTGTGAAAATGCACAGTGCAGTCTGTGCACAGAATTAACTCAGCAAAGCCCACGCTTTGTTCTTAAAATACAGATTAATATCTTTTTCCTTAAAGAGGCAAATCACAGTGCATGAAAGCATGAGTTGTTTCCAAAATACAGTTTAGCTCATTTTAATTCAGTTCAATCAACCTGGTCTAAACCAGAATGCTTTGTGTGGGTGCCTGATGTGATGATTTATTTTATCTGTTACACTACTACAGACTGGAGTTTATGTTTTGAGGTCTGTTTACCACCATCTTTGTACATCTTGATCCAGGACGCATATCAGGTTAGCATCACATTAGGATAAATCAGCCTCAGGCTTAGTTAAAATCATTACATTAATTTAAGATGGCTTCAGATAGGAAGTTACACTCTCTCTGTCTTCTTTCTTACCATCACCATTCATGCTCCCAAGTGCCCCCAAAACTAAGGAAGGGTGTGGGGGAGGAGAAGCCCAGTCAGCTGTGCAACAGCTGGTGGTTGCAAGTGATGTCCTCAGTGCCCAGGGTAGCAGTGATATACATTCTGTGCCACAGAGCCTGCACAGTACCAAAAAAAACCACCCCATGATATCAGGGCTTCAAGACCAAAGAGAAGAAAAAAGTCAGAGATGGAAGTGACTCATAGTCCTCCTCAAAGAGCTCACATTTCTGACAGTAGCCAGCCAGGGTCTACTGCTTGCTGTTTTATCTGATTCCCATAAGCAGATAATTTTCTAGTAGAGTTTTTTTTTTTTTTTAAGAGTAAACCTTGTCTACACAATTGTGATTATTTCAAGCATCAAATTTTGAAGCCTTAAAATGAATTTTTCATTGAGATCACATTATATTTGTGCAAGTAAAGTAAATCCTGTCCAATCCACCAATAATTCCACTTACTTCATTTTGTTTCATGAAACTCTGTTGGTAAATTTCACTGATAAGAAATGCTGGGCAAGAATAAAACTGTCAGTGCCACAAGATATTTCACAAGATTTTGTGATGGTTGTTTGTTAGTTTGTTTGCTTGAAGGAAACCGAACAACATTTAAAGTGCTACATAAAACAAATTCAGGGCTTTAATTTTTGTTTGGTCAAAGCTTTTCTTGCTATCATCAAAAGGTTTCATTTTTGATGCCGACTATTTTTAAACTTGAACACAGTGAGTTTATTATTAATTTTTAAAATATAATGTTTTAATGGTGTAAAGCTATTTCATCATTATCACTGTTTCAATTTTTAACCAAGATAACAAGCAAATAAAAAGTTGTTTCAAAATGAAATATTGGAATTTTACTTCACAAGCCTTTTTAAATAGAATTTTTATTTGCCTTATGGCAATGTATTTTTTTTTTTCTTGTTTTTCCTTCTGTCCTGTTAGACTTGGCTCGAATCTACATTTTCTAATGAAAACACATTGGATCACAAAACTCCTGCTCAGCTTTGTTGATTAGAATTTCATGCACATAGTTCAGTTTTGTCATTTGAAAACTAAAATGTTTACCCACCTCTGCTATTCAATTTCATCTTGCTGGGGAGATTAAAGGAGGGTAATGAGTCAGACAGCAAGAGAAGGAAAAGTGGAAATAATTAAATATAGCACTACCTATTTAACCCTATTTGGAGTGCGTTTTAAAATTCTGGTTCAGTACAGAACAACATGCATTTTGGGACCATATGTCCCAATATAAAAAAATCCAGATTAATCTATCTATCCTCTCTGTGCTTTTCATTTCTCTTTATTATCATTTTGAACAAGGGAAAAATGTAACTGCAGCACAAATCAGGAATAAAAGCTGGTGTGTTAAAGCATGTTCAAACAAAGTCCACTGAACCAAGTATTAGTAGTGAGCTCACATGTGGCATTATTTCCATATTATACATCACAGCCTTTTGGAAATTAAGCCATCTTCTTGATATATATCCTTAAGCAACAGAGCAGGAAAATGTTATATTAAGCAGCATTTGCAGAAGTGTGAAAGATTGCTGGAGCAGCTGAGGGCATCAGGCAATGGATAGTGCTGAATTTTGCTGAATAAAGTTGTAGAAAGGCAGCTAAGCTGTATGGAAGCCTCCTGTGTAATCACTTCTGGCATCAGTTAACATTTCCATTATCATCACTTCCAAACATTCTTTCAGCCTCTTTCTTCTAGACACAGAACTTCCTTTTGTTTCCAATCCACTGCAATTTTACGTTGTGCTGCTGTGAACAAATGTGAAATCAATTCCGTGTTTTTCAGCTTGTACACTCCTTTTTTGCTGGGTGTCAGCAAAACTAACATCAATGCCAGCGTGGGTGACCCTTATTTAAAATATGTACCACTTAGAGATCATACCAAGCTCTGTAAAAGAGGTGCAGAGTATTAACCTGGAGGTAGCAAACACATTGGAGCATCTTCTGAGTGCTGTTGAATAGGACTATCAACACTTCAGAAGTCACTCCAGACCAGACCAGGAGAGTTACTGCAGTAAGCACCAGACAGGTTCCAAAGTTCTGCAAATTGTGGTGTAGGCACAGAAATAGATTAAAATACAGTGTGAAGAATAGATAGATATGGTAGTTGCTGTCACCTGCAAACCTTCTATTCAGTCCTTGTCCTTGGCTTTTAGGTACTTTCCCGAACATCATCAGCCAGTTAATGGCATGGGAAAAGACCCAGCAATGAGTGGCCTTTCTAGTGGCAACCAGAGTGCAGGACATCTTTCAACAACCTTAAGACAAACCCCATACTGCCCAGCCAGTCTAACTGAAATTCTGTTTATTAAGAAAGGAAAAAGAGCAGACACCAGCTCGAAAAGGTTGTATGAGATACAACTAACCATAGACACCATATGTGAGAATGTCACACTATCCAGGTACACCTGCCTTACTGGAGAGAAGATGCCTGTCACCTTCCAAAATAGAAGGGAGTCTTGTGGGGTTTTTTGGTTTGGTTTGGTTTGGTTTTTTTCTTTTTTTTTTTTTTTTTTTTCATTTTAAACCCTGTTTGGCAGGAAGATAAGGCAGTTTCTGTGAGGTACATTAGTGAGTTTTTTTCCTTCCTGCCATCAGGTCTTGATTCTTCTTTTGACTTTCTAGATTCATAATTTCATTTTTGTTGACATGCAAAGCTCTGAGTGCTTGTTGTCCTCTACAGATAGCCCCTTTGTCTCTCTAACAAACACATACACATATACCTTATTAATGTACTTTGCTTCTACACTGACACTCCCATAACATAGCACAAAATACTGAGTTCCTCTGCCCAGCTTCAAATTCTATTACTTTTTTTTTTTTTTCCCCTCCCTCTTTCTCTCCAACTTATTCCCTGTTCCAGAGAAGGCTACAAACTAAGAACCTCCAACCTTCTTCTTGATGTGCCAGTCAACACCTTTCTAAGAGCTGAGGAAGCTACCAAATTCAGCTCCACACTGAAGAGGCACGTTTACACAATTTTCAAATCCCTATTAACATTATTGTACTTTATTCTAAGCACATGCTATTGGCAGATATCGTATCTGTCATGTTTACTATAGAATAGTAGAAAAGATAGAACACTCTTCTTTGATTTACAAGATATTGAATACACCTGCAATTTAATCAAAAACACATTTGTAATGAGACTGAAAATGGCCTGTCAAATACTGGCTGATGGTTTCTTAATTAAAAACAATGATAAATCTTCTATATGAGAGGTAAGAATATTTTATTAAGGTATCAGTGGGGGATTACATAGAATAGAGAACAAGAAAAAAAAAAATAAGCAAGTTGAAAAAAAACAACCAATGAAACAACTGAATGCCACACAACCTGCCCCCCAAAAACAACAGAAAAAATCCTCATTTTTTAAAATGTGCATTAATACCAATCTAAAACTGATAATCCGGCCATGACCAGTAGGTTGGAATGACTACCCAATAAACTGCTGAACAAATCTTACTTTTCCTGGGCTGATGTTTACTGCTAGAGCTCAGCTTTTGTTTTAGTTGGCTTGCTGCAGGAATATGCAAGCTCAGTGGCAGCCCTCCTTTTACAGCTATGGACTTGGTCCATTTAAAAGGAAAGTGTTCTAAAATTCTCCCAAAGACTGAAAATCTCAGTTAAGTCCAAGCTACTTAATTCAGGTAAGAAAAAAAGACTAGGTAGCTTGCACCAGTCTTTCATATGCTGTCCATGAAGCTGATCACAACTATTAATGTTGTGGTTTAACCCCAATAGGCAGCTGAGCCCCACACAGCTTCTCACTTCCCCACAGTGGGATGGGGAAGAGAACTGAAAGAGCAAGAATGTGATAACTCATGGGTTGACATAAAGAAAGAATAATAGGTACAGCAAAAGCTGCACATGCAAGCAAAGCAAAATGAGAGATTGATTCACTACTTCCCATTGGCAGGCAGATGTTTAGCAGGGCTTCATAATGTATAAGAGTCACTTGGGAAGACAAATGCCATCATTCCAAAAGTCCCCCACTTCCTCCTTCTCCCAGCTTTTATTACTGAGCATGATGTCATATGGTACAGAATATCCCTTTGGTCAGTTGGGGTCAACTATTCTGGTTGTGTCGCCTTCCAACATCTTGTACACCCCCAGCCCACTCACTGGCAGGGCAGGGTGAGAAGCAGAAAAGGCCTTGACGCTGTGTAGGCACCGTTCAGCAATTGTTAAAACATTATTGTGTTATCAATACTGTTTTCAACACAAATCCAGAACATAGCACCACACAAACTACTACGAAATTAACTCTGTCCCAGTCAAAACCAGTATAATTTGTTAGCTTTTGTCCTTGCACCCGATGGATCACAATGTTATTTATTTATCTGTCTTTTCCATGGACATGTGCTCAAAGCATGCACATTTTCCCAAACGAAAAATGACTGCTTTTGACTATGCTTCCCATATAAATCTAATCTGGGCCCCACTGGGGCTGTTCTGTTGCACAAGCAAAACCACAAGGTACAGATAAGATTTGTCGTACACAGCTGATCCAAATTTACAGCTACCATGTAACTCCCACAAGCATGGGCTGTGCATGTTGAAACAAGAATCCCCAGCCCTCTGTCATACCCCTGTACTATTTATACAGGGTAGGGGTTGCCAGCTTCCATTTTGAGCAGTCTTCTAGACCACAGCACAGCCTGCAGGACCCAGGAGTTCTCGAGTATCTAGTTTCAGATGTCTCCAGACACCATACAGGAGCAAGACTGGGGGCATTCACACCTCTTTACAGCTGTGTTCTGATTTCTGTAGGAATCAAATGCACCCACATTGTCCAAATGAAATCTGGTCTTGGTCTTCAAGCTGGGTGATGGGGTGACTGGGATCCCAGGACATATCACAGTCACCTTCTCCCACAGAGCCTTCTCATTGCTTCTTCTGCTTTGAAGGCAGACATTACCTTAGGCATAGCCAGGAGGTTGAGAGGAACATTCACTCCTTTTTTTACTTGCCAGTCCTAAGTCTGCATCTAGAGCACTGTGTCCAGTTCTGGATCCTTTGCTGCAAGACAGAGAGTGAAAACTAGAGCAAGCTTAGCAGAGTGTTATGAAGCCATCTAGATGCCTGAAGAATATGCTGTATGAGGAGAGAGTGATGTAGCTGGGTTTCTCCAGCCTGGAGGAGAGATGTTGCAAAGGTGTCTGATTTCTGTTTGCTACAACTGAAAGTGGATTTATGGGGAAGATGGAACCCATCCCTGAGGTGCACAGCAAAAATAAAAGAATCAAGGATCAAAAGTCTCAGTAAAAGTAAATCCGACTGGATATAAGGAAAAAATCTTCCCTGTGAGTGTGGTTGAGCTCTGGAACAGTGGCCCAGAGAGGCTACGGACTCTCCATAATTGAACTGGACAACTATGGACTGGCTAAATGGTCATTGAGAGGGTGGAAAGCTGGGTGGGCTCAGTGGCAATCAGCAGTTCACCTCGCAGATCCTTACTAGTCGCATCCCTCAGGGGTTAATACTAAGCCAATATCATTTATCATGATTGTTAGCAACCAAGGTGATGAGGTAGAGCTCACTCCTGGCAAGGTTGCAGGTGATACCAAACCAAGGGGAGAAGCTGCTATGCTGGAGGGTATGACTGCTATTCAGAGGGACCTAGATGTCTAGGCTGTAAAAATGGGCTGCCAGGACCATGATGTCCTAGAGAAACAAATGCCACATCCCCACCAGGGATGAAATAACTCCACACAACAGTCTGGGCCAGGGACTGACTGGCTGGAAAGTAGCTTTTCACAAAAAGACCAAAAGCTCCTGGTAAACAAGAATTGAACATGACTCAGCAGTGTGTCCTTGTAGCAAAGAAGGCCAGCCATGTTCTGGGCTGTATTAGTAAGAGAGTAGCCAGCAGATCAAGGGAACCAATTATCCTCCTCTTGTTGGCACTCTGAGACTGCATATGGAGTGCTGTGTAGAGTTTTAAGTTCCCCAGTACAATAGATATTGACCTACAGGAAAAATTCCAAACTTCACTGGGCAAGGCCCTGAGCAACCTATCCTAACTGGAGTTGTCTGAGTGGGAGGCTGGACTAGGTCATCTCCAAATGTCCCTTCCAATTTGGATGGCTCCCTATTTCTATCTCTTGAGATACACAAAACTCTGATAAACAATCTGTAATCTGCTGTAATTTTGAAGTTGGACCTGCTCTGAAACAGTGGTTGGACAACATCCAGAGATGCTTTGACCTATGCTTCTAGTGAACAACATCTTTGTTCATTCACCTGCACAAATCCAGTGCCATTCAAAATAAACCTGTTAACAGAACATATAAATGAACTGATGCATAAACAAGTCTGTTTGCTCCTGACTTTCAGTGGCTGAACCCTTTTATGCTGAAGGAAGGCCAAAATCTGTACATACAACATTGTTATTTTGACTAATGTAAGGTATTCTGCAAGACTTCCAGTTGTCCCTCCAGAAGGACACAGTCCTCCTGGACCTTCTCTGCCATAACTGCCAGCTCTGAGCAGACCTCTTGCACTGCTGCAAGCACAATAATAGAACTCAAAGGCTATGTTTAGGGCTTGAATTGAACTCCAAGAGCCCTGAGTTTGAAAAGATCTTGAGCACCTCCCTATTGGCTTACTAGCTGTTGAAAACCAGGCCAGTTACTGAGGCTGACAGCCCACTGCCACAGGAAGACCAGTATCAGCAAAAAAGAAGTTTCCTCTGGGTTTTCTCAGCTTCTGCTGGGCAAACCTTTCAGAAGTACTGCAGGCACTCAGGAGTGTCAGCTCCACTGACTTTCAGTTGGATGTACCCCCTTAAGATGCTTAGGGGGTTCTGAAGCTGTTGCATTTTTGGAGGAAATTAAATAGCTCTGAAGACAAGGCAAAACAGGCTGCAGAGCTGGCACAGAAAACATAGCTGACATTGTTTTGAATCAACTCCTTGCCCACATGCTTTTTCTAAAAGTGCTGAAAAAGGTTCTGTACCCTCTGCAGTGAAACTGCTTGTGACCTTACCTCATCGGAGTAAAGAGATCCTCTTGCTGACCAGGAATAAGTCCTCTCTTGTCATGGCCCTGCACTGGTAACTAGAGAGAAGGAGACAAGGGGAAGAAAAATAGATGTTTCATTCATCACAGAAGAAAATTTGAAGGTGAGACAGGAGGGGAGATGGGAGGTGAGGCTGAAAAGATCTGTAAAATTTTTCAGATAGTTCCTGACATAGTATGCACTTTACGAGATCCTAAAGGCTGCACTAAATACTAAACTGAGAGAGTCCTTTCCCTTTCTTACATCACTTTCTCTTCTATGCAGCATGACATGCAGCCCTGAAAAGCAAGTGTGAGATACAATTTCTAAAGCCATGTTCTGCTTCCAAATCGTTTATACAAACAGACTTTATAAATATCCAGAGATGTCACTCCTCTGCTATGCACCAAGAACAGATTTGTTCAAAGAACTTAATGGAATTAAGGTGTTCAGGAGAGGTAGAGATACATAAGTGCAATAAAACTCAAAGGCTGACAGTGCTTAACAAATTATATAGTGAAATAATAATAAATTAGATAGGGAGGAGGGAGTCCAAAACAATGATAAAAATAAAATAAGCTGTAATTAAGCATTTAGTTGTATCACACATAAAAAACAAACTGTTGCATAGCTCGCTGGTGTTTTGTAATCCTCCTTTTTGGAAGTCCTGTATGATTTTGTTGTTTTTTTCTCCCATGAGCAACTCAAGTACACAGCAGGGAATGAAAGCCTCCATGCAATCTTTTCTAACATCAGTTATGGTGTTGTTATCCTCTCTGCAGGGGAAAGTGTCCCTCCTCAGAAGGCCTGTGCAAAGTTGTCTTGTCACTTCGGTACCTCAGCCCTGCAAGACAGTATTGCTTCTCTCTGATGAGCATCCTGCTTTGGTATTGCTGAAAGTCAGGATTTCTGCTCTGCAGCAGGGAAGCAGAGAGATTGTTGCATTTGGGAAGGAAAAGATGAATTTTCATATTTTCTAGGGGAGGCAAATCTCCACATCTTTGTCTTCCTTTCTCACCTCTCCCACTATCCAGTAAAAAACAAAATATGTTTGTGAATGCAAAGGCCACCTATAGCGGGGAATACAGATGTAACATTTGAACATCCTGGAGCTGCAAACTGGAGCTTAGCTGGAACAGAGGCTCAAAACACCACTTCTTATTTTAGTACAAGTCCCACAACAACTCAAGAACAGGTTGTCTGCCTTCTGCACTTCCACAAGCCAGGCAGAGGGGTATGGTGCCAGGTCAAAGAGCTAAACAAGAGGTACAGTGAGAGGCACACACAAAAGTGAGAGGCTACACAGAAATGCCCAGCTGCATAATCCAATATACAAAGGTCCCAGATAGAAAATCTAGTTCAGTGACTGTAGATAAAAGCAGCTGGAAAATAAGCTTTGTTTGTCTTAAATGTTTTTTGCACCCAAATCTTAAAATGACTTGATAGCAGCCACCATAACTGCACAAGAATTCCAGGTAGCAGGACTGATCAGAAAGATGAAAGAAGGGTAGAGGGAGTGAGAAGGGGTAGAGAAAGCTTTTATTTTGTGTCAAAGACTCATGGGTGCTGTGGACTGATTCCCTGAGATAGACACATTTCAAAAAGTTGGCTGAAAACTCCAAAGAGGAAGTGTCAACAACCCAGCCTCACCTGTGAGCTGCAACAGGCAAAGGCTGAGTGAACTTCAGTGAGCAGCACCATGAGTAAATAAACATGAATACAGAGGGGAATATGGGGAAGCCTCAAGACAGAAGTAGGCTCCACTTATTCCAGGGACTAGAGACAGTCCTAGCTGAATATCTACTGTGTGACCCTGTAGCACCTCAGGAGATTATGAAAGTCTGGCTTCCTACAACACGGTCAGGATGCTTCTGCATTTTCCTTACTGATGTATCTTCCTCTGACATTTTCCTTTGTGGTGCGTGTGGAATCCATGCCAGCAACAAGGGAAACTTAGCTCATTAAGGGAGCAAAGAAGAGATTTATGTTGTCCCAGCTTTTGGACAGGGTTTGTTAGCCGAGGGAGGTCAGGGTGAATTCCCAGGTGCTGCCAATAGCTCCAGCAGGATGGTGACTGCAGGAGAGGAACCACAGACAAGTGAAACTCAGCACCACCTGGCCTCTACAGGGGTCCTGCAGATGGGCTCTGTGTGATCAAGGAGAAGACCACCCAGCCATGAGATGACTGCTGCACCATGTGAGGGGTGGCATGTACCCCACCGAGCTGCGCTGTGAAGAAAGGATGTGGTCCTCCAGCTCCCCTGGGAAATCCGCTTCCATGCTTACACTGCTATGACAAAAAGGGGGGACAAAGTCCTGACACCAATAACATCAGTAGGAAAAACAGACCCCGCAAAAGAAATAGGGAGAGATCTGCACTTTCGTATCCTTCTCTCACCTTGCTCCCACACAAGTCTCAACACTCGCTTTTTTACTTTACCTTGGCCCCCCTGTCACTGCCCCTTTTCTTGGGGTGAGCACTTTGGCTGATGCACACCGCGGAGCTGCAGAGACATCCTACACATCTGACTCTCCCCGCTCCCCACTGCCTTTCGCTAGACTGTCACAACTTGACATTATTGTAACAGTGTTTTGGAAACAGAGGATGGGATGCATTTAATTATACATTATAGTTGTAGGCTGTGAGCGTGACAGCTTGTTTTTAATAACCAAACACTTGGTGATAATCAAACAAACCTTTGGAGTTGAGCTGGCGAAGTGCCAGCTGGGAGGAGCATGGCAATGCAGAAGATGCAGGGCCTTCTCCAAGCACAGTAAAAGCATCCAGCCACCAGTCTGGCTCCAGGGCAAGGACCCCCAGGCTGCGCTGCCCAGCAAGCTGAGCAGGCGAAGTTGAACTCTACTATCATTGCCTACTGAAGGACTGTAAGGGAGCTGTGACTTTTGGAAACTTTATCTTGACAGATAGCTGGGAGACAATAGCTCCATTTCTTCTTTTCCTCACAACATCCCACAAGAGCCCTTCATATTCTCCTACTCCCCCATTCAACATCCAGATATTCTCAATGATGTTTTTCATCTGATAAATACTGAGCAAGGACCATCATCTGAACCATCCACAATGATTGAAGGATGCTTAAAGATTATGACAGAGAAGAAACAGCTCTCTCTGTGGTGATATTTCACCTTTATATGATTGCCAGTCTCAAATAAATCCCACACTAAGGTTTCTTTCCAACTCAGCTCTGAATTTACCCACATCTCTGCACTGCAGTGCTTATAAAAGCAGCCTTTCCTCTCACGTAAGCCCTGCATACTTTCCAGAGCACAAACCAAAACTTTTCTGTACCTCCTAAGAACTTTATTTGCAGCTGTCACCCCTATCCTTTCCAATGGCCAAACATTGACTACAAAACCCCAGGCTTTTCCACAGCTGCCCTTTATCTCCACTGACAGTCAAAGCTGCAGATACAAACACAGCCAAGCCTTGCAGCACTGGAAAATCTTCAGAAGCAGTTTTAATTCTGTGTACATAACTTCATAGGATGTGTATAGAAACCTCTTTTATATGGTCTGGAGCTGAGAGGTTCTTCTGTGATACATCCCACACTGCCAGTACGAGTGGTACACTGGAATTTATGTTTCCTGTGATTGAAGAGGCTGTGATGACTGCTGAACCATTGCTGGATAAGGAAATTGCTGATATAGTGAAGGCTCGTTTGGAAGGATTATAATAAGTTTATGTCTTTTTTTCTTACCACCTAGATGAGAAACTGGTTGTTTCATTCCCAAGAAAGAAGAAAAAATAAAGAAGACTGTGCTCTGTGATAGCTGAACAAGGTAGAGGACGGGTTCTCAAGACGGGAGATATGTCAATATTGCAAAATTGTTTGCTCTGCTTTATGTAAAAAAAAAAGATAAGATATAAGATGATATAGAATATAAGATAACATCCTCTACAGGAATGAACACTCTCTTAAAATTCTCTCTGGACCTCTCTATCTCTCTAGAGGATCATTTCCTTGTTCAGCCCAGATGGAATAGCTTTTCTATGCCATTGAATTTCACTCTTTCCTTCTGTCAGAGGGCAACACTCTTTGGTGACCTTTCCCTGTCTAAACTCCTGATGAATAGCCAGGTGACAGATCGCTGGCAGTCTTGTTAGGAAGCCAGAGGACAAGAAATCCAGCTCCGTCCCTTCACATCTTTTTTCCCTGTGTTATTCACAAAGGGCCAAATCACCCCTCAGCCAGTTACCCCCAAATCCTGAAGGAGCACAAAGGTCTTTAAAACTCTGTGGGGGTTTCTGTGCCCACCCCTCTGGGATGAGGCAGTGATGCTGGCATGGACAGGCTAGGTACTTTTGAAAACTATGGGCATGGTGGGTCTGAAACTTCTCCAGATGAAGCCTCTGCATGCACGTGCTGTACCCTGCACCCGCTGCTTCTGCTGGGTGGCCATGGCAGCTTCTCTCTGCCACCTTTCTTCTAGTCACAGGATGCTCAACTCTCAACCATTTTGCACAAAATTTGGATCAAGCTCTCCAATGGATAACTCATTCTGGAGCCATCTCTTTTCCCAATTTTCCCACTATTCAGGTTTGGAGTTGTGATAAAGATGTAACTATAGTATGAAAAAGGTAAAAATACAGTATCTGTTCAAAAAGGTGTTCCCCACTTTTAGAGGAGAGGAAATAAGTTGAGACTTAGGTACATGTTTGACACTTACCTTGCAATTTGCCAACATAGGCCTATTTGTAGTACAGCTGTGGCAATATTTAAATATAAATCATTTTGAATCTGAATTATAGATGATGTTTTGTACTTTAACAGATCTCAGTGCCTAAATATTTATCTTTCAGGTGTCTCCTTTTGTTGGCAAATTTCCCGTTCCTCTGCATTACTTCTCTCCTTTGGAAACACTGCATTGAATAAGGATCTCTTTTCTTCAGAACTTGGCTCCTCTTTCACCTGGCTCCTGTGGTGAAAGCAATTAAGAGCAATTGGTTGCTATAGAAATATTAATATTTATCATTAGTACTGTAGTAATATCCTGAAGCTTCAGCAGCTGTGATATAAATACGTGAGAAAGTAATAACTGCGATAGTGCCAGTTGAGGATGATTACTTCGACCACAAGGTCAAAAACCCTGCCATCATGTGGACATACTCTGTAAACAGTAAAGTAAGGAATATTCCAGAAAAACAAATGTAAAACACAGTTGCAAGCATTTGCATGCAATACAAAACCAATCATTTTAAGCCTCATTTCTCTTGAGAGGATCTCTGGGAACTAATATCTACAAACTGATCTTTTGAGAAGTTGAAGAATGTGTGTCGAAAGAAAAAAAAAATCCCCCATTTAAACTCCTTTACTATGGGTCAGCATCCCTTCTTACAATTGTGCCACATGCTTCATTCTGCTGAAAATTAACTGCAATAACCAGGAAACATTGTCATGACATAAGCACAGTAAAGGAGCTTTTTTATCTCGGTGTGCCTGGCCCACCAAACCACCGTGCTAGACTGTTAACCACTGATATTTCTTATTAAGTGTATCAGCCCCACGAAAGGCCAGTATCTTCCTTTGAGGAAGAAGGTAAAGGTGAGATTTATGAAAGCAGGTAGCATCCATCCCGTCTTGCTGCCACTGCTGGCTGCAGTCTCACTGATTTTGGCCAAGAGTGAAGCAATTTTAAATGCCGCCACCCCAACCTATTGTTTTGTCTAGAGACACAGCCTGAAAATCACGTCATTGAAGTAGGTCCCAGCTGATACACTTTCAAGATATCGCAGCAGAAAGGCTACAAATAAAATTAACATATTAAAAAAAAAAAAAGGTGTGTCTGTTTTTTCAAATCACTTATTGTAACCTTTTGAAGAACATGAGACATTGTTTCATGGAAATTCCTATACCTTTAAAAGATTGTTTGCCATTCAAAAGGCACTTTGAAGAAAATTTTCACCCACTTCAGTGCATTAGTGTATTCCTGCTTATGTATACATAGATTAAGAGGATATACACACACCATGTATGTGTCTGAGTGAGTTTCTAACAGCTTTATATATTTACCGATGAGTCAAGATGATTATGGTGAGATCATGGGAAGGAGAGATAATGCACTTTAAATGTACAAAGGGATTTTATGAAAATGACAAGGGCCAGCCATTCTAGTTAGCCAACACAGAGAGAGAACAAGATGCAATAGGGTTAAAGGGACACTGTCAAAAAAACCAAAAATTCCATATTCTCATACCTCACACTTTCAACAGCATATTCTGGCTTTGAAACTATTTAAAATTTTCTTGAGAAGGAAATTGCCACTTTCTCTTCATTTTTGGAAGAAATTAAGAATTGTGAAAACTGGTTTCTGTATGTAGAGGTCATGGAAGCAATTATATGTGGATCCATTTATTGGGTTTTACACAAATAAACCAGACAAAAAATGGCTTCTTATCTGCCAGCTGTAGCCAAATTTTCATTTTACTTCCATTCAAACACATAAAATATTTTTGAACAGACATAGTATTTTTCAAATAGGGATAGAGAAATATGAAGGTACTCTTTATGTTGCATTATACCTGCTATGTTACTGCCTGTGTCAGTGATACAACTTAGGACATGTTTCCAAAAAGAAATGTTGATTATGGATTTTGAAGTCTCCAATTTGAGACAACTGAAAAAGCCCACTTTTCAAACTTGTACTACTTAGTTCTTTCTGAAAATGAGGTTCCATCTCATTGTCCCAGAAAACAGAGGCCCCTAAAATGGACGGTCATTTTGAAAAACTTTGTTCTCTTTTAAAGTACATAAGTTCTTTCAGAAGTAACGTCAGGGAATTAAGAAGAAATATTCTGTCTC
Organism: Columba livia; assembly: GCF_036013475.1. Lineage (NCBI taxonomy): Eukaryota > Metazoa > Chordata > Aves > Columbiformes > Columbidae > Columba > Columba livia. The sequence continues at coordinate 154,574,071 of NC_088602.1, read as the reverse complement.
TTTTGGCATTTTCCTCCAAATGTGTTATTTGGTCACAGTAATTCTTCTGAGGAATGACAGACTCTCATATGCTAATAGAGTTGTAAACTTTTTTTTCTGCACAGATACAAATCCAGTTTTCAAATGCTGTTATATAAGTGTATAAGTTATTCTGCCCTAAAAACATATCTGACAGTCTGAAATGTCCCAGTTCAAAATATTTTTCAGTGACATTAAACTTTTGTGGATTGTTTCTTGTTTCTTTTGACTTTTTTCTTTACTTTTTTTTTTCCTTTTTTTAAAGTCACAGAAATATTCCATATTTTTAGTTAAGAACAAGCATAAATTATTGACTAATTTTAATTTTTTTTTACAGGAAAAATACCTACTGTTTCCTAACCAGCTGAAATGTTTTCCTAGAGGAGACCTGCCATGGGATGCTGTTAGGTATTGATGAGAACTGTTTTCCATTCCAGACACTGTTATCCAAAAAAACCCAACTTATTGACAAACGCGAGAGAGTGCAAATAAAATCGATAGAAACCATTTATGATTAGATAATATGAAAGCTAGAGATGAGAACAAGAAGAGCAAAGTGTCATGTTAGGTAACTGAGCGACTAGATGAACTGGTTTACAGAGAAAGATGAAGGAAGCTAGGCATGATTAGACTGTCTAAATGAAAATGAATTGTCAAAGGCATAATAGACTATATGTATTGATAATAAGGAACAAATAATAAAGAGATAGGCATACCGTTTATGGCGACATAACTGGTCATGACTATTGCCATAGCCTGAAGATTTTGACAAAGCAAGAGGTGTAGAAAGGGAAACTTCCTGACAATGAAATCTTCAGGTTGTTAAAAATTACAAAGCAGGTGAAGGAAGTTCCATTGCCTGAGGCCAAACCGTGCAATAGTCCAACCCATTGAGTAGATATTTTACTGTTTCTTAAAATTCATATCAGGAAGTTCTAGGATGTTTTAGATGGCAAAGCAAAGGTACAGAGAGATGTGCTTCAGAGTTAAATTTACTCTTCATGTTCCACTGAAGCTCTGCAGAGAAATTTCAAGAAAGGACCTTTCCGTGACTCTCAGTTCCTATGACATGTACAAATGGAGGCTGCAGGTATCATGCCTTTGGAGGTAAGATGAACTACATGATGCAATAGATCTTTTCCGTCTCTAATTTTCATGAGTGCACAAACAAATATTCATACCTGGAAACATTAATCACTATTGGGTAGAAGTTTAAATCAAAGAAAGAACATAATGTTTTGTACATGCTCGGCACACAATGTTTATAACTATGTAATTTCCAAACCAAATTTCTTCAAACAAGGCAATGCATCATTCAAGACTACATTCACTTTCAAGAGTGACGTTTCAAAATAAAGTTGGTTTGAGCTTCTGGGAATGAAAAGCATATGAAAAATACCTTAAGTGGTGAAAATCACTTTCTCACTCCTCCTGACTGGATAAACTTGAAAAAAAAATACAAAAAGCTGGATTGATTTTTATGAAAGTTTCTAAAACCAATTCAGTTCTGGACTGAGACCGAGCATGAAAATTTGAGCCCCAAAGGTAATATTTTTTTGAGAAAGTTATAGACAACTGTGATTTAGAATTGAAATGCCATTTTCAAGCCTGGTAATATTATCACAACCACAATGCAACATTAACTTGTGTTGTGCAAAGCTGTAGTGATAATAGAAAACCAAATTCTCCTGATTTCAGCTTACCTGCAGCATGTTATGCTGTCAGGCAATCTGCCACACAAACAGAAAACAGCGAGTAGGAAAAAGAATATAGTCCGTAGGACCAGAGATGAGAAGGAGAAAAGGAACAGGAGTGAATGATAATGGGAGGGATGAAAAATAAAGCATAAAATAAAACACAGAGCAGTACCGTCTCCCTCTTCTAGTCTTCTGTTTCCCCATGGGAAGATAAGATGTCATCTATAAATTTTGTTCTTTTGAACATAGTGGTAAGCAATACAAGGCATGCAGATGGTAAAGAAGAGACCAAAACCAAAATGAAAAATAGAGTGGAGATAGAACAAGTGCATAAAATAGGGACAGTAAAAGAGAAATTACCACGCAAAGTAATTTTGGAGCTATTGCTAGAATTTCTAGAAGAGTCCTGGAGCAACTCTCCCAATTATAATTCAGTAAGAGCTGTACTTGAAATCATTTTTAGAAATGTGCAAAAGCAGGACCAGGCTAGAAGGAGGCTGTGTTTGTATAGGAAGCAAAGGAATTGTATAAAAATAAAATAGGTGAAGCAAGAGATAGTCTGGTAGTGTCCAAGTCTGCAGAGCATTTATTTTCTTCTTACCATCTAGAAGGAGACCTGTTTGGGGTTTGCCAGCATGGCTGCCCCTCCAAAGCCAAGAGTCTGGCCGTGTCAGTTCCTGCAGAGGCTACTGAACTTTCAGCTTGTTAAGGGTGCCTCAGTGTGAGGTTCCTCAGATTAAACAGGTCCTGAGCGAGGGAATTATCCAAATTTACCAGCTTTCCTTAAATTTGTTAATAAACTGAAGACTCTTTCCAGGGATTCTGCATAAACATACTCCCTAAAGCTCCTTTCTGAAGTTGCTATAGCTTCTCAAAACTACAGTGGTTGTTGTGGTTACTGACCCTGCTCCGCAAGAGCTAGCTCAAAAGCATTTCAGGGAGCAGTTTTTGATTGAAGCTTGCTCTTTCCTTTACGACATAGATCTGGAGCCTTATCAGTTTTACTCTGACATAATTTTCTCTCTTCTCTAGTGCAAAACACATATCCTCTATTCTGCATTTTCTGCTTGTCTCCAGGTAGTATTCAATGAAGGACTTCTCTGTGAGTTTCAGACACAGGCCCCTCTCTTACCTCCTTCCAAATCACCCCCCAGGGTTTGAGTATCATTCCCAGGTTTTCCTTTATAAACTAGCCATCACATTACAGACATCCATTCGGCTTCCAATTTGGCTAGTTAAGAGTGAACAGCTTATATCCATAACCTGACACGGGCAGACAACAGCAGTAAAAATCTGCCTCTCCTCTCCTTCTGACTGTAGGTCTTTTCTCTCATTTTCATACTGTTATTTTAAACTAGCCATCATCGCTTCCTACCCAACAGCAAAAAAAGTTCAGTGACTCATCTAACTCATTCTGGTCTTTCTGACATTTAGAAACAAATGTCAAGTTGATAGCTTATCTGGGAGACAAGAGAGGGGCATTGTCCTCTGCTATTCAAAGAACTGTGGTACAAAATTCTTAACATTTTTGCAATATTCTACATACTACATGTCTTAAAAGCTATAAACAATATCAAACTTCACTTTTATTTTTAGCAAACCCTGAGCAGGTAGTGAAAGTATTCACGGCAAGTGCATGAAGCATAGGGATAATAAAGCTGATAAGAAAGAGCTTTGATCCAGTTTCCTTCCTCTCTGAGAATATGTTTGTGTGTTAGTTTTAGGGCGGTCTTACATCACACGTAAGAAGATTCATTTAACCCTAAATTTGCCTCATGCAATGAGTGTCAGACAACAGAGCCCATGAGAAAATACTTGGTACAGTGTGAAAGTGGCTAAAGGCAGGTACTTGGCAGTACTGTGCCGCGATTGAGAGACGGGGACGCAGCTTGATGCAAGCAAGGTGTCCGCTTTATTGTATGGCAAACATACATTTATATAGTCTAAGGCACACATGTTTCATGCTGATTGGCTAATCACTTTAACAGACATTAAGCTAGCTAAGGTGGGAATCTTAGTCAGGCAGTGTTCGCATGGTAACAAGATCGTTATCTCGTAGTCACAAGCTGTCCCCCGCTCCAGGGCGCAGGCACCCCCAGCGACCACAAGCTCCCCGCCTCCAAGTCGCCTCACAACTACCGCAACACTTAACTTTATTCATACAGCAAACTAGCCTATTAGCTCCAAATACAGAAAACTAACTCATCAACTCTAAATTCAGACAACCCACAGTACTGATTCAAAATTCAGCTATTTGAAAAATTTCCACTGAGACTGCTTTCCAAAGATTGTGTACACATAAATATTTTGATCTGGAAAAATACTCATTCTGTAGTAAAACAAAGCTCCTTAAAGAGAAACATATCTATAAATTTCTATCTATGTCTAAATAGACACATTTTTTGTGCTGCCATACATCAATAACCATAAAAACGCATTGTGGGAAAGAGAGTTTTGTTGCTTGAAGTTCATATTCAGCATATTAGTTGAAGTTCCCTGGAGAAAATGTATCATTTTAAGTGGTTTAAGAGACTGTGATGCATTCTACAGGCAAGTAACTATATTATACCTTATGCTCTGGCAACTGTAGTATAGCTCTCTTTAATGTATCTCCAAGCTGATCAGTTTTGTACCAAAATATATGGTTTTTAATTATTCACACGTACTCAGTAACCTACTTCAGGGAGCAAAAATCATTTTCACCTTGATTCTTTAGAAAACAATAACAAGTCAGGTAATTGCATGCTATTGCACAGGAATTTTCAGCAATAAGGATGCTTAGTAAGAAAGCTGGGCTCTGGAATACTCTGCACTGCTAAAGGGAATGGATAACAAGGCAGAAAACTTCACAGGACTGTGGAACATGTTGCCTTCCTGGTATGAAAAAGACTTCTCTGTAGTGCAACTCATTCTTGTAACATTGTTTTGTTATTCTAAGGACAGCAAAATATACTAGGTATGCTTTATACTGAGAGATATTTAAGGCTAGGTTGGAATTTCATCTTGAGGGAAGCTTTTAGGGATAATTAAATCAGCTCTAACGTAATTTAGGTGAATGGCCTAGGCAGGCAATTAGAAATGTATCCCAAACTCAATAGCTCTATGACAAAGCATCCAAAGACAAAGTAGTCTTAATTGCTTGCTTTTTCCACATTAAAAATTCTGCCAGAGTTAAAGACTAAGAAACATTAAATAATTTGTCCAAAATGTCCACAAAGTTGATGGAAACACAGGCACAGTATCTGACATGGATTCTATAAGAAAAATATTGTATGCAAAATAGCTATGTCTTCTGGGTAGTGATCACAATGGCTCCAGTCTTCCTTGATCAAAGCCAGGATCTGATGGTAGAATCAGACTTGACAGCCTCATATTTAAATGATTTGAAGACTGAGCAGTTAAAAGTTACAATGGTTATCTACAGCAATGGGATCTACATATCTTGGAATGAAGACAGAGTCTGCAACGACATCTAGTCACTTCTGGTTTTAATGAAAGCCCAAATAGCTAATCCTAGACTTCCTCTTCAAATGGGCGCATACAATTTTAATCACATTAGAACAAAGAGCAAAGAAGAATGTAAAATACATATTTTTTAAACTACCATGCAATTTAAACTTCAATTAAGGTTGATTTTGGCTGAATTACGTGCCAAGTTATGGGCTGTTTGTTAGTGGACAGCATTATACATTGCCAACTCACTTTGATAAGGCTTTCTAAGTAAAATCTGTTTTCTAGAGAGGTACAAAGGGTCTTTTGGATCAGTTAGTAAAATAAAACGTTCTGGAAACACTCAAACGTAATGTTTCATGTGGCAGCCTTCAGCACAAGAGGTTGCTGAAGATCTTTCTGCCCTCAACCTGCTGCCCTTCCTCCCTCATCCCCAATGCTCTCCTGGTGCTTACCTGTACCTTATCAGTGCTTTACTCTAACCTGCATTTGTGGGTATAATCTTACTAAAAGAAAACAACATTTTATGGGGAGATTTCAGGTAAAAAACCCAGAGTTTTTTCTCTGTATGTATTGACTAGATTATTTTCCACATCTTTAGCCAAAGACCACACAAATAGTAGGATAGATGGAAGTGAAGGAGTAGCTTTTGGCAGGACATAAATCACTTAAACTAGCTCTGCCACAAAAGGATTCATAACATGAAAAAACATATTTGTAACACATCTCACAAATAGATTACCATTTTCCAGTCTTGCACAAAACATGTGTCTTTCCACACAGACTGATAGATTCTTATTGAGTTTTCTGATTGTTCTATTTTATCACTGCAGGCAAGGAACAAAGCCATGAGCACTTTGGTTTAATTGTTTACCAGGTATTATTGCAGCCTTTTGGGTCCCTTTGTGCCACATCGTTTTTAATTAACGTGTTATGGACCTGCTCACACCCATGAGACACCATTAAACGGAGCTGGATGGTACATAACGCTTACTGAATTCCAGCACAAAATTTGTTTGTCTGTAAATGTACTGTCTTAAGACAGACTCCACATCCAGCTAAAATTCAATGAAAAATTTAATGAAGCTTGTCTGCTTGTCTAATAAAGACTGCTACCACTCTGTACAGAGCTGGAAAGCGCAGAAAATTTTGTCACAGTGTTTTTGTCAGACATGATGAGCACTGTAGCCCAAACTAAAGTATAGACTAGAAACAATTACTTTTCACTTGATCTAGTTATGTTGCTCTCTTAAACAAATTGAGAAAACAGTAGGTAATATATGTGGAAAAGGGAAAGCTGCGAGTCTGGCAGTAAAGTGGGAGAGAAAGGGAAGGAGGTAGTTTGCATTTTGGAACAGACAGTTCAGTAAGTGGTAAAACAAAACGAGGCTGCTGGCGGACATCTGGTGAGTCCCTGAGTTGTGAGTGTTAGCACACCAATACTTTCTGGTGATCAAAGTTGGAATGGCTACTTTATTAGAAACATCCTCCCATTCAAAACAGGGTCCTTCTGCTCTGTGGGAATTTATTGTGCTGGGGGGGGGGTGCTCATTTCACCTCACTTGTATGGTTTTTATTTCAGTTTGAGAAGGGTAGAAATTCATGTGTTACAGTGTGTCTGTTGTAGAATTGCTGACAGTCCTATAAATCTACAAAACTGGTTATTTTTTACATTTGTTTCTCTAGCGCAATCTAGTGCTATTTAATGCTGGTTTTTGCACTCACTTCATGTTCTTTACAGTTGCTTGGTTTGTGGAGGAATATGTGGTTGTGTTGAGAGAATTTGAACATGATTGTGGCAAATGCATTTATTTTGTAATGTTGACCATGATAACTGGAAAGCTAAGGTTGGTGAAATCCATGGACACTTTTAATAGACAGGTGGTTGTTAACAAATTAGTGATTAAAACTGCTATAGGATTCTAAGGTTTTAGGTCAGATGAAGAAATCAAACTCATAGAGCATAGATATCCTGCTGCATGAAATTCCTCATAAACCTCTAAAGTCAATATTTTTCTCTGATTATTATTCCTTCAAGAATAACTTCTGACATCTGTGCATAGGAACTGGTGAAGCCACCAGGGAATGAGAAACAACTTGAACTACTTTGCAGTATGCCCGGCTTTAAAATCTGAATGCTGCCATGTTCTTCTGGGTGGGACTCTAATGGTATAAGATCCTAGTAAAATGGATGAAGATATTCAGAATGCTGAAAGAGGGTTAATGCTGAGAAGTTTTTGAGGGATAGTTTGTTTCAGAGAAAACAACATATGTTCTCTGTGTGGGAAGAGAGTTTCTGTGTGTCCTACATTTACTAGAACCAGGGTTGGGTCTGATGTGTCCTCTTGGGTTCCTGTACTCATCTTTACAGGGGAATGTATAGGAAGCTCTAGGGAACAGGGGTGGAAATAAGAGAGCTGGTAGTGCAGCTTTTTCTTGGGGTTCTCTGAGAAGGCATTCAATAGTGTCTTTGAGATTAAAGGCAGAGAAGCATTTGTCTTTTTTTCCTTAAGCTCCTTTTTGTTCTGACTATCACAAAATCACCTTCTTGTCTTGCTGATGCAGTCTTGCATGATGTACAATTTCTGTAGCTCTTCCTGAACATAAAGATTCTCATTGTTTTTGATGACAGGTAAAATACAACTTGAATGGGATTATCAGTTACTCTCATCCATCTACATGAAAATAAGGTCAGATTTGGGGCTTTCAAACGTGTGATTTCCAAAGCAATCTAATTTGGAGCTTGACAAGATGAAGAGTGCTTAAAAGCAGAAAATATTATTTCAGGGGAAGGAGTTATTGATATGTAAGTGGGAGAGCAGACTAAAATCTGTTTTACAATATAAGTCCCCCCAGTGGGGCTGGCAGTCTCACACCATGAGGACTGCCAGGTCATCTGGCCTCATTTGTTCTCTTCCTCTCCTACTAGTAGCTGACTGCAAGGCAGGGAGCATCTGAGATGAGACAGGGGCCACAGACTTGGTGGAAAATCCCCATCTACCCAGTCTGTGTAAACAAAATAAAATGTGTTGGAGATGCAAGAACAGGAAGGAGAGAGTTGGGATGTCCAGTTGCTCATCTGTTCCCCCCAGTCCACCATTTTCCAGCCTTCACAGGAAAAAGAAAAGTCACTGCAAATGAGTCATAGTAGTGGAACATCATTTTTCAACAGTAAATAGAGAAGAGAGGTTATGCACAGGAAAGAAATGGAACAGAAGGAGAATAAAGCAGCAACAGGAATACTGACATTTGTTACACCATGACATGGCCTGTAGGTCCCACTTTATGTTTGTGTACCCTTCTGCTAGCCATTATTTTAAACATTACAGAAATATAGCCATTACTGTGGGAGCATAAAAATAAACAAACCCTGCAAGAAACAGGAGAATCAGATTTACTGTCAGAGCTCTGAAAATGCTGGTAGCAAGAATACATGTTTTAAGGGATGGGTATCATAAAAGAGGACTGTACAGCTTCTTAGTGAAACCTACTTGGATTTCAACAACATCCAAGTCCTGCAAGACACCTTTCAGTGCCATTCAAAAGCCAGGGAGAAATGTTGTCCTGATTGAAAACAACCTTCAATGTGCTTGATGGCACAAAAATCTTCTAGTGGCTGGGAGTCAACATGCCCAAACCCGTTTGCAGAACTGTAAAATATTTGCAGATATTAGCAACTACCTAAGAGACACATCAGGTTAGCTTAGGGGACATATTTGACCATTGTGGGATATACCAGCATGACAAAGTCAAAACCATGCAGCCTCCTTTGAATGAGCAGAATGAAAAAGATTCTGGAACAAATGGACCTCCTTGAGCTTTTTTTCTCCCACCTCCTTGGGGTCTTGGCTCCTGATGTGACCTACCCTGGGAATATGTGTACACCTGCTGGGGCAGTGACTTCATTCAGCTGGATGCCAGGTTTGGGGGGTAAAGGCAGGAGGAAGGACCAAGTATCTGCCAGTAGCTCTGCAAGGATCACATCACAGGCAGTGCTTTGGGTTTTCCAAGCAGCCGGTCAGAGTTCAGCTCCACTCTGCTGAGTCTTTGAAAAACGAGCATTGTGCTTGCTCACTGGAATTTTTTAGTGTCTTTCCAGGAACATTTAGCACTCATATGCAAACACGTTGAACTGAAAAGCTGCAGGAAACCTCTATTTGCTCAGAAAACTCTGGATGCAGCAAGCAAGTTTTTTTTCAATGCATCTTTTTTAGAATCTCCAGGAAAAACAATGAAGAGGAGACAGAAAGAGGAAATAAGAGTTGATTCTAAGGTTTAAGAAATTATGGGAAAACCGCTACACAGTGCAGGTACTAATGACCTTGTAGTAACAGTAATATAATTATATAACAGCCAGAGAGAGCAATAATGCTCATTGCTAAACATTAAGTACCAGTTTCTATCCTAAGTCTGCATTTTCTTTCTTTTTAGGATTTTACCAGACACTATCCATGTAAAGTAATATACTCAATAACAATTACATATTTTCTCTAATTGCAGCAAAAGACATTTCAATGCTTTTAAAGAAGGTGGTTGGGGAAAATAGTCTACTCCTTTATTTTTTATTAAAGAATTAGTAAGATTTTGTTCCCTTTTTATTTTTTTTTAACAATTCTTCTAATGCTTACGTGTTTTGCAGCAGAGACCTGGCATTTGTTTGCTGGGGAGAGTGGGGGAAGAAAGAAAAGCTCTTTAATATGATGGGCAAAATCCAGTACATTTTGTAAAACAGAACTTTACATTCTCACTAGAAAATCTTTGTAGCTCCCAAACACCCTTTACATGTTTCCTATGTGTTATGTATGTTTCTAGGCTCCACTAAACCATTTCTTCATGTGGTTTTTGACTCTGTCATAACACTAAACCTTATCCCCTGTCAGAAATATGCCACAGCATCCAGATATCTGAATTCCCCCAACGCAGAGACCCTTCCAGCAAATAGTTTTCGGTTACAGCACTGAAATTTGTGTTATCTTCCCCTCCTGTACTTAGTTCACGTAGACAACACGAGTTTGCTGACAATATCGGTTACCCCATTAGCTGAAACAACAGAGGCTCATGTTGGCACCCAGCCTCCCGGTGAAGAAAAGTGACTTGTTCCGCATGAGACTCTTTTGGTGTGGAAGTCAGGCTGCAAGTCCAATGAAAATATGTGCCAGAATGCCTATATTAAAAGTTTGCAAAGTCAAATTGTGAAGCTGAGGAAATGTCAAAATTATATATACATTGCTTTCTCTCCCCAGTAATCTTGTTTTGTTCAGTACACAACATGGACAATGAATGAGGCAGAAGCTGGTAAGAACAGAAGGGTTGCTCTCTGCTTTAAAAGTTAGTCTGAATTTTATTCCAAATTCAGCTGCTACCTTTCTACAGGTTATTGGACAAAAGAGTAACAATAACTAATATGTACAGGAAGAGTGGATTGTGTTATTAAATCTGGTACCTCTTGATTGTAATTTTGAGCTAAACCTTCTTTTAATACATTTTTGTCAAAACCATTTTGATACACATTGAAATGGGCCCATTTCTTATATCCAGTAATGCCCATTAGCAGGACGTTCAATGCTGATCTGTTGCATACAAGGGGCTCAGTTATTCATTCTGCTGCAGCCCTGTCTCCAGGAGCCTTGCCAGTTGGGTGTCTAAGCCATACACTGACACCTATTGCAATGCATCTTGATGACCGTGTGGAGCTGTTCATGGTCACGTTTTAAGCCGCTGTAGCCTTTGCTAAGATTTGAATCTGCCCCTGGCTGGCTCTTCACCAGAAGAATTATGAAAACATTGTAATATCGTCTTTACAATCCATCCGAGACCTTGGATAAACAGTCTGGTCAGGAAGAAGTGCAACCAGGATATGTGCATGTATTGTTTAGAGATATATGTGTGTGCGTGTATGTGTGATGTGTCACAGGCTCACATCACAACCTGCAAGAATGCTGCATAAGAACTTGCTGCTTTCTTACCTTGGGGTTGACTGGATCTTGCTATGTTGCAGTATCAGCGAAGAGGAAAACACATTTTTCTTGAATTGTTTTTTCCCTTGTATTTGTGAAAACACTGTGGTCCTCACTGATCTATGCCTGATGGGAACCACCAGCCAAAGTGCTACAGCTGAACTGAATGACCTTTGCCAATACCGAGTTCATCTTGCAGAAACCAATGGACAGGGAAAGAGCAGGAGAGCGAGAGACAGCTCCGGCAGTAATGGGCTGTAATTGAGTTCTCAGTCTTGCTTTAACTGCCTTGGTGCGATTGCCTGTGAAAATTGCTCTGTTTTATGCTCTTTGTTAGGTTCTGTCAAGCCTCATTTAAAATAATGAGGCCCCTTCACTCACTTTCTCTCCGTAGAGTTCGGAGCAGACAAGGGAACTTTCAAAGGAAGAACAAAAACTCATCTGCGGAGAAGAGGGGGATGCTGTAAATTACTGATACCCAGGAATCTTGCGGCAGCAGTTAGCCAGGTGTGACCTTGACAAAGGACAAATCAAACATACATTATCCAGCTCTTTCCGCCAATGCCTTGTGTTCCCAGGAGGTGCAAACTCACGCTGTGCGAATCCACAACACACATTGCAGGAACAGGATGGATATAAAGACTAATAGGCCTTAGAAGGCTCTTTATGAAAGTCGCATTTGAACTGGGAGCAAGGGCCACGTGTAGAGAGGTGCCGAGAACTCACAACCATACATTTGTCCAGTGGGAGCTGAAATGCCCACAGCTGCCTTTGCTTGTGGGACAGCTCTACCATGAAGTGACTGATCTCATCGCCGGGTATATGCTGTAACTATCCACAACTGTTTAGGGTGCAATAACCTGCATGGCATACAATATCAATCAGCAGATCCTGCAACTACAGAGACTAATGAAAAAATTATGTTGTCCTTATAGCACTCCTTTTGAAAAAAAAACAAAAATATGAATGTTTTGATTAACAGGAAACCAGTCTTCAAACATTTTTAATGAGGCAAAATGATTTAGAGCATTCAATAATATCCAAGTGGTCTAGAAAAACTTTCACATGAATAAATTGTAGAAAAAGTACAAAATATTTTCCTCACTGAAAATGGCAATACTTATCCTCTTAGTAAAAAGATTAATTTGACTAGCCATTTCATTTAATGCAATTTTCCTTATTAAAACCATCTCACTAGCTATATTGCTGGACTGGGCACTGAGACAGTTACTTTTATGGCAAAACTATCTATTGAACATGAGGGTTTCCATTGTGTTGCTGGAGGTAAAATGCTTCCAGAAAGATGGTTCAATCTTAAAATGTGGGAAATAGCTCCAAAACTCTGTGGAGAAAGCTGATTTTCGTGTAAGTCTACCTGATTTGAGATCTGGATTTTCTCCAAACAGCCTACTTGTCAGTAGAGAAGTGAAGCTGGAGAAATCAAGTGAGATGACTACATGCCTTTCCAAGATGTCACTCAGTTGAAACATCTCTTTGGATTCTACTTTCAAAACAGTCTTGCATTGCCATAAAACAATCCACAAAACACACCATGATTTGTGAGAACGCCCCCTTATGAGCAAGGCTGGTGGGTAGAGCCTGAGAGACTGTCTGGTCGGTGAATCCACAGAACTTGACTCTGGTCCTTTTTACGGTGGGAAGTAGAAAAGGTGAAGAAAGTAATTTTTGATGCAAACAGAAATGAAAAAAACATGTCTAGACAAAGTCGCCTACCAAAATCTGAGTCCTTTTGTTGGTTTTGATAGACACTCCTTATGCAACACAAAGCCCCGTGCGTGTACTGTACATCTCACTGGTCTGACAAGTCACATACTGTTGGGAATACATTTGTGTTTTCCCAGCAGGAGTTTTTACATGGTTCAGAACCATTGTTCAGAGACAAAGGTAAGCACAGGTTTAATTACTGCTTCCTTTCCTCATACTAAGAGGATGGAAAACAGAGGCATGTCCAGTTGACATCAGTATCCTTATTGGTGAAAGCAGAAGGTCAGGGCTTGAGGGTGGAATGGTCTAATACTTCCATTCTAAGGAACGAAGAGCCAATTGATTTGTCTCTATTACAGAAGCAACAAAATGGTGTTTTGAGAAAGGAGTAGATAGCTAAACTCCGAGATACAAATTTATTTTCTTCTTGGGAATGGGAAGCCAAAAGAAATGAGCTGATAAACTGAAAACCATGTATACAAGATGCAAGTACCTGGCAAACAGAGGCCTGTAAGAAATCATCAGACACCAGTTCTAGCACTGTTTTTTCTTGCAATGTATTAACAAACCATTAGATGTCCCTTTGTGCCTTGCAAAGATACAGATGGGTTACAGTCACTGGAAAAACAAAACAAAACAAAACAAAGCAAACAAACAAAAAACCACAAACAAAACAAAACAGAAAAACACGCAAAGCTGGAGTTCAATCTGTGAATTCCACCTGTTTAGGAAGGAACATGCTTCTGCAGGTGATGATATCAACGAACTACTAGCATCATGCTCTCTGTGTCAAGCGTATCCTTCTAGTTATGTTGGCCAGTGTTTAACTTTGAGGTGTTGGAACAGTGTGTGTTGTGGCAGGCAAACACTGTGCTCCTGCAAAGTTTAAAAAAGAGGTCCAGCTTTGGCATGACTTTTACCTTGCCCACCTGCAGTACAAAAAGTTATCTCGGATTACAGATCCAGCAGCAACACGAGGTTGCCAGAGAACATGGTGAGAGGCTCTATGTGGTTGGTAGGGTTTCTCAGAGCTGCTGTGGTCTGGAGGAGAGATCCTCTGTAAGGTAGTAAACAATATCCTTTCCTCCCAGGGAGCTGTGTCTCTTCTGGATACTTGCCGATGAAGCCATCTTCTCCTGTGTTATCAGCAGTTTACCATATTCAGCATTTCCCTTAGAGAGGAAGAAAGAAAGGAAGGAAGTGCAGTTTATTGTTTAGTCATAAGTGTAGTTTTATGATCTCTTAATTGGTGAAGAGTCAAGAATTGTTTGCTACTCCAGCCCTGACCACATGCAGAGCTGCAGAAAGAGACACAAGGCTGAATCTGCAAGAAACCTTGTGATAACTCATTGCTAACAATCCCCAGAGCTGCTGCTTTTCTTCCACACTATTGCTTTTCAGGATTCATTATGCTTTCTTCTTTCTTCATTTTTGCATGCTTTCTTTTTGCCTTTTCACAAAGAGCCCATTACCAGTTCTCTCACCTTGCTTCTAGCTATCTCGGAATCTGGGCACATATTTTTGTGATTTTTTTTCTCCCCCTCTTCTGTCCATAACATTGTTCTTCTGTGTATGAGAGGGCATAGACAAAACGTAGTGAACTCTGGCCTTTTAGTGTGGTGTTTATTTGCCTTCTGGATGGTTTTATCCTTACAGCTATTTATTATCGGCTGTTTTCATTCCTCGGCATTTCTCAGTGTTAGCACTCAGCTTCCTTCATTATACACACCAGCCAGTGAAATTTATATTCACTGACCTCTCATAATAATAATAATAAAAAGGAGGGAAGATATCTTATTACACTGTGTGTCTTGTGCATTTATTAGCAGCTTGGAAGGTCTCTCTGGCAGTAGTGTTGCTGACAGAGTTCTGGAGCCATCAGATTTGAGACAGAAAGTGACATTTATCCTGCAATGGTAAAGGCTTTACATTCCTCATCTTGCTGACTAGCTTATTGTCAATTGCTGGTTGCTTTTTATTACGACAATGTTTTGTGTTATTATTTTTTATTTCACTTATATTGCTCATGTACATTTCAAACTGCTGTTCATCTTGTTACTCAGGGCTTTCTGCAGCACAAGACATACATGAACTATGACTTAAAGGTGGGGATGATGTGTTCACCTAGCATTATCCATTAAATTTTAGGGACTTGAGTTGAGTGGTGATGTAGAACTAGAGGAAAATAGTACGTGCTGTGCACATATTTGCCCATGTCATAGAACAATACAATGGGGGCTACTAGCCAAGCAGAGACACCAAGCTAAATTAAGAAAGCCCATACAGAATAGTGAGAGGCAATTCTTGCAACACAGTCAGTGCCACACAGGTAATTTAAGAGTAACATTTACAAAAAGCTACCTGGGGACTGCGATGAGTCTGCCAATTCTGTTTTACCTGAACCACACCCTGATCAGATAATAATCTGAAAAGCTTGCAAAGTAAGGTGCTCTGCCATGAGTCTGGCAGATTCTTTGGTGTGAGTGTTCACTGCAGAAGCCAGGCAGGAACTTGGAGGCTTAACATACCTGTTTGCTGCTTCATCTCCTAGGGGAGACATCCAATGCTGTATTATTGCTATTGGACTCAGTTTAAGAGGCATTTTTGTCTCTCTACAGTCAATTATTTCTCAGAGGTGCCTTGACTTTGGCCAGGTAAGAACCAATCCGTAGAAAATTTGTTGCATTGTAACTGCAGCCAGATTGCACCTTTGTCATTTTTTGCTTAAATATTTGTTCTGAGTAGAAGGAGGTTTGCATTAAAAAAAAAAAAAAAAAATTGCAACCTACCTCATTTGAAATCATCATCTCTCCTTTACTCTAACCCAGTCAGTAGTCAGAAAACAGAAGTTAGGTGGCCAGGCCATTCTCGCAACATAAAGCAATGTGCAGTAATATGAAATGCACACTGAGATCCACATCTCAGCCACTGAAACAAAGCCTCTGCTGATAGTCTGCAGTCCCAGTTAGGACCAGAGCCACCAGGTGAGTAATCACTTGCTCAAGCTGCTTTTCTGACTTGTGAGGCAGTGTGGTGTCCAGACAGGTCCTGGGTCACAAGCCTGCTGAGGCAGCAGCAGAGTGGGGGAGACACCACAGTGCTGCACTGTGCTGATGTGTGGAGGCGATAACATGGGAGCCCACTTTCTTGCAAAACAGATCATTCTGAACTTGCAAGGTATTTCCATTCCTATGATAGCTGGTCCAAGACTGTAGGAAGTCAGAGTCCCACCTTAGGATCTGGAGGGTAAGGGATTGTCAGGATATAAACAGCTGCCACCTGTAAGAAAACAGACTTGTGCAAATAGGCAAAGAAGATTGCAAACTTGCCTTGAGGTGGTTTGAATTCACTGAGTTTGACAGAGCTCTGGAAAGCAAGAATAATATGGGCAAAAGAAATTTCTAAGGAATCCACTTAGTCTTTAACTGCAATCTTGGTTTCAGTTTGTTTGACTTGGATATTTGGGGGGACGTGGAAGGAACATTTGAGTTCCCAACAGCAAAATCAGAGAAGCAGAAAACATCTAGGGGAAAGGCTTTCTTCTACTTTGCTATGAATCACTTGGCACAATCTTCTTTGCATGACATCCTGAAAAAATCTTGCCTTGCATGTCTCTGATCTCAGTTTTAATTAAACTCTGCTCAAAACTCAGTCTCAGTGGTCTTAACAGGAGGCAATGCAGGAGCATGCAAATGTGATTCAGGGTAGAGGTGAGAAGCAGGAGAGTGGTGGAAGTCTCATTTCTATACCTGGTTTATTTTTATACTGCTCTCATCAGCACAGTACCAGTATGCCTTCCGCTAGCACAACAAGCTGCACAATTAGCATCTTGTAACTGTGCCTGTTTCTTCTCCCTCCCACCCTCCCTATGCACAAGAGGATTTTGTTTTCAGCTAAATACTTTACATGCAGGACTATAAGTTTATAGATCTTCAGTACCTGCTATTGAAGGTGGTGGGTTGCTAGTGGCTGAGCCAGAAGCGTTCTGGTGACATGAAACATCTTCACAGATAACACTTACTTCTTCTTTGAAAAAAAAAAAGTGTAGAACTATACTGAAAGCTACCCGTGTAGTAGGTGCTGGCAGGGAAGGTACAGGAGACATGTCCTAACAGTGCTGCAGGAAAAGCCAGAAATCACGTTGGTATGGTGGGTGAGAAGCAGGTGTGTTTGATTACAGGAGACATGTCCTAACAGTGCTGCAGGAAGAGCCAGAAATCACGTTGGTATGATGGGTGAGAAGCAGGTGTGTTTGATGAGTGGTGGCAGTGAGTCTGCTCCCAAAGACCCCATGTTCCCCACGGCAGTAAGGCAGACATGGAATCAGGCTGAAATATAGCAAAATAAGAAGTGATTGTATGATGTACGACTAAGCAGAGCTTTTCTCCTGGGTCGTGAATAGGGGGAGCATGGTAGGCCTCACATGGCTCCCTCCTTTTGTGCCATTTGGTCTCTAATTGCTGCAGCAGCTTTGATGGGCTGTGATCCCCACTGTGGCTTTGAGACAAAGTAAAATATGGGCAAAGTAGGAACTCCTTGATTCTGGTACATAATTCATAAAACTTCTGTGTAAAAGATCCAGTTCATGAATTCCAACTTGATGAAATATTCAAAGGAAGACAAAGATATTTGCAGGTATGGGACTCTCTGGCACTAAAATCTCTCAGGACATCATTGTACCAGAGAGTTCCCAGCCATATTAATTGTGCTGTGCTGTGAGTAGCCCACTGGAGAATGCTCGCTCTGTCAGCTGAGGAAAGTAAGGAGAGAAGCAGCCAGAGAGCCATGGACAGCACTGAAACCACCATGCAACAGCTCCATGGCCAGGGACCAGGAACGGGATGCAAAGCCTCTGATGGAGACATGTGTCCTCCGAGGGTCTCGTCCCCAGAGTCAGCAGGGTCTGAAGGCAGCTTGGTGCATCCTATGCACTGTTCTGTGAGAGGACATAAGACAGAGTGAGAAGCCTGAGAAAGACCCCAGAAAATGTTCCTTCTGAGTGGAGCCACCCAGCTGTGCTGGCCTGTGTCAGCCACTGGAGACTAGACAGACAAGGCATTAGCAAGGTCCTGAGTGGGCACCAGCCACCAAATAGGTATTTGCTATCAGTGAGGTCTCTGGTATATTCTCACAGCCATCATCAAAGGCCATGTGAGGAAGCTCTCTAGAAATGCGGTGGTGGTGTCTACCCTCCCCATGCACCAGGGACCTGGGTTGGCTGCGGTCACCACTGTTCTTTAGCACTCACATTCCTCAGCCCATGTGAGGTGCACCTTGGTCCTGCTACCCTCAGCTCCCAAAGACGTCACCTCTGACATCTCAGAGTCCCTCACGGCATCAGCATCCCACCCACACCCCCCACAAAGCATCATAATTGAAGATACAGGCATGTGTAGTTTCTCTTCTCAGGGAAACATGGTCTTTAAGACCTTGACATGATAATCAAGTCTGTTAGCCCTCATTCACCAGAAGGTTGTATCAGTGTTTAGAAAGAACCTGTCTGCTGAAATATAAAAGAAGTTTGAGCTGACAGGGTTTGTGACCACCTCTCTTTCGTGTTGGGCTAGGCAGTCTTATCCTGTGAGCTGAGGGAGGAGTGCCGTGCACCCTTTCCAAAACTTTAGTGGGAGACCTGGTCAGACATTGTGTCTGACAAAGTCTGAGAGCTCTTTGCATGCTAGACAGGGAAGTCAGCCAGAGGCAAGATGAGAAGGAAGAGCAGAGGCTGTTGAGGAGCTAGAAAGCAATGTGTCACAAAAGTGTCCAGGGTCCAATGATCCAATAACTTTTTGGTGTCATTCAGTTTATGAACTAACCTATACGCAGAGACGTACCAGAAGGAAAAGTATAGATCTCCTTGTGCCTGGAATAAAGGTTCCTTCCCTTGCCTGTTTTTTGTGTTTATTTTAGCCTTATACCTCAGATTCTCAAGATTGTGCTTATAGCTGTTTTCTGATTGCCCTTTTTGGATGGGAGTTGCAATTTAGGAATATATGATGTCAAAATGCAAGGATGAGTCCCTGCAGTGATGACCTCAGTGCAGTAATATTCTAATGTTTTTTATAATGAGCATGAACTTCTTACTCAGAACTAAGTGAGGAACTGAGAAAACAGGAGTGACAAACCAGAAACTATGGGGATTCAGCAGCCCTACAGGAGAAAAACAGTTGAAGATAAGAAAGGTTTTGCAGGAATCATCACTGATTGGTAGTTTATCCCAATAACATTTAAGCAATTTCTTCTTTGTAGGTTTCCTAACCAGTGCCAGAAATGGCCTTCGACTGGAATCCTGGGCAGAAATCCATTGAAGTCTTGGAGTGGTGTTCATATGCTGCTAAGTGGCCATACGCATATATATATGTAACTATAAAGTTAAAACAAACACATCTGATGAGCCAAGGAAGATGTGCTGTGCCTCTAACAGCCACCCAATGCTCAGGTTGAGGTGAATCAAATCATCCTTTCTTCTCCAGATCAGTGAAGACTCAACCAGTTGATATTTGATATAGAAATAGTATGAATTTCCAAAAACTTCACTGGTGACTGGGAAGATTATAAAATTTCTACAAACCCTGCTTTCTACCTATATTTTTTCAAGTGTTTTTTTTTTTTTGTTTGTTTTAAACTTAAAATCCTTATTAAACTTATTTTAAATGTCAGCCTTCTCTAATCTTCAGATTCCAGCTCTCAGGAGAAGAAAAGCTTTTATAAGGTCAAGAATCAGCTGTAACAGAATTGCAATCAATGTCATCAGGAAGACAAAGATTGTCTTAGTTGCTATTTTCTCCTCTTTCATTATTAATGCAGCTGATGGGCCTAGTGTAAAGACGAACAGGAGCAGAAAATATTGTTGCCAAACATCTTAAAAGGTTTTTGTCTGGAGGACTGAGAGTTATTACATTTCCAGAGAGCACAGAATAATTTGTTTATCTCTTCAGTAGTTGTACTCTTGAATTCAATGCAGTTTGAGTTGTTTTACATTATTATACTAGTGCAAACAGATGCAGAGAGACTATTTACTTTCAAAATGTAGTAACCTACGTATGTACATTAAGGTATTAGCATGCAGACTACAGGGTACTCCTAAAGGCTCATTTAGGTAAAAATAAAGGAAATCAGTCTGCTCTGCCTTTCTCCATAGTCAATGAAGAGAGTGAGCTCTTCAAAGCAGGCCAACTCATGGCATTTAACATTAAGTACAACCATTCCCTCTCCACAGGCTGCAAAGTGAGGCTGGCCCACCCCGTATTAGCATTATTCTTGTAAATATCCCCATGCCTAGAACATTTGTTGACACAGTGACATTGAGGAAGGTTAAATCCAGCTTTAACAACCAAGTGCATTTATAATGGATTAGTTAAACTGCATTAAATCCTTGCACAGCCTCTGGAAAATGGAAGTGAGTAAGCTGAACTGAACAAAGGCTACATTTATTCTGAAGAAGCATCCATCACCAGGTCTGAATGCATTAAAATGGGTTCTAAAAACAAATGTGGACCTTTTTTTTTTAATATCACTGTATGGAAAATATTCCTATAAGCATTAGGACAAGGTAGACTGCCTGCTGTAAGTTTATACCCTTCTTTGCTGTACACTACTTTTTCCGTGGTCAGATCTTGAAAGTCTAAAGCTACCTCTGCCCAGGAATTGCTGATCTGGTATCTACAAAGCCCTAGATATTGCAGTGAAAATTGCAGAGGGATCTCAGCTGCCAGACCTTGCTGACTAGTCTAGTAAGAGTTAGAGAGATTAATCAATTATTAAGTGAAAGTTTTGGGGATTTTTTTAACCCCTCTTTTCACTATATTCAGAAGGAAATACGGTAACTGCCTGTTTGGCAGACTGTGCCAAGTGATGTTTGTCTGCATTTGCCTCAAGAAATGGATTTTACTTAAGCAAAACTTTTCCTTTGTTGGTTTTCATATCTGGTCTGGAAACATTTGGTAAGTGGAGACAACAGTTATCTCAATTTTTCATTTGTGGCTTTACAAGAACTATGCCTCTGACTAAAACTAAAATAATGTCAAAGACCACTGCAGGTGGCGCATGGAGAAAGCTGGTTTTGAAACAGACCTAAGCTGGTATAATTGCAGACACTTTCTCAGGTCAGAAGTGTGGGCATCATCACAGTCACGAGGCATTGTTGCAGACATGGAAAAAGAAATGGTCACTGCCAGTTTATGATCACAGTTGATTTCTCACAGTTTGCTTGATGGTATTCTTCCCTTGTCTTTCCTTCCTTTGGCAATCTGGCTATGGACAAGCATACAGATGTTCACTGTAGTATTTACAGAAGCATTTTTGCTCATCTAAATCTTCTTTGAAAGCTCTCTAAATAGATGTGGAGAGGCAAAACATCATTTGAAAGGGAATTGATTTAGGATGCCATAAGGTAGACTTTCTTCCAAGTACATTCCACATCCCTTTATTCATCGGAAAAATACAGTCCACATATAAAACACAAAAAATACTCCTGCTCACAAAGTGGAAGTTGATAGAACAGATTTATCTGCACAAGATTACAGGTGGAGAGGATCTCATCAGAGATGAGAAGCAGCACCCAGGAAACTTCTATAAAATTAATTTAGCGCTGTTGTCTGACTGACACTTGAACTGGACTTAGTGGCCAGCATCTCACCCATAGATGTGCAAAATGCAGCTCACAACTTATCACTCACTACTGCAGATCTGGATGTCTCTGTTTTGCTTCAAGTGCTTTAATTCCGTGATGGGGACAAACAAGGTTTGGGACAGAATCGTCAATCTGACACAACGAGAGACAAAGGAGTATTGAAGTAAAATATCTTGAGATTTACAGCTACAGCATCAAGGGTCTACAATGTATCAAAGGGTTGCTCTTGTGGAGCACTGATCAGTTGTAAATAAATAAAGGAGAAAATCTCCTTTAAAAAAAAAAAATTATATATATATATATATATAGGTATTGGTAACATGATAAAATATTCAACAAGGCAAACAGGACAAGTTTTATAATGAAGAAGAAAAGAAAAAACTATCTCAGGAATGGCACTGCAGCAGCTCACGTCTTTTCATTTCTGCACCAGAGATTACTGCTTCATTAGGAAGACAGGAAGACAGGAAGAAAGTGTATTTAATAGGAAGCCAGGTGAGAAGAAAAAGTGTGACCTGGTTAACTGTGTGGTTGGATAGAAAAATAATATTTCTGATGGGCACTAACACCAGTGGACCTAGTAGTTTAATATTTTGTCCCCCACTATTATGGCCCAGTCTCCCTATCCTCTAACATTTTGTAGTACATCCAGAAGTGTGGCTGTCCATGAAATAGCTAGATTTATAGGCAAAGCAGAATTTACACAAAACGGTCAAATAGGGCCTTATTTTTTGTGCCAATTCTGATGATGTAGTTTTGTTTTCACAGTGGTTTTGTTGTAACCTTGGAGAACGTCATGCTACTTCTAATTCTTCACAGGATCAAGATGAGCTGTCAGTTTCCACCACAAGACACTGAGTAGCTTTAGAAGGAAAAAGCTAATTTGTAGGAACAGCCACGCACAAGATCTGCTGGTTTATATCTAAATACTGGGGAAAGAGACACTCTGGAGGGATTAATCTCACCTAACTTCCATTTGACTAAAGAGCAGTGACTAAAATGCTATTGGATCTATCTGACTTAAAGACCTTGTGTCCCCTTCATAGCTAATCGAGACCTAGTCAATACAGCTAGTGGAGACTAGATAGCAATTATTCCTCTTCCCAGTTTTTCAATGAATATTTTTCAGCAGTCCCAGAAGCCTCTGCCATGAGGGCTATCGGCCATTTTGAATAGACATGCTAAGAATTGTTCCTTGTCCCAGAGAATTTCCAGTTCAGTTAGTCAAGACAGAAGAAGTGGGAAAAAACATTATAATCATGTACTACAACCAAGTTATTTCTTTCCCCTTGTTCCTAAGTGACGTGAACTGTGTACAAATTAAATTCAAACCAAGGAGCATCAGGAGGATGTGAAATAGCATTATTTGGAACAGCGTTCTGAAGGAAAGTGTGCAATGCATCGCTAACTCTGGAGAGATACAGCCAGCCCTTCAGTTCACCTTTCTTGCAGGGGGAAACACACATCCAACTTCTCCATGGAAAAATGTAGTGCATTTCTTTGCAGCAAAACACTTCCATCATTCAAATGGTCACATTTCCACAGTGTAAAAATGCTGTGGCATGGCAGATGGTATAAAGGTCCATACTTAAGCTTGTGGCTAATGCAGACTGAGCTCTGCCATGGTGTCTCTTTTTACATCAGGTAAGGACACAGACACAGAGAGTTACAGATGACTAACTAAGCCAGCAGAAGTTGGTCATATGCTTGAAAATTGAGATTTATGAGGAATCACATTTTCCACTCTGATTTGTGTCTATTGCCATTATTTTGCACAAAGCAGACCTTACTCCATGAGTGATTTCATCAGGCTTAGGTGCCAATTTTGCCCCTGTTAGAGCAAAATTTGCAAAATAAAATCAGAACAATGAAAGAAAGCTCCTGTAGAGCAAGTAAAATTTCTTACACAGGAAGTAAGACAAGAAGTCCTGATGATTCCTAGTGGCCTCATAATCCATGAGACCTGAACATCTGAAAGGGATAAGAAAGATAAAAATCAAAAAAGAATGCAGGAGTTTGCCTATTAGTCTTGACAAGTTTACTTGCATGACAATGACTTCCCACACAACCACCAGGTGAATCCCACTAACAGTATTTTTTGCTACACTGGAGGCTGGATGCAGCTTAGAGTACCTTGTCTGAGCTCTGGCTGTAAAAGTGTCAAAAACTGACTTTTTTTTCAGCACTTTTGATATATCTTTCATAAATGCCAGCAAACAGCATTGGGAATAGGAGTAAAGACAGCAATTCCACTTTCCTTTGGCCACAGCTGAAATTAATGTTTCACGAGTTTCTTGCTGGTGGAGGTGAGCTTAAAGAAAATAATTTTTACTGTTTACATTCATAGTAATAAGCTCAAGTGCAAGAGATCTAGCATGAAAAATGTTAACAACTGAAAAGGCTTATGGGTGTATGTTTTAAAGTATATGTATGTGCATGTATATATATATATTTTACTGGAATTAGGTGTACAGCTACTTAATGGAAGAGTGTAGCATTGCACCCAAACACCACACACTTGGTTGGTGTTTTCGAGAAGACTAATTCTGTGTTTACTTCTAGGAAGAGTCTTTGTTACATTCAGATGAGCTATAATTATATGGAAAAAGACATTAAAAGTGAGAGAAGTGCATGTTTTCACTCCTTGAATTTATGCCTTATGAATCAACTACAACAAATCTTTTAAAAATGTTCCAGCATGTCAACACAAACTTTATAACATCGATCTCTTTATCAAGATTCAGAAATCTCTGTTGCACTGAAACTCAATAAAGCTTAATTTCTTAAGTGTCTGTTAATTTGAAAATGGGACTTAACTCCAGATCCTCGAAGATATTTAGTCCTGTAACTTCTGTTAATTCACTTGGAAATACCTTTAAGGACATGAACTCTAAATCTAAGCAAGCACATGTGAAAATGTGACTTTAAATATCCAACATTAGTGACATTGCTGCTCCTGAAAATTAATTCAGCTTAATGTAGCATGTACATTTGAAGTGTAGCAAATATTCTGGAATAAATTGGTGCATGCAAGTACATGATCCACCACTAGCAACCTGTGGTAATTTATCAAGTCACTGGCTTTTGGTCAAGCCACACTAAATCTCTGGTGGGGCAGTTCATGCCCTTGCTGCTTGTAAAGTAATGAAGCTTAATACTGAGTGTCAGCTGATGGTATAAAAATTAGTGGTTTTCTGCCCATAACCTGTAAGTGGACATGCTTACTCAGTGTCTGCATATAGCATTTTACTTCCACTCCACTGAGTCCACTGTCTAAGCAGATTACATGAAAGTGAAGTGAGGCACTGGTACTCTTGAGTAGCTCTGTACTTAGATCAGTCTTTCACGTAAACCTAGGCAGTTCAGCTAGGCATCTAGGCTAACTTGCAAAGTAAGAAAGATTAATCCTCTCTTCAATGTGCAAATATAGAGCTGTTCAGACATTGTGGAACAGGTTTTCCTAAGTAATTCCATGCACAGGATAGCTTTAAATCTTCATAAACTAACCATAGTGTTATGTGGAACACCAGATATAACATCCAGTGCATTTTTTCTAAAACTGGGGAAAAAGAAAAGGAAAGAGAAAAGGAAAGAGAAGCAAAGGGAAGGAAAGGGAAGGGAAAGGGAAAGGGAAAGGGAAAGGGAAAGGGAAAGGGAAAGGGAAAGGGAAAGGGGAAGGGGAAGGGGAAGGGGAAGGGGAAAGGGAAGGGAAGGTAAGGGAAGGAAAGGGAAAGGGAAAGGGAAAGGGAAAGGGAAAGGGAAAGGGAAAGGGAAAGGGAAAGGGAAAGGGAAAGGGAAAGGGAAAGGGAAAGGGAAAGGGAAGGGAAGGGAAGGGAAGGGAAGGGAAGGAAAGGAAAGGAAAGGAAAGGAAAGGAAAGGAAAGGAAAGGAAAGGAAAGGAAAGGAAAGGAAAGGAAAGGAAAGGAAAGGAAAGGAAAGGAAAGGAAAGGAAAGGAAAGGAAAGGAAAGGGAAAGGGAAAAGGAAAAGGAAAAGGAAAAGGGAAGAAAAGAAAAGGAAAGAAAAGGAAAGAAAAGGAAAGAAAAGGAAAGAAAGGAAAAGAAAGGAAAAGAAAGGAAAAGAAAGGAAAGGAAAAGAAAGGAAAAGAAAGGAAAAGAAAGGAAAAGAAAGGAAAAGAAAAGAAAAGAAAAGAAAAGAAAAGAAAAGAAAAGAAAAGAAAAGAAAAGAAAAGAAAAGAAAAGAAAAGAAAAGAAAAGAAAAGAAAAGAAAAGAAAAGAAAAGAAAAGAAAAGAAAAGAAAAGAAAAGAAAACTATTGTTATGCTCTTACCCACCATGTTATATTTCAGGTATGAAATAACTGAAATTATTTAAAATTGGACTCTCCAGTTTTTTTCCAGGAAAGTTCAATATTTATGTTGTAATGCAAAGATTAGTATGGAGGAAGTGAGACATATTAGGTTTATTTCTCCATAGTTACCTGCATGCTAAAACATAACATTTTGGGGTGGAGTTTCTGAAAAGTTGGCTGAAAAGATCATAATACAAAATAATTTAGTTCTCATATTTTCTCATTTACATAGTGTTAGATCTCATGCTCCAGGCTATGAGCCTATAAATGGATTTATATGAGCAGACTTAGTTTACTAAAATGTCTAGTCTGTGTCACATTTTTGTCCTGGGATTATTCACACATATTCATTACCTAACTGAAAACTATATCTTTCATTAACTGTTAGTAAAGGTTAAAAGCTCTGGAGTTAAGGTCTGTCTTTGAAGAGTCAAACAAATACTTAAACTCTAACTGCAGTTCATCAGATCCACTGTCTTTTTGCCACTGAATAAAAAACAGAAATGAGTTCTTATAAATTCTGCTCATTTATATGCAATGCACAAAGGAATTTTTCTTCTTTTTACCACTAAAAAAATCAGTCCTGTGTATTTCTGAATTTCACAGTGACCCGATAGCTTCTGCCACATGGTCTTGGAGCAGCTAGGAAGCAATCCAATGCATTTGGCCAGTTGCATCGTGCTGTGTATGAAAGGCGAGCACCCTTCCTGACCCTGTGCCAGTGAGATTCAACCTCCCTTTTATGGGGTTAGTAAAACTATAAATGTTGTCAATGAACCTAAAAGCATTCATTACTTTTAAAAATCCACTCACTGCAGTCAGTTTGATGACCTTGTCTAGCAATAAGCTTGCTCTACAGATTATTAATTATTATTAGGAAGTATTTGTGTATGATTTTGAAGGAGTGAATAATGCCTCACAGATAGTAAAAACACAAGGAGAGAGTTTCTTACCCCATGATTTCTATTCTTTTTTCTCTCCTGCTGTGCTGCAGGGAACACTTGGCAGGGAAGAAGACAATATCCATTTACTCTTCACAGTGTTGACTCCCATAACTCCAGCTTTGGGAAAGCACCTGTCTCTCTGGGCATATGTGAAGCACATGTGATGAGTGCTGCAATGAGGCTGGCGCAGACTGCATGCTCGCTCCACTTGCAATGGTAATTTAAGGCTCTCTAGCTGATACCAAGGGACAAGTGTTAGCTCTTCATAGCACCAGAGGTGAGTGAGTGGATACGGGATACAACTGCCTGTGCCAGCTGTTGGGGATCTACATTGTGTCAGGCTAAGAAGAGGAGCCCCAGGAGCAATGAGCCCGTGGTCTCACCCAGCAGACTTCACAGCAGCATGGAGACAGTAAATTGCATCTGCTGAAGAATGTGTGGAAAATTCAGCCACTTTTATAAGGGGAGGCAGGGTGCATTAAAGACCTGGGGATATTTAAACCTGCATTCTCTCTCCCTACCTTGAGTGGGCTCCTTGTCTACCTGTAGTGCTCTTGGGATCATGAACTTTTCCCACTAACCAGACATGCACCAAAGGATCCTCTGGGATAGTGGGGATCATATGGACTCTGTGGGGCTTTTCTCCATCATCAAATCCCAAACCAAGGTGAGAAAGCCCCCAGTGAAGGGCCTGACCAAGCCTCTGGTGTGCAAAGCTATCCACTGTGGTACTGGGTACTCTGAGGTATGGCAAGGAATTTGCCTATATGTCTCACATCATCTCTTGGAGCAGACCACACTGATACTATGCAGTTACCTTGAAGTCACCCTCAGACCTTCCAGGTCTGGAAGGCAAAAACAAGTAAAAAATATTTATTTAGAAAATCCAAAATAAACACTACAGTTACAAAGATTTATAAAGACATGGGCGACAAAATAGAAAGAAAACTACATTTAATCTACTTATTCCAAGATTAAATCTAAAGGTTGGTCTCTTCCCTTGTATCTAGCTGACAAGCTGTTAGATACTTATTTAACCCACATGGTTAGAGAATCAGTCCTTGGGGACAATCTACATCTTAACTTACATTTATAGGAGATATCCTTGAGCTACAAAAATGTTAGAATTTATATCTAATTATTCCCTTCAGGTTTCCTTGGAGCTGCATGTAGATTCTTAACTCCTTTTCTCTCTTCATTTCCTCCACTGAAGGTTTATTGATCCTTAATTGATTTTGTTTCATACAAATATGTAAAATGACATCTGCCTTTTATAGAAACAGAGTTTTTCTGTTCCTTCTTAAGCCTAGTCATAAGATTGTCCACTTACAGAGAGGTGATGGGGAGTCTGGATGATTGATCTTCACCCCTGTTATTATGACATCTTCTTCATGTATTTTCTATTTTGGTGATTGGGCTAAAATAGCAGCACCTTTTCTTTCAGTTCAGTTCATGGCAAAAATGTGAGTTTATATCAGTTGTGTCCCTGTTAACATGACCTACAAATTCGTGGTCATCTCACTGCATACAGAAGGAGTGCTCACCATTGCTGCTCAACCTACAGTTCCCTTCTGGCGCCCCTTTGCCCTGGCTGCAGGCTGCAGTAGTCTCTACAACAAATCTGGGCGTAACACTGTGAATTACACCCTTTTTAACGGTGTGGATATATGGAATAGAGAGACTGGTGCTTGCGGGATCATCCCTGGTTTAGATATAGACTATTATGATTTCACCTAGAGAAAAAATCATGAATTTCCTTCCTTTCAGTGAGCTACAGTATATCGTTCCTTTGGTTTGGAGGTAGGTAGCGGCGTATTAATTGCCACATGTAGAAAAGAGAGCAGGGACATAAAATAGTGTATGCCAATTCATTGTACAGAGGCCTCCAAACCAGGCTGAAGAGGAAAAGCTCCAGGGCTCTGATTATTTCTCTCTGCAGGCATCTAAGGCGATCTGGGATGCCCTACAGTATTCTGCTGGGCTTCCAGCTGCTGCTTCAGGGTGTCCCATAGGTCCTGTGCCATGTCTGCCATCCCTCTATGAATCTTTCAGGCACTCCTGGGGCATTTCAAATGTTCCTCAAAGCTTATGCTCAGGGGGAGTGAATTAAGTGTTCAATATCTATCATCACATGCACTTGCTCAGAACATTGACTTAGATTATCTGTATGCTCCTCTCATCCCTCTTGTTCTGCTGTTAGCCAAAGACCTTCATCAAGATCAGAGCCTATGTATGTCAGGAGCTCTCTACAAAGCTAATGAGAAACAATCCCTAGCTCAAAAGGATGGGAAAGAAACAAACAAACAAAAAAATTATGTTTGCACAAGCTTGCACAAGGGATCTCTTGCATGGAAAAGAACCAAATTTACTTCTGAATCTAAACAAGAGCTACCCAGTCCAGATCGTCATTGTCTAGGGTCCTTTTGCAATATCTATATTACCTTGTCTGCAAGAAATCTAACACCCTGTGACTCAACAGGTCTGGCGAATGAAGGCTGAGTCTGAGTCTGTAAAACATAACCTGAATTAAGAAAAAAATCAGTCCTGAAATGCAATTATCCATTTCTGTTTCTTGAAATACCTCCACTTTCCCTGCCTTTCCCTACCTTCATTTCATGCCACTTGGAGTAAGATTTATTTTCAAGCAGAAGTAATGAATTATGGCCATAGAGCTGTAGCCTCTCAGACCCTATATATCACAGAAAGCTCTTTACCAGCAATGTATTGCTGAGAGTATTTTTGCAAAACCTTCAGCTACTCCATGGGGATCTCTTTACACCACCACGATGCAAGAAGCTGTTCAATTTTATAGTGCTTGTGTAGGTATCTCTTCTCCTTGTTTCTGCTCGCTCTCGTCAGGCTGTGGGATGTATTTTGGAGACCTAAAGGACATCAAATAAGAGTGGTTTTCTTGGCAATGACTCATAATCCCTGACAAGCAAGAATTTTGAACAGAAAGATGTTTTTTTTCTGCTCTGAGAACCATCAAGGAAACCGCACAACCCTAAATCTCAAATAACTTTGTAGACTCCTTCTTGGATGCCCGTGATGTATCTTTGTGCCTTGCTTAAGGCAGAAATCCTGCTGATTCACTTTCCAGTTTCACAAGGGAAAATAGATGAGGTATGCATAAGATACTGACCTGTTGGGCAGTTGTTGCATTCAGATCTAATGCCGTGACTGTCAGGGCTGCCTACCAGCTGACAGCTACTTTGTCCTGCATCATCTGGCTTTTTGTGGCACAGAAGGTCAAGCTTATGGAAGAGTGGCTCTCTGCAAGGGTCTGGGTTTGCCTCATGTCAAATCCGGTACTCAGATGAACAGGCAGCAGTTGCTGAGCACCACAGGCTAAGGACCTTGCCCAGCAATCCCAAACTCATCACACTGATCACCATGTAGCATACTATATAGGGAAATCATGGGACATAGATATTTCATCTTGGTCTGTTGTTGACTTTTCCCCTGATTGATGGATGTAAGCCTCCTTTGCAATTGCACAGACAGCTGCCTGCTGTTGTTGGATGACACAGCCTTAGGACAGGAGAAAGCCTGAGCTGTGCCCTGGTCAATGCTGAGGTTCCATGTGCTTCTGTTTTCATTTCTCTCCCAAATTATGGACTCAGGGGCCTGGCGTTTGTCTTCCATTCACCCATGACTGGGAGATGTTCATTCACAGGTCCAGCCATCCACAATGTCCAGCCAGCCACTGCTTCCATAGTGAGAAGTAAAGAGGATGAAAAAGAGAAGGGAACAGAGTTAGTTTATTGGAGAAATGTGGAGAAAATGCTTCAGGAAATTGTGGAGGAAGGTAACGAAGGCCCAGGAAACAGGATTTTGAAGTGTGTGGCACTTCTGCCTTGTACTGCGCAAACCAACACTTTTCTTACTTTTTGCAGGCTGTAGCAGAGGGGGAGATTACATCCTGAGTTTCTAGCTACTAACAGCTAACCAAGCACCCTACTTCATTTCAGTTTAACTAGTAGCACTTGATTAAATGTTCTGAAAGATTCTGTTTCCCCATATTGAGAAGAAACAGAGACAAGAACTAACTTTAGGAGTAGCAATATAATGCCAAACCTTTTTCTTCCACTTTGTTTTATCACCACTTTTAACTAGCTCAGTACCACAAAGTCAATGTACACTGGTTCACATTGACCTGGCCAAACTTGTGGTGGAAAGGCATTGTTGCTACACAAGACCGTGATGCAGATTGCATTTCTGCTGAGTTCTCGGCACAAAGAAGCAGCTTTTTTTGTAGCCTGCTCATTCTGAGAGATGGTCCAATTGAAGAGATATTGCCGGGGAGTGCTGACAAACAGATTCTTGTGCTGCATAATGGAAAGTACTCTATGGACACAGCAATTAACCTGACATCTTCACCAGCATATGGCTGCCTAGAAAGCACATTTCCAAGGAGTTTGTGTGTCTGTGCACTGTAGTGTTATGAAGTGCTGGGTATTTGTTGTAGTACTTCAGTTGAAAGATAACCTACTTTGGAAAAAAAATCTGGGTCGTATAGATTTAGCCCTTTGAGTACTTGATGGTGGCTCTCAGAAACATCTGTAAGTAAAAAAAAAAAAAAAAATAAAATGGAAGAAAAATGGTTGTCTGATGATGCTGCATATCTGGAGAATGCCCAGCAGGGAGTCACAGAAAGATGCAAATCAGATTCTTAAAAACAAAGCAAAGCAAAACAAAACAAAACAAAACAAGCCCAACAGAAACAACCCCAAAACTCAAAAGAAAGATATTAATAATTGCAAACCAACCTCAAAAAGCCTAATTGAAAACCAACCAACTGCGAATCAATTACATGCAAATGGATAAAGCAGAGACAGAAAGATATTGGTCGTCTGGTTGGGTTTGTTTTGCTTTTCTGTCTCCTGTCACAGTGGATATGACACACACATTAGCCTCAGATGAATTCATAATGATCAAGGAAGTCATTACATGACACAACAAATGAATTATTAATGACAGAGCACAGAGTAGAAAACATTTTCTGAGCCAAGCGGTGGGCAAGAGGTTCAGCACACTGTGTTGCCAGGAGGGAAGAGGGGTTCAGTTACTGGTCCCAGTCGCTTGCTCTCCAGAGATGAGAAGGGAGAATGACCCCACATTGCTTGGTTAGTGTCTGCAAGGAAGGCAGTTCTCGTCACCCTTTAGAACAGCCTTTCTGCCTAACTGAAGTCTGGCATTCTGTGGCCCCAACTAGTGTTTCATTCTTCATGGCTGAGAAATATGCCTTTGTACAGTGTCACATTGAGGAAAATGATGGAACAGGAGATCTGAGCTCATTAGTAGACACTCAGGCACATGAGGAAAGACAACACAAGCAAAGATATATGGTATGTCAACCACAGTCTTAAAGAAAAGCAGGCATTATGAAATGTACCATTGACTATCTGCTGCGGCGACCCAGGTCCTTCGCCAGATGCAAGAGCTAAGACAACTCCCACCTGCTCTACCACATCTCCTAAGTTGGCTGTTGCCAGTTGGATTCATGAGGTTTGGAGCTCTGCTTTCACTGATTCCCACCGTCACCTGTGGAGCTTTTAGCAGCCCTGAAGTTAGCTCAGGAAATCTTCCCAGGAATCACCAGGCAACAACGGTAACTCCATTTTCAAAACAATAAAGGACTTGTAGAAGGCTGGCAGAGACAAGTCTGAGAGTTTTATTCCGTCCCAAGCACCAGTATGTCTTCCTCCTCGGATGAGACCTTCCTCCTTCCCCTTCCAAAGGGAAGAACTTAGGGGTATTTGAAGAACAGTGGGGGGAGTTGAGCACTTTTTAGTTGTTTCTTTGTTGACAAAGTTTCTTCTGGGACATCCCTTCTGTTTTCAGCCATGGTTGTATAAGGCAAGGAAAATAGAGGTGCTGTCATCCCACAGCTGGCGTCTCTTGTGCACATTGCACTTCCTAGAGCTGTGTCAGGAAACAGTTTGGGATAATTTGTTTAATTTATATCTCATCTCATTCCCTAAGGATCCCTGAGGTTTAGGTTTCCTGAGTTCTCAGTAAACAAATGAGTATTTTGGCTTTTTCTCTTTTCCTATTAGATTTTAAAATAAAAAAAAAAAATATATATATATATATATAAACCTCATTGTGTCTGTAATGCGTGGTTTTCAAGAGGTAGCAAAGGCAGTCAGTTGAATTTGCTTTATTAGCCAAAAAAAGAGGACAATGGGTGATTCTATGCAAGGACACTGGGGATAATCTGGGAAAATGCAAGAGAGGGGAGAAACCCAGAGGGCTTGGGAAGGGAAGGGGGAAATCATGCATACATGGCGGGGAAAGGGAAAGGCAAGGCCTGGGGGTGGGGATGCAGGCTGGGAACAGTGGGGGAGTAGGGCTGCATCTGTGGCTCAAGGTCCTAAATGAAGGGACTCGTGTTTCGCCTAAATTGGAGAGAACAGCAGTTCTGCTGCCAGTTAACTCCATACAGACATACTGTCAAAGGAATATTTGTGCTCATGGAACAGCCCCAGTGATGACTGCAGCTGTGAGTTTAAACAGGGCTCTGTTTCATCGGTGTGAAGGCTGGACTCAACATGGAGGGATGGCATAGGCAGGGAGGACTCAGTTCAAAGGCAGAGGTGTCTCCCTCTCCCTCTCTGACTCATGCTGGGCTTAACCTGCATACAGTGCTGTGGCCTAGGGTTACAGGCTGCTGCCCCATTCCTCCCCCATATGGGAGCCCTGCACCCCAGAGAGTTACAGCTCAGCAAACAGCAGCTTTGCTTTGTTTAATTTGCACCCCACTGGCATTAATGAGTGCATAATTTGCATAGAGCATTTTTCTTGCTGGCCTCCAAACCATTTCTAGGGCACAGGCACACAATGTGCACTGGGAATGACACGTCCCCAGTGTTGGGACGGCGACACAGTCAGACCAAGCAGCAGGCCAGTGAAATCCAAATGGTGAGAGAAAGGGCAGCACCATTTGAATAGAGACCTCTCTGATGTGGCTAGCACTGCTGTCAGCTCAGAAGGATGGGTCTGTCAGGAGAGGAGAGCAGGGGGTGTGCAGCTCCTCCCTTGTCTCCGCACCCCCTGAATTCAGGCAATACAAATGGGAGAGACAGCTCCTCAGAAACCTTCGTGCTGTCCCACAAATCCAGCCTGATGTATGGTATTTTTTGCATGTTGAAGCAGCAGCCTAATTACTGGGATCTTTCCCTTGGCTTTTATACACTCTGTGGGTGGGCAAGAGACATTGCTTAAAGCCTGGGTGAGTGTGCTCCACCATTTAACACTTTCCTGGCTGAGCTCCCACCTACACACAGTCACAGGAAAGGCAGGGCTGCAGCAGGACTGACAGGCAGGTTGGATGCCCAAACACTGACAGCTTTCCTGGGAGCAACATGGGCATTTACACCTGTGATGGGGTCTCATAGCTCGCATTTCACACACAATGTATTCTTCCAAGAAGGAAGACTCCAGACACAAGCACTCATATGCACCGGGTGGCTCAGGACATTTCAGAAGATTTGAAATGTCACTTTTCCCTTCTGTCCTTAATTCTGCTGCTGCTGTTCCTTGGTAGCACCTTGCAAGAGCCAGCTGGTTTTGGATCTGTTGTCCTGGAAAGGATTTGAAGGAGCATACCAGGAATGTGACAATGACAAAATAGACGAGATCCCTCAGTCTTTGCATGGCAGCCACAGCCCTTTCAAGTCAGAAACTAGGTTGAGCCCATAATTCTCCTGGGAAAATTCAAGGGACAACCCTGTGCCATCTCATTCTACCTCCAAATCTCCTGAGAAATATGTTGCTCTTTCATCTGTGCCTCCTGGCCAGATCTGGAGGAGTTAAAAGGATCCAACAGGGCAGAGAGAGAAGACCCAAGTTACCAATGGCAGCTGATGCTGCATGCCTGGGTAACAGAAGAATCTCCTATCTGCTGCCAATCAATTCAAGAGGGAGCAGCAGGCAGTCATTTTACTGCCTTTCATCTGGAGCTGGTTTTGGTATTAGTATTTATTTCTTTTCTTTCGTTATGTCTTGCTCTCTATTAAAGAAAACGAACAAAAAGGAAAGGTGATAAAAGGGAGTAGCTCTTGTCTTCTATTAAATTTGAAGTTAAGGGAATCAGGATGCAAATTAGCAATAACACATCAAAACAGAAATGATGATAACATCTAGTTAAGGCTGTTAAATTGCTCCATCAGTTCTGGTGGTTAAGAGAGGAGTTGTGGCAGTTCAGGAGTCTGAAAAGGCACTGAAACTTGTATTTAACATGCAACTAAACAGCAGCAGAAATAAATACTCAGGAGACACTTAACTGCATCAGTGGAGGCATGTGCTAAGGGCTTGAGCTCAGGAAGTGACAGAAAGGGCTGAGAGATGCCCCAGAGGAGACTTTCTCTGGGTGCCCTCTCTTCTCCCGCAGGTAGAGACAGAGGAAGGAACATGACATTTTACTGTTCAAACTTTTAACAGTAATGAGGAAAACTCATAAATCCAGCCAGGGTAGTTCACCCTGCCCTGAGCTCCAATTAAGGTTCCTGTCCCTCCATCGCTCAGTCGCTCACCCTGTGCGGCACACATTGATTGGGGCTCCAGGTGCCAACAGATGATCTCTCTGCCATCCCCAGCTGCTGACGGCTGCCAGTGCCAGGGCTGTCTCATTATTGAGCTCTCTTTTGAGGTGCTCAGTGATGGCTGAGTTGCCTACTGTACTATTAGGAAAGCCACAGATCAAGAAAAATTGTTGTTCTATTTTTCCTTCCTTTAAGACCTATTTTGTCTCTGTTTCTATCTGTCATTTACTTCAGCTAGTACTGAGTTGCCAGTACTTTGTCTCTTCCCTGTCAGTGATAATCTGCATTCTTATGGAACTGCCTGTTTCTTTCCATTTCTCATTTATCACTTTTCACCTGCATGGCCAGCAAGAGAAATGTTTCCATGCCCAAAACCCTGAGCAGCAGTTTGCAACTGTTTGGCTTATGGATCCCTAACAGTTCTGCAGTAGATGTGCAAACTGCTTTAGAAATTAAATTAATGTTCATTTCCCCCACATCTTTCTTTTAATGCCTGTGAAACAGTCTACAGACAACAGAGATTTTGCAAAGCATAGTTGAAAACCACCTCTCCAGAAAGACCCAAATCTCCTTCAGGCCTCTGTGTTTCACATGTTCCTATTTTTCTTTTCCTCATTTCCCTCCCTTTTCTTCCTCCGTCCTCCACCTGGTTCTGTTTCTTTCTCTCTCCCATACCTACTTTTTTTCATACCTACTGACATCTATATTTTTATTTTAGTACCATTGTCAAAATGGTGAAAAAACTCTTCGGAAGTGTTATTTGCTGATGAGTGTCTTCACCCATTGCCGTGTCAGGAGTGCTCCTGCTGCTCTAAATACATATTATTTTCCATGCTGCAGGGAAAGATTAGTAACATATGCCAAGTCTTGTGCCTAAAGCAGCCCAGATCACACTAAGCACCACTGCTCTTGAAAAGACAACAGTTCACACCATTCAATCCCCTGTGCAGAAATGGGCTAAGCAAAAGCCTTTGTCTTTGGGAGGGATTTTTAACAGGCATATTGTTTTTCCTGGTCATAATGCCAGCTATTTATGTGATTTGTTTAAGCTCATTGTGAGACAGAGGTGTAAGAAGAAAGATTTAAAAGGAGAATCTGACTATTGCTGAAGTTTCCCCTGAAGGACTCATGTACATTAATATTGCCTGGCATTCAGTTAATCTACCTGGGTAAATGTGGATCTGGATTGAGGTCCCCAGGGCTTTCAAACTAGGAACTTCACAGTAGGAAAGGCTAATGTAGATGCAATGTTGCCAGTCTAAAACAGTCAGAAAAATCATGTCAGTCCCCCAAAACCATGAGGTGAACCTTAAGAAAAATCTCACATCTAAAACCATAATAATTTTCTGTTTTCTGTTCCCTTGAATCACAAGCAGGAAGTAGGAAGAAACCCAGACATCTGTCCAACAGGACCCAGTGTGAATGGGAGATGCTCAGCAAATCTGAGAGTAAATTGCCTCCCATAGATGAATGATTGAAAAGGGGATTTGGCACCCAAATCTGTAACTCTGTACTCAGCTGCTCCTCCCAAGCCTCAGCTAACAGTTGTGTGCAGGCAAGGTCTGCAGGAGTAAATGTATATGTGTATTCAGGATTATATCAGGTCAAGCCCAGAGACTTCTAAATACAGCCATGTGATTTCCAAACTGCAGCTAGCCTGTACCCACACCTTTGGACATAGCCAGCTCAACCTTTCCACATCTGTGTGCACAGATGTGACCAGTGATGCCTACATTCTTCAGCCATCCCTCATGGAATATTGGCAACCCTTCCTTTCCTGCCAGCCATGGGAGATACTCCCATGTACTTCACTCTTGCCTTCCCTCTCTTTTGTATATTTTCTGTTCATCTCTGGCTTCTTGCCATTAGGCAGAGCCTGGCATCAGAAGTGATTTTGTTTGTTTAGGGAGAGCTCCTGACAGATCTAGAGATCTGCAGCAAAGGGAATTTCACAATGCTGCAGCACTTGGCCCATGACTTGTCAAAGACTTACCTGTGGGTATTTAACTTTAGGCACTCTGAAGATACACTTCAGGAAGCACTGAAGTCAGCTGAGCTGCTCACAGAGCGCAAAGTGCAGTGCGGGCTGAATACATCGCATGATTGGAGCCTGAGGCTACAGAGAATCTGAGGCAGGACTTTTCTCCTTGCAGTTATTTCTATCAGAATGATAACCCACTCAGACTATGTGTTTCCCCTGTCCCCAAAGCACTTTACAAAGGAAATAAGTACCAGCTGTGTTTTGCAACAGGAGAAGCTGAGGAGCAGGAAGAGCACTGGGTACTAATGAGTCCTCTCATGCATTTGCCACTTAATCATTGTCCTTGCAAAGTGCTTTGAAATTTGGAGGTACAAAGTGCTCTAAAAGGCTGCCATACTACCAGTGTCCCTTGTTAATGTGATAAACACGCTACAGCAAAACACGGTGTTTCATGACATGAAATGCTGTTTTATTCCATAGGTGATCCAGCTCGAGAAGAGGCCAGTGGTCGGGGATGCTGGACCTTCATCTTTGCCAACATTACACATCATGTCACTGCAAAATGACCTCTGTTGTTGCCAAAGCTTGGGAAAGTCTGTGGTAATAAAAAAAAAAAAAAAAAAAGAAATAAATAAAAAAATAATAATAAAAAAAATTACCCTAGATTTTATAGTCTGTCCAGGAGACAAGAGTTTCTTATCTGTTTTGCTATTTTTTTTTCCCTTTTTTTTTTTTTTAACTGAACAGCCTTACTTCTGCAGCAAGCAGAATGTGATTGAATTTTCTTCTGTGTTTTCAGAACTGCTGTACAAATTGATAACCCCTTTTCTCCCTAACCCCCCTACCTAATGAATTAAATTAAAAAAAAAAAAAAAATGTAGGAGGCAGGGGTCCTCCCTAGATATACAGGAGTAGAGGCTGCCTTTTCCTTTGCAAGTCTGAGCAGATGGTATTATCTGAACATACAAATCAGAATTATTATGCACTTTATAAAAAGGCACATCTAGTCTATGAATAAATTTAGCATAAAATTCAGTGTTCTCTTGAGACTTCAGGAATTAGTAAAAATTCACTTGCTGACTCCATACAAATAGTTCTTATAGGTTTGTAAAGTAGAGATCATGTTCTCTTGGTGAAGTGCCTGGTAAAAAAAAAAAAAAAAAGAAAAACCAAATCACACAAAAACCTCAGCTCCTCTGTCCTGCTGCTTGGAGTAATAATATTCCTACCACACTGAAAATCTTTTTAGGAAGAACATGAGACTGAGAATCCAGGTATGATTTCATATGTCTTCAAGAAAAATGTTTGATGGGTTGTCATGAAGTAGCTATTGGCAAATTCAAGTATCTTGAAGTTTCAGGAAGCTCCAAAATCATGGATTAGATTAAAAATGCCCTGAAATTTTTAAAGGGAAAATTAATTTATTATTTTACTTCTTTTGTTTTACTATCTGGCTCTCGAGCTCTTCAGGTTTCTTTTTCAGGGTTTGTCTCAGTGAGTGTGACAGCTTTTTTATATGATAGCTGGAATTCACACATAATATGAGAGGAATTAGGAGTTAGGCTTTGATGAAAAACAGCAGGTTTTCTTAAAAGTTGTCACTGCTCTGTCAATTCACAAACTTTGCCAGCAGACGGAGAGGTGAAGGAGAAGGAGAAGGAGAAGGAGAAGGAGAAGGAGAAGGAGAAGGAGAAGGAGAAGGAGAAGGAGAGGAAAGGAAAGGAAAGGAAAGGAAAGGAAAGAAAAGAAAAGAAAAGAAAAGAAAAGAAAAGAAAAGAAAAGAAAAGAAAAGAAAAGAAAAGAAAAGAAAAGAAAAGAAAAGAAAAGAAAAGAAAAGAAAAGAAAAGAAAAGAAAAGAAAAGAAAAGAAAAGAAGAATAGCAACCTTGAAAAAAAACCACAAGATTACTGAACAGTCATGCAGTGCAGGGTCTAATAGCTACAGCCCCAAACTCAATCAAACAGCTCTCAGAGACTGACTTTAAAAACAAAAAGTTTTTCAGCTCTGAGCTGATGTCATTGATGACATATTCTGTCTCATGGTCACTTATGAAAATAAAAGAACACAATAACAAGGGTCCTGGCTTGCTTTCAGTCTAAGAGAATAACTCAGGTTTACTCAAGATTTATGCTGGTGGTGGGAAGTTGAATCTTGCTGTCTGAGCTGAGATACACTAAATTACCTGCGTCCTGGAAAATAAGACTAACAAGAAAAATTCTATAATCCATGTGTTTCCTGTGTCAATGGTCTCATAGAAAGCCCACTGCTTCCCCATGGACATATTTCTCATTACTGTCAGCAGACTGCAATAGCATACTACTTTTGTGTGTCATTCGTCTACCTCTTATAACAGAGTAATTATACCAGAGTCAACAGAGGTACCCAAGAGAATCCACAGACAGGACTGAGGCATGGGAAAGCATGACCTGTCTGTAACCTCTGCATTGCAGACCTGTCTGTAATCTCTGTCCTACAGACTTTTCCAAGAATTATGAGGACAAGCATAACAATTAAAACACGTCGAGAAGAACAGGTAAGGGAAAATTAATTTTAAAGAGGAAACCTGAAGATAGGTTTAGAAATTCATTCCCCACAGGCAGCGGAGTCCATGTATGCATCACTGGCCACAGGGGATATGGCTCAGGGAGTTTACTGGTCCTGGGAAAGGGATCTAGAAAACAGGTCCTACTCTCTCTTT
The DNA here is from genome assembly GCF_036013475.1 of Columba livia. Classification (NCBI taxonomy): domain Eukaryota; kingdom Metazoa; phylum Chordata; class Aves; order Columbiformes; family Columbidae; genus Columba; species Columba livia. Next base: position 154,534,116 of record NC_088602.1, on the reverse strand, counting down.
GCCTATGTTTTACCTCCTCCAGCTTCCAACTCTAACTGAAATTGTCCTAGTGCTGTCAGAAAACTCATTGAGAACAAAAGAAAGTAACTACTGTTCTGTCAGTTCAGTGACCTGAACCAGCTTGCTGATGGTTTGGAGAAGAGGTGGAGAAGGCACAAGGGAAGAGAATGGGCAGGGACAAACGGGACCATCCCTTCAGCGGAAGACATGAGGACAGCACAGGCATTTTTGCCTACCACATCTTCATTACAAATCACTTGCCTGCAACCCTGGCTGCACTGGTACCAAAGCACTATCACTGCCTATTTCTAAGGCACCCACCAATAACCTGGGGATGGTGTCATCTATTACCTACCAGGCTCATCCTCTCACCCCCACCATTGTGTTTACTGGAGAATATTTACTCCATGTGCCACACTCAGTGAGTAACAGACCTCTTATTGTAACTAACTGGAAATTCACCATTTAGTTTACGTTTTCCTTCCTGCAGAAGAAGTGCCTATTCATTAAAAATAAAATTTGTTGTTTCAACAGTTTAAGTGCAATGAAGTTTCCGTTAAATCACTGATAGACTTCAAAATCTGCCTGAAACCTTCACCTGGCTTCCTACCAGTCCGGCTTTCCAGCTGGAGGTCAAGAAGCCCCACATTTCAGACCTCTCCCTGCTTATAGTTTGCTTGTCTGGCAGGCTGAAGAGGCATGGAGAGTCCAGACCCTGTCAGATAGTAAGTTCTAAATCTTTGAAGTCTCCAGGTCCCTGGCTCCCGGCTGTCACAAAGCTTTTAGGCTTTCATTGCTCATGGGCTTCAGGCATGGTGCATTGCAGCTCAGCAGTGGAACCAACAAGGATCCGGGAACCTGGAATCCTCAAAACTAGCAGTTTCCAAACTCTGAGGGTCCTTATTCAGCAGATCCTATGAATCATTTTTGTTGTTTCTTCCCAGCAGAAGTCAGATTACAGTGGAAAGGGGATCCTGGTTCCTGATCGTCTCACACACCTCAAGAATATGAAAAGCTTGGACTTTCTATGTTTAAAATGAAAACAGCATCCAAACCCCAAGGTATCATTTCTATGTAGAGCTCTATCTATTAGTGTTTTATGTAACTAAACAATACAAAAATACAAACTCCCAGAGCTCCTCTTGGGTAGAAGTGTCCAACATGTCAGTGATTGTTTTTATGAGTATTACAATCCTACAATAATAATAACAACAATAATAATAATAATTCTTTTAAAGAAGATATAGAATTCCTTTCAGAGCCTACAGCTATTTGCCCAATAACTGACTCATTATGTGTCCTGCAATTATACTATTTTGCATTCCCTTTTGTCACAGCACAGTAGTATTTATTGCAATTTAATGACTTAGGGAAAAAAAACAAACCACAAGCTTTCCAGTTAGTTATGGGCTTATTTTTTTTTTTTTTTTAATTTGTTTTTCTTTGATGTCACTTTTGCTGTTGACACAAATATAGTGCTACTACAGCTTAAGCAAGACTCCTCTCCACAAGTTAGGTTAACAATAGCAGACAGCTCAGATGTGTTTAGAGAGTATTTTACCCTAATTACTGAAAAGCTGCCCTGACATAAAAATGAAAAGGATCAGAGCTAAACATGTGCAACCTGAGCACTCCCCAGAGGGTTGCCTTGCTTGAAAGATGTCATGGTATCATCTGTATTATGCAGAAACAGGTTTGTTCTGTAATGGAAGCTTCATTTTCAATTCTTTAATGTATCCAGAGAAAATATCTGCACCTAGAAAAGTGTAATCGGATCAACATACAATACCAATATAGACTTAATAAAGCAGCTGAAACAAGAAAGGCTTTGTTATTTCTGTTCCATTCCATGCCAGTAGCCCCTGAGACACCTGGATCAACAGACAACTGAAGAATTCCAGGCCAGCCAGTATCACCACTTGCATGAGGCTGATTGCTCCAGATATCTCCAGAGACGGCTGCCATGAATACCAATCAGGTAGTGACAACCCAAGTTATGTCTCTGACAGCAAATGCTTCAATATAGCAAAGACTGAGACATAATGAAACATTTGAGAAGACTGAGTTTGAACATAAGGCTGACAGTAAAAGTTTATAATGGAAGTAAATTGCAAATCAGATTCAACATATCAGAAATGTTAGTACTGTAAGAAACAGAGAAGCCTCAAAAAAGTTATTCCGAGAAAAGTCTGAAAAAACTTCACCTTTGCTGTTGCTTCCCCTTGTAAAGAAAATTTCCATTTAGGCTTTGCACCTTGGGCCAGAGTAACAGATTTTTCATTCTGATGCCTTAAGTCTTCTGTTTTCTCATCTCTGTCTAAGCTTTGGTTTTCACTGCCACATCAACTTTATCATTTAAGAAGAAGTAGGCCACATACTACCATGTAGGGACTTATTGCTCTCTGTTAAGACAGAAATATCTGCACTGTGCTCCATTGACTGATATATGTTAAGCATCCTAGGTCCATTGGACTGAAGGTAATACCAGAAGGCAGTTGATTCAATTGACTTTGAAAGTTTTCTGGAAAGGATGGAGACCACCAATCTGAGGGGATGACAGCAGCCTCTGTAGCTAAGAGCTTGACGTATGAGATGTCTGAGATCCAGCTGCAATGTAATGGAAGTAACAATGACTGGGGCTGGCTCATTGACCATGGGAACCAGAGAGATTCTTCTACCTAGGCACAGATTGTGGAAAACAAATCACAAATGTCAGCATAGGGCAGTTTAGTACCACAAGAGGCTTCTAAAAACATCTAAATTGTCAGCTGACCTGGTCAATCATGGGTGTACACATTCAACTCCAGTGACACTTGCTACTGTAATTTGCTACAAACTCAGCAAAAATGATCTCTTTTCTGACTAGTGCCTGTCTTACTTAAGTCAACATGCAAAGAGCTGTTTGAAAATAAAGTTAACACTTGACCTGGGCAATGGGTGGTAGTGTAGTCATGAGTGTTCATAACTGAAGAAATATGTGCATCCTGGTGGCACTTGAGTCTGCCCCACGTGACCACCAAATGGCTGCATGTGGATTTGAGAAGCAGCAAAACCAGTTGACACCTGGGGTACCTCTGACCACTGAGTGTGGATCTAATAATGGAGAAAAGCATCATCTTAGCAAAGTCCTCTGATACTATGTCTATCAAAAAGGCCAGTAACCATTGAATAAAGATGCAGAATGAGGACTGTTGGTGGCAAAGAAATGAGGCTGGATCATTTTCTGCAGCAAGTTTTATACTTGGAGCTGTCACAATATGCAGAAATTTGCAGAAAAAAAAAAATTATTTGGTGAAACAGAATTTTCCTTTGTAGAAACTTTGGTGTTCCTATGAAATGTTTATCAGGAAGATTTCCTAAGACCAGGGTGGGATTTTAGGTCACAGCCAGAGATGGAGGCAGAGACAAAAGCACATAATTGAGTCCTGATGCAGGTGAGGAAACAGGACATGCAACTTTGATATTTTATAATTTTTATGACAAATTTTCCAACTCACTTCTCCTAATGAATTTTTAATATCTATACAAAGCAGAACACAAAAAACCCCAGGATCTGACTTCATATTATCATTAGCTGGATATTATCCTGGGTTAGTCCAGTTTCGCATTCTTATTCTAAACTGGGTGGAAGTAGCAGAGTTGACTGTTGGTGTTCTGGTTCATGGTGTTTTGGGGAAATTCTAGTTCTCAGAATATTTTCTGAGGAGCAACCAAAGCAGTCATGGACTATTTTTAGCACCACTACTTTCTCCTGGATGAAACTGGAACTGCAGACGTAACATTTATAAACACAGTTTTACTAATTCCAAATTAACTTTCTCCTGAGCACTTTGATCTGTGCACATCCCAAAGGTAAGCCATGAAGGTTCTGAGAAGCATGGCGTAATGAAAATTTTTAATTCCTAAGTGAAAATATTGTTTCATAATCCCTGTAAATGTAGGCTAATGACTATGTGAAACAGCTATAATACTATTCTTATTTTAAGAGAGGACATAATACTTTTTTGTTCTTTCCTATCACATAAGCTGTACACTGTGAGAGGGTGACTCAAGTTACCACTTACATCCAAATGTTGGAGCAGATACGTTTTAAGAACAGTGTTCAGGTCCTTAAGCGAAATCTGCTTAGCTTGACCTGAATACTCATTCATTAATCACTTAGAAGTCTGCAGACTACAAACAGAAGATTTTTGTACTGCTTTGGCTTGTAAAATGAAGAATGAGAGAGAATAACTATGTCTCTGCCTCCAGGCAGGCAGAATCAGGTCCCTGTTTTCACCAAGGACTGGAGATACTTGGTTCATGTCATGGTAACTTAGGGTGTCCATTCCAGCTCCTCAGTGTGGTCCTCTGAGGGCTCTCTAATCTATTACACCAACACTGTCACTTCCCTATGCGGAGACTTGGTCACAGGCAAGTTATTTACTTTCTCCGCTTCTCCTCAGCAGCTAGAGTTCATCCTCACTGCCATTCCATCCTCATTAGTATTACCTTTTCTTAACCTTGGAGATATAAATTTGCTAATGCTTCAGGAAGATGTTATGTCACAGATATGATAAAATCTTGGACAAAGCTTATCAGCTATTAAAAATATTAGGTCTTCCTCATTCTGCTTTCTATGCTCCATACATAAAACTTGCTTAGAGCTTCACCTGAAGACTGAGAGTAAAGATATTCTCTACTGACACCAGAGTAAACCTGTTTCATCTCATAGTTGTGGAGGCTGCCAAGAATCCTTTATTCAGACAGGAATATTTCTCTCCTCTTTGATACCTCTGGGCTGTGCCATCTTCATAAACTATAGAAGTAAAATCTGTCTTGATCTGTGGAAAAGGTTTAAAGGAGAGATTCATAAACTGTTACTGGTGGTTTACCTTCATCTATCACACAAAGAAAAGTTGAGTCCATGGGAAGTTATTGCAGCATGGGCCATAGAGGTATGCGAGCTGTACATGGCTCTTCTTGTGAGCATCCCTCTGCTCTCCAGGTGCAGGTGGCTTTCCTCTCTCTGATTCCTCTGACAGGAGGAGTTGTCATGGGTCTCTTGGTCTCTCTGCTTCTATTCATGGGTCTCTTGGCTTTTCAGCACTGAATCTAGTTTCCTTCACTTTTTTAGCAAAGGAAGTATTTCCAGTGAAGATTATACTTAGTGTCTTGTTAGAATAATGAATGGGGTGAACAGTGGGAGATAAGGTATGCAAAGGTGGTTGTTGTGTCAATGTGAGGAAACCAAGGAAAACCTCAAGTGTGTTGTCTCTCAGACTAATAAATCTCCAAGTCTTTTCTGTTATTATCTTTAAACGCATATTATGAATTAATTTTTACCTTTCTTAAAGAGGCCATCCTTTGAAAATCTGCACCTCTGTATATATTCCAGGAAATGGCTAACTTATAATTCATGAGATCTTTGTATCTTATAAATACTAATTCTGTGTGATATAATGAGGTCCTGACTGGATATTTACATAAAGCCCAGTTCTACCTTTTGGCACCTCTACATAGTAGTTTACATTAATGGTAATGTAAGCCTTTCACATCCATTCAAGACCTTAATATAGCCCTAGGTAGTATCACATCATTTCACGGTAAATTATTCCTGTCTTTTAAGGCACAGAGCAAATTGCAGGTAAATTATTAATAATAATACTTAGATCTTATCTTCAAAGCACTTTACTAACATTAATTAATTCCTGCACTCCTCTGAGGTAGGAAGCTGCATTATTACTTACATTCTTTACAGAAGAGAAAATTAAGACAAAGGCAGGATGAGATCTGCCTGCAGCTGCAGACTGCCAGGCAGAAGCAGAGAAACACCCAGGACCAGCTGAAATGTTTTGCCTCCAGCTAGTTGCTGTCTTCTGCTGCAGGTCACTGCTCTGCGGCAGATGGAATGACAGGGTGCAAGGTGAGACTCTGCTCCAGCCCATTCTCTTTCAAGTCTGGAATCTTTAGTTATACCAATCAGTGAAGTTTGTTGGGGAAAAGAACAAAGGGGTTAAGCTAAGTTTGTTGACCCTTGCTCTGAGGGTGGATATCATCTCCACCAGCAGAAAGCAGACATCTGAGCCACCACAGCTTTAAATCAATACAGCCAGATTTATTGGAGGTTACTTACCTGCAGGCTCCATTTCAAATATGGAAGTAGAATTACAACCAAAAGAGGAAAAAATTTGACTTTTAAAAATAATTTCTTTGGATTTTTTTTAACCTTCCAAATTTCTTACCTGGCTTTCAAAAATAATTCTGAATTGTATGTAGGTTTAAAAAAATAGTTTATATTATTAACACCATATAATATTTGTTCCTAGTGCTATTGGTATATCGAAGTCTGACAGCAACTGATCATGGAAATATTCTGATATTTGTCTTTTTTCAATCATTAAGGGCAATTACACTAAGCTAATTAGAGTATCTTATCTTGTTTTGTGAACCAGATTGACTCCTGGTCTCACAGATACCCAACAGATTGCTTTATTGTGCTAAAATTAAAATGAGAACATTTAAAGAGTAATTCCATGAAATAATGCGTACACAAATCAGAAATATGAAAAATGCATAGAAAGTAGTACAGATGCCATTTTCAAGTTTCAAAGTGAAATTTTGAAATGTGATCCTAACTCCCTTTCTGTTTTAAAAATGTTTTTTCCTGAGGGAATTCCACAGAACCAGATATGATTTTGCAAACACTAAAAATGAGCGCAACACAAAGACTTTTTTTCTAATTAAAACTGTCTGAGAAATGTTATCTAATTAGCCTGACTACAGATAGCTGCCAGGATTCTGCTCACACCTCTACAGCAAGCTTTGTTCTCCTTTGAAATTACGTGGCCCTGTATCACCTCCTCCCCTAATGAAGCCTCTATTAAACAGCCTCAGGCAAAGAAATCTACACAGCAGTGCCCTCAGAGAATTATAATATGCCTGCAACTCAGAGCTAATCTATTGGTGGGGCTGGATTTATCCCCCTCAAATTCATCTATCGGCAGGTGTGGAAACAGAGCTGCTGATTTCTGCAGTCAGCAGTGCTTCTGCACCAATTGCCCTCTGTGGTCCAGCCCACTTACATCCAAACCATGGGTTAGAGAAGCCTAGCTCTGCCCTTTGGCAACAAAAGAAGCATTGGGCAACTTTGGTGGCCCAGTCAAATGCATAAAGCTCAGGCATCTTCACTGTAGTAGCTGTGCAACTGAAGTTGTTCAACTCATTGCTGTGGCCGTGGGGGGAATCTGGGAAGTCTTTCCTGAACTAGCAATGGGTGCAGCCCACCTGTGTAAAGGGCTCAGAAGAGTGTTTCAAAGAGTCTATTTGCTGATAGATATTTGCTAATTGATTGTGTTGGTGAGAGTCAGCAAATTCAGCCAAAATAAATGGAGAGGTTCCCACTGGAACACCAATAACTAAGTATCCAGGGAGTATTTTTTTCAGGTATTATTGCTTTGCAGAGTGTGATCTGCTAGTTGTTCCAGCCCTAACTAGGGAAAGCACTGAGCACATGCCTAAATCCATCCCTCTCCAGGTCAAGCTTCAGTTCATGCCCAAAATGTGAAAGGCTATCTGTTTGGAAGGAGGTACAAGAAGCAAAGCCAGCCCAGCAGTTAGGGAGACACCCCTCACCTCCAGTGTCCCTAGTCCAGACAGCATCCCAGGGCTGGAGACAGACGACTTGCAGAATAGGAAATCCAGGGATCTGGGATCAGGCCAAGCCACCCTCTCTCCAGTCTAGCTGCACTCCAAAAATGACCTAGTAGCAAATCAGACTGAGTTGTGCCTGATCCCTTAGCAGTTGTTCCCATTTCACTGGAGTCCAGGCTGCAAGCAACGAAGAGAATACAGCCCTGCTGTTATTCTAAGCATTTTATTTTCCCTTCTTTTTTAAACTTTTTCAGTTTTTATGCACCAAAAGACTTTCCCATACTTTTTATTCCCTCATTTTAAGGGGAGAACACGTGACTGTGTGCCTGCGTGTGCACTCAGTGCCTGTAACTACCACTGGGAAAGAGCCAAGAAGAAAAAAAAACCAAAACACCACAAAGTTTTAGTTTCCTCACACTCTCAAGCACACTTTCAAGAGTATTTTTATGTGGCAGGATTTAGGACTGTTTAAAGCCTTCAGCTACAGACTGTCAAACAAAGGTAGTGAAATTTCAGTTTCCCCATGTGCTCTGCTTGGGCTTCTGTTGCAGCAGTGGGGGGCAGCTGCCTACACAAGGCACTTTATGTCCATGTCTAGATAGCTGATTCAAACACCAGATGAGCATAGTTTTGGCATCACCATATTTCACCAGTTCTAGTTTCATTACATACCTTTTGCTGGTGTCTACAGCCGATCACACCATTGTCACCCCCTCCCCTTTCCAACAGTTTTTAAGATACAGAATACATTGCTTTTGCTTGATGATTGCACAAATGAGATGATTAAATGCTGCTTCTGAAAGAGAAACTGGATTGTTTAGCTCTGGGCTTCTCATAATAACACCAGCTGAAAGGAAAATCAAGATTGGTAATGTGTAGTCCTGAATTTATTTTTGTTTTCATGATAGCTTTAAGGCTGTGTACAAAATCCATACCAAATCATATTTACTTCTCTGCAGGTGCCAAGCCTGTGAGAAGTGTGACAGATCCCAGCCAGATAACCCAAAAGCTTGACTAGCTGTCTACCTACATACTATTAAAATTTTTACAGGGAGGAATAAAGAAAGAAAGGCATCCCTCTATATTGAGGCTGAGGCTATGTAAAGAGCTTTGTGAATCTGTGTAGCTATCCCTCAGAGTCACTTCAAATTTAGTAGTACCTGAGGTATTAAAAGCCAGATTGGTGCTTTGAGTCTCAAACAAGCCAGCAAAAGATAAATTGCTGAGTTGTGAATCCGTATAATCTACATTTGATGCCCAGCATGTGGGCTGCTCTTGCATGGCATTGCAAAGAGAAATAGCAGTCACGAGAGAGAGAGAGAGAAGTAGAGGCATGTGGTAGAATGAAAGGAAAATATCATCTCCACTCATGCTTTCAGCCTTATGTTTATGTTTTGGGGGTCCATATGCATATAGGAGTAAGTTTGCCTGGAAAAGGCCCTATTCATGACCAGCCTCTTCAGGCTACCATGCACAGCCATGCAGAATTGCAGAATTAGCTATTCCAAATTGCAAGCCATGGTCAGAACTCCGATTTGTCTTCTGTTCCAAACCTCAGTCCAGGCTTGAGCGCCCTGACTCGTGCAGAGGCAGCCCAGACCTCTCAGGTCAACCCTGGTTCAGCAAATTGGGGTGTGCACAGGGAGGGAGAGGGAGGAGAGGGCAGCAAGGCCAAGCTCCTGCCACATGCAGGCAGGATGGCCTGAACCGCTTCCCAGCAGCTGAGATCAGCTTGGGCAAAATACTGGGTTGTGTGGAGCCAAAGCCCAGGGCTTAAGCCTAGGACAAAAATACAGTGTAAATATAACCATTCAGAGCTACTGAGCATCTGGTTTGCTCAGGAAATGCCAACGACACTGCACAGTGCGCAAAATCTCTGAGTGCAAGTATTGGAAACATTTCAGGGGCATTAACTGTGCTCATGCTAAAAAAGCAGGAAAATTTAGGTCAAGTAGAGCTCCTGCTGGAATGAGTGAACTGCTTCTGGTGTCAAAGCCGGTATAGGCACTTCTGAACTGCAATATGTTGTGCTGCATGGTGGTTTTGGAGTTTTTTGCCTTGTTCAAGATGCAGTCTCACACTAGCAGCCCACCAAACCTTAACAGGGCAGGGCAGCAAAGAATGTGACCACCTGAAGCCACCGTACAAATAGTCCTTTTCCAGTGATTCTGTAGTCTACAAGACTTCCAGCACTGAGTGTTATAGAACATTTCTTCAAGTGATCAGGACAAATGGCAGCCCCTCAGTGTTCATCGGCTTAGCTACATCAAAATAAATATTTGAATATATGTGACCAGTCATCACTAGTCCTTTCCACACAAGCTTGAATCCATTTTTTTTTAATCAGGGGTTTTCAATACAAGCTAAAAAAAAAAGAAAAAAAAAGGTACATTATTCCCACATTATTCCCACTAGTCCCACTTTAAGGGGGGGAAATGAAACAAAGATTGATGACATGACTTGGCCCAGGTCACCCTGCAGGCCAGTGACAGAGCTGAAAGCAAAGCTGTGATCTCCTGAGTCTCAGTTGGATCTGTCAAATCACAGCATCATAATGCAAAAGGCAAAGTATTCATTTTGTTTAAGCAAGGAAGACAGGCTTAAGTCAAATGGCCAAATACTCTGTTTTGACAGAAAAAAATAAAAAAGTTGGTTCAAAGCCTAGAAGAGAACCATCCTATAATAAAAAATAATTAACTTTCCCAGAAGGCTTGTCTTTCACAGAGTCACTGTTTTTCTCCACTCATTCACATGCCTGATCAAGACTGCAGCTTCCTTCCCTCTTTCTTCCCTTACACTTCCATTTATATAAATATTCATCTCAACTGTCTTACATAAGAACTTATTTTGTAGCTCAAGCGAGGTCCTATTTTCAGTCATATCTGGGTCCTTTTACCACTGTAAAACCACTCTGATCAGAGACACATTAATAAAGCCAGCTTCCTTTGACTTGCTTTTCTCTTCTGGCTTGACAGGGTGCATTGAGCTACATGATAAACATTTACAGCCAACATTAGAAAAGAAACGAGGATTGTAATAGAGTCTTGCCTTTTGTCTTTCACTTATACTTAAAACTGCAGCTAATATAATCTGGGCTGCAGAAAACAGAAACTAGGGTACTTTGGTGGATTGGGTCCCCATCTCATCTTTACTTGTTGTCTAGCTAAGGTCAGCCCCATACTGTACCTCTAGTGGTACAAAATCTCTCACCTGCTTTTCAAAAGCCACACAGGAGTGGAAGAAACCCTGTAGGCAGTGGGAAAAGTGAGGGGAGATGTCCAGTTCCCACCTCCGGCACATACTAACTTTATTCTTCTCTCCAGTTCATCCACCACTATTCCCACCTGCTCTTCAGTGACATTTCTCAAGTTTCTGAATTGTCCTCAGTTCCTGCGTTTTGTCTCACGGCAGCCTCCGATGTAAAAGGGAATTAATACTGACACACCTGTGACATTTACAGCTGATGTCAATGCCTGTGTTGTAAACACGAGAGAGGACAAGCAATGACAGAAGGCAATGGTGGCAGGGCCTGGCAGTGCTTTCTGAACAGCAGCTGGCAAAGAGGCAGTGTTAGTTTTCCCAATGCTCAGCACCCATCATCACCTCCTTCTTCAGCTCCCGGAGGGTGTGAAGGGTCAGGAAATGAAAGGAAGCAGGGGAGCACAGCCAGGGCAAACTGTAAAAGCAGCTTCTGTAAATTCACAATAGATTTAGCTTCAAGATGATAATGACTATGTCTAGCAGTTTATAGAGCTGGAAAAGGGAACTGATTCATCTCTAAGCACGTCCCTAAGTTTTGGGAAAGAAGCTTCATTCAAGGTGGTTTTGTTTGTTTTCTTTTCTTATTGCTGTGGGATTAGGAGCCTTAGTATTTGCTGAGGAAGAATTAGAAGAATAATCAAACAATAACGCGATTTGATCTGACTTGGGAAATCTCAGGTGATGATGGTAGGGCAGAGAATCATCTGGGATGTTAGAAAAGTATTGGAGACAAGAAACCATGGAAACAATAATGCCAAGTGAAGCTTAAAAGGGGCAGTTGGCTGTGGGTTCAATCAGCATGCTGGGGAGGAGGACACTTAAAAGTGCTGAGGGAACAAAAAGTGCTCAGTGGTGATGTGTAAAGGGCCCTATAGTGGGACCAGGCCTGGTGCTGATTTTCGCTGCCCCCCAGGCTAGCTGGGCACCCTGCATCTCAGAAGACAGTCTAGCATTTGTTCTCAGATTCAAAAACTGCCTCTCAGTGGTGGGGTATTACATTCGTTTTTAGAGACCATTTCCTTCACTCAATAGTAGAGTTGGAAAGTCCTTCCTGACCATGAAAGAACTGTGCGCTATGGTGATAGCAAAAAAATATTCTCCAAAGATCTTAAAAGAAGGCAATTCTTAAGAAGAGATGGAAGATCACACATAAAGCTCAAAGTCTCTTCATCATTAGTGTGCCCTAGCAGAAACTGGGGAGAAATTGCACCTGTACTGAAGACAGATATTATGATTATATTATTCTACGATTCTATGTTTTGGGGTTTTTGGGTTTTTTGTTTTTGTTTGTAAATTATGAGGAAAAGTTGAGGAAAATGGCAGAAACCCTATAATTTGAAACTGCTTCAATAAGTATTATTTAAGGAACCAAGAACAATCCTACATTAGGAAGATACACTGGGTAATTATTTAGCCTCTTACATCTATCTTTTACAAACTACTTGAACAGATCTCTTTGTTCTTTAGCCTCTTGGCTTTACAGAATCACCTCTCCACCTCTTTCAAACTGCTGTAATATTATTGACTCCAGTGAAACTCAGCCAATTTTTACCATCTGGATTGGCCTATGACTACTTTTGAAAAATGACTTATTGTCTTAAAGAAAAAAATAACCCAATCCAGGATTAGTTTCCGACAGTACTTTGTATAATATATATATTAGATTCATGTGCTGCTCTCACCTTGAGAAAGAGCAAGGATGAGAAATAAGTCTGCATATGCACAGTTAATTCAGAGTATTATAACCTACAAGGAAAAATCAAGAGTGGAATAATAGCAAAGTACCACTCTGCCATATGTAAAGACAGACAGGGAACAATGATAGTCTTAGACCCATGCCCACGACAACTGCACAGGAGGAGGCTGCTCTCAGGCATATTTGCAGCTGTAAGTGAAAAAATGATGGGTGAAGTATGTCCATCAACTTGGCAAGTGTCTTGATCTTTAATTACAACCCATTGGCTATTCTCCACCTGTCCACTTGATTTCTTCTAAACCCCAGAGGAAGCTGGGGTGATGGTCAGCACTGAGACAAAGTTGCACAGACTTCAGGAAGAGGTCAAGAGAAAGAAGGGCTCTGCAGGGCACACTTTCTGTGACATGGTAGGCAGACATGAGGTCAGATTGCTCAGCTGCTCCCTGTGCAACATTTCCCTGCATTTGCCCCTGAGAATAGTTAAAGCCCATGAAGACCTTGGATAGCATTAAATTGACATGATTTAGGAATACAGACTTCTTGGCAAACAACGTCAATGAGAAACTGAAATAAGGAAAGGTAAAGGCATTCTTGAAGTCCTATTTCAGTTTCTGAAGACCGATCCCCTATGGAGAAGAATTCTGCAAGCATTGCTCTGACATCTGTTCTAATAACTCCCCCAAATTTCTCAGTTTTCTGTAGTGAACTTGTCTTCCTGGAAAGCCTTACTGGGAAAAGACAAGCTGCAGTCACCTCAAACTGACCCCTGACAGCCCAGAGAGTGGATAGGAAGCTACACCATCGGTAAGTTGCAAGGCATACTTTGAGTTCATACATATCAATCCAGCTAGCATTACCCTCTCTTCCAGAAAGCAAAAGGAGGAGGGAACAAATAGGAAGAAGCAGAAATAGCTCTCCTTACTGGGGGGTGGGGGGAAGCAATTGAGAAGGTTTCAAAACCTCCTTAGAGCCACAAAAGAACCTCCTCTTTGAAATTTCAAAAGAGAGATGTCTCCAGGCTGGCACCTGCTATTTACATGTAGTACCTGCACATCCCATTAATGCAGATAGTGGAAATTCAGTGTGTAATATTTTGTCACAAAGCAGAACAGGCAGCAGGCTTGAAATTCTTTGAGCCAGCCACAGAAGTGAAAAATTGGCAGCTGGAAATAGAGTATTTCCATAACCACATCACTGCTTGCAAAGGATTGGTGAATCTTTGTCCAGCACTTAGAAGACCAAAGATGATACACACCACAGCAACCCCCACTGTTGTGGAGCTGAATCCTCTTGGGATTTTCTATGGGAATCATACATAACAAAGGGAACCTGTACACAGCATAGAACATGTAGGAGAAATATAAAATTGCAAACGCAATTCAGAACACTGTCTGCCCAGTGTCCTGTCTCCTCCCATCCACATCTTCTTCCTGTGTTATCTATGCCAGACCATAAGAACACCAAAGAAAAAACTTATATATATCCACAGAATCCATTCCACTGATTTGGTGCTTCTCAAGTGCATTGGTAAAACGTTTTTTACTGCTTTTACTTTAATGGAGAGGCCAGATATTGCATGGGCTCCAGGGACTTCATTTCCCACTTGCCCTCTGATGAACAGTGGAGTCAGAGAAGACATAGGAGATTTTACTATCCTCTGTAGATAAATAATTCTCTAGGGCTAATAAGAAAGTACCCTTCTCTGGAAGCAAATTCATGAGTTCATAAAGGTTGCATTTTTATGTCCATTTTTGTAGTCACTTTTAGAGAAGGTAAGACTGTAGAGAGGATGTAACTGAAATTGTGTTTTCAAAAGAGGGGCCATATTCAGTCACGCTGACATCCCAGCCTACTTCTACCCAGCCTCTCAAGCTCTGAACACACTCCCAGCAGTTCTCAGAGAGTAGTACCTTCAGGCACACCATTGTTTTCCTGCATTATAGGATCACAGAATCATAGAAGCATTTAGGTTGTAAAAGACCTCTAAGGTCACTGAGTCCAACCATAAACCTAACACTGCCAAGCAGCACTGCAGTTTGAGTGACGTGGACAGTGTTCTGAGTTGGGGGAAGGTCTGACAATAACAATTGAGGAATTTCATACCCGAGACCCACACCCCTCGGACATCAAAATTGAGAGTCCCTGTGATGCCGGCACAGGGATGGAGCGGGGAGTCTCTCATGGGTGCCTCTCAGCAGCCTCCACATGCTCCTCAGGTCTCTGGTTCTCCTCAGTCACATGGGAGGCAACCAATCTTACTCTCAAAAAATTTTAAAACTTGTGCTGCAAAATGTACAATAACCTTATTATTAGGTTGTTTTGACCCTCTGAGGTGTGAGAACTTCAATACAGACCTGCAACCTCATAGAATCATCTCAGTTGGAAGAGACTCTCAGGATCACTGAGTCCAACCATAACCTAACCTAACTCTAGCACTAAACCATGCCCCTAAGAACCTTGTCTAAACACCTTTTAAACACCTCCAGGGATGGTGACTCCATCATTCTCTGGGCAGCCTGTTCCAATGCAGGGTGAGACACCTTTCCCAGGATTCATCATTCGTGTTCCTTTTCCAGGTTTTGCCGGGTGACTTCAAATATACAAACCCATGCCAGGTCAAGCATGTGAACTTGGCAATCTCACATGAGATTTCAGATGCAACCTTTACTGTAACATATGCATTTCTTACTCTTCTACCTCCACAGTTGAAATTAATATACCATTTAAAATTCTTACTGGGCTTATGGCCAAACAGGCTGAAACAGCCACATCATCAGATTTAGGAATATCTTCTTTTTCCTCCTGGGTCATTGCAAGCAGCGAAATGAGCAGAGCAGGTAGATACAATCTTATAAATGTCTATTTTACCCTTTCCTTCCCTGCTGTCCAATTTTGCGTCCCTTCTGCACGCAGTGAACTATGCCCCCTCCCAAGCAGCCAGGACAACCTCTTGGAAGGTCACTTTGTAATTGTGGCTGGCACTGAACAGGTTAAATAGATCAACATGGAGGTAGCCAGGTCTGACTGAGACTCTGAGGCAGAAATCAGTAAGGAGGTCTAGCACCAAGACAGAAGTGAAAATTAATTCTATTTTAGGATGATGTTTTTAAATTGCTGTTCTTTGAACTGATGTGCATTTAAGTCAAGCTGAAATTGATAATAAAGTTATAAAGAAAGGGAAGAGATGGGAGGATTAATTATTTACTTAAATGCAAGAAAAGACACATATCTGCTGAGTTTTCTGATTCTGCACTCTGTTGTATGGGTGTAATGTCTACGGTATCATTTGTTGGAAAAAGGGCTCCTAGAAGCAGACACAACACAGCTGTCTCCACTCAGGCATGACCTGGAAGAACTGATCACCAAAGTACTGTAGGCACGTGTGCGTGAACACTCAGGTGTGTTACACTGCAGTGCTTTGTGCTGTGCAGTCTCATTCTCGTTCATTTCTTTCTTATTCTATTTAAATATACAACCCTCCACCTCCTCCCAATGAGCTGCCCAGGAGGACTGAGTTGGGATGTCACATAACAAAAATCATGAGTGAATCTATTATTGAGTAGGAGACAGTGTGCTTCTGGGGTCAATGTTAATCGCCCACTTAGGTTACCTGTAGAGAAAGATAAACACCTTCCTTGAGTGGTAACACCTCCTCGGCGACCCAATTCTTCAGGTTCCTTTATGGGCACTCTCATATTTGTATGTTCATTGAGTCTAATGAAAGTCAGCAGTGCTGCCTGGGAAAGTGATGCACAGGCACCCACAGGAAGAGCTGCAGCGTCAGGCTCATTGCTGCTAATGCACTGCTGGAATCTGTTCAGCAGCCACATCTACATTTTACCAGTGGGGTGAGCTTTTTTCTTTGCTCTGTTCCCCACTTATTCATCACTCTTTCAAATGCTCTTCTCTAATCAAGAAAAACAAAGCTGTACTCTGCCAAACACTCAGTGCTGCACACTGGCTGGTGGAGCAGTTAACACACCAGCCTATAATTAGACAGCTTTCAAAGCCTTGCTTTTCCTTCTGTTCCTTTCCCATCCCTTCTTGAGAAACCCACTCCCTCCTTTCTCACGGAGGGGGACCACAGCTGTCCTCCAGGCAGGCATTACTTCCCATTAGTGTCAGTGGAAGTCACAAGAGCACATCAGGGGAGGAGCAAGCCCTCAAGGGAAAGAAACCTCTGATGAAATCCAGCCACCCAATGCTAGGGTTCTGTATCAATTTTGAGCAGTCAGATCTAAAGAAAATGAGGGTATATATGCCCAGTAACTGCTCTGAAGTACAGAAATGTCTGGCTTAATCTGTTGGATCTCTACATGATGAAAACTTCAGATAAGGCTTGCTTAGGAGCAGTATGCAGCAACATGGCAACCTCATCCGACTCTTGCTAAAAACTGCAGAAGCACTAGAAGATACAGTTCATCCCTTTCCTGGCATTTTGTTTTATTAAGAAATTTAAATAATAGTTGAACTTTTTATCTGAATCACCTTGCCTGTTCCTATGGTTACTCTAATAGGCCTTCTGTGTACTAGGTTCTGCTTTCCTTCACCCAGACAGTGATTTCCCTCTGCTATAGCCAGAATGAAGTGTCCTCGTCCCACCAAGTCAGCAAGTGATAGGCCATGGTGTTATTCTGGTTTGGTTCCAATACTTGAAGGAGGTCACATCACAGAAGACTATGCAACACATTGCACTGATGGAGAAATATGCATATCATTAATAGTCAAAGAAATAGTTCATTGAAATTTGTAATTCATTTTGGAATGGGAAAGAGCCACTTAAAATTAATGTATCAAGTGAACTCTCAGTAAGTTTGCAGAAGACACCAATTTGGGCAGGAGTGTTGATCTGCTGGAGGGTAGGAAGGCTCTACAGAGGGATCTGGACCAACTGGATCAATGTGTCAGGGCCAATTGTATGAGCTTCAACAAGGCCAAGTGCCAGGTCCTGCACTTAGGTCACAACAACACCATGCAACACTACAGGCTTGGGAATAGTGCCTGGAAAGCTGCCTGGCAGAAAAGGACCTGGAGGTGCTGATTGACAGCCGGCTGAACATGAGCCAGCAGTGTGCCCAGGTGGCCAAGAAGACCAACAGCATCCTGGCTTGTGTTTCAGAATTAGTGTTGCCAGCAGGACTAGTGAAGTGGTTGTGCCTCTGTACTTGGCACTGGTCAGGCCACACCTTGAATATTGGGTTCAGTTTTGGGCCCCTCACTACAAGAAAGACATTGAGGTACTGAAGAGAGTTCAGAGAAGGGCAACAAAGCTGCTGAGGGGTCTGGAGCACAAGTCTGATGAGGAGCAGCTGAGGGAACTGGGGCTGTTTAGCTTGGAGAACAGGAGGCTGAGGGGAGACTTTATCTCTCTCTACAACTACCTGAAAGGAGGTTGTAGCATGGAGGGTGTTGATCTCTTCTCCCAAGTAGCAAGTGATAGGATGAGAGGAAATGGCCTCAAGCTGCACCAGGGGAGGTTTAGATTGGATATTAGGAAAGTTTATTCTCTGAAAGGTTTGTCAGGTATTGGAACAGGCTGCCTAGGGAAGCGGCTGAGTCACTATCCCTGGAGGTGTTTAAAAGACCTGTAGATGTGGTGGTTAGGGATGTGGTTTAGTGGTGGACCTGGCATTGTTTTTTTTTTCTTTTTATGGTTGAACTTGATGATCTTAAAGGTCTTTTCCAACACAAACAATTCTACGATTCTATGAATTAGCAAGCTGGCATACGGACTCCAATAAGTACTGCTTATATGTCTGTGAATAATTTTGCATCACCAAAATGATGCTGAAATTTGGAGCTGAGGTTTCAAAGTATGGTCTGAACACTTGAGCTCACTCAGGTCATCTGACAGTAACAAAAAGGGGTCTGCAGCAGTATGAACACATGGCAAGGGGGGAAGAATGGTTTGAGGCAGGATACGTTCTACCCTATGTCTGAACTAATTTGTACCTAAAGGATGCCTACATTAGCAAACTTTTTGCTTAAAGAGTCCTACATGCAAAAATCAGGACTTTGAAAACAATGAGGAGAAATTGTCCATAGAAGTACTCAAACTTCAGTCCTAAGATACAGGAAAGCTCTCTTTTAATTGTATTTGCAATTTCTTAAAAGAAGTAGTACTGGGATTTTTTTCCCTGTGGAAGACCAAGTCTAAGTTCTTCTCCTGGGTGATCAGGTTGAACATAACCAAACTTGTGTAGGCAACAGCAGCCTAGTTAACAGCCTAGTTTGTATCTGACTGAAAAATTCACTTTATTGATTTATGTACGTTCCTAACTAAACAGTGAAGTGATCCCATGCCCCTAATTATTTCTGGTTCCCACATAACAGGAGAGTAAAAAACCTCTGCATGGAATAACATGGAAACAAGGGCCTCTCACTCAATACCCCATCAGAATGGGGCTCATGATCCAAGCGAGGGAACCTTGTTAGCTAAACCAGATGTTAGTCAGCATTCAGTCATGTGCAGGGACCAAAGGGAATGAACTGTAACCTCTTTTCTCTCAAGAGAGACAGATCAGACAGGACTTTGTGGGTTTCCTTACTGCATCGCAACTCTGCCATCTTATGCTGGAGACTGGGCAGCTCCCTTGACTTTGGAGTTCTTCCAGATTTGTACCACAAAACTTTGGGTCTCAGCCTTTATTTTCTGGATTAAATGGAACAACACTACTGATATTCGTTTGTTTCTTTAATTAGAAGAGGATAGCTTTGTTGTGTGATTAACATGACAGTAATTAAGGATTCCAAGATGATGTACTAATTTCTTTCACACACATGTTCTTTCAAAATGTTATCAGCAGTAGTTGCATTAACATCTTTTCTTTTTCTGTTCCCTTTGGGAGTTTATCAGGTTTTCATTTAGTCTTTTCCTCATTTCACAAATATGCACACATTCCTTTGCTCCTCTGAAAATTTGCTACAGACTTGAAAACTTTGAGCAGGTTGACCCCCCCAGTGTGAACACAAGGGAATTTTCAGTGTCCTTCACTTTTCCAAACTGTTTTAAACAGAAGGTGAAAACTTACAAGTGATACTGTATTTTTTTTTCCCATGGGTACAGGTCCAGATAATTCTTGTGATAGCAGGATCATTCACGTAGATACACCAAGTCACCTGAAATTGGGATGGATTTAGGACTGTGGATTCCTACCATGGAACTCTAAAAAAAAGCATGCTAAGGACAGTTTACTGCTTGCTGAGCACTTCTTTTTAGTGACCTCACCTCAAGCTGCAGAGAACTGTAAAATAACCAATGGGTTTTTTCCAATGCGATGAAATGCATGTAACTGGATAAGTTAGGGGACAGCAGAGGATGGTTTATGTTGGTTTTTATTCATTTTCTGTCTATAGTTTTCTTGACTTTTAAAAATATTTTGTTCTGAGGTAGAAGTTTGAGCCCTGTGCCTGAATGTTACCATGCAGGTCTTAGTCTGAGTTGCTAGCAGGTTAAAAAGCTGAACTGTAAGCATTCAGGTTTACAGCAGTAGTCCCCCAACTTTGTTGCATATGCTGCAGCAAGGATTACAAGTGGCAAGCAATATGGTGTTTTACTCTCATTGTTGGTTTTAATTTTTCCATCTGTAACACATGCCTATGACACCTATGTTAGGCATACAGCCATTGTAAATACTTGGTAAACAGTTGGGCATCCTCCTCTAAGGTCATTAAGATGTAGCCTTACCTTGTTTCTTACAGTTTTAATATGTTAGTCATTTTAAAAATACTCTAGTCTCTAGGCTGAAATATTAATATTTTGTGTTGCTCTATCGCCCCTGCTTTTTGGGGGATTGGCTGTGAAAAGTGAGGAAGAAACATGGTCCAGACATTGAGTCATAGTCCTGGCTCAGGTATTGACCTTGACCTGCAACTTCACCTTGTCCAAAGACAAGTCTCAGTTCATGCCTGCAACTGAAAATAATAGCTACCCATTCATCACCACACCCTGACAAGAGTACTCATTCTTTTTTCCTATCCCTTCACTTTCTGCTCCATTTTATCTTTCATCTGCATTTATTAGCCTGTCTCTCCTTGTCTGGGGAAAACAAATTTGCTGAAATCTACGACCATAGTGGTAAAATCACAGTGTTTGGTTGCAAGCCAACTTGATGCTGCTTAAATGATAAAAAGGGCTGGAAAAGATACAACTGGGTTTGTAGCTCCCTTATGTGCATAAGCTTAAAAAGGAGTAAATATGCATTTTTCCTCTTCTGTGACTTTTAATTGAGCCTGAGACCACAGAAGTGAGCCCTGCTTATGTTCCAGGCCAGAAGGAAGGAAGGAAGAACATCCAAAGGCTGCCGTCACTGCCAGAGCAAACCCAGGATTCTGTTTCTGGGAAATGAGATTTTGCTGTATGGCTGGAAGGACAAACTTGAGGCAGCTGCAGCTTTAGATCTTTCATGAGAATGCCTACCCTTTACAATCTGGTGGAACACAGACATATCCAAGCTATCTCAGGGTTGGAAGTGATCCAGCTGTGGTAACACAGAGCTGCAGGCAGGCTAATGCATACTATATGTTGTCTCTGTGCTTGAGGTGGGAGATAACTCATGCCGTGGTAAACTTGCATTACACAAATATTTATGCAAACTATTTCAAGTGCTTGGGCAATAATAAATTGCTATCCTTTGGTCTATTAGAGACTGATGAACAGCCTGTTCTTTCGTCAGGCTACATTACTGGTGCTGATACAAACAAGAAAAATAAAGCCAACGCTCTCCTTGCCCATGCTGCCCAATGGAAACTAATCTTTCCACTTCCACTGATTGTCTGTAAAGGGAACTACATGCTAAGCTGATATTTGGTTGCTCCTTTTTCATATCCAAATGTTTCAGCTTCAGAAGTAGACTGATTTCATTGGGAGGGTGGAAGGGTGGGACATGCCGCACAAGGTGCCCATAACTAGAGGAGAAGACGAATTCTGGGTCATGATGAAGCCCAAGAACTGGTATGGAAAGCTGAATACATCAAAGGAACATCTAATTTGTTATAGAGGATTAGGCTATTAGTTCCGTAATTTGCCTGTCATGTATTTTCTGCTGGGTATCCAAGAGACTCTCCATGGGGTCCAGTCAATTGAAATAAATGCTGTATGTAGGACAGGAGGTCTCTCAGCTGAAGTAGAGGGCAGGGAGGGAGAGAGTCTATCATGAGAGCATATGGAATTTTTAGTCTGAATGGAAAAGGTAACCCATCACCTTTGTGGCAGCCTTATTTTGTTTACTTTTATGCAAAGCGTAACGTGCCCTCCATTAATCTGATAGACATGGGGGATTTCCATGGAAACAGTAGGTCTCCATTTCATTTAAACTCTGATGCCTGATTTCCTTGTCAAGTGGAAATCAATATGTTGGTAACAGGATAAGCATTCAGAGTACCGCTTAGAGACATTGCCTGTGCAAAGATCTCTAGAGGAGAGCAGTGATCTGACCTGTCCTATCACTGCTCACCTAAGCATGATCCGCCACTCCACACTTCATCTTTCCTTCCTTTCCTTCTTCTATTTAGTCAGTGCTGTCCTCAGTTTCACTGCTCACTTTCTCTTCCTGACCTCAAATGCAATTATTATCCTCCCTGTCTTTGGGGTTATACACAGAGAAAGAATTGGCAGTGCCTGGGTAAGTGCTCCAGCTCTCTACTCTCCACCTAGTATCAGGCGTGTTCGTGTAACTGGGAAATGAGTTTTATTTATAAACTGGAAAAAAAAAAAAAAAAAAAAAAGTTATAAAAAACTGTGAGACACTTTTTCACGTGCAGCCCAAGAAAAAAAAAAAAAAAAGAAGAAAGGACCATGAATAGTACATCATAGCCCAGCTCTTTACTCAGTTCATCTTCTCACATGTCTTGAGCAATTGTCTTTTTTCTTCAAGAAGAACTGGTCAAGTTCTTTAGGGGTCTTTCTGTGGAGCCCACCAGGTAAAGATACACATGGTTCCCTGTGTAGTCCATCCCAGTGCATGAGCACTGAGAAAACGTTGGTTCCACACCTGTCCTCAGCTGTCCACTTCCTACTGAGTCACTGGAGCATAACCGGACCTCTCCACTACTTCTACCAACCTCCATATGTCAAGGTCTAAGCCCAGCCATGTTCCTCTGTCTCCAAGATATGCTCCAGAGCTAGAAAGGGCCAGGGAAAGAAGAGAGGCAGAACTGACTGTGTGAGTGTAAGAATGGGAAGGGGCTGTAAAACAGGTCTGGTGAAGGTGTTGATATTCTACAGGGTGAAAAGGTCCCTTTAGAAAGCCCATAGTTTTGCAAGAAGAGGCCATGGTGAGGGCATCATTGTGGCATTACAGGAAGATCACTGCCCCAAGATTTATTTCCTTGAAGCATTCCCTCTGATGGCAGAAGCTGAGGACACAGACTTTTAGCAATGGTTCTTCTTCCAAGGCTGTGGCTCTTCATATCATATGGGGTCATAGCAGCCTTGCTAGAGACTCACCTCAGAAGCCCCTGCACATGGTGTTCTCCCTCCAGCTAGATATTCCCCTGATACTACCTCTGTGCAGTCATGAGGTCAACTCGTCTCCCTTTGCCTTTAGACATGTTCTTCACCTATACCCTTGTAGTAGCAGGAGTAGCGTAACTCTCATCTATATTTTTATGCGGCCTCTGGACTCTGCAAAGATGGTGCCATATGAAAGAGCAGCTTTTGGCCTTCAAAGCCTGTGAGACAAAGGTTAATCACTTAGAAGGGTTTCCAGACTGAAACAAGGGGTTGACATTCAGAGAGAAAGTGAGTTTTTCAGTAATGTGGTTTCTCCATACTTTCTCGTCAGATTTTTCTTTTCCATTTTTCTGGGCTCTTTCCAGTCTTTACTATATTTTCAAGTGTGACCATCAGAGGAAAACGTAAGTAATTCAGACAGTGGTAGCAGAAAGGGGATGCAGAAGGAGCAGGATATGTTATAAGGCTAAAGGATATACCCTAAATTAATTCAATACAGATGAATGTAGGACCCTGGAGTCTTGGATTCCCGGTCCTGGCCTTTAATCACTGCATATCCTCTCTTGTCTTAAAGTTGAAGCAAATCGTAGGCTGCAGATAAAGGTTTCAAACTAATCATTAATTACTGTCAACGCTTTCTTTTGGCTGGGATAATGGCACAAGTACACACACCCTAAACTTCCTAAAGGAATTTTTAAAAAGACACTTGCTATTTAAAACCTTGTTCATCTTCTCCGTATATGTATCTTTTATCTTTGGCTGCTGGCTAGTGGATCCTCATTCTGCTTGTTCTGTGCACTGTGGGAAAACACAGAAGTCCTTATTCTTGCATAGCAAAGCAATGAAGAAGTCAAATCAATTTATCTTTTAACACAGATGCAAAGCAAAAAATCAGACTGCTAGTTTATGCCTGTCAACCTCATTTCAACATTACAAATTATACTTTCTGCTTGGTCTGGCAGTCAGGAGCTGCAATGCATATGGGAAGGTGCTTTCTCTTGACAAACAAACATTTCTAGGGTGGAAGGAAGTAGGAGGAACCTGGCCAGCCTCACAGTCAGGCTGGGAAGTTTCACCTGACATGAAAGTTATCACCTCAAGACACTACAGTGCCAAGTCCAACCAGCAACAGAGGAACAAACTGGAGATAATGCTGAAGAGAACTCCATGGAGACCACTCCTAGAGTCCAGATGTGTTTTGTATTGCAGAAGGCCACTGCTTTTTGTGTACTGTGACCGCCTGCAGCACTGCCCAGGTGATCTTTGCAGGTCCTCTGCAATGCCTCTGTGTCCCATCACCACCACGTGCAGCTCTCTGAGCCCCTTCCCATCACTGACATTTCCTGCACTGGAGAATGTTCATCTGAATATTCTTCTACCTCTTGATGTACCTTAGTTGTTGTACAAGCTGTGCAGAGGAACCGTTTTAGCCTTTCACATGAATCAACTAATCTCTGTTCTGCCATGAGTCAGGTTTATCTTGCAGGGGAAAAGGAGAGGGAGGGTTCTATGTAATGCAACAGGACCCAGTGGGTGCCCAACACTATTACGGAGAATAACGGAACTTTTTGCTATTTGTAGAAGTTTTTGCAAGTAATGCTCCTTTATCATAAAATCTGAGCTATTAATTAATTATTACAATTATCAATTTTAATACACATTTTAATCAACTTAGAGTAAGGGGATCCAACTAGTATCAGGCCATTCTGGAGGCTGTGCTGGGAGGCAGAGACAAATCTCTGCCTAGGGAACTTTGCTTAAAATTAAAGTGTGTACGGAGAAACCTCCACACTTTGGTGATGACAAAAGGTAATATTTTGTCTTAAATTTGCCTGGGTCAAAATGTAGCTGGAAACAAGCACTGAATTGTCAAGAAGCAGTTCTTTGGGTCTCTCCAGATGAGCAATTGCCATGTAGAGCTGACAACTACTGTTTTTAGCACCAGCATTCTGCTAGCTTTGCACTTCAGGCTCTTGTAGAATAGTGGCAATAGAATAAATGGCATGTATCCATTGAGCCATGATCTGAAATATTAAAACATCTATAGAGTTTCTGTCTTATGGAATGGACTTCTGCTTCCCCCGTGATCATAAGTGATTGTCTTTTACGCAGACAGACAGAATATACCAAACAATGCTGCTGAATTTTAATTTGTCAAGAAACTGGTAAGCAGGAGTGATGAGGAAATAGGCTAAGCCACACTACCCACTCTGAAGATTAAAAATCCTTGTTTCTGTCCCCTACACACTGAAAGTGGCTGTTCCCGCTGCTGCTGTCACATAACCACCACCACTAAAGAAGTTGATGTTTCCTCCGCCTGCCCAGGCAGCCACAAAAGACAGGCAGATATGCTACAATACACAGGACCTGACATCTGTTTAATCTGCTTAAGGAAAGTTATCAATATTGAACAGGTAGTTCAACAAAAGCCCTAAGTAATTTTCTGAACAACGTGCTAGATTCCTGAAGCTCTCAGAGGAAAGTCACAGAAACAATATTGCCTAAACAGAAAATGCTTTGAGGGGTTATCTTTTTGTAACACTTTCCTTAGAAGGCTGGTTCTAACATCAGTCTCAGTAAAAGAGGACTTCTGACACTTGATGATCCTTGCACTGTGTGTGTGCACATGTGTGTGTGTGCAGATAGTCCAAGGATTTTCCTGTTAATTACAGGTAACTAATAGACTCTGAACACCTAAGACATCCCTAAACTAAATGGTTACTTTGCAGAACCATGCATGCATGAGATTTCAGATCAGGAATGTTGTGTGATTAATCCTGAAAGTATTTCTCTGTATGTTTCTGTATGAATTTTGCATGTAACAAGCTGTGTCATTTTGACACACACCAGCAAGTTTTTAGGTGACCTCTGTTGGCAGAGCTATTGGCTACCATTGGACCATCTGTAATTTGAACAGACTATCTTAATGAACACCAGAGTCACCTTTGATCTGGGAATGACTGGCACCTTACCACATCTGGCATTCAGATAGAATAAGATGTTTCACCTGGTGCTGATAATGCGACATTGTGCTTAAGCCTGGCAGCTAACTGCTGTCTTTCAGTGTGCTAGATAAAGCTCATAAGGTTGTTGATTTATTTGTAATGGTTTAATTAACCTGGTAATTAGAGTAATTGTTTTTGTTTATATCACAGTAAATTTAAATAAATTGGCTTATTATTTATTTTATGTTATGTTTCTGCTTAGTTATTGGATTTAACAATTAAAGTGCATAAAATTGGAAAACTGGAGTACTGGAGGATGCTTTTTTCTCTCTCTGGAAATCAGGACCATGTCTTTGAGGAGTTCTGAAGTAGATAAGATCAAGCAATTGTGTGCCCCAATGACTGCAGATACATTGAATCATGGCTTACTCAAACATTTGTGACACCCAACTGCAGAGAAAAAATGGCCCAAGGTTGTAACACCTTTAAAACTCCAGACCAAATGGCTTCTAAGGATGTCAAAATGCCTGGGACAGAAATAGTAGAGAACAGTGTTTCCCAATTAGAGGAGGTAAAATATATCATATTTTCAATGAAATTTTTAATTTTGAAAGTGGAAAAAATCTTTCAGCTTTTCCAATCTGAAAGATTTGGCAACTATCCTTTTCTCTTTATATTTTGTATCAGTTGCCAAATAGGCTGAATTTTCAAAGTGTTGATACTTAGGGGCAAAAAGAAGTCTTTTTATATTCTCAACCAGCTTTGATGCAATCCCTCTGGCACAAGCATGCATATGTGCTATATTTCAGATTTGTAACTTCCCCCACCTCATACTGATAATGATTATCAGTACTATCAGCAAGTTTGCTGATGACACTAAGCTGGGAGGAGTGGCTGACACGCCAGAAGACTGTGCTGCCATCCAGCGGGATCTGGACAGGCTGGAGAGTTGGGCGGGGAATAACCTAATGAAATTTAACAAGGGAAAGTGTAGAGTCCTGCATCTGGGCAGGAACAACCCCAGGTTCCAGTATAGGTTGGGAAATTACATATTAGAGAGCAGTGTAGGGGAAAGGGACCTGGGGGTCCTGGTGGACAACAGGATGACCATGAGCCAGCACTGTGCCCTTGTGGCCAGGAAGGCCAATGGCATCCTGGGGTGTATTAGAAGGGGGGTGGTTAATAGATCGAGAGAGGTCCTCCTTCCCCTCTACTCCGCCCTGGTGAGACCACATCTGGAATATTGTGTCCAGTTCTTGGCCCCTCAGTTCCAGAAGGACAGGGAACTGCTGGAGAGGGTCCAGCTGGAGAGGGCAACGAAGATGATTAAGGGAGTGGAGCATCTCCCTTATGAAGAAAGGCTGAGGGAGCTGGGTCTCTTTAGTTTGGAGAAGAGGAGACTAAGGGGCGACCTCATTAATGTTTATAAATATATAAAGGGTGAGTGCCTTGAGGATGGAGCCAGGCTCTTCTCGGTGGCAAACAATGATAGGACAAGGGGTAATGGGATCAAGCTGGAACACAAGAGGTTCCGCTTAAATTTGAGAAGAAACTTCTTCTCAGTGAGGGTGACAGAGCACTGGAACAGGCTGCCCAGGGAGGTTGTGGAGTCTCCTTCTCTGGAGACATTCAAAACCCGCCTGGACATGTTCCTGTGCGACCTCACCTAGGCGTTCCTGCTCCAGCAGGGGGATTGGACTAGATGATCTTTTGAGGTCCCTTCCAGTCCCAAACATACTGTGATACTGTGATACTGTGATACTGTGATCAGTATGGGGCTATAAATAGATGCATATGCATGTATAGAGACTCTTTTAGATATAAGTGTATGTAGCTGTAAATGTCTAAAAATACATATGGATGTGTTCCACAGCCTGCACAAGGGAGATCAAAGAAAGTCCTCAGAAACGAAGGAGGAATGCTCATTCAGCAACTCCATCTTGCCATCCCACACACCTCACGCTTCAACTCGCTTGCCCTCACCACGTCTCAGCAGCCAGAAACGCCACTGTTGTCCAGGGCCAGGGTGACCTGAGGCACTGGAGGAGCTGATGGGATGCTACAGACAGAGCTTGTAGCAGTGCCAAGAGAGGCGCTTGGTTTCTTGGCTCTGGGTTTGTCTCCTGATAGGGCTGTTGTGCCTTCCCAAAGCTAGATAAATGATATTCCACAATAAAATGAAAAAAACCTCTGCAAGTGGTAAATAAATATTGTATGACCCTGCTGGTATATGTTCTGCTTGCTTTCCAGATATGTTTTGGTGATTTAGCTAGTGGAAATGTTCTGCCAGAAGGCTGCAAGGGAATATTATATGATGGTTATGAAGAGTGAATTCTGAGCTCTCTGGAGACCTTCATCCCCAAGTTATGTTTGCCCAGCACAGGAATAGAAATACCCCACTGGTAAACAATCAATATTTCTGTGAGTCCCTCCACACCACACATGCACAGTCACTCCCACAGCAGCGGGGTAAAAGGCTTTGGAGAGAAACAAGTGGACCTTCCATCTCCAGCTCTCTCCTGCCCCCTTGTTTGCCCTTGAGAGTAATTAGTGGCAGGTGGTGGCTGGTCCTTTGGCTGGTTTTAGACAAAAGAGAAGACAAAAGAGGGGACTTGCATGTGTGCCTGGCCAGTGGTGGGGTTGCAGCTGGGAAGGAGTCTGAGCACATCAGGCTGAAGCCTGGGCAAGAGTGTAGTCATGCCAAGAGCTCAAGCCCAGCCGAAGGGTCCCAACCTGCATAGCCAGAAGCAGACAGAAGCCACCAAGTTCCTGGCTTGCAGGTGGGACTCCACAAGACGAACACAGGCTGCTTCTGGCACACAGCTTTGATTTTGAATGCTCCCCAGGGGACTGCCCAAGGATGAGCTAAACATGGAGCCACCACTCACAGGAAATATTCAAGGAATAATGTATGACTGACAGGATTACTTGATTGGTTCTCACACAGCCTGAGAATATGGAGGAGGGTAGAAATTTTGGCAAGTGAGTTATTCATCACAAAATATATTTTCTCCTCCCCTCCAACACACACCAGAGTTTATCCAGAAGGTGGCCATTCCATGTGCGAGAGAGATGGAGGCTCTAAGGCCTTTCATCAATGCAGGGATGCCTTATTGAGTCATTCTAATGATGAACGCTTGAAGCCTGCATGAAAGTGCAGTACAATTACTGCTGAGTAATAGCAGCAGGTGGAGCTTTTCAGCTCCAGCTGGGATGTAAGAGGTGAAAGTGAATCAATCAGTATGGAAGAGACCTTGCTTTGGGAGGGAGGGGGAATATGGGAGAGACTTTTTCCTCGAGTAGCCCCCGAATTTAGGGAAGAGAGACCTTAAATTGGTTAAGAGTGTTATGCGTGGCTGGAATTAAATTTATTGTTCACTAAAACTGCATCTGAAAGGAAATATATCTGAGCTCTTTGGAGCAAAGTGGTAACTATACCTGATTAAACAAGGAGGGGATAAAAGCTCTGGCAGGTCAAAGGGAAGACATGAAAGAGAGTTGAACATAGATGCCAGAGTAAGCCCAAATAATTGCAGCAAGTCCAGTCTACTGATCTTTCCAAGAGGTCTGGGACTTTCAGGAGGGCTGCTTTGGGTGGCATGTGCTCTGTCAAGGTGAAGTGTCAGAGAAGGTGGAAGAGTGAGCCCTGATTGTCTCATTCAGGACAGTATTGGACGTTGCGTGCTGTTTCCTGCTTCTTTTGTGAAGAACACGCCTTAGCTGCCTAATCTCTAAAAGCACACCACTGCTTACAATAAAAAAGGCTTGGTTTTCAAGGCTTGGCTGGTACTTCCATGCTGAAGAACTGCCTAACTGTGACCCACACATATCTACCAGGGAAGAAAGGCAATTAAAAAATAGTTTAGGGCATGGTGAAGGATTCTTATTATATACTTGAGCTAACCACTGAGTTCATCCAAGGTTGCGTGCAACCAACGGAGTGGCCTACAGAGGTCGGTGTGTTGAGGCCACCCATGCTCCTTTCCCACCCCACAGCCCTTACTAGAGAGCAGGAGGACAAGGACTATGGACTGGAACACTCCCTGAGCTGCTCTATCCTTCACATGCTCTGCTGGAAAAGAAGCATGTCCCTGCATTGCTGGTAGCTGAGATACCATGTGTCGGACGGGCTAGTCTGGAGACCAACAGAAAGCTTGTCAAAGTCAGATCCTGGGATAAAGGATAAAAACATATTAGAGGAGGGAAGAGGGAAGGAGAGAGACTGTGGATAAAGTTGATGTCAAGCCTTATCAATCTTCTGCTTGAAAATGACAGGTGGTGCCTATGAGACCTACTTAAAGTTTCTGTGTGTCATAGGGAGTATTTTTCCAGAATCTTAAAAGAAATCGGACAATTATATATTTAAAACAGATTCTATTTCTGGTCACCTGTGTTTTAGATGTCTGAGATGTGCACGTTAGATGATATGTCAGATGGAAACAGCAAATGGATTATTTATTTCCCTTCAGGGAAAAGGCTTAGCCAAATGCAAAGGAAGCAGAGACTCTCCACTGCTACAATATTGAATGGAAATGAGGAATTAAGTCCCACTTGTTGCTCTGCCTGGCAGTGGGCTGCCATAAGGAGAGTGGCCCTGTGCTCAAAGCACCAGCTTTGGAGCCTAGAGACCTGTGCCTCGGTCCAGAGTTATGACACAGGCTATGAATGACTTTGGAGAAGTTCCTTCAATGCTTTGCAGCACTGCTTTTCTGTATGTAAAAGAGGAGTACTGACAACTAACTGCTTCAGAAGATTATTCCAAGTTTAGGGTAGTGCTAGTGGTTCACTTCAGTATCTTGTGCTAAAAGTTACTATAGAAATGCTTAATATCATAACCTCAGTTTTCTTCATAGGTTAATACTGTCGGAACATAAAGGAACTTACCATCAAGAATCAAGATGTTCAAATTTAGGCAAAGCCTACTGAAAGATCAGGCTTGTATCTTGCAAAAATTTTTCATAATTTTCCTTCTTTTTTTTTTCAATAAGGAAAAAATCAGAGGTGGTAGAAGTCTCTACTTTCTCCCCAGTTCACTGCCCTCTTCACTTACTCCCCTTTTCACTGCCAGTCTACCTAAGAAAAGATGTGCACAGTGACCTGTTTTAAAGCATATACTCTAGAGAAGATGCATAAGACAGAAGGAATACAGGAACTCTGTAAAAGAATTTCAAACAAGGCATGAAGATGCTTATAATGGTGCAGCTATGGCATTTGGAGGGAACCAGTTATTAATCACTAATGTTTCCCTTTCTTTCTAGCATGTAAATAAGTCAGACATGCATTGATAAAGTGATGGGTGAGAGGACAGGCCAGATGGACAAACTGGAATTGAAGTGGTTCACAGCACACCTGGCACTGGCTGATGAGAAAGACACCTTAGTCTTTGTGTTGGCACTGAGTGAATGCAAAGGAGCTTTCTTCCTCACAAAAATGTACAAAAAAATATCCAGAAGATTTGTGATAATGACAAGGTTTGAATTTCATGGTCTCTCTTAAAGGGAACACAGACCCTAAATCACTGCCCTTTACCTCCATGCTTGCTGGAAGGAGTAATGTTCATTCTGCCTGGGTACAAATACAGCTGTGGGCCAAGAGGTCTGCAGCTGCAGATGGAAACTGAGAGCCTCACAGTCCAGCGCTTGGGTGAAATTCCCCCTTGACTACTGTCTTTCTGGGAAAAATGGGACCAAAAGACTCTGATCTTCAGTGCTCTCCTTGATGTGCAGTGGAAAGAAAAAAGAACAACACAAAAAGAAGTCCTGTGCAAGTTTATGTGTGTTTTGTTCCTATATTAATACCCATTGTGGGAATGGATAGAAGAGGATTAACAGTGGCTATCCTCTCTTCAATCTAATCTCCTATTGACTGAGAAACATCACATAGGGACGTCTTGGAGGAATTAACACAAATCCTTTTAAAACTCTTCAGTGCCTTCTCCCTTCCCTTTCCCCCTCCCAGCCCCTTCGTTCTGGGCCCCCCAGAGCTGAATTTGTAGCAGAGGACACGGCCAAGGAGGATCATGGGTAATCAATTAAGATGCAGGCTTTTGCCATTTGAGATGCATTATCATGGTTCCACTGTCACATCCTGAAACACAAACTCAATCTATCACATTGCAAATGAATTCAAAGCGGAAGATTAAAGAGGCAGGGAGGCACAGAGTCTTACCATAGAATTCAATTAAAAAAAAAAAAAGCAGGGTGTGAGGGGAGAAAAAAGCATGAAAACAGGAAAAACAGAGAGAAAGCTGCCTCATCTGTAGCCAAACTTTACCCTCTGTCCTATGATTCTTCCAACGGAGTCAGACTGGCAGGAGTAGTTTGGTGTAGTGTGAACCATGGCTTGTGTGTAAATAAAGGGGGTCTTGTCAACTTGAGATGGGATGAAAGCACTTCCACACAAATATGCTTCTCTGTTTTCTCTTTAGCATCCCAAACGAACATCTTAGGAATAAATGGATTGAATGCAGGTGTATGTATATTTTTATCTGTGGTCACTCCAGGCCAGCAAAGCACTTCGCCAACAGTCAAACCAGGGTGAGCACCAGGTAACTACTAATATTCAGTGCACCTCATCTTCCATGGTCGTGAGTTTCTGAAGTACAAACTGTCTACTCTTCTCCAAGACCCAGCATAATTTAAAATTTCTTCTAATTTTTACTATTATTTATGCCTGTCTCAATGTTTTCTGCAATATTTCAGATGTCTTTCTATTTCTGGTACCAATACAGTAAAAGCATAAAGGTCTATGATGAAAACAGAAATAATTCAACTGAAAGAAGGACCACACATAGGCATGGCCAATGTGTAGCCAGTCCACAAATAAGGGCCCACTGATCACATTCCCCATTTACATCCTCACTCCCTGGGACAGTCCCTAGGGCACATCCAGGGTCTAGATGCAGAAGTCAAAGGCCACATGAGATTGAAGGCAGAGAATGAAGCTGAATGGATGAGGTTTTACCAGTTCAAACAAGGGCTTTGAATCCTACCCTGGAAAACAGCTGTCTGCTAAAATCTGTCATTTCTAACTTTCTCTATAAGAAGCGTAAGGAACAGTGGTGGGTCTGTTGAGGAACTGCACTAATTACACAATTGCCAGAAACATACGTGTCCTCTTTCTTTAAAATTAAATTGTCATGTAAACCCCACCATTGGGAGCCTCCATGTGTCACAGCCTGGAGCAGCAGAGGCACCAGAGGGAAAGACAACTGCTAGATTCGCTCGCCTCCCATCTGTTTGCTCACGGAGAGCTGGTTAAGGAGCCCTTCTAGTGGAGACAGGAGACAGATGCACATAGAAGGTAACAAGGACATGTTGTGGATTCTTTATCAGCCGTGTCTCGATTTGAGTTTTATTTTAATGCCGGGATTAATTTGATGCTCATGAAAGGGACATGCTGTCAGCACTGACAAAAGCCTGCCTGACAGCCAGGAGGCACTGGGTGAATTTTACGTACACAGCAATTGCCTACACCCCTCATTCCTGGTGTGCAGCACCACGTGCCCTGGGCTCTGTCCCACTGCCACACCAATCCTGACCACGTCACAGTACAACAGGCACAGCCACGCAGTGCTCTTACCCACATCCATGCAGAGTTCTTACCCACTGCCACGGAGGCACCCCAGAAGTCAATGCAGGCAGGCAACAAGCTCCAAACAGTCTTTATTCTAGCCAGAACTGTTTAGCGAGGGAACCAAGTAGACAGGGGGTTTATCCGAATCATTTAGCACTCTGACAACTTTATAAAACACAGGTTTGGATGCCAGTTGAGAAAATGATTGTTGCACAACCACATAAAAATAATTATGATTCACAGCATGCATGCATTCCCTCACAAAAAAAAACAGAAATAGAGGTCTCTTTCACTCTAGGGTACCCAGTAGAAAATATTTGCTTGCCCAAGGTAGGTAAGAGCTAACACAAGGATATATCCAGAAGGCAAATCAGTCACCAAAGAGGAGGTGAGGGCATTCAGTCCCAGGAAGTCTCCTTAGACCACATCCCAATGTAAGAGGAAGGCTGCATTCACAGACCCACTCCGAGAAGACTACTCAAAAGTGATCTTCAACAGGGACCCCATTTTATCACCTGGTCAGATCTGGCTGTGGTCATTACAAGTATGATCCAGAAGCTTCTCAGTTT
Source organism: Columba livia (assembly GCF_036013475.1). Lineage (NCBI taxonomy): Eukaryota > Metazoa > Chordata > Aves > Columbiformes > Columbidae > Columba > Columba livia. Next base: position 154,499,985 of record NC_088602.1, on the reverse strand, counting down.
CTCTGGGCACCTCCTCTGCTGAGGACTCTGTCTATTGACTGAGGGTCCCACACCTCCTGCCCTCCAGCCAGGAGGAGGCAAATGGGAGGAGTCACTGTGCCCCAGGGTGGGGGACACGACTGTCAGCATCTTGGCACCAACCTAGGTGTATAGGTGAGGACAAGCACAGTGGGACACAAAAGGTGCATCAACTTCCCGACTGAAGGCTCTGGATCTCATCGAGGGATGTGCAACTGCCACAACCACATTCATGCAGTGCTCTTACCCAGCTCCCAGTGTCAACACAGCCTGTGAGCTAGGGCCAAGCTACAGATAGAGTAGGATCAACCCAAAGAAGGGGAAACTACTCAGAAAAGTCAAATGCTGAGCTACATTATTATTTTTTTTGTTTGCTAACTTTTTCTGTAAGGAGCTTGCTTAAACTTTATTGATGGTGGAAAAGGGTTAATCAACATGGAAATGTAAAGAAACAGTTCTGAGCATCCAAGGAAGTTCAGCAGTCCCAGTGCCTTCATTTGAAGTCCCCAGTTTAGTGACTGGATGAGCTATCAGTCATTGCAGGCAGTGTAACACCATAACCAGAAATACCCTCTTTTGCTGGGCCTCTTGCTTAGAAAGTGTTACTGCTTTCCTAGGACCAACCCTTTTGAAAGAATGTGTTGAGGAAAAGCATCTACGTATGTGCTGTCTGAACTATGAAGTTATTTTTGTTTCCTGCTTCTGCAGTAAGTAAATATTTCTACACTGTGCAGGGCAAAACATTTTTGTTGACTTTTTGCAAAAGCAATTTCTCATGTAATTCTGTTTCGGAGGCCCTGAAACACTTCATCAGACAGCTCTAGTTTAACCATTTTAGAGTGGATTTAAAGAGCCTACAACCTTCCAAAGTAAACTCAGTGCTCAAAATATGCCTGAGATATACTTCATATAATCCACTTTGGAAACCTCACTCGTTACTACAAGAAATGGCAGATTGTCACAGCCTCTAGGGTCATATGCAAAATCTTAAACAATGCACATCATGTAATGACAAAGAGCCATTTATAGAGACCTCAATCCAAATGTCAGTTCTTATTCCTTGCTAGAATCCCCTCAAGGACTGATGCCTGATTTTACTACTTTTACTTGTGGAGAGGGCAGAAAAGACTCTCCCAGTGACTACCGTCATCAGTAGTGATTTATGGAATAGAAACCTGTGAGGAAAGAGCAAGTGCTTTCCCATCCCTGTCCTCTCCCTGCCTTTCTAGTTCAGCCTCAGTAGGTTAAAATAGACATATATATAGTATTTTTCAACAATATTTGCTAAACTTTCACAAACACTACAGAAACATGTGGAATATTGTCATCAACTGTGTTTTTATTTAAAAACTGTCATCAAGCAAGACATGATTTTTAATAGTCTCTTTGGTCAACAAAATCCATTATCAGCTAAAATGTTGTCTGTTCCTGTTAAGTACCTACTTAGGCTGAGATGAGGGCTGTGAATCTTGGTAGGGGGAAGAGAAGAAAGGGGAGAATATTTTTACTCTGCCTCAGCAAAGCAGCAGAGAGGAAGCCCTACTGCAAAAATCCAGGCATAGCCCAGCTTTTCACATCTGCAGTGATGCATCTGAAAAATACAGGACTAGCAAATGAGTTTCTTTAAAATGAGAGCAATTCATAAGCTGGGCCAGATGCATCCCTGATGTGGAGGCACTGCCTGCGTGGCAGTGTGATACCTCTCCTGTCTTGCAATCAAGAGCACATGTATTTCGTCAGGTAGCACTAATGAGGAAAGAGAGGGCTACATCCCATTTTTGTTCTACCCCTGTAAATCTATTCCCAGAAATAATGATGACCCTCCACAACCCTGAGAGAAGCATCCTCTGGCCAGCTGAGAGGGGCAAAGCATGTAGGAATAAAAAACACATTACAGACAATTATAAGCTTGAAATACATTAGACTCCTGTCATGCTGACACACAAGGACACCCTAAGTGCAGAGCTCTGTTTTCCTGTGATGGAAACTGCAGAGCAATGGAGTTTGGGTTTCTACCCGCTGCTGGGTGGATTTCCATTTCAAAAACAATAACCTGGCACTTTGTTTTGTTTTCTCAAGGAGGCTTTCACACGCCTGAAGTCCTTCTATCATCCCAGAAGTGGAGAAAGAAGAAAAAGAGTTGCAGGACACATAGTTGTGTCAATCCAGGCAAGAGCATGCAGATTGATAGTTAAATAGACACAGAACTACACAATGCATAAAACTGAAAAGCACATACAGAGATGAACTGATGTATTCCTTTAGTTTCCTCCCCCCTTCCTTATACATGTGTCTCCTGGTAGTCATATATCACATTCTGATGAAAGTAGATATGTAGCAAGGATCTTATCGCTATTGACGCTTGTTGTATTACGTTAAGTCAATCCCCAATTTCAAAAACTATATCCCATGCTGGCTCAATCTATCATTCCCCTCAGCACATAAGATGTTTCTCTTCTTGAATACCTGGCTGCATTGTTAACTCAGAGACTAGCCTTGAAATAAATAAATAAATAAATAAATTAGCTTGGAAATTCAAAATACTACAGAGATTCTGTGTGGGATTTTGAAGGAAAAAAATACCCAGAAGTAGGACATTGCTTTCAGAAAGGCTGGGAATAATGCCAGCTGCATGCCGAAAACACACACATGCATGTGGAAGCATCATACTGAGACATTCAGTAGTTCAGCTGTTTTGAAAAGCCTGCTTCTAATTTAATTTTGTACTGAAAATGCTTCAAATTAAATGACTTCTATAAAAAGTTGGAGCCACTGAGATGGGATAATTACTTTTCCTTCACAGATTTTAGACACAGTGTGTCCCACAGAGATGACTGGAATGTCTGCTGTGACGGATAAGGAAATAACCATGAAAACATGTCCCCACACCTCCTACCCAGCCTCTCATTCTAACGGGTCATGTATCCTCCTGCTATTTCTCCTGACTTCTGGCTTTCACACCCATGTCCTTTACTGCCTGGCCAAAGATGACCCTTCCTTTAGAGTCAGATTGACATTGCTGTCGCTGCTGGACAAGTCAAGGTAGTCATAGTAACATAAAAACAGCTTCCAAGACCCCATTTAAGATGGAAGGAAACAGTCACTTTAAAAAAAAAAAAAAAAAAAGTTTTTAAAGCTAGAAGATCATCTAAAACCATAATAATGCCAAGAGACTTCAGCACCTTTAAAAACATTTGAATGATCACTTATCAAGCCCAGGCTCCCTGAGATGCCATGATATCACATTTTAGATACATTTTTTTGCTGACTGAGGAGCCATAGAGAGCATCTCACAAAGCCAGGTGTTTCTCACTGATCAGAAAACTCATCCATCCTACTTACATCTGGCAGCACAGACTTCTTCTTATGAAAAGGCTCTACCCTTCCCACCTCCTCCTGCAAAGTTATGACCTCCCTGCAGTGTTTAATGCTCCCCTTACAAAATAACATCACTTCCCAGCTGCAGCAGCCAGTCCAAAACATCGAGGTCTTGCAGGTTATTGTTGTCAGGAAAAGAAACCTCTGGATGATGGAGACTCATGCCTTTGAACACACTCTTGTAACCACAGTAGGATGCATCACAGTCCTGCTGCTTCAAGAGGCAGGAGGAAGCAAACTCTCCGAGTTTATGTGCTCACTTGCACCGGTGCCATTTGGCTGTGCATCGTCTTACAACCCACCTTGCACTCCCTCCCTCTTCCCTTTTGTTTTTTCCATAGACAATTTTTGCTTGTTCTTTAGACCTTTTTCATATAAACCCTTTTCATATAAAGGGTTTGTGCTTGATCACTTCCTGTGAGTTTTCCCAAACTCTTGCTTCTTGAGCTGTTCCTTGTAATCATGCATATGTACCTGTCCTCTCAGCAAAGCTTTTATAGCAAAAGAAAAAATCAAAATTCCTCAGCTGCTTTGTGTTTCCCCTCACTCCAGGCGATAATGTGTGCTTACCTTTATGGTTTGGAGATTGCAATCACTGCCAAAGCTCCCTGCTTTCACAAGAAGGTTTAGGGATCCTCTCAAGCAAATAATTAACCAGTTAGACAAGAAAACGGTCAATGTAACACCCAAACTGCGATAATATTTTTCATTTTAAATTTCCAAAGGATTTAGTCAGCCTAAATAGGTTTCTAATCCCTGTGTCTTTCACAATCCTAAATTGAGTAGAATGTATATTTGTATGGGGAATTAATGAAACAAAAGGGCCAACAATTGTATTCTGCTCAAAGCCTAGGAGGAATAATACCCATTTCACCGGACTTCTAAAGTTTCCACACAGGCATGTTTTAGAAACAAAAAAGAAAAGAAGAAACACACAATTTCTGAAGATTCCTATAGAAAAAAAAAATACATTCCATTTTCAAAATTAAGATCAAATGTATTTCTAGAGAAACAGATATTTTATTGCTAGAAAGTTATCTCCCCTTTCTCCTTCTGAAAAAGAAGAAAAACTGTAATCTTGGGTTTTTTGTTTGTTGTTGTTGGTTGGTTGATTTTTTTTTTTTTGTTTGGGGTTTTTTCATTTGTTTTATTTCATTTTTTAATGGGGTAATTTATTAAAAAAAATCCTTGTTTTGGTCCAAAAATCACTTTTCATTGGAAAAAGGTTCACAATGAAAACCCTCTAAACCTATTCAAATTTTAAAACAGGTAATGTGAATGGAAATCCATTATTAGTTGCAGCAGACTTCTCAGGAAAAAAACAGTTCTCAGGGTGAAATTTAACCCTATTATGAACCATGGAATTTAATGGGGTGAACTTCAAAGTAAATATGGAAGTCATCTTTGGTTTACATTTTTCTAGCAGCAGGACAAATGTATTAATTCATACCTGGCTGTCAGCAAGAGATACAGAAAGATTGGAAGTGTTAAATTTTCTTTTTACCTGTATTTTGTACTGAGTGGGAAAACACACTTATTTTTAATCATAATTTCTCCCACAGCACTGCCTTTTTTCTTATTTTAGAAAGGACAGACATCTTGCAGTGCAGTCCCACTGTCCAGGTAGCTGTAGGACACTTCAGACCAGGATTTCAAAGGTTCCACAGGCTGTGCAGTGACCAGCTGAACAAACGCACGCCTCCCATAGAGCCACCACCTTTAAAAGTACATATGAAACCTCTGACAATTCAGTGCTTCAGGCTGAGTGGCTGCTTCAATATTTGCAAGGCTGAGACGGTAAAAGCATCTCTTCAGAGTTTTTGCAAATAGCCTAGTGACCTTTTCCAACGTATTTTCCCAGCTTCCCTGACACTGTGCAAAATAAAAGCATTCCCTGTAGATTCTGCAACCCCTGGCTCAGAGGGGGATTACAGAGTACGCAGTTCCTCTCCAGACATGGACTTGCACAGTGTTGATGTGCCAGCATAAGCTGTCATAACTTATGCTTTTAGGTGCAGAGACTCCCTGGTTGAATTTGCAGTGTGCTGATGGAGATGGCAGTTGTCATGAGAGACAGGACCTCCCCCGGTGACACGCTGATTTCAGGCAGCAACAGGGATGCAGGGTTAGAGCTTTGTGTTTCAGTCCCATGACAAACACAGAATGAGTAGCTTTTCTGAGCAGGAATTCAGCTTCATTGTAGCTTCAAGCAAAGACAGGTTTCACAGTGCCTTCTGCCTTTCCTTACTCATAGCTGCCCACTGCTACCTATGATTACGATACCACTGGACCTTAAAACCTGTCAGCATGGGACAGCAGTGTTGAAAATGTAGGGTGCCTCTATTGAATGGCAATAACTAGATACCTGCCAGCTGCACTGCTTCCTTACAAAGTCTGCTTTTTCTCATTATGTGTATTAAATAAACTAATTCTGCTTTGTTTTCTCCCTCTCACAGGAAAATTGATGATGACTCATGCCACACCATTTCCACTTTCTTCAGAATAGGTCTTTTGAAATATTTAAATCAAGATCTTTGGTCCCAAGGAGAGGCTTATGTCATTGAATTGCTGACAAAACAGTTGCTCTCTCCAGGGAACAGCTGCTAAGTAGGGATTTGGCTCACAGGTATTAAATTAAATGAGAATTTGCTAGGCAGCAGGAGTATATTGGAGATCAGGATTCATGAGTTTACCTTGGACATGGGAGGGAATTCTGGTGTAAAACTTAGAGACAAGGCTGAGGACGTCACACTTGATTTGAAAGTCAGTGACAAATATTAGCGAAAACAATCTACAGGGTGAAGAAACTATGTCCAACACAGCCTGAACTGACTTTATCTATAATATAACTTTACAAGAGAAAAAAAATTATAGGGACTGACTCCTGGGCAAGTTTGGAGATGCAAAATTGTGGTCACCATGAAAGGCTGCAAAGGGCTTGGAAATAAAATGAATGATCCATGCAGGTATTAACCACTTGACAGAAGACATGTTCATTACAGCATTCTGGATGGGAGCTCTTGCTCTGCTGTGATCGTAAAGCACTGCCAGCCTTTCTGACACTGTGGGATAAACAAGTTCATCAGTCAGCCTGTGGTCCCTTGGGCAAAACTCAGACACATATGAGGGGGTTCATCATCCAGACACTTTGCCAGCAGTTACAGGATATTTATAAGAACATTAGTGCTTCTATGTCTATGTAATGTGAATTCACACAAACTATACTTATAAAATTGCAACATGTACTTGATTTTAATAAGTCCCTTGAAGCCTAAAGCAATGTGGTGATGTCCCTTTAGCTCGTCTGTTTTGTCTTCCCCTCTCCTTTGCTGTGTTTTCCATTTCAAAAGCCAGCACTCCACAGCTGTACATAGGTACAGCCAGGCCCCATGTTGTATACTGCTAACAAACCCGGGTATTCGGCTCCCACTGTGCCTAAGGGGTTCACTCTTGTGCTCTTCAAGGTGAAGAGACAAAACCTCCACTCAACTGGCTTCCTGGAGGAAAGAAACAAGCTCTGAAGAAGCACTGAGAGCCATGGCAGGCTCACATGGCCTGGGCAGCGAGCCCAAATACTAGGCCATGAGGAAGCCAACTCCCATGAAGTGCAAAAATTCTTTAATTGACAGAAAGGCCCCACAAGACAGTTTAGAAGGAATTTGGCTGTCCTCAGAATGAGCGGCTTTCTCCCCACATTACTGTGCAAAGCCTTAGGAAAAACAATCACAGAGAGCTGAATGCCAGTTCTGGGCAGTGGTTGTAGGACTTTTGGGACCAACTTCTGCCTGGAAGAGACGGTTCAGATTTATTATACATATTTCATTTTCTTCTCCCTGGAAAGATGACTTTACCAGTTTAGCTTGTTGAACTTTTCAACCTTTCAAAGAACATGGTCGTTTTGATAATACTCTTACCAAAAACATTTTAGCTACAACTTCTAAAATGCATTCAGAAATAACTCAATAAGCTTCCATGTATAAGGGTACAGCTGAAGCTAGCAAAACCAACAAGCATTAAAAAAAAAGGGACTACTTCTTGTTTTTGAACTATCTATGCCTTTAAGGGAAAGGTAAGAGTATTGAGAAAGAAGGTCTCATTTTCTCCAAAGTAATTAACATAAAGATACAGGATGACTGGACATTGACTTAGATAAGGAGCTCTGAAGAGCTGGTATGTTCAACACCAGCATGAAGGTCCTGATTTTTTAGACATGCAGTTCTCACTCTTATTGCCATTTTGGCATGGGCTAAATTTTACTTCCAATGAGTTTCACCCATTAACTACCATAGGACTAAAATATATCCTTAACTATTCAACTGATAGGCTGTTTGTACTGGAAATGCACAAAGCCTTTGCTGTGTCTTAAGAGACTGAGATTAAGTAATCTGAGAAAAAAAGTAAATTGTCCGTGATATCTTCAGTTGGGCTCCCTACTCACAGATGACTGATCACCAGAAAACTCCATCAAATTCTCAAAGATTTGCAATGTCTAAACATAGGAAACAGAGAAACACATCTTAGCTGGTGATGAAAGGCTAGGAAGTCAAAGGAAGGCTGCTTCAAAGGCAAAGACAAAAAAAAATCAGTTGTATTTTATGTCTGCAAATAACAATGGGGCTCTGGGAGGAAGGACATAGAGAGGCCCAGTTGGAGCACATGGCTTGTTAGAAAGGGGTGAAACCCCTCCTTGTGCCGCAACATAGCAGGGACACAGCCTCTCAAACTGCTATGCTTCTCGCTTCCTTTAGGCCTTTTCAAGTAACACAGACATCATAAAGCTGCTTATCTCACTTGCTTCTGGTCTGCAGAGGAAGGTGCCATCTGCTTCTTTGTACTGGCCAAACGATGGGTGAGGATGATTACACAACTGCAGGGCTACTCCCACAACTTCTTTGCTGCCACTGTTTCCCCTCAAGAGATATGCAATATCACATCTCTGAAGTCATACTTGAGCTTGGGATCCTGCTCAGAACTGGGTTTTATTTTTCCCTTTCCTGTTGCTAGCCCTCTACTTTGTCATCAGTGTTCAATTACACAGGGATTTTGGGGTTTTTTTAAGTTCTTACAGTCAAGTGAGACTAATATTGTAAGAAAGGGGTAGATATTTTTTCTAGCCCACACAAAACTACTCTCATGTTACTCCTGGGAGCCTATTCTTTTTCTGAAGGTGTTTGGTGTGGGCTGTCTTTAAAGTGACAGATATTTCCCATGCACATGACAAGTCTTTGTTTCTTCAGTGTCACTGATTTTGAACCCTGTACAAAGATATTTTCAGCCTCTTTCTTGAATTTTATGCTGGTAAACAGTGTGTGTAGCTCCTTGTAATAATTCTTTTTTTTTTTTTTGGTATGACCTTAGGAATCATCAGCCTGGTTGGTACGTGTATCCCACCTCCGCAAACTGCCTTCTACACTAGTGAGAAAAATAGGATATGTCTTGTCCTAGGCTTCTTATTCTAATAGCCATACTTACTTTCTCCAGAATTGCATCCTGAGCAGCAGTGGCGACAATCACAGTATGCCTTTCATCTCCCACCAAACAGATTCTAAGCTGCTTTCTGAGATGAAAAAAATCCCCAGACTTTTGCAACCAAGCTCTGTCTATCGACTTATTTGTTCTCTCCATGCATCTAGCACTCCTAACTTTTGAACTCTTTCGTTGATTTCAGATAAATAAATGGAGAATCACTCGTCTGAAATATTTTAAGCTCATGTAAACTTCTGTTGATAGTCCTGAAGAAGAGAAAGATACTCTTAGCATCCAGACAGGAGAGAAACATAAAAGGTATCACCTACAACAAGGACAAGTCAATTGACCTTCGCACCTTCAAAAAACAATCCACGGGGTTTCATAAGTAACCAGATTGCCTTTGATCTGCTGCTCACAGAGAGACTTGCTGGAGGTTGACTTGCCTTTGCCTTGCCATGGAGGTACGGGATAGAACCCCCAAATAATTCAGCTTGTCCAGTTCCTCCCTTTGCCCCTTACATTTGCATCCCTTGTCTGTTGTGCATACGTGCACAGCAGCACTCTCAAATTACTGATTCATGTAGCTAGACGAAAGATTAATTTCCTTATGGCAACTGCCTCACCAAGGGTCTTTCTACCTTTTTTGTCCTTGCAGGCATGCAGGTGATGATTTCAAACCACCTGTACATCTCACTGTTTTAGCTTTCCTTCAAGGCTAAAGGCTCGCAGAAAGCTTCCTGCCTTTCTAGTTAATTTAGACTCTTTTGAGCAGCTGTAGCCAGGAGCTCCAGCTCTCTCCAAAGTTGCCAAAGGCCCCTGGCCATACTTTTCTGCTGTTTTTCTTCAGATCTAATTGTTATCAGTGTGGAACAGATTTTATTGTAGAGTCTGTTTCCCAGGGAAATGCCCTGGATGCCCAGCACATGCCAACTGTCAGTTTGCCAAAACCATACCCTAAGGCAAGAATTAAATGTAGGCAAATGTAAGTGCCCTGAGAAATTCAGGCCAGAAACAAGAGCTGACACAGCAAGCAGACAAGAAAATATTAGATGCAACCAAGAAAAAGCATCTCTGTTTCTAAGTGATGGGAAGTTTTTCCACTTTAGCAGAAACTTGTTTTATGTGCAAATGTAAATTTCAAATAAGAGGCTTCCTCCACCCTTGGCTGATGTGAATATAGCCTTTCTGTCAGGACTTTTGCTCACCTGAGTTAAAACCCTTCCAGGAGCATTTGGCTTTACAGGAGGAGAGAAAATAGTCTCAAGAGCAATAATGATGGGACATTTGGGATCCTCCAGCTTTAAGCTATGCTCAGAGCTTCTCCTTGCTCTGAAGACATCCTCATATGTAAGCATTCTGGCCTCCTTCCCTTGCCAGTGTGATCGTTCATACATTTATCCCTGTTATTAGATAATCACCATCTGGTATCTTAACAGGAACATCATTAATTCCCAGAAATTGTAAAAACAGCTCTCTGACCCTGAATCCTCTTGAGATCTTTCATATGCTTTTTGTATTTTTAGGTAAAAAATATAATTACTCGTACATTTTGTTTTTAACGTGAGAATACGGACATGTCTGTATTACGGTCTCAAAATTAGCCACCTCTTCAGTTAAAATTTCAGAAGTATTAAATGTTAGCCAACAGACTGTTGTCAAAAATGCAGCAACCACATAGCTTTTATCCGTTTTTGCCCGTCACTTTATGTAAAGTGAAGCAGAATTCAAAGTTGTTGCACCTTTCATCTATGATCCCAGTAGTGATTTTACCTGCTCTACTTCACAAAGAAGGACACGTCTCTGTTTTGTTTCAGATGTGGTATTCAGAAGTCCCTTGACACTGAGCCTTTGGACAGTTCTGCCACTGTTCTGGGAAAGCTCTGTGAACTGCATATCTGTTTTCGAAGCTTAATAGATCAGCATGTCAGAACTTAAGCTTCCTCTTAAACTCAAATGCACTTTTTTCTTGACAAGGTACTCTTAAAGACAGAGTGCCCTCATCAGGGTCATCTCTTCTTGTGGTCTTGCAAAAACTGTGAAGCATTCCCTATCAGTAATGCCTTTGACTCTTTCTCTTTCCTAGGTAAAAGGAAGTCCTGAAAACAGTAATCCACTGACTTTCTTCAATTTTTCCAGCTAGCTCAGTAGTCTTTAAACCCTGTATCTCAGCATTTCCAGTTTCCTAAATTAGCAGTTTTCCATGCTGTCTTCCAAAGTATCAAGTAGGGAAACCTAAGGTCTTTTTTAAACTCTGGATTGTGAGGAAAAGACTTTGTCTAAAGCAACTGAAGTACATCTCATAGTGTATTTTCTGTCTCCCTGGACTTCTTTTACCTTTTCCTTCGGTCAAGTCTTTTATCCACACTCTTCTTGAATTTTTTTCTGACCATACTATAAAACAGCATCTCAGGGACCTTTTCCTTTTTCTTTACCAAGCTCTTACATGCACTCTGCTGCACAGCTCTTGCAGCACTCTCCACGGTTCCTATTTCAGGAGTGGATATTCTCTTCCCCATGCTTCCCACTCCCTAACCAGCCCCATGAACAGTAGCCCACAGGGCTGCCTCCCAAGGATAGTTACCATCTTCCCCAGACCACCGCCACCTAGTGCCATCCAGTCTGTCTTCAAGGACAGGGGTTTCTCTTGAAGCATCTCTCTCTGGTAATTCTCTCTGTTCTCTCCACTGAACTGGATAGCCAATGGAGGTAGGAATTCCCTCTAGGTGCAGCCAGGTTACACCATTATCTTCTGAGAAGTCTTTCAGTTGCCACTCAGCTCCACAATTCACCTTGATATAAGCCAGCACGTATTGCTCCTTTTTTCATCACTCCAAAACTTCAGAAACATCCAATTTAGCAGATGGACCTGTGTGTTGACACCAGTGAGCTGATTCTTGACCACGCTGCCAGAAAAGCAACTATTCTGCCCTTATTAGCATTGAGCAGCAAGGAGGCACCCCCGGTTAAACACTGAAAAACTAATATTGGGCTTTCGGAAGCCTCTTCTTAATGATCTTTCACAGCCCTCCAGAAAAATCTCATTAGCAGTAGCAGAAACCCTGGAGCTGTGCAGAATGCATCCAGTATGTGTTGAAGGAGACCATTAGTTTGTCTCCTGATGAAAGAGGCCCATGAGTCACAGTGCAGGAGTCACCTGGGGGCCAGCAGAGATTTTGAGAATAGTGGGAAAGGACATCTAAACAATCTAAGTGGAAACCCAGCAGCAACAGGGAAGTTATAAAAAGGATAGCTGTAGACATTCTGAACTGAGAACAGACAAGCAGAGTGTCAGGTTTAATATTTCTCAGCTTTTGAGGCAGAATGCCAGTTTAAGTTAATTCAGAGGAAATATCAGCATGCAGTACAAAATGATCTTCGCTACATGAGATCTTTTCACAAAGAAGAGTTCAGCACCTTTGGTGTGAACTTGGCCAGAACTTGTTCAAAGTTATTCTCTTTATCTTCTGCAAAAGCAATGATTTTGCTTTTTCAGTGAGCAAAGTCCAAGCAGGAATTATTCTGCCCTCATCCCCTCAGTGTAAAACTAAAACATCCAAATGAATGTATGTTAAAATATCTTTGAGATGTTGCAAATACTTTTCAAATTCTTCTGTCTCGGACTACATTCAAATAACGTAGCTAGAGATGCTGCATCAAGAAACTGGCTTTTACTTCTGCAAAATTATATCTGAAGTTTTTGCCTAGGTGTCTTTTTCATTTACATGCCCCAGGCATGCTTATTTTTAATGATGCTCAGGAACATTTAAGAGATTCAGCTGCTTGTGTCTCTCCATTTTCACCCTCTACTTCTCTGTCAGATTCAGCCGTCATCTTCTCCTGGGAACCAATTCCTGCAAAGTGCCAGGTATGCTCAGCTGACATTTAACGGAACAGAAATAGGGGCTGCTCATCCTCTTGAAATATCTGCTCAGATCTTTTGAGGACTTGCCAGATGTACTGATCTATGATGTGGACTAATTGGAATTGGGACAAATTCTCACATTGATTTTATTTGAGCTAAGCTGGAACAAGAACCAAATTCTTCAGGGTTGATGGCTGTCCCGAGGGTCCTTGTTTCTCATTCTCCTATCAGACACATTTCTCCTAGTATTTGGTTATTTTTTTTAACATAAAAGTGGCCTTGTCTCTAGCCACAAGAGTGAAATTAAGGCTGAATATAACACTGCCTAATGTCAAGATTAAATGCGTCTCACATTATGGTTTCTTGTCATCTTAGTTAGCTTTCAAACATGGGAAGACAAAAACAATGCTTATGAAATCTAAATGCCAGAAAGGCAAATGAAAGGAACTCCAATCTTATTTTGGTTGCAAAACTCAGCTGCAAGATGTTCAAAGAGGACTGGTAATATTTGCTGGCCTTCCATAGCTGTTTCCTTGTGGAGTCTGTATCCTGTAAGCGAGCGACATTCCTACAAATTCACAGAAGCTATCCTTGGTCATTTATAAAGGGGTGTTCGCCTTCCAAACTTGCCTGTTTGCAGATACAGAAAGTGAAATAAGAGAATATGCAAACCAGTAGCAGAATGTTAAATAAATCACAAATATGTACCTTAGATAGTCCACAGCCTCTTCATCTGAAGAGAAGAGCATAGGACACAAACATGATGCATACCTTCTTATGTTTTCCTTCTGATAAGCTGTTTGAAAGGCAAAAGAAGAGCCTTAGACATGTCCATGGTAATTAAATATTTTCTGATCCCATATGCATCACTGTCTATGTCTGGTGAGAAACATTCCTTTCTTGGATGATCTTTCATATTATGAGTTTGTTGCATACACAAGTGGAACTCTCCCTTTCATGGAGAGACTGAGGCCATGACCTCTTTTGTTCTCTGCTACGTCCTTTAGCATGAGCGGGTTAGACCCCCCTGAATGCCCTAACACAGTTATGACTTGCCAGTCTGTCAAGAGAACAAAGTGAATACAGAGTAAATTATCTCTGCAGTTGTCAAGGTGCCTTGGATGCTTTGAATGGAAGAGGTTTTATGCCTTGCTCAAGCACAGTCGATATGGCTTTCAAGTGCTGGCAGGGGCTGAGAGATGTACAATGACACTTTGTGTCAACTGTGCGTGGAAGACACATCTGCCAAGCAGAATAAGGTATCTGTTATTGAAATCTGCGTGATCACTGGTGCTTGCTCTGTGAACTCTCTCTCTTGCCACCCAAGCTGGATTTCCGGGGCAAAATGGCTGGCAGGATCATTCCACCTGATTTATCACCTCTTCTGTTAAAATCCTAAACAGGGATGGAGACAGGCTAGAGAGAAAGAAAGTAGCCAGCATCAGACTGTGAGGCTTCATTTTTCCCACCCACACAGCATGTGCCTGGGGAAAAGTGGAGAATAATGAGCATGGCAGCCTTGTTTTAAGGGTTTTTTGCTTCTGTAAACAGAAATTAGAAGGCAAAACAAATCCCTGTTAAATTTTGAATGTTGTACATCCCTCTACATTTATGTTTCATAACATCTGGAATCTCCTGTGGGAGCTTTTGTAGCTCCCCCATAAATGGGACAGAAAAGTAAAGTAAAAGAAAGAAACAGAAATCACAATGCTCCAGGAACTGGATGCCAAATACTCGTAAAACAACCATAGCATCAAGTCTCAGAAGAACAGGATACAGATATTTATTTTTCTGGTTCACCTGGAAGGTACCCATCTACTCAAGCCTCTCTGTCACACCAGGTTCTTGAATTTCCCTGTACTCCATCCTCTCACCCCTGAAGTATCACGAAACCAGATGCTTCTCTTTATGCATGGCATTCTGAATCAAGGACTCTTTCCCAGGGGTGGAAAAACTAAGCTGTGAATGGAAAATTTACAAAACCTCTTCTAAACAAAGCTTACCATGTTGCCACTTCTTGCACTCTGTTCCTCAGGGGACTGAATTAGTGAATGTATGCAAACTCTTTGGCAAATACAAACTTACTACATGTGGCTTCTGTGTATACAAACACTGGCTTTGTGCAGATAAGCGATAATACCTAAATGCTGAACATGTAGGGATTTGCACAGTAAGACAAAGGGAGAATGCTGTGCAAGTATGGATGTGAGCATCTGGGTCCATGACACTTCTGGGGAGCTACTGAATGTTGCAGTAGGGTGGAAGATAGCATGGGTAGAACCAAATGATGAACAATGAAGGGACAAGCTGCTCACCAGCATAAGAAGAAGAGACATGTTAACACAAAAACTAGAGATGGGCAGCAAACTAGTCTGCCATGAAAGGGAGAAGAGGGTGCACAGAGACAGAACATTGCATAGCACTGCAGAGGTTTGTAGAGGCTGAGAAGTGACAGTGCCATTAAGTGAATGTCCGGGTTTTTGGAAGACACTGGAGTCTGGGTCCATTTGCCTGACATGTCACCTTCTGCTCTCTTATAGAGCTTAAGATAGCTGTCTCCAACACAAAGCTTCAGAGAACAGAATGAATTTTCTTTAAATGAGAAAACTAGCTACAATCAGACTGAAAGGAAAAATGGAAAATTGAAATTCATAGAAGCAGTGTGAAGCCAATTTAGAAACATTTCATTAGAAGTACAATAAATCTGTGGGACACATTTAAGCAGACAAGGTAAAAAACAGTGTACACTTATGGTAAGTTATCTGAATATATATGTAAACATCTTCCAAAAACTAGACTAGACAGGGCTGGCAGAAGTAATGAATGGAAATTTCAGCCAGCACCAAGGGAAAGCATTGTGGTCTAGATATTACTTATATGCTGTTCTGAATACAGCCATTCCTAAGAACATGCTTTAATGTTTCAGTAAAACAAGATTAAAGCATTGCCATTGTCCATTCAAAGAGATTCTGTAATTAGAACTGGACTTGCATGTGAGCACATAAGCATGGAAAATTTTCTACTTCTTCTTTACCATCGTGTTTCTTTAAAAAAAATTACTCAGATGAGTTTAATTTACATGTCACAGACAACCTGATCTATATTCAGAAAGAACATTATGTCCCCCCTCAGATGTCAAAATAATTTTATCTCTCAACCTGAGTTGGAGTCAGACATAAAGGATGCAATGCATGTGGCTCTTATTAAAGTGTTAATCTGTAACACCTGCAATTCACAGAAACTTCTATACTTTGAAATAAACTGAAACTTTCTTATTTCACTGGTGTGCAGTGCTTACTTGCAAATCGTTTTTCCAACTTGGCTTCGAACTTTAAAAAATTTGCAGTTTAGACTCGCTACCTGGGAAGCTTAATTCAATTTCCTGCTCCATCACACGTTCCCTGTGTGTCTGTAAGGAAGCCACACAGGCTGAGATTTAAGAGGTAGGTTGGAGCTTTGCTCCCCTTGAAAATGCTTTGTAGATCTGGCCTTAGTCTCTATGACTATCTATAATAAATATACAGTGATATAGACATACAATCCCCTTGGAACTAGCTTGTACTGGATTACGATTTTTCTACCTACCAACTATTCATTATTGGTCCTCTCTTGTCTTTGCAACTAGCCCGCAGGATGAGGGAGAAATAATGCCTAGAAGATGGTCAGTTCATTGATAAACAATGGAAAAAAGGATGAGGCAAGTAATAGCTTGAACAGCTAATACTTCTACGTATGTGCAGAGGACATCCCTGCCTTTTAGACATACTCATGATCCTTCATAACAGGAAGGCATAAGGACAATAAGTGTAGACAGATTAGGATTACAATACACTGTCACAATGTGCAAGCAAGTTGATATCTGGCCTGGAGAAGACAGAAGATGTACCTAGCTGGTGATATCATGAAAGGGCACAGTCAGAAGATAGAGTGTGTGTCAGGATATGGGACAGAAGAAGATAAGGGCAGGTGAAGCAAAAGGGCATTACAAGAAGATAGTCAAAGGTTGGGACAAAGATGACGAACAGGCATTTGCGATGACGAGCAGGCACCACAAGGTCAAGAAACATGGCTAAGGGTACAGATTGGGCAAACAGGTGCTGGTTAAGTGGCTTCATACAAAAGGTCAGGCTTAGAGACCACTTTTCCTTTGATGGGGCTTTAATTCCCTGAAAGCATGTTTACTGGCAGGCACCAGCTGCAGAACTGGATTGCCCCTGCAGTGTAAAGCAGGAGGGCAGCTCAGCACTATGGCAATAAAGCCCACATAAGCACCGTGCTGGAAGAGCAGTTTCTTTCCCAAGAAGGAAACACATCACTGGGGAAAAAAATCACTTCTACCAAGACTTTGCAAAATAAGGACTATTTCTGAGAGATCTTCCTTGTGTTATAAGCAGCTCACTCCCTTCCCAGTCCACTCAGAACTATTTGGTACGTATGTGAGGTTGCTTAGTGGGATTTTGTATCAGCATATTCATTTTCAATCAAAGCGGCAACAAGTGCTCCAGAAGTGAGATCTATGTTAGAAAAGACAACAAATACTTCTCATTCTAATACATTCTTCCCTAAATACTTTGGATGTCAGTAGCTCAATTTTGGATGTATCTGAGATGTCTCTTACATTTCACTGGCATTTTAGTCAGTCCTTCCCCTCTTGTCCAAAGGGCAAGGTGTGTTTGAGGTCACAGATTACAAATAAGTGGCCTGCTCTTGCTGATAAATCTGACTTCCAATGAACTCTCATGCTAGTAAGCTGTGTTTTCTTTAATGAGGTTTTTCCACCAAATATAGAGACCACTTCTGAAAAGTGCTTTTAACGAGGTATTACCACTCAGCATTTGTTTTACCCTGTGGGAATGTAAGAATGAGTTCCAGTGCTGTAATATTACCAGATCTCTTGATGCTTATCACAAACATCATGAAACTTGATGTCTCACTTAATTTTGCAGCTCCTGGAGGTTTGTGACTATTTGGGACTTGTAATTAACATGAAAAAGCAACCAGTTACGGTAACAGGACAACTAACAATGACTGATTTGCTACTTATTTATATCTTATTTATATCCTGCATTTGTTCCTGTTTCTGTCTGCCCCTATCACAATTATCTCAGCTACTCCCCTGCACAGCCCCAACTCCTTCCAGCGTCCCCTTACTTTCAGGACTAAAACTCTTTGCTCTGTAACTGCTGTGGCTATTTCAGCCCATGCTGACAGCTCTTGTGCTTGTGCTGAGGCTTTTGCCTCAGTGACAAGTATTAACATGAAACTTCAATTTTTTCACAGCGGCCCATTTTTGTGAAACTTGTCAAACCTTTGTAACTTCAAGATCTTCTGCCCTTTTGCTAACTCTAGTAGGATTAGTCAGCTGGTTCAAGAGGGTCAGGCAGGCAAAGAGGCTGATGAACATAGATTTCAGTCACATTTCTTCAAAGAGCCAAGCCTTTAATGAGCCATTATGGCCATCAAAGGATGCTCATAAGATCCCTAAAGCTTAAAAATTAAGTTGTCAAAAAAGCATCTCTAACTTGTTTTATAATATCTCATGATTCTGTGGACAAGATTTGTTACATATTTCTAGGTTCAACTGCTGATCTATATAAGCTACATGTCTTTGTGACCTCTTTTAGCCTTTGAGATGACTAGCTTTCTTGCTGGCACATATCTTTTCTGGACAGATGCAACTGATGTCAGTGAAGGCCAATTCTTGTTAATTTGCTTCAAAATTATTTTCCTAAACCTGAGGAAAAAGAAAGCACCTTCCTCTCCAGTCCCATAGGCTGTACTGTGTATAATGGCAGCTGGTCCCTAACTGACCAGAAAGCTATGCAATGCAATTTTGCTCCTCTCAATAGAAGGTAAAATAAAGTAGGTTTTTCCTCCATTAAATTACCCTTATTCTAAGGGGTTTAATCTTTCAGGTTTAAAGGTGTTGTCCATCCTCCCTCACTTATATTCAGCAGTGTGCTTTGATGTTTAGCTTTGTTCTCCACGCCACTTCCATTTATGCATTAGTGCTCGCATTTGAAATGAAAAAATGACCAGAAAACTTCTCCTGAAGGGGCAGATGAGTTTTCCCATGAATACAGCTGGTGCCACACCACTCATCACCATGACTGCCACTCACACGCTGACCTGTGTGTCAGGAGAGAGGCACAGCAGCTCATCCTGCTCCGTGGGCTGCTCACATTGATGCCGGGGGTTATCTGAATAGGAAACAAAGCATGCGAGTGACTTATAACCACCACACTGGGACAGCAGGGAAGTGAGCCCAAGCACTTTGCTACCACTAGAAGAAGAGCCTCCCTTAGTGCTGCCTTCACGGTTGTTGGTGTTCCCCAGAAAAGCTGCTGGCCGCCACAGCCTGTGAGAGCCCTGGAGGCTGGCATACAGCCATCCTGATGCTCCCCAGCACCTGCTCCTGCCCCTTCGTGCTGCGTATGAACCCACGATTGTGCCTGCATGCAGTATTTTAGCTCAGTCCCAGGCCTAGTCACCAGTGAGTGCTGTAAGATGCAGAGGCAGCTCAATAAGCTTGCGAGCAAAACCTTCTCTTCCTTGTGACATCAGCCTGGATCTTCAAATCCCTTTGCTGCCAGCCCAATATTTGTGGTTTCGTCAGTCACACTGCACCCTGTTTTTATGAATTGCTTTCTCCTCTGCATTTTTGCTCTGGGAACGATCTCTGCCTACCAGGAAACCAAACACTGCAAACCAGCTCATAGCTCTGTAAGCCAAGCTCCAGGGAAACAGCAAGTGTTAGGACTTCTCACCTGCCCAAATAAAACAGTGACTGCCTGTCAAGTACCTACCAGCCACAAACCAGAAACAGCGCCTTCTCCTGTGTCTGTCAAATTAGTCAGTTCAAGTCTCAGATGCAACTTCTCTTGAACTCCAGCCACCAGTCCTGTAAATCAAAATAGCACACACTAAAATGGCAGAGTTACCTTATAAATCCTGGTTAGCTTTTTACATCTTTTGAGTCAATTGAGGTTCTCGGAGTCTTTGGAGTACACTAAAATTATGTTCTCCAGCTTTCCTTCCCAAAACAAAAAAAAAAAAAAGGAGAAACTCTGGGCTTGCCAGTGACAACAGAGGTGCCAAGGTTTCTGCTCTTAGTTGGTGCCACGGAGAGCTGAGCTTCTCCTGTAATTTCCAGGCACAGCCTAAAGCCTGACATTTTATGGCAAAGGAAAATCAAGCTAGTAACTACAATAGTTTGAGATGAGCCTCATGAGCACTTCAGAGGGAATGGGGTGTGGGAAGATGTAACCCCAGCAGCCTGAGGGAAGACTTTCCTTTTCATTAGCTCTTAGTTCACTAAAATTTTGGGGAAATCAAGCAATTGTAAAATTCAAAAGGCTGATACGAAGAGGTGAAATAGCTTCAGATAGTTAATTGTGTTTAAAATTTACAATATTCTTTAAATTTAGAATCCATTACTATACTCATGCTCTAACCTCCCTGATGAATGAGAACCACCTCCAGCCAGGAATCGGGATAGGGTTATTCAGATATTACAGTGTTTGAAGTGTCACACAGTGCTAGTGCCTATTTAAGATTTTCCATACAATGTCTATGTATAAACTTTGGTGATTCATTCTGACCTGTGTATGTGATAGGTCTGCCTTGAAAACCTAATAAAAACTGAGGTAGGTTTTTTTGTTGACCAAAAAAGAGCACCAGAAGTCTGAAGCCAGTGAGAGTGTCAGCAACTTTTCCAAAGCATAACAGCAAAAAGAGAAGAAAATAAAAAACAAGAATTTTGCTGTTAAGCTAATAATGGGCATGTTACTCCTTGATTTTCATATTCCATCACATGTCATACTTTGGCTACTTAAAGAACAAATCTTGCTTTTCCATTTTTAATAATGTATTTACCTAGAAGTGAAAACAGATCAATAGCTGAATTGCCAGTTGTCCTGAGGTTCTTTCTGTTGTCCTGGAAATGGAAAAGTATCCTCCAAAGGAGGGGAAATGGCACGTTTCTCATAAAAGGCGGGGAACCCAAGGCAGAGTGGAGGCCTTACTGTACCTGAGCATGCAGTGACGTGAGGAAGCAACTCTCCCCTCGGGTCATGGGCTTGTTGCTGCAGATCCTTCTGCTTCTCCAAGGTTTACCCTCACTTATGGCTTCTGGACTGTGCAGGACAAAGGAAAACGTAGCAGGAGCATTTCACACCACATTACAGATGTGCTCGGCACTGGGGTAAGAGAGTATGTGAGGGCTGCTGCCTTAGTCATGATGTCTCAGGCACAGCCAAAACCAAGAGCTGGTAAAGCTGGGGTTAAGGCTTTTCAAACATAACATATTCCTGTACAAGTCAAGTATAATGAAGTCCAGAAGATTTAGCATCTTCCCTAGGGTTTAAAAGTCCATTAAGACTTACATGCACTGCAAATAGCTTCTGCTATGCAGTGCCTGGCATCAGCTTTTTAGCAAATGAAATATGACCTGGTGATCTATAACACGATAACATGCTCATACCTGAGGACAGAGAGACAGGAATATGCTGCAGGAGGTTTCAACTGCTCTCTTCATATGAATTCTTTTTACCATACCTATGTGATATATTTTCTTGTCAAGCTCAGAGTTCCAAGGTAATTAGGAAAACACTGCTTTATTCTGCTGTCTATAGGATATATTTTTATTTTTATTATACTACTCTGTATCATCACTTGATACTTCCACAACAGCTGTCTCTAGCTTCTTTATTTCATACGCTGAGGCCAAGTCTGACAGCAACTTAACTGGAGCTAAAGAAGTACTTAACTGATCCCTCAGGAATCAGATCTTTTAATGTTAAAGAAGAAAAAAAAAAAGATGAATAATAATGACTTGAAGTTGCTCTGTTTCTCAGTGCCCTTCTTGAAACACTTAAGATAGGCTTGATTTTTTTTTACCGCAGAACTTCAAACCACCAAGCATAAATTAGCAAGCATAAATCCTCACAGAAATAGAACCTAAGTAGGTTCCACTGTGGAGAAATATTTTGTAGTAATTTAGACATGTTTCATAAAAGTAATTAGTAATTAGCTAATATTCCATTGTGGCTTTCCCATAACTACTATTAGAATCTTTTGAACACAACGGAATATAAGATAACAGGTAAAAAATAGTTCAGACTGGAAGATGGCAATAAAAACTGAACAGGCTAATGCAAACCACCTGAGACAGAGGCCAAATTTCTTGCTGAGAATAATTCCATATAGAGAAAACTGTATGTGAAGGAAATGCAGCAGTTAGTTACAGCACAGGGTGGAGCTATTAGCAGGAGTGCAGCTGTCTCATGTTCAAAGCAGCCATTGGAGTGAAAGCTTCCAATAACTGTCTAGTCATGTTCAAAGGAAACAGAGCATGTGGACCCAAGATCAAGACTCAGCAATGAGAATTTCCCTGATGAAGGTCAGAAGCTGCAATACCATTACCCAGAATTTTACAGAAGCCCATCTCATCTTGCAGATGAGAAAAGAAATGACTGCTACTATTGTTGTCACAGAGATTTTGGTGTACTGTAGAAATGGTCTCCTCACCCCTTGAAATTAAGAGGAATTTTGTAGTTCATTCTAATAGACGCTGGGCCAGATTTTAAAGCATGCTGGAGCCTGTTTAAACACTTGTTTAGCAGACCTGGGCAGAATACAAAAAGGTACTCGCAAAAAATCTTGCCAAAGCCCACTTCCAAACAATTAAATGCTGATTATTTTATTATTATTATTATTATTATTATTACTCATATTACTATTATTATCATAATGATAATCAATACTACTATGAATATCCAATGGATCTTTTGCAAATACCCCATAAGCACCTGTACTAGAAGAAATGTTGCTGAAAATGAACATATTTTCAGTGGCTTTAGTAAATTCTTAGCAGTGCAAATTTCAAGCATGTCAGTACCAGGCATTAAAGAGTTAATTTCCAGCATGCAAAATCATATTGTGTGTCTAATTTAAGGTGTTTCAAAAGGCCCAATTTTGCAGATGACCAGTGCCCAGCTCTTCCTCAGAAATGCTTTAGGTTGTCTTACATTCACTCCTCATTTCTGAAAACACAATCCTAAATTCCAACAGTTAGGCTTGTTCAATCAGGGACTATAAACTATTTTCAAAGCATTTGCGTTTCACAAGCCTCAATATGTAAAGTTAAAGGCCTGTTTTACATCAATATTTCAACTTCTTAGTAAGTTGTCTAGTCCACAAATTGCCTAGTTCACAAAGTCTTCAAGTAGATGTGGGATGCTCTTTCCCCAAAATGAACTCAAAAGACCACCAACCTTCCAGTTTCTCTGTGTTATACGTGTGACTTCAAGAGTGTTTTTCATGGATGCAAATGAGAACAGAGATTTCATTTCAACCCTACAAACCTCAATGGGTACATTTGTTTTCCAGTCCTCTCCTTTTCCTTTTCCTTTTCCTTTTCCTTTTCCTTTTCCTTTTCCTTTTCCTTTTCCTTTTCCTTTTCCTTTTCCTTCTCCTTCTCCTTCTCCTTCTCCTTCTCCTTCTCCTTTCCCTTTCCCTTTCCCTTTTTTCCTTTTCCTTTTCCCTTCCTTTACTTTTTTCCTTTCTCTTTCCTTCTCTCTTTCCCTTTCCCTTTCCCTTTCCCTTTCCCTTTCTTCCTTTTCCTTTTCTTTTTCCTTTTCCTTTCCCTTTCCCTTTTTTCCTTTTCCTTTCCTTTTCTTTTTCCTTTCCCTTTCACTTTTCCTTTCCTTTTCCCTTTCCCTTTCCCTTTCCCTTTCCCTTTTTTCCTTTTCCTTTTCTTTTCCCTTTCCCTTTCCCTTTTTTCCCTTTCCCTTTCCCTTTCCCTTTCCCTTTTTTCCTTTTCCTTTTCCTTTTCCTTTTCCTTTTCCTTTTCCTTTTCCTTTTCCTTTTCCTTTTCCTTTTCCTTTTCCTTTTCCTTTTCTTTCCCTCCTATTTTTCAGTATCTGCTCTCACTTGAAAAGTTGCCTTGTACTCTCTAAAATAATGATAAGTTTTTTTAGAAGACAAAATATCAAGACCCTGAGGAATCTCTTAATGAATAAGACTTTAAACAGTATTTTGTCAGGCTAATTGCATGCTGTAAAAGATTTCAGGTTAAATCTGAAAATATGTGTGTCTTGAGGTTGCAGTGTTATGGATGAAAACACTAAGAATGTCCTTCTTCATTACTACCTGGCTTATTTCTTTGAGCAAATAATAATAGTCTAATCATTGCCCTTGGATGCAAGTCACTTTCAAGAGAACAGCACTTTTGCATGCATATCCCAGGGCAAGGCTTTGCTCTGTATTTTCAGTGATAGAGTATTTTAAGCCCATTTGCAATTAATAGTTCACCAAGAGTTCTTTTTTTATTTTTTTTCTTTCTGGTGGATAAACTGGTAAAAATGTCTAAGACAATACTGAAATATGTCATTCTGGCTGGCAGCAAGGCCAATTCAGCAAAGCTGACAGGTTGTCGTTCCATTTCTTATTCATTACGAACATGAATCTGTGTGCCATTCACACAGGCTTAGCTGGCAGGGGCATGGTATAGTGATATCCTGTTGGAATTTAGTTTGTTCCTTAGGTATGTAACAAAACTGAAAGATTTAAATTGTATATAATGACTCTGTGCAACTTTTTCTTGCTGTGCAAAGCAAGCTACAATGTCATAGTAATAAGAGATTGAAAACTCTTGTTATTCACTATGATACCTGTCTATCTTTCAAGTCTCTCCCACAGCACATTTGTTGAGGCTTTGATCAGCTTAATTTTAAATGTCCCAAGTGACAGGACATCAGGGCCTCCCCTTTGCAATAACTGTTCCATAGTATAAGTGATCCCAGTGTCAGGAACATTCTGTGCTATAAAATAACTCATTTTTTAATTTTCCGTCATTTAGTAACATTACATATATATACAATCCTGTACGGCCCTATCACCTGCATGGGTACTGTTCAAATGCTTGTAAGCTGTAACTGTACCATAACGTACCTCCAAACACAGTTTTGTATCTCATTTGAGTTTCCACCCTTGCCCATGACCCATCCCCCACCCCATGCTGATGCTCAATGCCTAGGGTTGTCCCAGGTGCCCACCACCTGCCCTGCTTCCCGACTGGAGACGTAGACCAGGCCCTGTCTGCCAGGGCCTGTCCTGCCTTATGGCTGTGCCATCAACAGATCTCTTCATCTCATGTGTTCAGTCCATCTCTGTATGTGCTTGTTCTGTTATTAACGCTAAGGGTAAGAGAATGGGATAATTACTGTATCGGGGATGAAGCTCTTACATGGGTGTGTTGGCTTGTTTTGATCTTCACATGAGATAATGAGGTGACAATTACTGTTGGACAGAGTCCTGCTGCGGGTCAAAAATTACAGAAGCAGGTCAGGATCTCTAGATTGTGAACACTATCAGGCAGTGGCAAAACACAGGGAGATGGGGACAGCTGCAACTGCAGCTTATGTCCTCACACTCACAGCCCAGAGGGACGTCTGCTTCTCAGAAGCAGAGCTGCTCCAGGGCTCTGCTGCTCCGAATTTCATGAAGATAATGCAGGAGCGGCTCAATTAAGAGAGGAAATTAATTAGTGTGTTACTCCACAATTACGCTTCCTGAGACAGCTGCACTCCCTTTGCATGGCTACAGCCATCCTTTTACCCTCTGGGGTGGCAGAAAAGATGGTTATACTTCTCACACCACCTCCAAGCAGGCCTTCATATGAGACGTTGATCAGGGAACATGAGTAATGAATCATTTCCACTGTGTTAATATTAAGTACTAGAAGAGAGCACGACAAAAGCAAGCAGCAGTATTGTCCAGGGGAACAAAATCTTTCAGTGAAGATGAGGTGAGAAATTCTGAGAAGATCTATCAAACTAGAAAAATTGGTAGCAGGAGGGCAGATTAGATTCATTTTAGACAAGTGCAAGGTAATGAGCGCTGGAAGGAACAATTTAAGTTACCAATACATTCTGATGGATGCAGAATTAGCTGTTATTTTTTAGGAAAAGAATTCTAGGCATCATTATGGATCATTCAATGAAGACATCTGCTCTGTGTGCAGAAGCAGCAAATAAGATGTTTGGCTGCATGGGAAAGGAGATGGTGAATAGCATGGACAAAATGATATAATGCCATTGTATAAAACCTGCTGTACAGCATGCTCTTACTTTGAATACTACATTTATTTTGGTCACCTCAGCTCAAAGAGGCCACAAGAGTAATTGGAAGAGATGTTGAAAAAGGCAAGTGAAAATTATTAGAATCACGGGGGAATATTTCAAATAGGGAAAAAATACAAAAGAATCTGATCCGTTAATATTGTTAGGAGAAAAGTGAGCTGTGGTAGGAGAGGGATCTCTAAGATACTATATGGTGTAGAAAGAAAGCAAAGCATATATTACTGCCTGCATTTTCCTGGAATGTAGGTATGCTCAAAGAATGGTCTGTGAAGAACAACAGGTTCTAAAAGGACACAGTGAAATATCATATTATACAGCATAAAATAGCCTGTAATGCCCTGGGATGCAGGATGAAATTGCAGCAAGAGGATTCGGGCCCTTATTAGCCATTAGTGATAGTGACTGCCATTTACAGGAGGGTTCCACAACCACTGCAGGAGTGCTCTGAAAGTGCCTTCCTATAAGAATAAGTTGCTTATAAGAAACGGTGAAGAGACAGATTCGGCTAAAGTTTTCTAAATTCAGAGAAAATATCAAGACCTCTAATACCTGCATGCCTCAGAGTACTTGCACTAACCCATTGCTGTTGACAAATGGGAGAGGATGACATCATGACACACAAGTTTTTAGAGTTATATTAATGTAAAATTTTGATCTGCAGCACTGAGCATCATCAGGGAGCTGGACTAACCCCTGGATCTACACAGATATCACCAAGAAACCTGTAGCACCTCTGCCCCTCCATTAACAGCGCTCACTAATCTGTTATCATGGGACATCCTTCCATGGAGAATCACCTTCATACAGTGTATTTTAATCCACAGTTGAATTTAGACAGTTTTCCCTCTTTCCAAAAACAGGCAGCAAGGCTGAGGACAGAGGGGAATGAACATCTGAGACTTCACAGAAACATGAAGAAATAGGGGAAGAGAGACCTGCGCATGTGATGGGAAAGGGAGAGGTCAAAGTAAAAATTCTCAAATGAATGATATAGGGAGAAAAAGCTAAAACGTCTGCCAGGCAGGAGGGTACAAGGAAACAAAAGAAAGGGGAAAGACAAAATGGAATAGAAAGAGACTGAAAGGACAGGGAAAGATTATAGCACAGATTATTCAGAGGCCACAAAGAGTAGGTAATATAAAGGCATATAAATTGGAGGGAAAAGGAAGGTAGGCAAGTACAGGAGGAGTGTAAAATACATTAAAATATCGTAGTGGTATAACGGTTAAACAGTTCATAAAGCAATGGAAATAAGAGCAAATTCTGCTTAGAGGAAATTACAGATTTTCTATATACTATTGCCTATGCCAGGGGAAAATGTACATTCTGCAGAAGTACTAGAAAGAATGGACCAGCCCATGATTTGTGTCCTTCCACAAAAACTGAAAGCTAATGGCCTTGTTAACCTAAGTTCTTTTGCACTGCTAGATGGGAAGCAAAATTATCACCAACTAACTTCAGCTAACTCTCAAAATTTTTCAAAATCTCTTTTCTGTACCTAATAATGTTCTGATTTTAGAATATGACTGTTTCTCAGAGCATGAGAACAAGTTCTGGAATCTCACTGGATTTCCACTCCTTAACAAATGGCTTTGCAACACAGCTCCACAACTGGATGTCATCAACGGACTATTTCATGCCCGTAGAGGAGTGGGTTCCAAACACAAGTAAGCTTTGTATCTGTTCTTTTACCACTTACTTCAGTAGAAAGGCAGGCTGGCAGGGCAATATGTCTTAAGGGGTCTTGGGACTTTGGCCACATTCTTGCAAGAAATCACCAACTTTTGTGACTTTTTACATTTATCAGTATCAGTGTTTCCTCCCTTGCCTTTCGTTTGGCCATTTAGACAGTAAGCAGTTTAATCCAAGGTACTCTACAGCATCTAGTGTATAAAGACTTCAGGCCACACTTAAGGCAAGGATAATAATCTACCAAACATAATTACTGTGCTGTCCTTAGCTGTTATTTGGAATCTGCTTACGTATTCATTGCTCTCAGTAGACATACTTGTACTGGTCCAATAGAAGAACAAACATGAGATGTTTGTTATTTGTCTATGCATTTAATCTAAAAGAATAAGCATTTGTTTTTTTCTCCCATCTCTTAGTGAGTTTGTGATGGAGCCTAATATTGTAAATAGGATGTAGTTAGCAACTTGATATGAGTTTTTCAGCTTTTTCATTTTCTTGCAGGTTCAGTCACTGTCAAAACCTCACTTTCTAGAGATTATTCTTTGGTTCATGAATAGACTTCAGTCATCTCTGCAATGCTTTTTATTTTGCTTCATTTAAATTTTACAACTAATTTTCAGATGGGAGTGATGAATAAGCTTAGGACTGGAGGGGGGTAATAAGGGTCAGATCTGCTTTCTATTCTGATTCATTTTCAGAAGTAGCAATCCCTCTTATAGTTTTAGTGTTGATGAAAAGGTGAAATAAAAAAGAAGGATGAAAGAGACAAAAAGATGGAAGAGACAGTTGGTTTATGATGCATATTAGAAATAAAGAACTATCTATAATTTAATATTACTTAGTCTTTCTGGTCACAAATTCGGAAGAGTGATATGGCCGAAGCAATCTCTCATAAGTCTTTGCCTGTGATGTTGGAGTCAGGACTTTACTGCTGGTTGTCCATTTTGTCTGGAGCTGCCTTCTACTTCCCTCCTTTTCACATCCTGGACAGTAACTCTGCATAGTCCATTCTGTCGCCACACCTTGGCAGAACAACATTTAATGCAAATAAAAGTGATAATGGGATTTACCTCCCCTACAGTATTTATTTATTCATAAGACCTACAGACAGGTTCATTTCCCTGGGCTTCCCCCTGGGCTATCCTTGACCATCCAGATTGAGCTCTTGGATTACCAACTGGAAGTTCAAAGCAATTAATATTGTGCCACATCACAGCAGCTCTGCACACCGTGTTCCACTTAGAAAGGGATTTCTGTTGTTACTCTCAGCTGTGTGATATCCGATGCCCTGTGAGTCCTGAATCATGCCTACCTGTAGTGTGGTAGGCCCAGATCAAAGCAAACCCTCATTGAGAATAAATTCATATCCACCAAAGTTAGCAGAGCTGCATTAGTGCTTATAACTTCCTATCCTTTATCTGCACTCCACTCACAGCATTATTACAGCTGCTATTGTGGCTCATTTTATATATCCTTGTTTATCTTTCCCCAGAACAATTTTATTTTATTCTCTGAAGACCACACTCCTCTGGCATTTTTCCATTCAGACTGGCCATTTAGCACTCATGGCTTCAGTTCAGCAAAGCACTTATGCACATGCTGGAGCAAATTCATTTTAAACATGCAATGATGTATGTTGCTGATACATCATTAGGACTTAATTTTTATATGGACACAGTGCCTAGCAACCTAGCCCTGTTCCAGGACTTCTGCTGCTGCTGCTGCATGTTGTACTGCCACACAACAGAAAGACGAACATTGTTCCCAGAAGCTTCCAGGCCTGAGCTTTATTTACTTTACATTCCTTGAATGTGTTAGGAATATTAACCTGTGTAACCACTGCATTATGCTGAGGGTTAGATGAGCTGAGGTAGCTCCCATTTGTTGATAGGGAAAATTAAGCAGCAAAACAATTGCCAACGTCAACCTTTCTGCATCAACACTGGCATCTTATCCGTTACCGTTCATGGGCTTTGTGCTGGGCTAGGTGTACTTCGCATTCCCCCATTCTTCTGGATTTAGGTTTGGCAACTATACCAGAGCACTGCTTCCAGAGTGTCCTGGTTTTGTTGAAAAACAAGTTTCTCTTTCAGTGAATTTTGCCTGTCAGCTAAAGCCTTCATATTAGCTGCATTTTCCTGGAGAACCAGACACATTTTTTGGTAAACCTAGCAATGGAATTCAAACTTATTGATAAGCACGGATGGACATCTCGAGAGAGGGGCAACGAGAAACAGGTGACCAAGAAACTGACCAACTGTGTATAACATTCCATTCATGTGAATACTTCCTATAAAAGTGGGAGATCACGAGGATCTTGTCCCTTTTTTCCTGTCTGCTTATGGCCGACATTAGGAGAGGACCTTGCTAGTCGTCCCTGCGAACTGAGGCCTAGTGACAGACTGAATCCAGCTCCCGTTGGCTGCAGAGTCCAATACAGGACTTTGGGTGCCAGCTCTGCAGTTTCTGAGACTTTCAAGATTGGTTTTGTATATTTTGTGTTATTTTCTCTATTCTTATTAGTAGCATTAGTAAAACATTTTTAATTTTTCCAACTCTCTTCTCTCTGTCCTTCTTTCCCTCTCAATCGCCTGTCCTGAGTGGGAAGGAAGGAAAGGGAGGGGCAAAAGGGGAAGCAGGGGGGAGAGGAGGTTAACAATACATCTGCCAGGGTTTTATTGTCACCCCACAATCTAAACCCTCAACACAGAGCCAGACATGTAAATGGAACAATATGTCAATCAAGGAAAAAATATATCTATATGCTATATTGACTACATGAGCATAGATAATCTGTAAGCTCTTAAATAAATGCATCAGCAGATAACAAATCAGTGTTAGAAAGAGGACCAGCCATTATAGTAACACATCAATTTACATCAAACATAGTTTTGTTCTTGCATGATTTGGTCTAATAATGATTTGTACTATATTTTTGTCAGTTAGTCAGTCACTTTTGGATTTGGCAGTCACTCTGGAAAGATTTAAATTAATTCTGCCATGAGGTGGGCTGAAAAGGTCATATTTCTGTTTTGTGAATCTTTACAAACTGGGCTTTAGAGATGCAAAACTAAAATAAGTATGTTTCATCTATGTTTCATCTTGCACTCTCCTGACACTGAAAAGGCAGAGAAACAATTTTAGATTTAAGATTTAGGATGGATTCCTCCCCCCGACATCCTTTCCAGGTTGTAATGGTTAAATGGGAATAGATCTGCAAGGCCATTATTCTGGGACAGCTCAACTCCTAATTCACTATTTCCAAGATGCCTCATGCACTCCAGCATCAGGGCTCTCTGTAGGTGGTCAAAAAAGGCTAATGCCAAGAGGATCTTCTGCCCACTCTGGAGAGGTCCACACATCTCTCTGAGGCCATTATTAGAAGCAGATCAATAAATTAGAAAGTTTATGGATTTAATGTAAGACCCCTTGTTCATTTACACGGGTTTGATTTTGTCTGATCTCATGTGATAATCTCCCATGGCCCATCTATTGAACAGCCACTGGGTGTTGCTACAAAAAAGTACTCAGGCTTTCACAGTCTTAGAGTAGCTACGGTACAGACTCAGGTTCAGAGACCAAGGCAAATCCTGTTTTAGCTTGACCTGTGGATATTTTTCAACAGATCTACACACAACACTGCCTCTGTCTTTGTGTACATGGTGACACATACAAGGAAACACCTCATTAGGATGCTTAAGAAGAAGACATGTCCCTATGCCAATCTGAAGGATAGTGTTGTAGCCTCTCTGCCTCAGTTTGCTTCAGGTGGACTTAACCCTGCCAAGATAGTGACTTCTCCCAAATCTCTGCTTGCAGAACACAGCGCAACACAGCCTTCCTGCACAGCACACACTATAGACCATGACGCTGGTTCTCATAGGCCAATTCACACATCAATGACAGAAAATTAGTTTCCTCTAGCTGTCAAGGGTTGAAATCCCAGCCGTGGCTACCACTGTCCCCACTAGCAGCATGCACAGAAGTTGGCTCTTTCACATCCCGACCCCAATCCCACCTCCTTCTGTACATTCTGGTATATATATTTTTTTTTAATCAAATGCCTAAATTCATAAGTCATCTTTTGGTGTCTGCAAATGTGTGCCTTTGTGGCTAAATTCCGAAGTTAAAGCAAGACAACCACCAAGCACAAGAAACATTTAAACTGAATATTTTTGTCTTGCCACCACTGTTTTTTCATGATTCTTCAGGGATTGTTTCCTTTTCATCCTTTCAAAAAGGGCACCAGGCACTTTTTTATTTTTTAATGCTGACACAAGTGAAAGAAACTGATGGGCTGTGAAAACAGAAGTAGCAAGAAGCCCTAAGAGCAGAGTCTGGCATTCAACACAAAAGGGAATGTGCTATAAGAAGTGCAACAAGAGCACACAAATCACTAAAAGACTTATACTTCCCTTCTCCTTTCATCTGGAAGTAGCCAGGAAAGGTAGAATAGCAAAGAAGGCCCAGAGAAGTATGCTGACCACAGCAGCGAAGTATCCCAAAGAAAGACCTTTGTCAGAAATAAAGATGAAATTGATGTTTCCTCTTTGATATTTCTTTACAAAGCCTGAGCCACAGGCACTTCTCAAATGGATAATTATCTACTAATTAAAAATTCAGTTTGAAAATGGCTGAAGCTGTTTGCAAATTCAGGTTGGATTTGCAAAATGTTTTAGTCAAAATGAAGAAATATGTAGGGGAGAGAGTGGGTAAAGCTGAAACGTTTCATTTCAAGGTTTTCCCCCCCAAAAAAATGTTGGGTTTTCTCTTTGTTTGTGTGTTTGTTTTTAAATCTTCTAGACTCCTTTGAGATCAAGTGGAACAAAATTTATTTTATTTCCTCATTTTCG
Source organism: Columba livia (assembly GCF_036013475.1). NCBI lineage: Eukaryota > Metazoa > Chordata > Aves > Columbiformes > Columbidae > Columba > Columba livia. Next base: position 154,467,571 of record NC_088602.1, on the reverse strand, counting down.
TTTTCAGCTTTAACTAAAAGGATAGTTATGGAATGTTTTATCTGAGTGGAAAGGGCAACTAAGAGTATGTTTTGGCAAGAACACTTTCTTTGTTATTTTCAAGCTATCATCCTTAGTAAAGGAGGTTCTTTCCTTCTTTCAGTTACAGTTTCAAAAATTTTTTGTGCTACAGTAGAGCAAACCACAAAATGGTTTTGTGCAGTCAGCAACTTTGCTTGGCAGAGACAGAGGATTAGAACAGCAAAGGTGCAGATATTTACTGATAGAGGTATCTGGGATTCAGTTACATCTGTGACTTGAACTTGAGGAGCTTCAGGAAAGTGATGCACTAGAGACACTCAAGACTGGCATGACACAAGCAACTTAATATCAGATAGGGAACAGTACATTAAATCAGAGGCCAGCATAACAATATTGCTTCTGGGAATCAGGATTTGCAGATAAACTGACAGAGATGAATGAGATCAGCTGGTATAAAACTCAGAAAAAATCAAAGGTAACTGTCTATGGCTAAAACAACTAACATGGCAAAGCTAACAATACTGCTTTTAGACTTGACCAAGGACTGTGCAAGTTTCATGTGATGTGGAGCCAATGCCACCAGATCCTTGCTTTGCCTGGTACCTTAGCAAGCTTCCTTGCTCCCTGAAACCCACTGAGGTGTTAGTTGCTTGTCCCACAGCAATAGTCTCGCTCTTTGTTGTGTGGTTGATAAGCAGTTCCTGTGACATCACAATTAGCTGTCAGTGTCATCAAACAACAATAAAATTTGGGTTTGGGAGTTGTTTTCCAGCAACTACTCATGCTCTGTCAGGGAAGGTTTCAGACTCCATGCTTTGGAGCTTCTCTAATACACTTTATGTTTTGAGTCTTGATCTTCTCCACCTAACAGGACATATTTTCAGAGTCTTTGTGCCTTCTTCCAGGGCTTGAGGAGGAAGAATGGAAATGACAGGTGTAGCTCCAAGAGTTAGAAAAGAGGAAGAGAAACTCTATGTGGTACATCAGAGACTGCTGAGTTGCATGTTTCCACACTTCCCAGCCACTGGCCAGCACAGCTGGGAACAGTCTGCTTCTTTGAATGCAGCCAGTAGATCATGAGTAGTACTAAGATTTCAAGCAGTATTTGCAGTTTCAGCACATAAACCTTTCTGTGTCATTTCATGTTCAGTGTTATTCTGGGATACCTCTAGAGATGACACATCGTGCTTACCAAAGTCTCTCTGTGTTCAGCATGTCATCAGCTCTTCCCAAACCTGCACCCTAATTGACATCTCCAGGGAAAATTCTCCAGGGATGGTTGGTAAGAGCATCCTGTGACTGAATGCACAGCATGCCTCCACTCAGGAGTCTCAAGTCCTCATAGGTTTTACCCTCAGTAATTGCTTTTCCAACTTAGGCAAAGAGAAACCTTTTACAGTTAAATATTCATATGACTTGAGTGGGGAAATGTTGCTGCTGTATGCATACCTTAGGCTCATATCTTCAATAGAGAATGGAAAAAAAATGTTCAAAATCCATAAATGACTTGCCTTAATACCTTTATCCCTGTTACAAAATGCGGAACATCAAGATTCAAAGTTTCACTGGACCTTTTTCAAAATATGTATAGGTTGTTTCTGGGTTTTTGTAAGAAGGACCACTCAAGCAAAAGTTTATAACAATGCCGGTGGGAAATCTGTATACTTAAAAAAAAAAAAAAAAAAAAAAAAAAAAAAAAGTAAAAAGAAACCTTACATCTTCAGCTTAGCAGATTCATTATGTTACCTATATGGCTGCATTTAACACTTTGACATAAACGTTGTAACAAAATAAGTACATGAGAAAGTCAGGTTCTGCCCTACAGATCCTGTGTACTGTACACCTGTAGCTGTGGTCTTGCTTCAGATCCTTGTTGGGACACTGAAGATGAAAGAGTGGGTTTCACCTGAGAAATGAAGAAAAAGTAAAGAATGGGAAAGGAAGGAAAGAGAAACGGTCAGAAAAAAAAAAATCCTTAATGCTACATTTGTTATCTTTAACTGAAAATAATGTAGAAAAGTGTGCAAAATCACAGTCTGCCTTTATCCTGGAGGGTTAGGGGAACTGAAGATGTGATTGTAGCTGGGTAGGAGGAATATAACTCCAGCTCTCTGCAGGGTTCAAGCAAAACAGAAGACCTGCTCCATGCCATCCAGATAGCTCCTGGTGCTGCTCAGAGCAGCTCCAGCAGCAGCTCCTATATGCAGCTAAGATGCTTCTGGATTTACCGCAACTTGGGATACCATCCAGGTCTCTTAGCTTAAGCTGCTGAGCTGTTGATATATAATACGAGTCCCAGGTCCTTCTGATCCTTCCAGGAAGACCACGGCAGAAGCAACGGATCCTTCACATCAGCCAGTGTGGGGATTTCTGCAATTAGAAATAGTATGAAAGGCACACCATGAGAGGGAGACAGAGTGCCATATGAAATATGTGCAGTTTCAGCATTTGTTTCACATTTAATATGAACCTAGGGATTTCCCTGCAAGTTTGCTTACTGTTATTGTTTTGACTGCATGCTGACATTCAGTTGCTAGAGTCCTATTTCAAATTTAGTAGGTGATGTTTCCTTTGTTCTTACCTTTCATCCTGCCAATAATAGGTCCAGATCAACTTGTCATTGAGAAAATGGGCTCCAGTATTTCACAACTTATGTAATTGCATCTCTTCCTCTATTATCTCTGTCTTTCTACAGCATCTCCACTCTTTTTCTTTTTTATTTTTGTTTTCATCTATGGCATAACCAGGAAGAATGAAGCAGCATAAAGAAGTTGGTGAAGATAAATTAATATGTGGTTGTGGGCATGCTTGCATCTGATGATGATGAGATACAAGGAAAATCACCTATGCACAGTAAGTCTGACAGCAGTACAAGTTAGCTAGGCTTCCTGAAATCATCCAGGTCTGCATTTGGTCTATCAGCATTAGCTTTTGGCAAGGGAGGTACATCTTTGCATTTAAATTAAGCAGGTTGAAGAGTAGAACATGAGTGGTATTTATCTGCACCACTGATGTTTACTAAGTCAGTCTCAATGCTAGTTCATCCATGGGTGGTGAAGCCTAATTTGCATGATGTTCCAATCTGGTAAATGACATCTAGGGACCTCTCCACAGTACGAGGCAGTGATTGCTAGGTAGCAGTGTTCAAATAGTCACTTAGCAAACTAGAGATGTGGCAAATATAAGTTTATAAGCCCAAGGAGACATGGAAGTGTTATTGCTCCTCACAGGAGACAGCAGGTGCCTGCTGGATGAGTGTAGGAACAGTTTTGCAGTTCAGACTACAGTGTCATCTAGCCCTGAGCTCTGCTTTGACTGTTTTCCTTTCCAAAAGTGTTTTCGAGCAGCACACCACTGCCAGGCTGATATTTCTTCATACTGCTGCTGGTGGCTGGTCTCCTTGCTCTTTGGGAAGCCCAACAGGCGTTATGACTGAGCCATGACAGTGTGATTGACAGGTTTGTACACACAGTGGACTGGAGCATCCAAGAAGCACTGATGACAGCTCACAGACATGTGAAGGCAAGAAAGCAAGTGGATTTGGCAGGCCAAGGAGCAACCACAACAGGCCTCGGCTTCAGCCCATGAGCTTTGGGGAGGCAGTGGGGCCAGTCCAGACTTTGAATTTGGTGCATGGGGTTACTGAGATGTATGAAGGGGAGGGAAAGAAAGATGAACAGATGGACAGCCATGGGAAAAGAGGAACATATAGATAGGGGAGAGAATACAAGGGAACAAGAAGAAAACAACAACAACAAATAAGCAAACAAAAAACCCCAAAACAAGCAAACCAAACAAACAAACAAAAAAACCCCACACCACCAAAAAGAAGGAATATTCTAGCTCCCTTATCAAAGATGTTTGCTATGAGCTTTGCTCTTCCCGCCTAGCCTAGGAAGAATTTAACCTCTACATCAGGAAAGAAATTACATTGGTCTTTCAAGCTGTTATCATTAGCCTTCCCATAAGGGAGAACAGCCTGTTGAGTTTGCACATTCACAGAGCAGACCCAATCTCTTTCCTGGATCTATCAGGAGATTCATATCACTTTTGCTAACCTCCCTAACAGAACAGTTCTTATATAGGTCTTATATTTACTGCAATTCTTCCCTGCAAGCACAAAAAGGATGTCTTGTCTGGCAGTCCAAGTGTCTACTGCCTCAACACTGTCCCAACAAGTAAACGGATAGCATGACTGACACTGAAATTAAGTCAATGTCCTGCTAATTCAGGAGGATAGTCTGAGCACTAAGTCCACCAAAGACTGTACAGAAGCTATTGACTCACTTTTCATTTCCATTTCTCACTGTAAAATGGAAAATAGTGACACCTGCTTTCTTCTTTCATTTGATGGGTCTATGTACATGGGTAGGCCCAAGAAATGCAATCACTTCTCTGCAAGCTCTGAACTTGTGGAATGGAAACCAGAAATTTCAAAACAGCTGTCCAAGGGTAGCCATGTAACTAGCTGGGCTAAATGTTTCCCCTACTTGGGACCAAATACTGAAGGAGCAGCCCAAGAAAAAGACTTTTGGTCCATCTTATCTAATTAGGCTGTAACCTCCTGGAGGAAGCGATAGGCTGCCACTACGGGTTTTACACATTAGGGAATTTTCTCTCTCCTCTCTATTAACCTTTCCTCTTCCTTCTTGCCTCAAGAGCTACCACTGTGGATTTCACAATACTTTCTCAGCACCCTCTTCTTTCTTTTTTTTTTTTTTTTTTTTTTTCCCTTTGTCATAAACAATATATAAAGACTCATCTGGAGTTGAATATGCATTGTGAAATTTTCTCACATTGAGAGCTGCCTTATGTCTGTGTTTTTAGCAAGGTCAAACCTGAGAAAGGATTGTGATTTGTGTTCTCTCATATACAAGCTTTATCATTTTGCCATTTGTCAATGCTGGTCACTGAGTTTCACAGAAAACTTCAATCTCTCTCCCACTTCTTAGCAAAGAGAATGAATATGTCAAAGGAAAAATCTACTGTCTTTTCAGCAAGGCGTTTATATCTGTTTTTTTTTTTTTTGTGTAGACCTACTTCTGTCATTAGATTCAGCAGAGCCCTTGAAGATGCAGGCATGGGTAACATTAAACTGACTACAAATCAGCCTAGATAGGAACCCCCAAAATGATCCATCAAACTTTATGTACCAACTTCCAGAGCATCTTCAGTGCTAGCACGTGAGAAAATGCTGTTTTGGACCGAGTGACCAGAGAAGGTGTCTGTGGCTAGGGTGGAATGAAATCATCACCACAGTCTGTTTCCTGTTGGCCTGTGATTACATGGGACTGCAAATCAGCGCAGCGGCCACAGTATTGCTCTGTGTACACATGACATGCATCTGTGCCTGTGGGAATGGAAGCAGAAACCACGAAACCACCCCATTATGACTTGTGTTGGATCTAGCCCTGTTCTACTTTGGACATTAACTCTTCCTTGAACGGGGTCTTGGATGAGGTGACATCCAAGATTACCTTCTTACCTGGGTTGTTCCCTGATCCTCTGGCTACGCATGTGTCTCAGTGAGACTGGCTGTACCATTCAGAACACCAGATAGCCCTCATTCATCCCACTACACTTTTTTACAGGAAAAGTCTTGGAGTTTTGAAAGTCAGTGACTGAAGTTTGGCTCTTACATTCCAGTCAATGTAACTAAATAAACAGATCACATAGAAGGGAACCATCTGTTACTGAAGAAGTTAATCAAGGCCATTTATTTATATATTTCACTTTAAGCAACTGTTTTGAAAATCTTAGCATCCTTGAATACAAGTGTTATCTGTTGGCACTGCTGTTACTGTCTTGCCATTGTCTCTCATCCTTTCAGCCCAATACAGCACCACGACACAGCTGAGGACACTGCTAGCAGTAGCATGTGAGCGTTCTCAGGTCCCCTCTTTCTTCCCACGCAGTCAGGGTCCAGGTAATGGCTGTGCATGGATTTATGATGCTTCATGTTAAAGAACTGTTGCTATAGAACAGGCAGGTAGATTCTCAAAGAGTGTAGCTTATGCTTTGGGCTTACTTTTTTAAATATATGCATGGATGTAATTTTGGACCCAAATCCAGACTCAAAACACATCTTGAATATTTACTTGGGTCCAGACATCCGATTTTTAAGTCATTTGGATTCAAACTAAACTTCCTCCAAGTTTCACAGCTCTCTAGTTTATGTAGTAAATAACGAAGGAACAGGTGTGGAAAGAGTCTGAAAGACTATAAAATGTGGAGGCAGAATTATAGTTAGAAATAGGATGTCTTTCATGGTTTAGCATGGGATCTCTTCAGGGGTGATAAAGTTCAGATTTGCGTGTTGTGAGTCAGACCTCTCTGATACTGCCGGTGATACTGCCCTTTTGTTTCCATACCCTGTGCAGCAAAATTCCATGGTAAGACATTGTGTTGTCCAACTGGAAAACTGCTAATGGAGCTTTTACTTTGAGAAAGAAGAGAACACTGACTTCAACAACAGAAGATGAGGGAGAGAGAGAAGGTGGTTTCAATTTTGAAAAAAAAAAATAGAAATAGTTATGCTAAAAAAAGACAACTATGTGTTGTTGTTTTTGCTGGTTTTTTTTTTAATTTTGGTTAAAAAGCATAGGAAGAGGTTTTTCTCTCTGCTCCTTGACATTTCTCTGTTCCTGCAGGAATTCCTGTTTAGCCTAATTAGGCTCTGTTTCTCCTTCATACGGGCTCCATAACTCATTAGCTTCCAGCTGGGCAACTCATGATTCTAGGATGTCTAATTACCTTCTTCTACCAGACACCCTGATGGCCTCTGGTCAAAAAATGCTGATCCAGTCCCTTCAGCAGATCTGAACTGATCTCAAAATGAGTTGTGTCATCAGCCCCTTCTAATTTCATCTATTCTTTCTACATATTCCCCTTGGTCAAGATCAAACATCACATGTGACCTGATGTGACAGAGAACCAAGAATATAATACAGTCTGTACCTTAAAGCGGAACACTCACTAACTCTATTGGTCTGCATTATTTTGATAATATTAAGAAGTTTGGTTTGAAGTTCCTGAAGCACACAGTCTGGTCAGTATCTTCATCTATTGCAGCTAACCACAGAGGCCAGCTCTTTTTCTCTTATTTCCAAGGGTGACATAAAATCCATTTTAATCAGGTATGAGATCCCAAATGAATTTTGACTCTTTACTAGGATGGTATCCAAAGTTAATTTGTCACAGTCACATTCAAGTTTATCTCAGTCAGATTCAAATAAAAGTTGATAATATTCTTGTAAATTTGGGTGAATACATCAAAGCAGATCCAGACTTTAGTAAGAGGTTCATTCCATTGCTTTTGTGGTTCAGTTTATTCAGATTTAATTGACTGGTTTTCTTTAAAGAAAAGTCTTTCATTGCAAGGACTCACCCTGATTTAGTGGCCTACGCAGACCATATTTTTTTCTGTATAATAAATGCCCCAGTCACAAGATATCTGATGTAGCAGGGAAGGATTGCATGGTTTGCATTGTTAAAACAGATCAGGATTGTTTTGTTGATTTATTAATGACAGGTAGTCAAATGCCAGTCAGCAAAATATACATTCAGGATATAATGTCAGCAATTCAACAGATAAACCATAAGACCAAATTCTTACAAAATGTTGTTGTGAACCTAGAAATTTCTAAACATCCTTTTACAACTAGTCCAAAACTTCTAATCCCACAGATACAGACACACAGAATACATTTTCCAGTGATGGGCTGTGTAGGTACCTCCATTCTCAACTATCAGAAAGCAACAGATTACCAGTAGTTAGGAATACATGAGTGAGGTGTTTGCAACCTGACCTCTGATATTTATTATCAGTTGTACTAAATTGTGTTCTCTCTTTCTAGTAGCCCCTTCCTGTCTCTCTCTCCCAAGCTTTATATTACAATTTCAGTTGGGCTGCAGAGAATTTTGAAGGCACTCCATAGAATCATTTCCTTATTTCTCATTGTTGTGGACTATTGTTCCCAGACTAAAGACTTCAACTAAAGCATCATTTTCCTATCTGAAAACAAGAGAGACTTATCCTCTCCCTATAACAAGAATGTCTGCCTATCGTTTGTCATCAATAAAGGCTGTTTTATTCTATTATACCCTCACTAATCACAGAAAAGTTCTGTGCTGATATTCTGCCACTCTCCACCAGTATGAAACACTCTGGTACTTCAGACACCTGGAAGTGGTGGGGATTGCACTTCAGCTCTCATCGAGACAGTCCTTCTAAATCATTGTTTGGTAGTAGGTCACTCTGAGTACCGAGCTGTTCCCACCATCCTAAAATCCCCATTCTGTTAGAGACATTTATGGATACAAGAGGTTGATAAAGTGGGTTGTGTTGCAGTTACCAGAGTAGCATTAGTATTTCAGGTGGAGTTCTGTATTTATGCAGCATTGATATCTTCATCATACCAGGGACAGAGCAGTGAATTCATGCTTGTGGTGTCACCTCAAGCACATCAAATCTGCTTTTCAGGTGTGGAAGTTGATACCTGGAAAGGTGACTTGCTCAAGGCCACACAAACTAGGTCAAATAAGGGATTAGACTCTGCAAAATCTATTTAATCCAAGGGACTATGTTACTTTTCTTTTCAGGATTTTGGGTTTCCAAACTCTGATACATTAAATGGATGAAATTCAAATTAAAGCAGTGAGGCCGATGTTAATTTTTAAGTATTTCCACACTGAGTACAGTTTATTGACTTCATTTTCTCATTACTTCACCAAATATTTTTATCTGCAGTTGTGAAATTGAGTTTCCTTTGAGCTGCTGTATTTCCCCATGAAGTCATACTTTTTCACTTGTCATTAAAAAGTGTGTCATAGAGACCCTGGCCATGGCAGAGGAAAAAGACACTTTGCAGCAACTGTTGTCAAAAATCAGTTTTTCTTCCCTTTGTAGCACTTTTGCTGGAACATTACTTCTCTTTTGCCTACTTACTATAACCTGTGCCTTGGTGGCTTTTCTTTTTAGTGCAGATGGTTAACTTCCAGGCTTAGGTATGTTAACCACTTTATGTAAGTGCACACGCGTTTGTCAGGCGTGCAGCATATAAAGTCTTTTTGCTGACATAGGTGCAACGTGGTGATTCTTTCCATAAATAAAATGACAGATTCTGCTGTTAGAAGGACTAGTGGGTGCAACACGCTTTATTATTTCAAAAGAATAATAACTTCATGAGAATAAATAATGTGTCTCCAAGAAGTTATTGCTACCCCTTTAGTTGCATGTGAATGTGCTCCCTCCCCCTCTCATTCCAAAACTGGGTTAGCTGATGTTTTGCCCTGATATGCCAACAATAGGATAATATGATAGATTAAGGCAAGGCAGTCACGATTAATTCCTAAACAGTTTTAATTTAATTTTCCTTTTTCAAATAAAGCCAATTTACCTCTGTGGAGGTGTGACACGTCTGATTACACACAGAGACGCTGGGAGCAGCCATGCTTGGAGAGGGAGAGGGAGGGAGAGAGAGACAGGAATGAGCTCTGTGCACGATGTGATAAGAGATCAAAGCTAACAGAGCTCCTCAATATTTTTATTAGCAATAATTCAAAAGAACCTGCATTTTAAATGTCCCTCTGTAACTGCTTTAAGTGCAGAGATAATAACACTGAATCCTGGTAAAGGAAAAGAGTCAGGGGTCAGTCCTCTAAGCAGAAGAAATTATGGAAATTAGAAAGGCTAGTTAAAGTAAATAATCCTTATAGCCTCCTGCTTCGTCGTGGTTTCAGACTACTTGGTTTCCAGCTTGTGCGAGAGCAGCTGAGCAGTGGATGGTGACATGGGTTGAGCCTCTTGCATGAATCAGAGGCAGGTTTTAAAATGTACTTTAAACTCTTTTGTAGGCCTTCTGTTTTGCCTTCCTTTCATGACCTGCTTCACTAGCTCTAAGAACAGACTTTCAAAGCTTTTTTAAAATTTTCTTTTCCCTTGGTAGTGTAGGCTTGGTTACAGCATGTGCGAGTGTTGATGTGTGTGTGTGCGTGCGCCTCTGTGAGAGCACATTGATTTGTAGTGATTGCTAATTCTTTAAAAGCTGATGGGCAACCTTCCCAAAGCACAGTTGCCTTAAATCATTTCACTCAACTGGAATTAAATATTTCAGAAAATTGGGACATTTAACAGCAATGGTTGCTTTTAAAGATGTCAATGTCTTTGAAGACAAGACCTTTAATTGTGACTTGGTTCACCCCATGTGAATTTTAGGCAGGTGGTAAAGCACAGCACATGGTCTATTCCTTGGCTGTTATGACACTCCAGAGTGAGGGTTAGACAACGGGAGACTAACAGTCGTGAGCGGCTTTAACTGTCTGAGACACATAGCTAGCTCAGGGACCTGGCATAGTGAGAGACTTGTTACTCAAAGGAGAAGAATAATCCCAAATGTGACACCGATGTAGGGATAAGAGAGCTGAGGCCAAATTAGAAGATTCATCAGTGCCAGCTTCCCAATAGGGATTGATATACAAGGACACGTATAAAATATTGAAGAAACTAGAACCGAAAACCAGACTTTACAGCCTGGGGTTGTGTCTGGTTGTACATCCAGAGATAAGCCTGTGTCACACTGCAGCCTGGTTCTCACCTGCACTGAATGTCTTTGACCTTCCAGGTCTCAGGTATCCAAACACTTTCCAACAAGTACCTTGGAGCTCATATGAAGGGGTTTTTCAGGCCTGAATGCCAGGGAGTGAGGATGGCTCATTGTGCATTACAGCTCCCCTCTATTTCTCATTATCACTGTCTGGGAAGGCAGAGCAGCCACACGTCTGGTCTACCACAGAGCAGAGCCTCAGCAAGCCCCTTATTGGTTTTAGGGATATAGGGCACAGAAAAGTATTTTGAAGCCATCATCACCACATCCTTCCACAACAGGAGGCAGGAGCCCTGTCCCCTCTTAAGTAGCTGATTCCCATTCAAGTCAGTGGGAATAAAGCACCTAAGTAACATGGGGAATCAGGCAGCGAGAATCTCACTGTTTGGTTGCACCTGTGTGAAACACTCACCACTGAAGTGTGCATTTCTTGGGCAAGGTCTTTTCTAACAACCACTATACGGACTTCAAAGTGAGCTCAAGCAGCATTACTCATCACTCAAGTCAGTCTTATGAACAGCATAGAGACAGCGTGCGTGAAATCCTGATCCCATTAAAGCCCATGTGGTGGCCCAAACCATAAATTTTTAAAAGTCGAAAGCACCAGCCTGAAGTACAATGCTTTGAAAGATGACAGGCACCAACGCAGAAAACCTGTAGGAACTAACGGCTATGGTCAGACCACACATTTTCATGCTCAAAGTCACAGGTAACAGTTTGCTGGCTTTGAATTTGGTCATTTCTGAATCCAGAAGCTACTTTTAATTCTTATTTACTCCTGTACTTTTTATCTCTAAGGAGTAACCATGACCAGATCAAGTTAAGAATTAAGCTTTGCGTCTGTTTGATGAAGATCGAAAGCCATAGTTTTCTCTCATCTGTTCTCTTTCCAGTTATCCCATCAAAATTTCTAGATGTTTAGAGATTATTGCACTGATCCCCAACTCTCCTCACCCAAACTCCTATAAATGCAGAGTTCAGGCTGGCTGGAGAAATATTTCTATAATTGATTTGATTTCTCCTACTCGTGCTAGTCATCTAGTTTATATCAATTTTCTTAATAATACGACTAAATTTTTCTACAATGCTTTTCAGGTGGGTTGTGGAGGTCAAAGTGTTAATTTGCCTGTTTTCTTACACTTTTCACATTTCCAGACTCTAAGAAAAAGCTACCTTAACTGTTTCTGGGCCAAGCACTATGTACTTTGACTGTGTTCATTCAGTTCCATCCTTTAAATGTGTTCTGAAAAGCTGAAGATTGTGAGATATTTAACATAGCTTTTCCTTGAAGCAGGGTATATGGATTTAAAAAAAAAAAAAAAAACAAAAAAACAAACCCTGCATGCAAGAAGAATGCCAAATATTTTATCACATTTGTATTTTGCTTCACATTCCCTATTTCAGTTGATTTCTCTCTGTTCAGGGACTAGGTTATCCCATACTGTTTCTGTGTGAGTAAAGTCTATCCATTGTGCTTGACTGGCATTTATCACTCTTTTCTCTTAGACCCTTGCAGTCTTCGGTTTACACTTCATCTTATGCACCTCTTCAGCAAAGGAGAAGTGTATTATTCTGAGACAAACAGAAAAGTAGTGACCAAATACAGGGAAATGAAAATGAAGTAGAAACATGCCTACTCCATCCTACCTTCTTCTGAACCACTTTGCAAAGCATTGCAGAGGCAGAAAATAATCTTTTTAGTGAATTATGATGAGTTGTAATCAAACAGGGTATTTAACCGGCTTAGGCACCTGGACTTGGAGTCTGAACCCAGCGCCTCAGTTCAGAAAGTCTTCTCCAGGTCACCTTTCAGAATCTTTGCTGACTACATTTAAAGTCTAGAAATACATTTCGACAGTGTAAATTGTTCACAGGAAGCAGACAACAGCCCTGTTCAATATTGCATTATTATTACATCCTACCCTTCTCCTTTCATTTAGAAGGACTGTTTTTCTACTGGATAGATTTCCAATGCATATTTTGTTTAGCTGATGTCAGCTTTCCTAAATTCCCCCAGTATTCCCTCCATGATGAACACATCCATGCGCAAAATGGCCTCTTAACTCATTAACCCAAGGTTTGGCTTTTCTTAATTCTGTGGCAGAATTCTGCAATGGGATTTATGAGGAAATCCCAAGGGTTTGTTTTGTTCTTTTTTTACAACCAGTTGTAATATTTATGGCTCCAATCAATAGCATATAGTATTTAGCAGAAAGACAAATAAATGCTAAGTGTACACACAGCATTTACATCCAGAGTTCTGAATGGAAAATAAAAAACTTTAAAGTAATTAGTTGTATGGTCCTATGCATCCTACGCTTTAATAGGCTTGGCTTCCTGCTTCTTTAACTAATTTGCTGGAAAGTTTAGAGAAACAGTACTTAAGTTTGCCTCATGCCACATAATGGGTAGTAGCCTTTAGTCACCAATTCTCATGAGGAGAGCAAAGGGCACGTTTTTTTACTGATTATATGACTTTACTAATAGCAAGACCATCATGAATCTTAGGCTCTGAGGCTGACCTCCTGTGAAGGTAACCAAGCTGGTGATTGGATGCTCTTAATTATAATAATTATTTCCCCATTAGGCATCAGGACCCTGCTGCCTTAAGCACTCCACAGTAAGACAGCAAGGTGACCCTTGGCTCAAAGAGCTCTCTAAGATGCAAAACAAATGGCTGCAACACACACCATAGGGAGCAGAAGATCAAATCCAGGCTGTTGTGACTGCATGATCAAATGTAGGCACAGGGCTTCCACTCAGTTTGCTGGTGTTGCCCAATGCTGCATGGCAGGCTGCCTCTGTCCCCAGCTATGCATAATCTAGTAAGTATACCTTAAGCACAGGCTGTTTCATCTGTGTATGAGGAAAAACTTGTTTACTTTGAGGGTGCCAGAGCACTGGAACAGGCTGCCCAGAGAGGTTGTGGAGTCTCCTTCTCTGGAGACATTCAAAACCTACCTGGACATATTCTTGTGAGATCTACTCTGGTGAACCTGCTTTAGCAGTTGTGTTGGACTGGATGTTCTCCAGGGGTCCCTTCCAGCCTCAACCACTCTATGATTCTGTGAGGTGGAGATGGAGTCTCAGCATGGCCCAGCACTGCCCAGCTCATTTATTATTAGTTATATACATGGAGCTCCTGCAGAACACCAGAGAGAAACTGAGACACGGTGCTGCACATTGCAATATTCGTGATCATCTTCTTCCCCATTCTCCACGTATCTTAGATCTTCAGCAGCTGCCACATAAGATTTACCACTAGCAAGGCAGTGCTCATTCCATTTCATGTCGCTACAATAGATCTAAATGGGATAGAGCAGCTGACCCTAATTTTCTACAGCCAAAAATCTTAAAGGTTGGGCAAAGTCCCACTGGAAGGAGCACAAAGTTAGTAGGCAAGACAATTCTAGTATAGGTATAAGAGCAAGGGAAATATCCATTTGAAAGTAAAAAAGAAAACTATTCAGTTAAACAGATGATACCTAATGAGATTAAACCTAAATGAGCAACGCATCAGCCGCTCTTTTTTGGCCGCTCCTAAACACAAAGTTTTTTGCTCCCTCTGGTGGCTCTGGAACAGCCGCTCAGCCACACACCTTTGCCCAAGAGTCTGGGGCACAGCGGGCAGCCTGCATAGCTGGGGACAGCCTGCGTAGCGGGGGACAGCCTACAGGGTTAGCTGCTGGCATTGCTGCCATTGTATCATCCTTTCACTTCAGGAAATGAAAACAAAACAAAACAATACAAAATAAAAACAAAACAAACAAACAAAAAAACAACACCTGGAAGAACATACCTGGTAACAAAGTCAAAAGAAATAAGGAAGATAGCATTTCACAGTGTGCATCAACCTTATAAATCTAACCACTTCTCACTTCAAGGCAAAATTAGTGCAAAAAGAAGATGAAGCTTACTCTCACTTCATACAAAAAATACTGTTATGTGGCATGAAAACGGATGTAAGAATCTCAAGTAAATAAACACTACTTCTAAAATAATTTCTTAGATTGGGGATTTAATCTACTCAGATCTCACCATGGCCATTTCTTCACTGAGTAGTTACACCGCTGATCCAAAAAAAAAAAAAAGTCAGCTAATTACATTCACAGGTGATACAAGATCAGGAGGTGTTGCAAATCCCAAGGAGAGAAGAGAAGTAATGTAGATTGCATTTAATTCCATGTAGCTTCTTGTACTTGCCCCGTAACTGTCAAAGCTGAGAAAGAAATAGAGTTTGAAAATAAAACGAAATTAGATTCAACCTGGGAAAATGCACACAGGGGAAAACTCATCTGAAACTAAATTTTTTTTGAGGAAAAGGAAGTACTTGAAGAGCTGACTGGTGAGAGATGGATGGTGAGAATGAATAAATGAGTTACGAGTCTGCAATGCAATGTGCTGAAGGGAAAAGCTGATGTGATTACAACTTTCTTCCACCCAAGGTTATGCAATCACACAGGAAAGACTAAAAGATCTAATTTGGCCAAAATTAGGGTGTTGGTTTTGATGGGGTTCATTTTTGCCCAGATATCTGCCCCAGCATACGGAGTTTGATTAAACCATGGGGAAAGCAGCATCCACCAAGCATGGCCAACTTCCCTGATCCTCTGGATCACCAGGTGGTCATGATGAGCAGCACATGTTCCTTGTACCTTTCAGGGCGCAGGGTGGGGAAGCACTGAGAGTACAATGTGTAGGAAGCGCAGAAAGCTGGTGACAGGGTTCTCCCAGGGATCCTGTGTGGCACTGCAAGATGGAGGATGAATGTGGACCAGGGTCCCAGATCCAGGAGAGGTAAATTTGGGGTACACAAGACGGGCAGGTTGGTTAGTACATCTCTAAGCAAATATAAACATCAAAAAAAGAGGGAGAGCTGGATCCAAAGGGTATTTTACTTTTTAAAGAAATGACAGGTAGGTGAGCAGAGGATTTGAAGAACAATTCACACGTTAAACATGTCCTAGTAGTGAGCTCTAATGGACTGTTGAATAATCCCAAGGGAAGCAATAGAAACAGTTCAGATATATAAAACTCTCCAGGTCAAAGTACTAATGAACAGAAAATAAAGAACAATCCTGCAATAGCTGCAGAGAGAGGACAAGCTGATACCATCTCTAACTCACATTATTCTATATTAAAACATCACTGAGCATTCAGGAAGAGGAGTGGGGCCAAATTTGACCCTGGTAAAGACAGGTTCATCTGTTTAAAAGACAGGAGATGGTATATCATGGTGATATACGGCTGAGCTTCTGACAAACATCATCACCCAGTTATTCCTGAGTCATACATGCACATTTTAGTTGCTTTTGAATATTGACAGAGAAATTCAGAATGCAAGATGCCCCTCAGTTGGTGGAAAATGTGCTATATCTCTTGATAAGCTAATTCAGCAGTTAATTATCCTGATTCTTTAAAACATGCACTTTGCTTCCAGTTTGATTTTTTCCCCCCTGTCTTCTAACGATTTGGTTTCGTCATGCTTTTGCTAAAGAGCCTTCAAACAATTTCCTCCCTGCATAGGCAATGCAGTTTGCAAGCTAATCTCCATGAAGTCAAATTAAGGCATTCAATCCCCAAGAGAGATGTGATTTAAAACTCATCCCTCCTGTTGTTTTCTCCTATTGGCTAATTTAAGTAGCTCCCTTCTCAGCATGTTGGTTCTAGTGAATTCTGTTCCTTAGCACCCAACCCTCCTTAGTGTCATTAAATCGGGAATGAAGGGTTTGAAATCCAGGCACTGCAATGTTCAGTGTTGCAGTGGAAATACTCTTGTGGATCTGTGCCACAGGCTTTGCAACTCTAAACAGAGCAAACCCTAACTATACATATGGATCTTGCTATATGGATCTTGGCATTCCATATTAATATTTCAGGTGTGCTGTATTACCTCTGCTACTCTTTTCCTCTAAATTTGAGACCTTACTCTGAGCAACATTCCATTGCAAGTTATATAGAGGATATTTAATGTCACTATTAACAGGTGTTCTAATAGATTACTGGATAGTGACCCGCAGACAGAAGCTAATGGATTATGAAGAGAAGAAGGTGAACTAAAATCTGACATTATGAATGGAGGCAGTGGCATCAGTTTCATAGCAATAGCATTTTAAATTTATAATTTCACAGAAATTTATAGTACATAATTTCACAGAAATTCAGTGACAAGTTGGGTTTCTGCATATTTTATGGATCCTGGTAAAGAAATGCTGCTTTGGGAATCACCACAATGTGTAGTAAGCCAACAAAAAATTGACGGGCCCTGCCATGGATCTGCCAGATGGGCAAGAGTGGTTCATTAACTGAAGTAATAGCCTATTCAAGTGAAATACCTTAAGAGAATTATTTGACTGAAAACTGCTAGGAGAACTAGTTCCTTCACGGCTCTGTGAGGGGATAAGGCAGACAGCTGGAAAACCTCAGAGGCAAAATTGAAGAACCAGGAATTTGTGATGGGACATACAAAGTCAAGGGATTCACAGGCAGGCCAGTAAGCTTTGGGTTAGAGAGAGAAAGGAGAAACACAGGATTTTATAGATGAGGTTTTGATTAACTGTGTGACCAACCAAGCTCAAAAGAAGCTAGTCTGGATGCAGTTCAGAGGCACCACAGTCATGAGACTTAGCCAACTGGTCAGATTGATAGACAGCTCCAGGGAGTGACTCAGCCCAGCTAAGATCTGATTCACCCTCTGGAAGTGCCAACCGTTTGATTTAGATCTTGGGTAAGACTGACTCACTCCCTGAAGGTGCCTTTCTCCAAAGGCTACAGAGGACCCACAGCACAGCGAGGGCTAAAAGACAACTGGAAGAACTGGGCCTGGCCAAAACTGCTTTTTGTTGCAACCTGCCTCAGAAAGCTGAGCCTGAAGTCAAGTCACCCGTATGATGGGACTCTGGTAAAGGCTTGGTGCAGGTGCTGAGTGATCAAATGTGACCGTGTCCTGTGAGACAAAGCTGTGGCAAGGGAAGGTCCAGAGAAGCTGGATCCCAACAGAGGAAAGCACGTGATGCCAGTTTGCTGGTACCTAAGCAAACCAGTCTGCTGAGAGTCCTACTAGGAACAGATTACAAGGAATGTATTAATGCCAAAACCTCCATGTACCTTTGGTAATTTTATAGCTGTTACTAAGCATGTTTATTTAGGCTGGCTCTGAGGAACCAACCTGGAATAGGTCATACCTTGCTAAGTCCAAACAAAATTGTAGGTATTTACTATTTATTTAAGGAAGTGCTATTTATTGGTTTCTAACTATTTAAAATATCAGCTTTTTTTTTCATTTACATATCTTTCTCTCTTGATGCTATGTTTTCTTGAAAGCTATCCATTTAAATATACACTGCAGGATGTGGAAACTGGATCTTTCTACTTTGTACTGCCCTTATTATAATGATGGTTACCAGTTTTTTAATGCTCTTGTGAAAATTGTTTTGCTATTGCTCATGAGGTGCCACAAGACTCTTGAATGGACAACACAATGACCTTGTAAAAATCATTGTTTTGATGATGTATATACTTCTACAGATCCAGTCAAGTCCAGGGATTAAATTCTGACTTTTACCTGCTCCATAAAGAGGGTTACTACACAAAAACTATTTCCTAATTATTTCTGCAGATAAAACTCATTATGACTTTCTCAATTCTTAATCAATACTTTAAAGACCTTCTGTTTTATAGAACAGTTCATGAATATTTTATTTATTTTAATATTTTATCCTTTATTACAGAACCAGATGGAGCTTATCGCACACTTATCCTCAAGAAACCAGAGCAAGGAGGAGAAGGTGTCCAGAATCCACATCACCTGGGACTGAAGACTTGCATTTTCCTCTGTCCTGTCCATATGTCTGCTATGTCTTGGGTTCAGCCATAGAGACCGACCATACCCAGTGGCCCTGCAGCCACGCTGTAACCTCGCAATGGCAGGGATGTGGGGAGGAGATTTCTCTGCCTCCTTTAATACTGATTCTTAACTGTGGGAGATGCCATCTATTCCTGCTGATGGGCTCGCAGCTCTCAAGAGACCTTGACGTCATGCGCCATGAGATTTCCATGGGTACTATCTGGACTTGGGGGCAAGGAATTAAATGTTATGATTAGAAGGTCCATCACATTATTTTCTCTGGAGCTGGGAAGCAGAGTTGTGACATTCCTCTCAGCAGAAGGGTCTTTGCGTGCATGGCTATGCAAACCTGTCTCTTGCACTCTTTAAGCATGTGTTTGTAAGTATATATGAAACCAATCAAGAAAAGGTTCTTTCTTTGTTTTGTTTAGTTTCATTTAGGTTAGTTTAGTTTAGTGTTTTGGTTTGGTTTGCTTTGGTTTGGTTTGGTTTGGTTTGGTTTGGTTTTTTTTACCTAAGATGTAGGTCTGAACTGAGGAGCAGCTAAAACTGGTGAAACTACTAAGATACTTTTACTGAGAAACCACCAGGGCGCAACCGAGGTATGATTTCGTATCATCAGATCCAGATAATGCGGTGTGGTATTTCCTGTGTGTCTAGCCATGACAACAGTAGGAAAAAGGTCAGTTTACAAATGACAGTAGGTGGAATATGATTGCAGATAGCTTGAGGAAAAGATTTTTCAGGATCTGAAACAGGCATCAATTTTGTTGTACTGTACTGTTCTGGGAAAAACTGACAGCACTTTCGGATTTATGGTTATTACTAGTAACTCAGCTAGCAGTGGTGTTTGGGTGTTCTTTCACTCTGTGTTTGGCTAAGAAATGTGGTCTTTCCCTCTGGAAGCAGTCTTTGCCTTGGCAGTCTGTTCTTGCTTGCTTTCTGGACTGTCAAGTGATGTAAGGCATGCGGGGCAGCCTGCTGTATTGCTTCAGCCACCAGGCATGCATTACACCATTTTCCTGTACATGCACATATCTGAGACATAACACTTGGTGGCTCAGTTTTATGGTAGTTGGCTTCCTTCTCACCTCCAGTTGCAGTTCAAGTCTTTTATTTTGTTTGCACAATATTTTACCTCTTGGTTTTGGCTACTTGAGTAACCCTCTTTCAACCTGTGATACACCATGGCAGATGGTGTTAGCTCAGTTACTCGGTCCAAATTTTTCAGTACAGATTGGGTGTGTGGCAGGATGGTATTGGTGAAAACCACCTGATTATACAGTTCTTTCACCAAGTTTGACTTGACAGAGCCTGCATTGGACTTGAATACAGATGACAAAGCCCATCTCTCTTCTTCCTAACCTGGAAGACCATGTTGATGACATATATTTTGCCATTGACAAGAAGTAAATTAATGTGTAAAGGGAGTAGAAACAAATACTGCCATTCATTGATACCATAATCTAGGACAACATGATGTACAGAATCCCTCAGAAACTGGATATGTGTGCAGACAGGGAGTTAAGCAGAAGAAATAGTAGAAGGGGATAAGGATGTAAAGGAGAGCAGAAATGATAGATGATAGAAGAGTGACAGGAGGAAATGAAGAAGATTCTTCATGTAAGAAAAAAATGGAAGGTAGAACACCACTGAAGACAGAAGAGGAGGAAAGGATTAAAGATAAATAGAGCAGCAAAAGATATTTGGAAGTAGAAAGCGCAGACGAAAACAAAAAGAAAAAAACTAGACAGGTTGCTAGAGGTAGGATGTTGACAGAAATATGTTCAAACAGTTCTATATCACAGGGAAGTCAAACTAAATACAAAAACAATAGGGTAAAGAAGAAACAGTACAGTATATAACGGAAACAGATACAAGGAAGTAAAAAAAAACTAAGAGGGAAGAAAAGAAAGACCTAAAGCAACTGAGGCAGAATAAGCACATCACTTTTGATTATTTCGCAATACAGAACAACTGATGTTGGTTCCTTATAAAACAGGCAAATAATAGGCAGACAAAAAGAGTAAGGTTGGATATACAGTTTGCTTCCCTCTGAGGCTCAGATTCATCCCACTGGTAGTTAAGATTCTTGACTGTGCTTCCTAAAGCCTGGAATATCATTGCCTTAAAATCATTCTGTAATCAATGTCTAGCGAGATGGTGCCTCCAGGAGGGAATTCAGACTATCTGTCTCCTGGTATTGACTGGAAGGAGTCCAGGGTGATGAGAAGCCAGGTCTCAGCCATGTGACTACCTTTCAGGCACTCCTCCTTACTACCAGACAAGCCTTAACCTCCATGTCCCTCAGATTATTTATTCACAGAGCCCCAGCCTGCACATTCACAATAATTTCTCATCCTCAGAGCAAAAGTAGCTGCAGAGCCCTTTAACAGGCCACAACGAAGCTCCTCGTGCTGCCGCTGCCCCTGTTGAACCTTTCATGTGAAGAAAAATAAGATTTCAGTAGGTGGATCAGCTGACACATCTCAGCCTCAGCCTAAGAGATTCCCCAGTTAGACCAATTCAAGGCTTCTCTAGGGCAGAGAAGGCCACATGCACCCACCTCACTGTGGCAGGAGAGTTATAATCAGAACTAGGAGAAAGCAAGTCAGCACCCTGTTCTTTCTGAGCTTGTTCAGGATTTAAGCAGTTTCCAGCATTGAAAAAATGTAGCTGCCACCAATCCCACTAAGTTTGGGCATTGCATGTTACACATGCTTCCCCTTCAACAGCTCTATCCCTTTCAACAAATCATTTCATTAGAGCTATTTAGCTTAGTAGAGCAGCAAAGTTATTCTCTCACTTGTCCTTTCCCTATCCACTGCCTGAGCCTCGTAGCATTTTGAGTCACAACACATGAGACCAGTCAGATACTGACATGGTTTGACAATCTTTGCTTCTGTGGCATCTCCTTTGTTTAAAACCCTGTCGATGACATATTCTTCTAAAACACAGAATGATTTCCAACTTTACACCCACAGAATGGTTCATTTGACTTCTGAATCATCTGAAAGCTTATGAAGATCTCTTCTGAGCATCCTCTCAAAGGCTGAAGGGTAAAAAGGGGGTGAACATCTTTATTTGTTTTTCTTCCAGAAATTAAGGACATACTCAGGCTTGATGAAGGCTCTCCTTGTGCTTAGAGGAGAGTTCATTGAGATGGAGTAATTGAAGTCAGTGTTCAATTTAGTCTTAATGCTAGTTCCCTTGAGACCTGTCATAGTAGAGTCAGATGATAGCAGTGGTTTTCACAGCACCAAAGGTAAATGTATGCAAATCACTACATCATTCAGGTTAGTCCAGTGCTGAGTGGAAGTCAAATGGGTCCTTCTAGGTCTAAATCTCACAGAAGCAAGGAAAAGATCCATGCAAACAAAGGCACAGTTCTTCAAATATGAAAAGGTCCTGGTGACCCAGCCAAGATGCGCAGCTGATCACCTGTTCAGTCATAGGTTTACCCTTTACGCATAGAAAGGATTCCTTTGCCTTGGAAAAGAGGAAACTCAGAGGATGGAAAAGAATCACAGCCATGGAAGAGCTTGTAAAACAGATCTACCTATAGAATATTTGATGTTTACAATATGTCTGGCTAAGGACAGTACAGAGACAGAAAGGAAATCCCTGCCCCAAAGAACCTATACTCTAATATTGGTACTTTTGTGGCTAAATATTTTTTAAAAAATCTCTATGGTAACAGAATTTCACAGCTTTAAAGAACACAGTGAAAGCGTAGTGCCTAAATCTATTTATAAACATGTGTTGGAAACACAGTTAAGGAGAGAGACAGTATATTAATGGGAATGGCTTGGCTATTGAATCTCTGGATTTAAGTACTGAAGTGAAAGAGTCTTGAGAGAGAAAAGAATCAGTAATGCAATAAGGGCTGAAGAGTTCAGAGGGAAATGCAAATAATGCCCTTTTTCTCAAGGACAGTTTTCATCCATACTGAGATTCATCCATACCAAGACATTTTCACTCCAAAATTTCCTTCCCTGACCTTGCTTCTGGAATGACACCTTATTCTCCTGTTGAGTGAGTTATTCACACAAAGTGAGGAAATAACATATGCATGTGGTCTGCTGGTTTTCTATAGAGATTTAGCACTGATGGCCATTTTCAGACTATGTGCTGTAGATATGTAACTTACACATTAGAACTACCTCAGCATCTGATTTCAAAAGAGACATGAACAATTCAGGCTTCCTGTCATTACTAAGGGCTGATGAAACAGTCCTTCCCAAAGACTCAAGGAAGAACAGAAATTTTAGCATCTAATTTAAGCCTTTTAAAAAAAAAAATCTGAATCTGGTCCCAAGTCTCTGAGATGCTCTCAGGGTGTTGGTGACTTTATTTATAAACCTTGATGGTAATTCTTACGAATTCTGGATCAGAAGGAATTAGACCTATTGACCCTAGAAAAAGAAATATTTTCAGTCTTCGAATCCTCTCAACACTATGAAAAAAGGGTCTACCTGTTCCACATGAAGATGTGACCTGTACCAGTTCACTCATGTATTTTTTGGGCTACAGTGACACTTCTCTCCTAGGATCTGACCTGACCTGACCTACAGGTTCATTGTCAAGGGGCACAGTAGCAGTAACATTGTATGAAAATCAGCCACAACCAGAATTTCCCAACCATCAAGCATGAATGTGGCAGCATTGGTTAGGTGTGGTGAATTGGCTGATGTTGAGTGATGTGCTGATAACAAGTAAGTCAAACAGATCTTTGTCAGGGTTGTATGACATGACTATCAGGGAGAGGCAGAAGGGAGAACTAATGACTCTCTGGCTTGTGGAATATCTGAAAGGAGCATACAGAAGTAAAGTTGGTATCACTGGTTTCCCTGGGATCCAGTTCACTGCCGACAAAGAAATGGTGAGATGCCCTGTGAACCACGCACCTGTGAGCTGCTTCTGATGTACCGTTTTACTCCCTTTGGTCCTCTGTGAGCCAGAATGTGTGTCAGGACTTCACAAAATTCTGCAGTGTAGCTTTCAAGATCAGTAAAGCTGGTCCATCTCTTGTGGTCTGCTTCACAGAACAGACTCAGAGTCTACCCCCTCCTGTTTCCCTGGACATAATGCTCTTGTAGTTGGCAAAAAGAATTAAAATTAAGAGGATTTAAAGGAGAAGGGTGAGCTGCACACAAGTAGATGTGACTTCAGGAGAAAAAGGGAAAAGACTAAAAAGTTAGGATAAAAACAGGACCACAAGAAAGAAAATGAGTATCAGTGTGGTGGAAATGGAAGCAGCTGCTACTGCCCAAAGCTCATCCTATATCCTCCTTGGGGTCTGGCTGTATGGGTTTGGGGCTGGTTTTGATAAAACAACTCTCTGGCCTTGAAGTTGTGAGAGAGCTGTTTAAGAAGCCTATGTGGAGGCCTTCCATGGCCCACCATCATCTTCTCTGTGTCCAGAAACTTACTCAGAAGGTTAGGAAAGATGCTTTGCCCCTTCTCCAATACAATGAGACATAAGGTTGATTTAATGATGCAATGCCACCGTCCAGGCTGGCAAAAATGGCCTCTAAGTTCTAGGTATGGTTCAAGCAAGGTAAATTTGTCATTGAAAAAATGTTGATGGAAAGTGTTATTTTCACTGCAGTTCGAATGTTTTACCTAAAGAATCACTGTTAAGTCAAATTCTCTTAAAAACAAATACAAGTCAACAAGCTTTTTTTTCATATAAATTAGCTTTTCCAGAGAAAAATGTGTTCCTTTTTTATGAAAATGCTTTCATTTTAGCTTGTTTCTGATACATTGTTTTCAATTGATAAATTCCCTCTCTGTAGCAGAAATTCTTACTAGTCCCTAAGCACATGGTGTTTTATTTTAAGGTAGTAACTCTCATCCTGTTTCTATTATTTCAGTCCTTAAGGTTAGCCACTTTTCCCTGTAGCATTGCTTTCTTCTCCTGTATTTTGATATTATTCCCCAACTTCGCATCATTGAGAAATTTCTCCAATGAAGCAGAAATTCATTAATTGGGAACAATGGAGAGTGACAAAGACCTATGTGATAAATCAGTCACAAGGTAACCATATGAGGCTGTGATGCGTCTGTTGCAGTATACCCAGGTAAGGAGACAGAAATACTTCTGCCATTGTATGCAAAAGTAGTGAGACTCCATTTATCACCTTCACTATTTTGCAGTGAGCTGCTGAAAGAACTTAAGAGAGAGTAAAAGAGCTTTACCATTAAAAGATGCAGTATTGAGTCGTCTTGACAAAAAAAATCACCAGGTCTATATGAAAGAGAGCCAGAAAAAAAGGTATCAGATACAGAGGAAAAGAGGAAAGAAAAGATTTTTTACAACTTGTGAAAAAAAATGTTTGTGGGAAAGAAATAGATGTGATGGCAGGAAAGTCAGTGAAAAGGGAGAGCTAAGCAGAAAGAGAACAGTAACACGTGATGGTTTAGGATTGTACCTACTCTAACACTTTGCTGCAAGAAAGAGGGGTTTGAAAGTAGCAGGGAAGAGGCAAAATGCTGCATTGGGAGTGAAACACCTGGGGTGAACTGGGCCTGCTAGGAAGGCTGCTGTCTGCACCTGAGGTGAACAGTTTATAAGTAGAAAATACCTTCTTACCTTGGGAGTAAGGCACAGAGATGTTTTTCACTTGCACCTTTTACTTTTCCTGGCTGGTTCAGTTGCTCTTCAATGTCTCACAAAATCCCTTAAGAAAATAAATACAGAAGTAAAAAGGGGAAGCTGTGTGTCTTGGCATTTTGTGAATCTTTTTTTTTTTTTTTAATTAAAAAAAAACTTCTAATTGGAAAATTACTTACATTTTTTCTAAAAAGGAGACTCCCAAATGTAAAGTTCAGCTCAATCCAAGATAAAATTTTCATTCTCAATAAAAAGTGTACAGGTGTGTTTGGCAATAGCAGTGAACCCATAATTTACTGCTCACACCGTCTCAGATCCACATGCTGTGCGGATGGTGATATAGCAGTGGACACTTGCAGAACTGCATGTCTATTCAGAAGCAATAGCATAGTTAGCAAAGACACACGTCAGCAGCAGTGTAGTCTTCTCCTTGGTGCCAGGAATATGGTCTTTCTACATGAAAGCGCAGGACAGAATTCTTAATTAGCCACCGTCCCCATCTAGTCCCTGTTTCCTTATTTAGAACCTCTTTCCATCTCAGCACTATCTCAAGAGGCTTGGGTACTTGTCTTTCTGAGATGTTTCCTCCACGCCATCCAATTTGACAGTGTAATTTTCTGTACTTCCCTCACAAATATCTTCTGAGCCTGAGAAACTGTAGATAAACCTACTGAAAGAGAAAGAAACAACTTGGGTGGCATGGACAGAGGGGACAAGGGGCTTTGAAACCTTTCCAGTGTTCCTCAGATAAATTTAAGGTTGAAGGGCTGTTGGGGTTTTTGGTCCGTATTTTTCCTGCCTAGTGCTTTTCTCTCCCTTGTGGTAGCAGATGCTTAGTCCAGTGGGCATGTAAATAACAAAGCTGTCAGGAGACATTTAGGCAGGCTATAAACAGGCTCAGAAATCCAAATGGGTTACAAATGCAGATGTCAGGTGCATCTAGGCAGAAAGAAACTTTCTCCCAAGTCCCTGCACTCTCACCTGTCACATGGCAGGCAGAGGGCCCCACGTCCCCCCACCTCACATGCAGACATCTTCCTTCCCAGAGAGGAGGCAGCTCCAGGCATGTTGCCCTCCCACCCCAGGAGTCCGGCTGGCAGGATGAGCCCACACCTCATGGAGCTTCCCCATCCTCTCCCTATCCCTATCCCTGCTGGCATTATCTTCACCCCAGGCCCTGGCTGTTAGGGTTTTTTTTCAGCCCATGGATGAATGACATGCTCTGTGCCAAAACCAGACTGTTCCTGCAAAGGGATTGAGCCTGAGGCAGAAGATAATGAGATGCGACAGAACACCATGGAGAAATACGCTTGGTTTGTCTGGCTTGAAGGAATTAGGAGCAGTGGCTTACTGACCCTAGAGTAGGTTGTTCCTTCTTAAAACACAGACCCTTATTCTTTCCTTTATGGCAACAGAAATGGTCAGATCAGATTTGTCGGTTTCTAGAGTTGCTAAAACAGAGTGGCCATAGGAAATAGTCATTATTGTCTGTGTTTGGAAACTACCCCATGCCTCACTCTCTGCCCATGTCACACATGAACAAATACATTTTTCTGGCTCTCCCTCTCCCCAGCCTCTTCTGTGAACTTCCCCAAGGGTCAGTCCCGACAACAAAGGAAGAGATCTGTTCTGTCCTGATCCCACTCCCTGCCAAATGAGTCCGTCTTCTTTCCAGGGCAGGAGAAGGAAGAGAATCTGAGGACACCTGAGAGCTCCAAAGTGCTTTGCAGCATCTTGGTGCGGATTTTGCTAGGAAGGCACAGTTTCCAATAAATTCATGAATTGCATCTGCCCTAAGCAAAGCCGGGTCACCTCACAAAGGGTGTCGACACAGCTGATGGGGACACATGAACACATTCCAAAATGGGAGGCAAAACCATGAATGAAGCAGAAGAGGGTATGAGGGAGGAAGCCACATGGAAGTGGACAGCCATGAGGGGAGTGTGAATGAATACAAAACAGAGAAATACAACAACTCTGTAGGAAAGGAGCTTGGAGTTACAGCAAGCCACAAACTGAACATGAATCCACCATGTCCTGCTGTTGTGAAGAAAGCAAACATCCTGCTAAGCTGTATAAACAAAAAGGTAGTTTGCCAAGCCCACAAAATAATCCTTCCAGTTCACTCAGAGCTGTCAGTGAGGCAATCTTAAGAGCCACAGTTATGTGTACCACCTTAGGTGGCAAATTCTCATAGCGCTTTTAGAAAATCTCCAGGGCCATAGACTTTGTTTAGATATGATAACCTTCACTGAATGTCAGCTTAGTAGCAGCAATTATGTTCTTAAAACCAACAGCCTCCCCACTGATGATAAATATATTTTTGCATTATAACACTTCACACAAGTGTTGTGTGTTTATTAGCCAAAAGGAGAGTTTAATACAAGGCGTCTCACAAATTATATTCCCTGTTCAAAGGCACCATATTCGTATAACATAATCTTTTCTCTTGGTTAAAGCATATAAATGCTTTAAAAATGGGGGACAGATATTTCAAGCAGTATTTTAATTCTTCCCTTCCTACTCCAAGTCTTTCCTGAAATGATGACAAATACTTTTCTTTTTGAGTTGTTTGGCTAGTGCAGGTTTAAAGCTTGCACATCTCTCAGACATTGCATTCATGTATATGTCCCTAGTTATAAGAAGACTGAACTCAATTACATTTCCTAAGCCATAGAATTGCTGGGGGTGTTGGTGACCAACATTCATTAATATCCATTTTTCGCCCCTAACTTGACGTACTGAGCACAAGGAGTTCACAGGGCAGAGATTTTTACCAAATCCTCCCTGAAGGTTTGTACACAGTACATGCTGCATTTGTCTTGTATGGTGAGAGCTGGTTTCAGTCAGTTCCATACCTTTTGACGTAAAAAGTCTGATAATTATACTCATGGATATCAGATACCCTGGTTTTAAAGTCAGCAAGGTTCTCTGTCATTTCTGAAGAAGCTGGGTGGAAGCTTCCATGCTTTTGCAGAAAAAAAAAAAAAAATAAAAAAAAAAAAACATTGTTTATCTTTGTTCTCTTCTCATAAATATGAGATGTCACAGGTTTGGCCCACTTGCAAGTGTACCAAAATTTTTGCTGTCTGGTTGGGCATGCAGACCAGCCAAGC
Organism: Columba livia; assembly: GCF_036013475.1. NCBI lineage: Eukaryota > Metazoa > Chordata > Aves > Columbiformes > Columbidae > Columba > Columba livia. The sequence goes on along the minus strand of NC_088602.1, from coordinate 154,439,368 downwards.
TGTCTGTGCCCACAAGCCTGAAGGATCAATGCTGATTTACTTATGCCATTAAGTCTCACTCCAGTCTGCATTCCAGTTTTCCACTGCATTTTTGAGGGAGGTTGTTACTAATCCAAGTCAGAGGATATCCATCTTCAAGGCCAGTTATAACTGATTTGTATCCATCATTTGAGGCACAAATAAGATAAGAAGTTAAATTTCTTCAAGCATAAATTGAATTAATTAAGTTTGTTTATTGTAAGGAAGGGAGGACTGAGCAAAATCATAATGGTCTCCAGATGTACACAAAACTGCTGCAAAGAAAAGAATTAAGTTTTGCTGATGTCCATTGTAAGAAATAATGGGAAAAAATTTAAAGCAAGATGGCATCAGATTGAACGGTAGGGAAATTGCTAGCAGTAAGGGTAGCAAAGGATTGCAATAGGTTTCCTCCTTCACTGCAGGTTTTTATAGAATTATTCTGTTCTCCAAGAGGTTTGGAAAGGACTTTCTCACTCCTGTAAATTTACTGAAAGCTAAGAAAATTCATAGTTAAAAGTCTTGCTTAACAACAGACTGAAGTGGGAAGATATGGTTGTATCTGATTTGGAAGCTACTCTCCCTTGTGACAGTCAAGTTCCTCATTGGTATAGCTTATTTGAAAAATCACCTCCTAGCCCATATCAGACAACACTGAGGGCCTTAAACTTCTCTGTGCCTTTCAAAATTTCTTCATCTCCCAAGGTTCATAATCTAAAGGTATTTAGATTTTCCAGCACAGTTTTACACAATCCAAAGACTGAGGCACCTAGGGCTTAATTACAAAACTAGTTTAAACTTAAATTCCTAAAACTAAATTACTCTGAAAGAATACAAGACTTTCTAGGCCCAGATCTTCCAAGATCCAAGATTGGTATTTAATCACCAATGCTTTCACTGGAATGAGGTGCTAAATGCCAATAATATTCTGTACCTAAATGTCTTTCAAAAATAAGACATTGTTTTCTAAATCACATATGTGCTTTTGAAAGTACGTCCACTGACCATTATGTCAATGCCTTCAAAAAAATCCTCTGAGTGTTTTATTTTTATCAGTCAGCTCTGTTAAAAACCCTGGAGCCTGCAATAGCCCGTGTAGCAACTCAGAACACAATACAAAATGTTTAGCCTTAGCTGAAGTTTTGTTTTTTTCTTAAGCTTTGTTTGTTCTCCAGATTTTATGGAATTTATCAGAATTTATGTTCTTCTACTTGTAAATAAACACCCTGCTGCCATGGCAGTAGACAGTCTGTAAATCAGGGGAATAAATAAATAGAACAGGCCTGATTCACCAGGATGAAGGCTGCTCCTGGGTGTTTCCTCTTGTTTTAGTACATCTTTTCAGAGTGTCACTTGAAGCAGCTTACTTTGCCTGACACAGTGAATAGCAAGGGTTATAGCTATATATTATTTTTTTCTTAAATGTTCTGGTCTTCTTATAGCTTTGGAGCATCCTATTGGGATTGCTTGGAAGCACTAAAACTTAGAAGGGCCTCTAGGCATTAGCAAGGACATTCTGTTGTCAATTGCTTCTGCAGCTTATGGAGCATCTGTCACCAGGAGCACAGGGGCAGGAGCAGAAGAGCAAAGGATCTCACAAGTCTGTTGGTGCAGAGTCACTTCCAGCACAGCATGTCCAGCGGCATCTCCATAAACGATGATGTAAATTACAACAGTCTCAATTTCAAAAAGGTTATGACGGGTTTTATCCATTGCAAAACTATTTCCCTGTTCACTCCTGTGTGTTCTGTTGAATCAAGGCTTGCTACTACCTCCCAGCAGCTATTTGAACCTTAGCATCCCTCTCCAATCTGGGAAACCATCAGTGTGATTGTTCAGATACTCATCCTTGCACTAAAGCAGCTGCGAAGGAAAAAGCCCTTGTAGTGTCATTGTTGGGTTTTGTTTAGTTGAGGGTTTTTTTAACAGATCTGATTAACTCCTACGGAGGGCAGATCACATAACTTGAGTGTAGGAAGTGATTTACAGTTTCCATCTACTCATTACTGTGAAACGCTGACCTGCAAATTTTGCAGGCATGCCCACAACCTCTGAAGATCTACTCCAGCAGGATATAAATACAGTCATTCTCTCTGCTGTCTGTTGTATTGGGAGTAGATTTTCAGCATATCAGCAGGTAAAGCAGGGTATGTGTCAGGGCAATGGCAGACCAGATATCTCACATCTTCAAAATTAAACACACTTGCATGAGAATTACCTAAACCAGGACTGCTAAGTGAATCAGGTATTGCTGCTGGCAGTGATTTTGTCCTCTAGATATTGAAATTTATCTTATCCATACTGGCTCAGATAATGTGTCAGATTCATAATGTGCTGGTGTTGCATCTTCATGGCGAGTCTTGAAATAATAACAACATACCTGAGTTAATCAGAGGACCAAAACTCCCTTCAGCAGTAGCAGAGGTAAAGCAAAAAGGGCGTCATGGTAAATGTCTCTGTTCTTTCAGTGACACTGAGTTATTCCTGCCTATATTGCCATTTCTGATAAACACCTTTGCACTTTTCTGTGCACGGCACCTTCAACTTTCAATAGGTTCCCATTAAAATCCACAGTGACCTTCAAATTATTTTTCTCCACAATCACATAATGGTCATCAGTGCTGTGACACCCCCAAAATCCTCAACTCTGTCACAGAAGCTAATGCATGTGCTCCAGCTGTTGTTACTGAGCACTTCATTGCTGTCTCACAACACTGCACACTTAGAGTAAGAACTGTGGTTTTCTTTTGTATTTGTACAGCGCTTAGCACAGTGGAGTCCTAGTTCAGAATTAGGTAGGATGGATAGATCCTCCCACATTATAAAAAAACAAATAATAATGACATTGAAAAGGAGGAAAATGTACAGCAGAAATAGCTGCATTGCCAATCGATGCAAGTCAGAAGGATGGTATTAAATCTAACCTCCTACAACATTCTAGAGTTAATTTGGGGTCTGTGGGATTTTCAAGAAGAAACACAGCCTACTTTTCTGAATAATTAGACAAAAGGATTCTTGCTAAAATGTACCAAACATACATAAAGAACAGAAAAAAAAAAAAAAAAATTTCCCAAAATTAAAAGCTTTAATAAGCATTTGGGGGGATGGAGAGAATCTCTTCTCCTCCTGAATTTGCATAAAACCTTTTAATTAGCGTTTTTAATTCAAGCCCCAAGGTAACTCCAAACATTTTCTATGGGAGGAAAGAAGAAGAAGTTAAATGCTGAATTCTGACTCTGTGACCATCTTTACTGAAATTAATCCTGGTTTTTTGTGACAGAGGCAGCACACATGCATACATAGTTGAACACAAGAAAATCTGAAAGAGCTGAAAAAGGCTAGCTAGAACTGTTGTCTTTGAGGGCACTTCAGGGATATACTCTGCACTGGACACCAGGGCAGCCCTTTCACTCATCCTTTGTGTCCTGGCAGGCTTTTCCAGCTGCAAAGAGGAACAGTTGGGTTTGTCCTGGGTTCTTTTTTCAGTTCTCTCTCCCTTTTTCCAGGGCAGGTCTGGAAAAGAGAGCTTCACATGTGAAGTCCTTAAGTATGGAGATCCCTGATGTGGCTTTTTGGGAGCCATCGTAACTATTGATAAAACTAGCTAATGAAACTGGAGTGAGAAGGACATTCTCCATCCTTGTGCAAGGGTCCTGATCAAGCGTCAGGCATCGGTGGGTATGAGGGGAATCCCAGGAGGATTCTGGTGAGACAAGACAGGACTTGCCGAAGGAGACCTCCAAGCTTTGGCCTCTGCCTGAATGAGGTTTAGCAGTGAGGTGGAGAAGGGGAAATTATGTGGTAAACATACCACATGGGCTTATACTGTAGGGTATGGGATTGATCTAATGACTCCTACAGAAGCTGTTATTTACTGTTCCTATGTATAGACTGTTTTCATGCTTTTCAGGCTTATATTGTGTTTTGTTTTTCTCTTTCTCACCTGAGCTTTGTGTAAAAAACTCACTGAAGCAGAAACTGAAACTCCAGTTGCTCCTGGCTTCCACAACAGGGAGTTATTCCTTCCTGCTGAATATTTAGATGCTGTGAGAGAGTGTAATCTTGAATACCCTGTACCCTAGAGGTAAGGGCTGGTCTTAACATCTTGATATGAGAAGGGGATGGAAATCATCCCTGAGATGAATTTCCTTGAGGAATGTCATTTTCACTGGAGCATAGTGATGAATCTCCCTTCATGAAACCATTTTGTAAGAAATGGTTTCAATAAACGGAGATGCAGAGCACACATTCAGGCCCAGTGGAAGAAAGATATAGTCTAGCCTTATGTATAACTTGATAGCAAATCAAACCCATATCACCAAGCTACAAGCAGAATGCGCATTGGCCATGGATAGCACTACTGCTTAACCTTCGAGGCACATAGACACTGTCACAAGACATAGTTATTAAATTCCCTGTGTCTGAGGGCACAGAACCCTGGCATTCACCAGGCAAGGTCTTGAGATCTCTGCTACAAGAAATAGGGTAAATGAGCATGTTCTAAACTCTGTTTTCTGTGGCTAGACTTTTCTGCCACCCAAGCTAGTTTCCCTAGTAATGGTCACTCTGATATTCCTACCCTACACCACCAGCACACCACTATCAGCAGTGTAAACATACCTTCTGTAGTAATGTGCTTGGAGAACCACATACTACACAAACAAAAAATTCAACTTGTTTGAAGTATGGCTCTGTAACATCATATCTGTGTTCTACAATGGCCCAAATAGCTCCCTTCTCACGCAGAGACACACGTGAGAATGGTGTTCACACCAGCTCAGGCCTCTGCAACATGATAGCCAGAGGCACCCAGCACCATTCCTAAGCTAAACGGCCAGCTTCTCCACTGTCTCCAGATCTCTCCTGCCACTTCCAAATCTGATGCTGGCTTGGAAAGAGCTTGCCCTGCACTCCGCTGATTCATGTGCACACCTCCTGTGCAAGATAATAAGAGAAAAAGAAGGAACTGAAGCTTTCACTACAGCAGAGACAACAGTAACAGTTTTCCATGGTAGACTTGTTAACAGATAATAAGAGAGGATTGAGAAGCCAGCACTGCTGCCTCATGGGGGAATGGAGACTGGAAGCCATGCTGTGGTTATCTAGTGCTCATAAAACCTTTGGCTTGCTAGAGACCTGCTGACCAGGGGCATAGTGAGACCTCTCCAGCACAGCAGCTTCACTAAAAATGCAGTTACTGAAATCTAGCTACTGTGTCTGTAAGTACATATCCTGGGCTTTAAGAGACTCAGCAGCTTCAGGGATGGGTTCCCTGTGTCAGTCCAGGGCAGGGGTTGCTGGTTTGTCCACCAAATAATGTAGGGAAATTCCTTATAATTATTTGCCCTCTGGTCCCAGCAGTGAGACGTGCCACTAGGGTAGGTTGGATGGAGGTGGGCAAGGTGGAACTATGGTATTTGCCTGCTGAGCACTAAATTACTGCAGTATCATTATCTGCCAGAAATATAGAGATGCTTTTCTTGTTACAGCAAAGGGGGAGTGGATAATTGCACCACAGGGCTACCTCTGGGATCCAGCCATTTGTAGTTAATCAGAATTATTCATCTGTTTGGTAAACTTTTATTTCTTTTATGACAAGAGGAAAAATTGACTAAGGATGCAGCCAGGAAATACAGTAAACACATCAGCCTGGGAGGCCTGTGGATGCCAGCTCAGGAGCATGCAAAGGAATTATTTATCAGGCTTGTTTTCAGGTGGAAATGCTGAGTGCAGGAAGTCTGCTGCTGCTCTTAATGTTGAGACTGGTCAATGCATCTCTCACTATGTCCCTGGGATGGATTGTATTTTAATAGGCTTGGCTTCCATAGTGAGCAGCTTAATGCTCCACCTGACAGATGATGCTTCTCTGGAAGGCTGGCAGCTCCTGCCAGAACAGCATCTTGCTGAGGCAGAAGTGTGGTGTCAGCAGCAGGGAAGAGTCCAGCTCAAGGTGTCTATCTCTCTTGTATGCACACACACACACATAGAACCTGTCTTCTGAAAGTTTTGGCAGAAAGGAGGAGGAAAGCAGCAAAGACCTACTTAACAGGCACAGGTGGCCGGTGCCATAGCTTTAGGCCTTCACAGCCTAGCTGCTATAGTTGGAGTCATGGAAACTGGCCTCCTCTGTTCACACAAGCATTTACAGGAGCGGCTGAAATCAGGACAAAGCCAAAAGCAGAAGGGGCCCTAGAGTCTCCATCTGCACTGCAGGACATCACAGGCACTTCCCCAGCTGGGCCTGTTCTCACCTGGAGCATTTTCTCTAACATGATGTTGGAGTTCCCTCAGCAGTAATCTGCTGTATCATGCCAGGAATAATATTTTCTCATTACCACCCTGTGGACTAAAGGGAATAACCCTCTGCTGAGAAAGAAGGAGAGATTGTTGATTCAGCGTGTGGCATTCATGACCTGCAGTGTGAATCACAGGCATGTGGAAGACCATTGATCTCTCCTGCCTGCTGGGTAGTACATATCCTGTTTATTTCCCCTCCCCAGAACTGAACTTCCTTGCTACAGGAGTTTGGATGGAAATAGCATGGAAATAGCAAAGAAAAATCCAAGAGCTGCCAGGTTAACTACCTTTTGTATTCTTATGATAGACAGGCTTATGAAATACTTCCAGCCATCTAAGAAGCCCGAAGCAAGGCTCTTACAATGCATGTTAATATGGGGGGGAAAAAAGTAAATTAATCTTGCTCATATAACAAGAGAGACCTGCAGCCTGACTCTCAATTATTTATTTATTATCCTCGTTTCCTGAGGAAACAAGCCTTATGAAATTGTCCTTCTGCCTGATCCTTCCCCACCTCCTTCCCTGCACAGCTTTAAGTCATTGCCTTGTTTCAACTAGCCTTTAAGAAGGTTTCAGAGGTATGAAATTCCTGTGCCTTTTTAAGAATTGGGGCTGGATAGAGAAAAGGCATCCAAATCAATGTAGCCATAGAAGGAAAAGTTTCAAAGAGAGATCTACTGTTATCTTCTTTGTTCAGCTCATCCATGCAGTTCTACTGCAGAACAATCTTGCCTTAGGGACATGGGAAGGGGATGTGAGTCCCATGATGCAGGCAAGGAGATGCGAAGGCTATGGAAAGCCCTGCAAGCAATGACAATGTGTAGAAATTGGGAAGACAAGGAGTTAGGGAAGGATGCATAGGAGCCGAGGCAAAAATGCAGGTTAAACAAGGCTTTACTAATCTTGCTGCTCTCCAAGCATGATATTTGTGGTGGTGTCAGCAGCACCAGCTGCATTCCAACCATAGAAGCACAGGCTAAAAGACAGCTCCTACCCCAAAGGACAGCACACCAAAAGCTTGCCTGCCATTTTTGGGGAGTAATTTAGGCTTCCTTCCAATGCAGAGTTTAAACTTAGCACCGATCAAAATCATTTGAAGAAACCCATTGTTTTCAGCTGGTCTAGTTCTAAAATCAGGCACAAGGTTGCATATCTTGTTGAATCCAAGACTTGCAGAGCGAAGTGAGGAGTGAAGTGGCATTGTGGTAATTACCCCGCACAGGCAGAAGTGGCCATTAAACCTATTTGGATGCCTTGGGTAGCAAAGCAAGCCTGTGCAGTTAAATAGCATGTTGATAGTTCCAGTGACAATTTAGGGAAGTACAGGGCAATATTTCAGATAATGAGGCAATCTTACCTACTTGTCAAAAGTAAAACCTGAAAAATTGAAGGACCCTATTGTGTTTTGCTTGAAAGAAAAAAGGATCTAGAAGAGACTTGATTGAGGTATTCATAATTATATGAGAAATAGTGAAAACTAATCAGTCTCTGCTTTTTATATTGTCACATAATGCAAGAACAAGGGAACTCTTAAAATGTAAATTAATAAGCAGTACATCTAGCATTCAAACGTACTTAGTGAATTGTGTTACAATTACAGTATATATAAATAATCCACCAATTTCCATAAAACTATCTGATAAAATTCACCCATAACAATAGTTCATTTCCCAATTCACTTTTCATTATTCTAAATCCTTTAAAAACCCAAGGGAAGCTGTAGGCTGGGGATTGTAAAAGTCTGTATATTTAGAACAAATCCGAGGAGCGGACTGACTTGTGCAGCATGTACTCCCCTTCAGAAATTCACAGCCCTGGGAAGTTAAGGACAGTAATGCAGAGGCTAGCTAAAAGGAAGGGGAAAATGAGCCCACACTGGATAATTTTATGACCATTAGTAACATTTGTATCTATACAAGCTAAGATAATTATAATGGTAATCATATCTCATGCTTCAGAGCCTAAAGTGATTGCCTGCAGAGGCCAGGGAAGCCTTGGAGAGTTTCCATTGAAAGGAAGATTAGAAATGCCTAAGATTATTTAATTTGGTCATATTGGACATAGCAGAAAGAAGATACTTATTTCCCATTTTAAAAGCTTTTCCTTTACTCCTTTTTGAATGAGTTTCTTCCCTGTTGTCTTGACCTGTAACCTGGTATCCCCATTGGCATCTTCACTTTTTTTTTGCCTTTCCCATCAGTTTTCTGCCTGAATCTTACTGTTTTCCCCCAGATCTGTTTCCCAGTGTCTCAGCCCATTCCTCTCCTCTGCTTGTCCTGTTCATCCCCAAGGATATCACCCCTCCAGTGTCAAGAGGCTATCCTTGCATCCAGTGTCTTTGACTAGACTTCATTAGCGTTCCCTGCTCTGACTTTGTTGCCCCCCAAGCAGCATCAGCCTGTCTCTTCTCTTTGCATGTGGGCAGCTCCCTCCATCACAGGAGTCTTTTCCAACCAGGTTCTCCAGGCTGTCAGTATTTCTGTATCTCAATCTTTCCACTAAGACCCATAGCAATCACGATACTAGTATCAAGCAGGACACTCCCCTTTTACCAATTATCCACTATTTTAAAAACTGAAGGAAGTGAATAAAGAATTAGAAATGCCTCATGTTGCCATTTAGGCATTGCAAAAGTTGCTGTGGGATCTAATCACCTGATCTCCTCCTCCTTTCCCATCCTCTTGCCTTTTTGAACCTTTATTGCACAATGATCCCATGTGGGACCAGATTATCTCATGGAGAATTTTAGATATCCTCACAAAGTGAGGTCTCCACTGATTTCAGTGAACCAACATGTGGAATAACAGGTATGAGACAATGTCAGAAATCAGCCTCAGGTGAAGAAGACGTGGTCATTTCTCCACACTTAAGAAGAAATGAGATATGAAAGAAATTGTGTCCTTTTCTTACTCTGTGCCACCTGCTCACAACAGCACAGTGAAGAACACTTGACAACAAAGGGATGCTATTTCCCTCTCCATGCAAAGAAGACGGAAGTGTAGACAGAGATTTTATTGCTTCCTGCTACATAACATACAAGTTTTCTGAGCGTGTTGCAGAAAGTGCTATTACAAGCAAATGCCTGCGTCTGGTTACTTCTTTGCTAAAAGCAACAACCACATCGTGACTTTCTGAGATTGTGTGTGCGTAGCAAGACAAAGGAGCAGGCCATGAACATACTGATCCCTTTGAGCCATTTACTTTCTGCTTGTGATGATATATTTTATCTAAGGTTTCATACAAGCTCAAAGGATCAACTCTGTTTAGGAGTAGAAGAGCTGTTGATGGGCCTGAATCATACTTCTTGGACTTAAATCACCTGAAGAGGAGTCTGGACACACACTGAGGTGCTGAGCACACCAGAGGCTTGGCGTCAGCCACTTCATGCAGGTCTGCAGACATGAATGATCAGCAACACTGGTCTGGAAAGAGGGCAGGGGTTGCAGCTTAGCTAGTAGTACATACCTAACCTAGGATGTTACAAAGCTCTTGGTCTGCTCCTGCATGCATCACCCCTGAGCTGGAGTTTATGCCAAAGCTGTGACTGAGTCCTGAGACCAGGTGCTTGGGAGAGCTCTAAGAAATTTATTTTCCCTTTGAATGAGGTAGTTCACTTTAGGACACTTCAGAAGAAGGAAAATAATAATTTGAGAACTAAAGGCAGCTACGATAAAGGAACAGAGAATTATGAATGGCAAAAGGAACATTAAGAAAGCACTGCTAGTCTGCCTTTTTGGTAATAAAAAATAAATTGGCGGCCATTGAATGAAATAACAAAGCAACATATTGTGAGCGCGTGAAAGGTAATATTATTTACGAAAGGTATAATTAAACCATGATATTCACTGCTCCAGAGATTGAGAGGGATGCCTCTCCAGGTCCAAGAAGTGATTCAGCATTTATATAAATAAAAAGAACATCTGCAAGGACACTAGCTAAATACAATTACAAGGACTATCAATCCTCGTGCTTCAGGGCATGGTTACGTGCTGAGGGCAGGAAGAAATTTCTTCGTGGTATAGCACTAAAACGTAAAATGCATTATTGGGCATTGATGGGTATTGGATACCTTATTAGATGGTCCTTTAATCTGTTCCACTACTCACTTCTTTTGTTCCTCCATATCACAAATCAGTGAAGCATTTAGGTGTGTGCTTAAATTCCATTTTGAAATCAATAGGACTTAAACATGTGCATAAATGCAAGCGCAGGATAAGTGCTTTCCAGAACAGATATATTAAGCATCCACTTAAATTTTTAGATGTATTGAAGTGGTTTTTGTTTCTAGACTGATGTTTCAGTGCCCAAATCATACAGGCAAAACCAGTAGAACTTACTGTATCTCATATTATCAACTGACTTCGCAGCAACTCCACACAACCACGTGCTGCCAGTTCTAAAATACTTCAACCTTTCATCTCAAAAGCCCATGAACTTGTGACTATAGCTCTATAGTTCGTTCATACAGATAATCCAATATGCATATAGACATAATCACACTGGTCTAAAACAGTGTCTTCATCTTTGGGCTTTCTTTGGTGTGAATAAAATGAGCTTTGCTGTCTGCAGTAGTCTCCGCCCTTGTATTTTAGTCCTACTGGTTCATCTTGCAGTTCTAGGTAAGGTGGCAGCCAGGCATTGAAGATGTCTTTGAAGATTTAAGTTTCCCTTTAAACTTTGAAGCTAGTCCCTTTTTATCCTCCTTTCTTCTTAGAGGATATATGAGTCAATCCTGACAGTCTTTCAGGGTCAGTAGCAGGGCTCTGAATACAGGGGAAAAGCAGTGCTGATCTGATCTCTTTCCTGAGCTGGGACAAAGTAGACACTCGCCATGTGGAAAGAGTTTTCAGCTGGAGAAAGCTATATGGAAGTATAAACAGAAGCTTGAGTGTTATTCTTGAGTGTTATTCAGTCCTTCTCAAACATTGCTGGCAGTTGGTTAAAGGGTTTGACACATACAGGGGATCATGGCCACTGATGTGGCTGAAGGACAGATGTTACAAAAATCCCAGGTTCTTGTACCCTGCAGTGTTACTTGGCTAAAAGGCTAGTTAAATATTGTCAGAACGGTGGGAGAGGTTCCTCTTCTGTATCTCTGTCTTCCCTGCTTTCCTCACTGGATCAATTGCTCCTCACAGAGGGGCTGCGGTAACTCACAGGGAGTATCTGAGAGAGCTTCAGCGGTGCAGCCAGCAGTAATTCTTCCTTACAGAGGCTGAAACCTCAGCCTGAGCAGCGCTCACAGGGACCTACACACTGAGATCAAGGGAACATTTCCAATGACTTATGGAGAAGCCAAAACTAGGCCTTTATGGAATACTAAATAATCAAATCAGACCTCATGTAGAGGTGAAATAGATCTCTAACACTTAAGAATCATCACTTAATAGCACACAGAAAGGCATAATTTTCAGTCTGTATAGGCAGGTGTTATAGATCTGTGCTAATAAGGAAAACCATAAATTGAGGGATTTTTCTTAAAGAGCTCTTTTCTTCCCCTGATCATTAAACATAAAAGTAAAGATGTTGTCTGGTGTAGTTAGACATACATCTTGAATTGCTATTTGCTTCCAGCTTCATTTAAGATAAAATTTAAACTGCTTAGTTTAAATTCTCAATCTTAGATACCTATAAAAGACTGACTTGCAGGAAGTGTTAAACATATGCTCGCTGCAAATCTATTCTACTTAAGTCATTTCTAGTTTAGTGTTCAGAAGGCATCCAACCTGGTGCATGACCAACCTAACTTCTGTGATGAAACAACTGGCTTGGTAGATGAGGGAAGAGTAAGGCTTTCAACACTGTCTCCCATAAGATCCACATAGACAAGCTGTTGAAGTGTGGACTGGATGAGCAGTGAGGTGGATTGAAAACTGGCTGAATGTTTGGGCCAAGAGGGTGGTGATAAGTGGTACAAAGTTTATCTGGAGGCCAGCAACTAATGGTGTCCCCCAGGGGCCAATACAGGGTCTGGTCCTTTCTAACATCTTCATTAATGGTCTGGATGATGGGCCAGAGTGTACCCTCAGCAAGTTTGTGGGTGACACAAAACTGTGAGGAGTGACTCATACATCAGAGGTCATGCTCCCATCCAGAGTAACCTTGACCGGTTGGAGAAATGGTCTGAGAGGAACCTCATGAAGTTCTACAAGAAACCACAGGTACCAGTAAATGCTGGGGGCAGCCTGGCTAGAAAGCATGGCAGAAAAGGACCTGAGAGTCCTGGTGGACATCAAGTTGAACATAAGCCAGCAATGTGACCCTGTGGCAAAGAATACTAATGGTATCCTGGGCTGCATTAGGAAGAATGTTGCCAGCAGTCCAAGGGAGGTGATCCTTCCACTCTACTCAGCTCTGGTGAGGCCACATCTGGAGTGCTGGGTCAGTTCTGGGCTCCTCAATACAAGCGAGACAGGGACACACTGAAGAAAGGCCAGTGAAGTCCACTAAGATGATTAAGGGACTGAAGCATCTCACATATGAGGAAAGGCTGAGAGAGGTGAGACCATTCAAGCCAGAGATGAGAAGGCTCAGGGGTAATCTCATCAATGCATATAAAAACCCAAAGGGAAGGTGCAAAAATGATGGAGCCAAGCTCTTCTCAGAAGTGCCTAGTGACAGAACAAGGGGCAATTGGCACTAACTGAAACACAGGAGGGTCCCTCTGAACATCGGAAAACACTTTTTCATTGTGAGGGTGACCAAATACTGGCACAGATTGTGCAAGGAGATTGTAGTAGAGTCTCCATCCTTGGAGATATGCAAAAGCCGTCTGGACACGGATCATTGGGCAAGATGACCTCCAGAGGTCCCTTCCAACCTCAACCATTCTGTGATAACCAAAAGCCACAGGCACCATTGCATGTCTTAGCCTAGGCTTTTCTGTTTAAGACAACAAAGAGCGGGTTAAAACCCTTCTAAAGAAGTTTTCATGCATTGGAAGATTCCTTTATCCTTTGGGAAGCTCTAGTAATAGTATATTGGGAGCTCTCTTGCACATGTAGTGTTCTCTATGGTCTTAGTTATGTGTTATGGCTCAGGTTCTCCTGAACTTCTAAACCATTAGCATTTACTACAGGATAGTATGTACACTTATTATTTCCTTTTAATATGGAATTTATAAGGACAATATAAAAATGTGTACTCAGTGCTTCTAGAGTGTTCATGTTTCTACATTTCCACTCTGTTCCCATTGAGATCAACACCCCTTTCCTACTCAGCTCACATTTTGTGAGAGGGCTGCAGAAGTTCATCACTTTCTGGGTTAACACTCAACACAAGTGAAAATCTTTATCTTGTGTCTGGGGGACAAATTGGATTTGAAATCGCTACAGAGGATCATCAGTTCTTCAAACGGACATAGCGTGAGTCTCCCATAAATGGAAACCAAGCTGGTGTTGCACAGATTCACCAGGAGAAGTTATTATTAGGGAACTAGAGGCGTTTTCAAATGCAGGGATGTAATTTATCATGACTAGGTTTTGTTAGCAAGGAATTTAGAGAGTTTCTGTTAACGCAACCTAATAAGTCATTTTATCAGCTTATTTATTTCCTTGGTTGCTGACACCTCAGCAACCCTCATAGCCTTTTAGTATCAAATGGCAGGAAAACAACTGACAAATAAAGAGAAATCATTGGTTGCAAACTTACTGAAATTGCATATTCCATCTGGGAAGCTTGGATAATGCAGTTCAGTAATAAAGCAGAGTCCGTTAAAGGTATACCAACCTCTTTCTCTCTCTCTGTGTCTCATACTGTATACAGAAGGAAGAATGTATAACCAAGGCAATACATCATGAAATCCTACCCAGTAGCCTAGCCATAGGGGGAACTGGTAGCAGTGTTTCTGGGTACCAAGCAGGCAAGCGTCCTAAGAGAAAGCTCAGGGTACATCATAGAATCGTTTTGGTTGGAAGAGACCCCGGGATCATTGAGTCCAACCATAACCTAACTCTAGCACTAAATCATGTCCCAAAGAACCTCCTCTAAATGCCTTTTTAAACACCTCCAGGTATGGTGACTCCACTGCTTCCCTGGGCAGCCTGTTCCAATGCCTCATAACCCTTTCTGGGAGTAAATTTTGCATAATATCCAATCTGAACCTCCCTTGGTGCAACTTGAGGCCATTTCCTCTTGTCCTATCAGCAGAGCTGGGCCTCCCTGGTTTACTTCCTCCCCAAAAAATTGGAAGACTGGCATAGATGTCTACTTCACTCTAGTTAGACCTCTAGACCTCTGCATAACCTGGGGTTGCAAGTAGTTTCTCGCTCCCCTTTGAAAAATCAGCTTCAATTAGGTCTTGCAAAAACAGTTTCTCCTGGTTCAGCTCATCTCTGCTATTACTAAATAATTAACCACTTATTTGGCAAGTACTTTATATATTTTCCTGTCCCTGCATCTCCAACCATACACACAAAGAGAAGGGCAATTAAAAGTGCATTTACCTGTGACCCTCAGGGACTGCCACATGCTATAAGAGTCAATATATTTTGCTTCTATTAGACTAGCAGAGAAGCAAATCCTAGGGTTAAAGAGCATTAAGGAAGAGTAACATGCAGTGAGAATAGCCAGATCTCCATTCTGGGGACTATTGGCAGAAAAGCCCAAGCTTTTTTTCAGTTGCTGTAATGAACAAAAACAGTCTTAGGAACAGAAACCACAGCCCACAGCTGAAAAGACTTTGTAAATCAGAGACAACATCTCAAATTGTTCTTAAAAAGTATGAGAAAATGCACAAGTAGAGGAAAACTGAAGGCTTGGCAAAGAAAGAGCCAGTGAACTGGGAGAGATAACTTTGTAATTCTGACCACTGAAATGGAAAGGAGAATATTGCCAAAGGGAAGAAGAGAAATTTCTTTGTAAATTCCTAAGAAAATCCTCATTTCTGGAAAATTTGTCCTTGGAAAGAGAACTAGAGGTACTTTTGCAGCCAGCACATCTGCACCACAGCTGTCTCATATTCTCTCTGACCATATATGCAGACAAAAAGAGTGACAAACCTTGACAGCTGGGGAATACCCTTGAAGGTCATGACAGTTCTGTGCACAGGAATGCTTTAATATAGTTAACAAAGCCGTATACCACTAATCATACAGTACTAGTTATACTGTAACATTAGGTATTCACAAATAAGCAATTATTTCTTGCTGTGCTTGGCAAAAAGCTTCTTGCTTTTTCTTCCAGGTTGAAAGTTGACTGGTCACAAGTCCTTGTTTCTCATCATTAGGCTCTATCTGACAATCTTAATGTCATTTCAGTTTTAAGGAAAGCATCTGTGCTCAGCTACGTTGCTCAGGCTACAGGACAGGCAGGGAGAAGAGGGGGAAACAAGTGGACCGTGTCTGTTATATCCACCTGCCAATGTAAAAACTAACCCTGAGCCAGCCTTATTTGTCTCTTCAAACCACTTTGTGTCAGATAGCAGGACTCATGTCAGAGCACAGGACCCCTGCAAGGAATGAACAGGGGAATTAATGTTCCCCATGTGGCAGGGATGGGAAAGGGTGGTGTGGCATTTGTGACAGCTTCCCTCATCCCTGGGAATTCACAGCACAGTTTTATATCAGTTCAAAGTGAAAACTAAGAAGAGTAGGAGAGGCAGAGCTAGAAGGAAGCCTTGGCTTTGGGTGCCCATATCCGGAGCCAGGATATTGTCTTCGCAGAGTATTTACCACGTACATAATTAAACCTCTAAGTGCCAGCTGAACTGGAAATCATGCTGTGTGGTGCCTCTCCTACTGTTTGAATGACTGTTAGACAGTTGGCTCTGTTTTGACACAAAAATGCAGTCCATCATAGGCCCATTCATCTGTCATCTGTTGCCTGCTTGTCTCTTTTCCCATTTAGTTGTGTATAAGATGAAGTGTTCTCCTCCTGCTGCTTGTCTGGTTTTTTTTTACACTTCATTCTCTTTTCTGTTTTTTATGTACCCCCAATGAAATAGCCACATAGAGCCATACTGCTGGCCATAATCATGGATTGAAGCTCTATAGGCTTAAGACATAAACAGCCATCTTCATAGTTTCTCTTTCTCATTACAAATCTGAAATGAACTTATTATTAATTAGACTTCAGTTTCTGACCCACGCCCTTCACTTTAAATAGCTAGCAGAGAGCAGGAGAAAAGTTACCAGCCATTATTATACATTCATTACTGTGACATATTAAGCAGAGAACCAAAGTAATGACAGAGGAATGCAGCCAAAGAAAATTACCTGTATTATATTGTCACAGGCAACTGAGACACAGTCAGTTACACATATACAAACCACAGGAATTGTTTAAAGAACAAGTAATTACGGGGCTAGGGGACAGGGAATTTTAGATAAATACTCTCATGAATTATTTACTGTAAGACTGTGGAAGATTTTTTTCCTGAAAATAATTGCAAAAAGTAGCCACAAATCAGGCTATTTGCTGAGCTGGTCTAAAGTAATGAATAAATAGGTATATATTTCTGTGCTGGACTGTGCCAGAACTGGCTGACCCATTCTGGCAATGACAGAAGTTCTCATTTTGTCTATTTTTACACCTTGGTACTGAAAAAAATAAAAGAAAATAAATGTTTTTCCAGGAATTTAAACTGTATGTGACCCTCTTGGTTTGCACGGACAAAAACTCCCAAACCTTGGAATATTGCATTCTGCCTCCCCGGTGTGTTTTTACATACCTCACGACAGTTCCTGAAGCCTGCCTTTTCCTACAAAACTTCCCCCTTTTCAGACAGCAAAAACGATGAAGAAACTTTTGAGATCTCTTAGAGTACTCATGATTCATCATGAGTCATGACGCCTTAATTTTGGAGTACCCTAAATATGAAAGTTAAACTCATCTTTCGTTTCTTTAAGGAAATAGCTTGGACTGGATTTGCAAATATTTTTAGGCATCAGAAGATTCATGAAAATGCTTAACAAGATTTTTAACAGTTCTTGATGTGGCTAGGCACAGGATTCATATCACAGACATGTAAAAATTAGGCACTTAATATAAGCACTTCCTCTAGTTTATTCCATTGTCCATGGAACGAGAAGACTCCCTCCAGAGGAAAATTCAGTCTGTCAAATGAGAGGTGTGCACAACATTCATGCCTCTCCAACAACTGAAGATGCCCATGTTTCTCTGAGTTTCAGTGTGATGAATCCCACCTTGATGGCCAGCTCCTGGAGGAATATCTGCCCTTAAGCTGCTCTCAGGCCATGGCAGCTCCGAAGCAGCTGCAAACCAGGCCCCTGCACCACAACGTGTGGGATCAGTTCTGGAAAGAGACAGGAAACACCCAGAAGATGTTCATTATGGGGTGCCCTTCCTTTAAAATCACTCAGCGTAGTTCCCACACCTCCAGGGCCCTGGTGCAGCTGCAGCAGTGTTGGTGTGCAGCTCCCATCTGCATCACGGCCAAAGCCAGTCCTAAGCAAAATATTTCTGCACAAAAATGCCTTTGCCATCTCTGGTTTCCTGCTCCACGCAGAACCAGTGGCATTAGAGGCCTCTGTCGTAGTTTCTGGGAACCACCTGAGCAGCTGGACTTGCAAAAGTCTTCAGTGGGCACCTTGATGGGCACCTCCTGCCCACTTACAGATGGACATCCCTTGTGTCATGCTTGTCATGGCACATAATCTTCCCTCTAGTCTCTATCTGCTGGTGAAATCATATTTCTGCAAAACAACCAGAGAATCCTCTGGACAAAAGTGAAGCAGCTCAGTAAAAAGGGAAATAATTAGGATTGGGCACAAGAAACTCCTCCATGCTTGTTGTGCTATGGGCACTGATTTTCTGAGGGAAATCTATGTATAAAGATGAAGATGCTATCTGTTTGAGATACTCTGATGCAAGGTTAATCAAGGCTTGAAATGCCACTCTATTGCTACCAAAATTTATCAGACTGCATGCCAAACTCCCACTGGCTCCCACCCAGATTCGAAGCTACCTGAGGAATTATTAGTTTAAAAGCTTATTTAGATCTTGTCAGCTGCATCTAGCTCACCATGTATGTAGATAAGGGTCACAGTTCCTGACAAAGGAGATGGGATCTGACTGCAGGGTTCCTTGTCCTATTTTATTAATGCAAACTGTTAATGGCTGTAATGAGGGTTGGTAAGGTTTTGGTTGTTCTTTTTTTTTTTAGCTACTACAACTGAAAATTACCAGAAATTTTTTTAATTATTATTTTTGTAGCAAAAGGTGCAAGTTAAAAAAAATATTTAAGAAATCAGTGAAGGAGTAGGGTCACAGTAGCAGGGCTTTGTAAGAGATAAGGCAGTCAAAATCAGATAAAAATATTTTTAAATTATTAAAGTGATGTATTTCTCACTTGAACTAGGGATTTTTTTTTATGGGGAGGGTTTCTCACTATGAATGTTTTCAAGAGATTGATTTATCTATTTTTACTTAAATTGGGAAAAAATTTGAAATTTAAAAAAAATATTGTGATATTTGAAGTGTTTCCCACTCATCATTAAAAATAAAAAAGCACAACTTATTTATTCCTATATAATCTGAGCAACAGAAACTTCAGATATCTCTGCCTTTACTGGCCAGAACACCAACATGGTGATTCTACCTGTTCTATTTATTATCACACAGTTAAATTTATCCAAACTGGTACTTAACACTCTACATGGGACCTTGCTAATGGTCTTGTTTAACTGTCCTCTGAGAGTGCCTTGCATTCAGACTGACAGTACCAGTGAGAAAACATTCCAGGCAGTCAAAATATGCCTTTACAAAACAGTAAGAGACAGATCTGTGACTGTCCAAAAGAACAACAATCTTTTAACTTGCACAGAGTATGAAAAGTGAAAGAGAAAAGAAAAAACTCTCCAGGGTTCGTCTAACAAGCCTAATTCAATAGATAAAACAAGTGCTCTGCGAAGGGAGCTGTGTTCATTAGGGTGTTAGTTCATTAGAGGTGAGGTGGCAAGGCTCCTGCCAAACGCAGCTGGATCGCACCCCACAGCCTCCATGAACCGCGGGCAATTGCTCACTCGTCTGCCTTGTCACCAATGAAGCGGACACGCTGACATTTAAGACTACTGAGCATCCATTACTGCAGAACTGCGCAGCTCTGCTCTGCTCCTGGTTGCTGAGCCTCCCTGCTGGTTGTCTCCTTTGGCCATCCCTCCCCTCCCCTGCCTGGCACACATGGCCATGTTGGGTTATTCTGCTCCCATGTTTCTGTCATAACTCAGACCAGATCCTCCCCTGGTCCAGATCCTCCTGGGCCCATGGTGCCTCACAAGGGCTGTCTGGGTGATTGCACAGATGTTGATCTGAAGCGAACTGGAGCGATCCTGCTTCTCCTGCTCCTGGCTGCGAACCTGTCACAGAGGATCTGAGAGGCTTAAGCACTCTCTAATCCATTAGGGAGGCTGGAAGCACAGGCTCATATTCCTGTTTCTTTCCCAATTTCTGGTGTTTTGCAAGCGGCATTAGAAACATCACTTAGCAGGGTTTCCTGACACTTCCCTTTACAAGACTTTATTTGAAACTTTTACCTGCTTCAACTGCACAGATGTTTCCCATGTGGGATTTTTAGCTCAGAAAAAGCATATGCATTTTTTAAGTTTTAGCAAAAATGGTTGAAAAACTCCCTGAAATGAGACTAGGGGAAGAGACAGCACTATTTTGCCATGACAGCAAGTAGCTAAAACTTTATTTTAGAAACTGCAGTGCCCCCATTCTTTGGAGGACAGACGTAATACAGGGTAGAGGCGGCCTTCTACTGTTGCTACAGAAAACTACATTTATTTGGCAAGGCTGAGCATTTGAAACATTTTATTTGTGCTCATTACAGCCTTGTTAGAGCTTGGCTGCTGAATGTCTGAGAGGGTTGTAGAGGCCAGCTCTGCTCTGTAAGCATCACCCTTGAGGAAGAGCTGGGCAGGCTCCCTCTGGGGCAGGAGAGTCTGAGCAGTGCTCCAGGCAGATGGGCAGGAGAGCAGAAGGCTGGAAGCCTTGTTTTCCTACCTTCCCAACATGGAGATTCCTCCAGCAAGGGGGACGGAGCAGTGTGGCACGGTGTGCTGGAGGGAGAGGATTTGGTGGGGCTCCTGTGGGAATAAATGCAGAGACAGGGGAGTCTGAAACCCAAGAGAGAGGGAAGTGAGGGAAGAAAAAGGGAAAGGAAAGAAACCTCCTTGGCCCTCTTCTAGCTACTGAGAATGTTGCTGTCTTTTCTAAATTCAGTACACTTTTCTTAAGGTTGTGGAGGAAAAGTTCCAAAATAGCATAAGTTACGGTCAAAAACTTGCTCCAGGATAACAGTAATATCAAAAAAACATACGCTGTGTTGTGTTATCACCAATTAGCAATTGCTTCTACTGTGACAAATGGTCTCTGAATCACCATACTTCCAGGGTAAGGAATATGTAGAGAGTAATTGTGAGTTACTTACATCTGAAGTGTTTATGTAAATGCTCATTGTTAATAATAACAACAACAATAATGACAATAGAGAATCCCCTGTTTTGCATGGCTATAGTTGCTCAGAACAGCTGTTTTAATGAGACATCTGCCAGTGAAACAGTTTAGCCGGAGGATAATGAATAACTGTTACTTAACTGAGACAGTATTAGCATAAACTCTGCTTAATGGGGACATATTTGGCCAGTAAATAGTGATTTCTTGGTACTTATCTAGGTGTTTAATAGTGAAAATTACGAGCTTGTGGCAAAAATAAATGAACAAATGAATAGTCATATAGTATATACTGTGATTTTTCTGGTTGCTTTAGTTTGAAATACTTTAAAGGGGTCTTCTAGGAGAGTGAATTATTCAAAACTTAGGGAACTTTTGTGGTGGGTGCTTGAAAATGTTGAAACACTGGTGATCATGGAGAGACTTACTGTTTGCCTTTTCTACCAAAATTATTAAAACGTGAACAATCATTTATATCTGTATTTAATGGCATTGTTTTGTCTCATCTGAATCTTTCTATAAATCCACTATGCAGGTACACGTGCATATGCATGTTTAACCACTCTGGATTGTTCTAAAGCTGGGCAAACTAAACATCCAGAATGGCATTTCAGGTAGGGAATTCTGTTCTGATAGACTCTGCTCAAGGAGAATTCCCAAATTTTTCTAGTACCTATATAGGTTTGTTTCAGAGTGCTGAAACAACTGCAGAAAAACTTATTGTTGTGATGGGCAAGCACAGTGGTATGTTGTGATCAAAGTTATAGGCATGATTTTTGTAGACGACTGATTGTCCATGCAAGAAGTAAAAGCTTGCTTGCAAGTGATAATGTTATTCCCCTTCAAGGGAGATGGACTCTGCGTGTGTGTGTGTGTGTGTGTGTGTGTGTGTGCTTGTTGGCTGTTATCCCCTGGCTTTAAAAAAAAGTGCTAGCAAAGGCTATGTTCTTTATGAAATAAACCAGAATAATGAGGTTAAATGAGAGACCAGTGCAGTGTGATTCAATTTATTTGGCCAGACCTATGAATGAAATGAATATGAACCATAGGACCTTTGAACACTGCGAAAAGCTATCTGCTATTTCTCTTGAGGAAAATAAATGAATCCTTTCTCAAATAAAATAAGAGATGCTGTTACCATATTAGTGAAAGAATTTACCAGATTTAGAAGAATGTCAGATAGTCCATCCTCTCATATTTAGATCTGTCTTTTCCTGGATGTAAAAGATGCAGTTCCTGTCATGTGGAGACTCTAAAAGTAGAAGAGAGCCCTTGGGATTTGGAAGATGGAGAAGACTTTGGTGACCTGTAAGTGACTGATGTCTGGAGCTCTCCAGAGAAATACACATCATTTGGTGGACAATTCTGACACCTGACTTCATTCTGGAATCCAGAAATGATGACAAGCCCATCTAGGAAATATTAAGAAAAATTGACAATTATTTTGAATTTATTGAATTATCTTGTTTCATTATATTGATTACTTGATATATTGATATAGCAACATGTATGTACCATTCCTGTAGTGGATCCAGTGTTAAAAACATCTGGTGAGAATCAGTCGCAATACAGACATGTATGTTTGAGCAAGGCACGTAGACTCCCTTTTAAGCAGAAATTTTAGGCTGTGATTCATTTGACCTATTTAGACACCTACACTAAGAAAAGATGAATCTGGAGAAGTGAATCATACTTGTCGTGTCTATACTGCTCTGGACTCCTGTTGAAACTGCAGGAGAGTTTCTGGGGGCTGCTGTAATTTCCTCAAGTTAAAGCACCACGAGTAACAAGAATCAGAGCTCCCTTTGGAGTTTGCTAGCATAGCTATGTTGTTTAAAAAAGGGAAAGAGTCTTGCTGATAGTGTCCTAAACTCAGTTATATTGACAGTTTGGTGGGACAGTATTGATTTTGGAAAGTAAGACAAGCCCTACAGTCAAATGACTTCTTTTACAAGTACAAGCCCTTCTTTTGTACACTTAGAGCCTATCACCAGCAGGGAACTACTGCACCTATCAGCACCTGAGGTGGGACTGAGGAAGCCTTAAAATCTACAGGAAGGAGAAGTTTTTGTCCGGCTGAATGTAGGTGACTGCTGTTTGTCCAAGAGATGAGATCAGCAGTCACAGAGGACAGTTTCCCCACTCCATTACACTCCCCATAAAACATTTGTGTTAGTGAGCTGGGGTGACATTCTTTGGTGGTCTGGCCATGTCTACCCCAGCTCTAATGAATCAAGGTAGTCTGCTTTTAATTCCACTTTGCATCATGCTCATTGTCATGCCTGGCTTGGGAAAAAGAACACTTTCGATTGGAAGGGATCTCAGTAGGTCACCTGTCCAACCCTCTTGCTCTAAACTGACTACAAATTTATGTAAGGTTTCTCAAAGTCTTGTCCAATCAAGCTTTCACTACATCTGTGGATGGAGATTTCAAGCAACAGCTCTGTTCAGCATGGAGACTGCAACTTTGCTTACCTCTGTGCAGCCACAGGCTGCTTTCGAGTAAAGAGCTGATTCATGGTCTGGTGCAAAATCACAGATGAAATGTGCAAATGTACCTTTAGCATGCTACAAAGCACTAGAATAATGATATACAACTAAAAAGTCCAAGAAGAGAAATTAAGAGAAGGTGTTGTCCTGTATAGAGAAAACACTAGGGGAACTTGCACAATACAGCTATTTAGGAACTGGCACTGAGTTGAACTCTTACTTGCTCCAACTTCACAGACTTACTCTTGGCCAGATATCTCAACCATTTGGCTCAACAGCATTCCAGAAATAGCCACATTTTCAAGTGATGTAACAGCGAAATAAATTACCTCTGTTATATGAAAAGCAATGGGTGTGCAATCTTTGAGAAGAAGGAATTTTGTGAGCAAAATACTGAATTTGTCTTGAAAAACTCCGTTAACAACAAATACAGGTGATTGTGCATGCATTAATTATACCCACAGGTTTGAGCACAAAGTTATATCCTAGCCACAAGAGTATTTCATTATGGCTTGAGGACTCTATGGACAGCTTTGAATTACTAGCTGGAATTTAAAAACTAGTGTTGTGGCTGGCTGTTTCAGAGGACAGAAAGTCAGACAAGTTGTCAGGGTTGGTATGAAATATTTTAGCCTTAGTTATTTTAAGAACTAACTAAAAAACTTCATTTTACTGTTTTGTCTCTTGGGTAATCCCTCACAGCTCCTCTGCACCCTTCAGAAACATTGAAGAGAACTGATTTAATCCAGGACGTGGCTGTTCCTTTGTCATGTCCTAAGGCACATTGCTTGAATCAGAGGGTTCATACTAACGGCCTTCACTGTCCTTGCATTTGGAGGGACATCAGACTTCTGTGTATGCTTGTGTACATGAAGACTCTACAAGGGAGGCTGTGTTCTCAGAACCAAGCTCCCACCCATAAATCTCTTGTTTCAATCACAGAAATACCACGCAGCTGGTGAAATTGCTTTAGTCCTCCCAACCTCTGGCTGATAGAAGGCTTGTGTGCTTTGACCGCAAACACTACTGATGTCCACTAATGGTGTGCTTTTATTGCAGTCTTTCTCATGCACAGAAGTAATTACCAGAGACATGTACTTTCTCTGTGACTCTTCCCACTTGAGCTGTCCCCAGAGCCAGAAGGGCAGCGCACATCTACATTGATGAATTAAGATCAACCCTTCGTTCTCAAGTTGCATTTTCACAAGCATTTTTGTAGATAGAAAGGAGGAACCTTCTTCATAAGTTAAAAAACCAACCAAACAAAAAATCCCACAAAACACACACACAAAAGAACTCCCACACCAAACACTCCAAACCTCTAGTGAGGGGTGAATAGTTTCTTATTCTGTGTCCAGCCAAGGAATATACTTATTTTGTTATGATCTTCGTAAACTAGAAACAAATTTTTTGGCCTGAAAACTGCTTTGTGAACTCTCCCGAAAAGCTGTAAAATCTCCTACTAGGGGGCAGTGTGGGATTATTTGTACAATTGCCAACAAAATGGAGTTCTGCTCTAGGAGTGGGGTTCTCAAGTGTCCTCATGTTACTGCTAGCAACAGTAAGAAAAGTTGTCTAGAAGGACTGCTGGAGGTGCCTTAAAGGAGCTCTCTTTTGACACCTCTGTTTACAAGAAAAGTTTCCTTTTCTAGATGCTCACATACAATTTGGGGAACATTTTCTCTTTTTTGTTCCTTTCCCCTCTGATTGAAGTAACCTTTTCACTATGTGTATATTCCATAAGCCAACGCTCCTTCCTCTGCTGCAGGAGCTCAATTTGTTGCTTAAGGGAAGAATAAAAAAGAAACACAAGCTGGATCAAAAAGAAACAAGACTTCAGTTCTGAGGGAGGCTTGCCCTTGGCATTTCCTCTTGCCCTGCTCCCACAGGCAAGCAAGACTATAGGGGCTTTCTGTCACTCTTATGGAAATACATTTCATCTGAAGTAAATGTTACCCTACAGATGCCATAAAGAAAAATGTCGGTCTTCTAAAGTTTAAAGGAGTGATCTCAATTGTGGAAAGGGCAGTGGCAAGTTTGGGGAGGTTTTGCATGACCTCTCTTGATCTGGACTTTGCTGATAAATGCACACAAAGTGGTCCAAGAAAGAATCCAATTATAAAGTGATTAAGAATGCGAAACCCGACAGTCCCCTTGACTGGCCAAATGTTTGTGCTCTGACTGTGTGAGAGGGGCTCTGGTTCATACTGTGCTGCAGATGAACGTAAAAAAGAAAGATCTTGGAGACTTCAGCTTCCATTTTAGCAAATAGGAGGTGTCTCTGTTGTACAGTTGTGGCTGTTGTACGGTTAGTCCATCACTCAAAGGAATCGATTTCAGAGATGAGTTTTAAACGTGTGAACAAATTATAGCACTGACATGATTCTGTTTTTTGACATTGCTCACCAGGTTTTCACATGCTCTGTATTGCCACTCCAGGGCATTTTATGATAATGACAAATCAGAATTGAACACACAGTGCTCTTTGTTCAGCAAGTCAGACTCCAACTATTTGAGATAAAGGAAAATCTTTGTAAACCACCAGTGAGAGAGAATTTTAATACGTATATGACCTGCCCACTGTCAAGGAAACTTATTGAAAGTTACCCATTCACTATGTATGTGCAAAAGCAAATTCCTGACATGATGCCTTATGCCTAAGTTTACAGATTTAAAAGTATTTGATTTTGGCTTTTTTTTTTTTTCTTTCTAAGATGTGTCCTTTGGCAAACAAATAACATAAAATTCTTTCCTGAATCTTCTTGAGCACCCTAACCTGGGCATTAGTGGCCCAAAATTCCTCAGGCCTGGCGTGCTGACACCCTTAAGATTTTTCTGAATGGACAAGAGAGACTTGGAGAATAAAGAGAGCTCTGAATACCCTCTCCTGGTTGTCTTTCCACAACAGAAACAGTGGGAAGAAAAACTTCACGGCAATTATCTGCTGCTTTTCTTCTACTCTCCCTCCAACTGGTCATGACCATATGCCCTCCTATTCCAGAGGCAAATATGTCTGGAAGGCAAAATACTGCAGAAATTCCAGATTTTAATGGACAAGACCCCAGATTCCCATGTCTTGGTCAGCCCTAAAATCCCATAAAAGGTTACAAGAGATCTCCAAAGCTCTATGTCAGAGCAGTAAGAACTCCAGTTATGTACCAAGTAGCCCAACTTCTCTGCATGTGCTAATCCTGCCAGTGCCCTGGAGCATGTGGGCTGGCAGAATGCTTTCCATTGAGGCTCAACTGGAGGTGACTGTCTCATTCAGGATGTGGAAGAAATAGGGTTAAACTGAAGCTAGGGAAGCCTATTCTGCTGATGGCTAAGTCCTCAGTTATGAAACAAAAGATGCAATGAGCAAAAGATATATCCTTGTGCCTCAATTGCACGGAAACAGAAGAAGCAACTCTGCTTGCCAGAGGTGTTTACGGAAGCAATAGAGGTTTGCTGTCTTCCAAGGAGGTGTTTAGTGTAGCAACATCATCAGTATCCTGGGACAGGAGTGCAGCACGAACTATCAGCAAGATCTCTCTGCAGTGGTAGGAAATACAGGCTGCCTTAGCTTATTGAACACTTTGGTACACTGCTTCTTATTTTAGTTCTGTTTAACAGAACTTGTTTAGAAACTGCTTGTGTAGAACTTGCTTAGCATAACTCACTTAGCATAAGTAACTAAGTTTACTTAGGCCGTAAGGTATGAACTTTTGAACTTTGGGCCTTGTTAAGCAAAGGAGGGTCCCAGAGTTGGTTCAAGCTAGAAGATAAGGGAGTTTCTGATTGTTAGCAGGAGCTGCATCCCTAGAGAAAAGTAAAGGAATGGAACAGCCTGTCTAAAGAAGATGAGAAAAAGCAGAATGTGAGAGCTTATTAATGTTTTGGTTATTGTCAAGGGCTTATTTTTCTTCGCAGTTGCAGGTGCAAAATAGCAACTGATGGACAGGACCTGGATTGACATCCAGTCTGGTCAGTGTAAGACAAACAGCTACCCATGGAGATAAGAAACAGCCTGCCTGATGAAAACGAAGGGATCCAATAAAGAACAGGGAAACCCCAGAAACTAATTCTACAATTGGCCCAAAGTGACGTGCAAGGGGTGGGAATCTTCAATTATAAGGGAATAATTGTCTGGGGTTTTCTTTGCTCAGAATCCCTTTTCCAGAGGCACCCAGCTTGAGCTGTTCTCCATGCTGTACCTCACAAGTACATGTTTTTATTTTAGAGGAATTTCTGGAATTTATGCCTGAGTTTTGCTTCAGGATACCTAGGGTGAAGAAACTTCCTTAACAACAGGTAGAGGGATCAGTGCATGAAAAACAAACCTCAGTGCTCAAGAATGTCAGACTTAATTTGGAAAGCAATTTTATTGTTTGGTTTCCAAGGTGTTATTACTATTGCAGCTAAAGGAAAAATATTCTAAATTGATAGCATCTTTTTAACCCCATAGCGTTATTGGTGAAGAGAAGTATCTGCCAGTGCAGAGAGGAGCAACAGGCTTTTAAAGTAATAATGCAATTACCTGCCCCTACTGCGCTTTTCATCAGTAGATCTCAAAACACTTTACAAAAAGGAAGCCAACTTCACTATTTCTATTATACAGAAATAGTTCATGCAGTTGATACTACACTCCCCCCTTACACCTTCATACACTAGGAAAGGATTTTGTAATGGAACAAACTGTC
This sequence comes from Columba livia, assembly GCF_036013475.1. Taxonomy (NCBI): domain Eukaryota; kingdom Metazoa; phylum Chordata; class Aves; order Columbiformes; family Columbidae; genus Columba; species Columba livia. The sequence continues at coordinate 154,411,469 of NC_088602.1, read as the reverse complement.
TTTTGTAATGGGTAAATCACTAGTATTTAATTAAGCTAGCAATGGGATGATGCTCATCAGCAGTTTTAAAATATCCCTGGCTCCACACCTTTGGGAATATCACTTTTATAGTCAAATAAGAAAATACACAAAACATAAGATTTGCATGGCCGCTTTATTCTCTCTTTTATTTCCATAACTACCACTAAAGCCTTTCCTCCTGGACAAGGAAGAATAAATACCTTCAGTACAGATTGTGCAAAAGTTCAGTGAAGTGGAAGAATTATCTAATGGCTAATTTAGGGGTGCACATAAGCAGAGCAAAGAGGTGACAGTTCTTTATACCGGCTGAGGTTGCATTTCCTGAGCTCCTCTTCAGAAGCACAGTGTGTGTCTTTGATCATGGCACTTCACTTCTCTGAATTTCTGATTCAGTTGAGGCAATGATCTGTTGAAAGCCTGAAATTTTCAAACACAGAAGAAAAGCACCTTGTTGCTAGTATTCCAAGTATTATCCTCACTTGAGAATGTAGGCTTGATAGTGTATATGTGCGTGATACGGTACAGCATGTATGTGCACTCAGAGAATTTACTGAACTTGAGGTGGATATCTTGGTTCTCAGGGAGTACATTTACAAGTGGTATCTGGTGTCTTGAATAGGTATATCTCTTCTCATAGGATGTCAGCAGCTTTCTCTTGCAGTTCATAGCTGTTCAACATTAAACAAACAAACAAACAAACAAAAAACGATACCAGATACCTTCAGAAAGAATGAAAAAATATTTGCTTTACTGTGAAATACTCTCCTTTGACATTTCTAACACATAAATCTTGTCATTAAGAAACCTCCTGACATACACTTTTATGTAAACTGTAGGTAAAGCATACTGAAAGTGATCCCACAGTCACAGCCTCATCTACTGTTCTGCTGAGCAGCCTTTCCAAACACAGTACATGATCTTATGTTCTTTCCCCAGTCCCCAGGGCTAATTCATTAAAATAGAAAAAGTTTGCTTCCTTAATCCATAACGTTATTAAATGATTCCTTCAAATAAATAAAAATTTAGTTTTCTCTTCTTTTGCATACACCTTCTCCCACGTAATGAGTCCTGTTGTCTCAAAGCATGATTTGCTCCACTGGAGTGGTAGGATTTCATACAGGGATACACATGCTGGCTTCGGACTCTACCTCTCCAATACGTGCAGCAGTATAGAACTCAACTCAGAGTATTTGAGCATGTGGTGTCTCAGAGCAGTTTTACTGTCTGCTCTAAACTTAGTTCTACTATTGCTAGGCTGATAGAAGTTTCAATGGATCTATGTAAGCTGTAGTTAGAGCTATGACAATGGTTTAGTAAATCCTCATCTTTTACTTTCATTCAAAACTTGGTTTTGTTCAGATACTTTGTTTTCCTTGATCAAGTTTTTATTTAATTATTTTTCCCTGTAATGGCAGAAACAGAGCACAACCATGCCATAAACCCATATGACGTGTCTTCTAGAAGAGTGTATTCTGTAATTGCTGGTGCCACTGCATCTTGGTGATTTCCTATGCAAGTCTGTTAGTCCTCAGTGATGCTGCTGGGGAAGAAGCTCCAGGAGAAGGTGGCACAAAGTAGCAATCAGGGAGAAAAGGCCAAGGGGGGCTGCTTGGGCAGTGAGGTAGCTGTCTTATTCCTCTACTGTATCTGCTAAGCTAATGCCAGGAAATTAATTCCTTTGGCATAGGCAGTAACCTCCCAATCCCAGAAACTGTTCCACAGCACCCTGAGTCTGCCAGCCCAGAGGAATGTGTGATGGGATGTGGGCTCATGAGTCCAGGGTGAGAAACCCACAAGGATGCATCATTCATTACCACCACCCACAGCATGCCTGCAGATGTGGGACCTGAGAACAGAGCGCTAGTGCGGAGAATGTCAGGATGCAGAAGCGTGGTAGGCTGCCGTATGTTGGCAAGTGTGAGATTACCTAACCCATGGTTATCACGCAGTGTAGGCAGGTTTTATTAGCAAAGTTCAGACCACGATGTGCTAATTAAAGAAGAGGTTGTCCTAGTTGCTAAGGAAATGAATGTCTCCTGTATTGCTGCTTCTACCCAGCAAAGCATGTTCTCAGCTGTCCCTCTGGCTGCATCCTCTAGAGAGAGGGGTGAGGCTGTGATGTTGTCACTTCTGTGATTACATCCTGTGACCTGATTTTCAGGTCAAAAGTCATAGGTGAAAGGGATGCCAGGGAAAAGAGGTTTAAAACACTCTTTTGTTGAGTACCTGTCTAGTGACAAACTCCTCTCAAAACTAGTGGTTTCAGGGCATATTGTTTTGGTTTTTAACCTCAGTTCTCCTTCTTTGGGGAAAGATGCAGTCCAGACTAGGAGATTTTTATGCTTTACAATTGGTTTAACTGTCAGGTCTTCCATAAGGCAGGGGCTGACTAAGCGTTGGAGCCAGTCAGTCCTCTACAATGGTTTGAATTTTTTATTAGTAAAGAAGCTGGCTACCACCAGATAGGCATCTTGCTTAGCTTAGTCTCAAGAGAAAGCATTCTCTGATTCATTATTCCTCTGCCGTAATACGTACTGTGCATAGGCAGCTGTTAGAGACATAAGGATGCATCAACATCAAGAGGGCTGGAAACTACATATTGTAAAGTTACTGCGTAACTGAAAAACTGTCTTTGTGGGGTGGTCCATTGCTGGCTGCCAGTTCCACAGCAACCCTGTCATCCTTCAGTTTCAGTGTGATATTTAAGTCAGTCCCAGCTTGAAACTTAAATGATTGTGTACAGCATCTTCAAAGCATTTTTTTTTTTTGCTTTCCCCTGTGATACCTGCATGGAAACTCTGTCACTAGCACTACAAACCTTTGTCCTCTGCCATTCTCTGGGGCAATGGTTGTCTGGCTGTAACTTTGTGAGATCCCAGAGCCATGATCCTTCTGTATCATGGAGATGGGCAACAATAATAAAATCCCCATTAAGAGAAAATAGTTTCTGTCTTTGGGAGACAATAGAGCTCTACATTAGTAAACTCCAGCTTCCAGTATGCTGGACCACTGTATTTTTTCTTCTTATGCTTTTATTTCCTGAAGTAATATTCCTCTAGCTGCCTATTATACTGGAACATGTTCCCTTTACTACATCTGCTCCCCTCCTACCTCAATGCAGACGTTGCAGCATCTGACATCACCCTCCCTACCAGCTGGCTCGTTGCTGCATTCTCCAAGGAATAAGTTGCCATTTTCCAAAGGCTGTTGAAGTCACCGAGTTATACTTCTAACTTTTTCTCTCTGAGGACTCTAACCCCAATGTGACATTTGTTCCTCTTTCTCTTAAAAACGCTACCTCTGCAATTTTATCTGGTCTAATTTTGCATCGTAAACTCTGCAGTATCCTTTTGTTAAATTCAAATGTTTCACCTGTATTGCATTCTGCATAAAGGGGCTGTGAAACTCTCATCACACAAAAATCTTCAGCTGAACTTCAAATTCGACTTCACAAATGAGCAGGAACCTTTTGCTGCCCCAGACTCATAGCAGAGGCTGAAACCTGCCAGAATCTCCTGCTGCCTGATGGAGGCAGATGTGGGCCCTTAGAGTTGAAATATTTGGAGAAAATTCCAAGAGAAGGAAAGCCAGCAACAGTTAAGCCCAAATTCTTGCCTTGAGTTGCTTCGGTGTTTTTACCATGTTTTGTTGTGGTGGGTTGTTTGTTTGTTTGTTTAAGCAACCTTTCGGTTAATAGAGCTGGAAGCAGAAAGGATGAGACCTCGGTGATAGGATGATGGCAGCATCTTCTTTTGCATTTTGGTGGGGGCTTCATTTTACAGGAAGGGATAAAAGCAGCTGCGAACATTCTCAGTGTCTGTTGTGTGAAGAACTGGTAGTGCTCATGTAGGAGAAACATTTGCCATAATTAGGTATTATTAGTCTCAGTGGTCAATGTTCATCAGAAGTTCATCCTGCCTGACAGTCTTGGTCTGTAATGAAGACTAGTGCTTCAGTCCTTGTCAAATTAACAGGAATCTGAGATAAACTGACATCTCTGAAGACCTTTGCTGCACATAAAATGTACCAACCATTTAAAAATCTCTTGGAACAATCTGCTTGGATAAGATGTTAATGCATTTATTGGAGATGCTGACACTTAACAGGGGAATTTACTTTCAGTAGGATCCACATTGAATAGTAAAAGGGGGCAGGAGCCCTTTAAAGATGCAAAGAACTCTTAAAAATTTAAGGGTTGTTCTTTACGCTGTATTTATATATCAAATATAGCAGTTCTTGCCTAAATTCTAAGTTTGTTTGTAGTAAGAGTGGATATTCACAAAACACCCTCTCCTTTTTATAAGAGATCAGACCAAGGATCAGCTCAGCCCTTTTATCTTAGCTTTTGCTTTGGTGTATAACATTTGGAGACTGATGGACAACATCTCTTTAGTGCACCAGCTCAGAGTGGGCAAGAACTAACATAGCTGTTTCATCATTCCCATTTAACCTCTAAAGGATTATCATTATTTTACTCATTAACGTTTCACTGCTTGTCATCACATTCACTGGTGTTTCTATTCAAGTTGGCTACTGATGGGACAGTTGGGCTCAGTAGTTAATTACTTGTCAAATTATTCACTGCTTCCACTTGAGACACACATCTTCACTGGTACAGAAAGTGTATTGCATTTCCAAGGAGGAAGTTACAAAATTAACTAAAGGTATTTTGAGTGTTCTACATATTGGAAGAAATTTGGTGAGCTAGCCATTCAGCGCACTAGGAAATCTGTGGGCTGCAATTTAGAAAATGTGTTTACATTTTCCGTCTTCCCTGCTTTTTCTCTATGTTTTTCTCCCAGATTTCATTTTAATTACTTCCTTCACTTCTCTGAAACAGCAAAGCCTCTTTTTCCTCCATTCTTTGTGTTATTTTTGCATAGATCTCTGGCTCCATTGTCCACCTCAACCTTTTCTGTCACCATGCTGCAATCCCCTGTCCTGTCTTCTCCCCTCTCCCTCTCCCCTCTTTTATTTTTCCCTCACATGTTCTTAATGCTTATTTTTATTTATTCACTTTTTGGGACTTGTATTCAAAGACCATCTTCTTGCCCAGACACTCTCAACATCCTCTAGAGGCCACGTATCTGTCAGTGTTCCTAATTTTCCATCAACCTGTCCCTGCTTATGGCTGGACCATCAGCTTCTTGTCATAGCTGCAGAGGAAGGAGAAAAGGTCATTTTTTACTATTGGCAGCCATCCTTCTTTCCCTCTTGTTTGCTCCTTCTCATCTAGCAATACCCATCAGTTCTGGACAACCCATTAAAAAGTCATCAGGCTGTCCGTTTTATGTTTTCCAGAATGCTGTTACTACCAGCATCTTAGAAGTTGAGTTCTAAGTTAGATACCAAAGATATCAAATCTGTACTAAGATTACCTAATGTTCTAATCAGGTTGTGTCTTTTTGCTAAAGGAAAAGATCCTCTTCTGGGCATTCCATATGCTTTTTATAGAATAGCAGCGTAAGAAAAGGTTGCTAATATTCAGGGCCTGCAACAGTATGAGCATTTAAATGCATATATTCCCAGATGAGAACCAGCATTAACAGCAAGTTAAAGCTTTTAGATGGTAAATCCCACCAACGCAAGTCATAAAAGGGAAAAAAGAAAAAATGAAAAAGAGAGGGGGAAAAAAGAAAAAAAAAGAAACCAAGAAATAAGCACCAAAGTTCTTCAGTGCATTGTCTGTGCTCCACATACCTGTTCTTTATTCTGGCTACCTTTTACTCCCTCCCACTGCCCAGGTATTTCCACTTGCACTAATGAATTCCTGCTTTAACAAATCAAGTGAATCTGGAAACACATGAAGTGAATAGATCACAAATTTAGAAAATAGGTTCTTGTAACTACAGAAGTACAGACATCAGGTTGATTCCTTTTTTCTCTTCTGAAGTGAACATGTGTCAAACTTAAAAACTGGCTCTGTATCACATAAGGATTCCTACTTAAGGACTTATTTCCCAAAGCAATGTTTTCATAACACCAGTAGTAGATTCCACCTAACTAGTTCTTCTTTACTATTGCATCTTTTGTTTCTCTCTGAAACAATTACTTATGTGATAATCAATTCAGACCATTTAATTTTTTTTTTTTTTTTTAAATAAAGAACATAGGGGATCTGAGCAGATTCCTGTGAAAATCAGTGGGGAGATTCAACGCCCGATGTGATGCCTCAAATGCATTTTAGTAGAGACCCTGATATTCTAGAAGGGGATTCTGCATCACTCATTCACCAAGTCTCACAGTTTAGAACACAGAGAGACTCTTATTTTGCATGTATGTGAATGTGAGATAAGGTTTTAAAGAATTTATGGATATGTTTCCTTGGCAGAGGGGGTGGGTGGCAGGGAGGGTGTGTTTTGACTGTTGCTTTCAGAAAGGTCGTGAGTTTAGTCACATGGAGTATGAATAGCGCTGTATGAAATTCCATATCTCTCACCCTAAACTACTAAAAGTAATAACTTTAGGTAGCATGTCTTGACAGAGGAAAATGTAGCATGCTTTTCCTATAATTTAAAAAAAAAGCATTTAAGTATACAAATATATGTAGTAAACCTACCTAATAATCTCTAATAAAGATAAATGGTTGATTTCCACCTGCCTTCTGTCCCCATATTGTCCCAGATTAGGTCACCTTCCACCAATGCAAGTCTCTTAAGAAGCTGCCTTTTTTGTTTGTTCATTTGACAAAACCTACCAAAGAGGTGAACAGGGCAGAACAATTTTTATGATCAGAGGGCATTTCTGGTATACATGTAAGCCCCAGTCCTGCAAAGCAGAGTCAGCTCAACACCTCTCACAACATATGCAAAACACAACGTTTCTGCCTCAAAGCAGTGGGACTAAGGATGGGGCTTCTGTTGCTATGGGAAAGGAATTGGAGGAAGCATATCTGAGAGGGTAGGTAGCATATTGTTGGGAACAGAACTGCTGGAGAAGCTTCTCAACCCCAGCAGTGGACATCACACCAGGGATCACGTTCTCCGGGTGGCGACAGCTGCACTCACAGCAGCCAACCTGTTTTTCCACAGCCCTGGCATAAACAAAGCAGCTTGCTGGATCACAGCTATTTTGCTGTCCTAGACTACAGCTTACCTGGCCCACACCTGGGGCCGGTCTGCTGCCAAGTTTACATATTCCTAGAGAAGTCTTCTTGATTTCTCTGGGAAAACTGGCAGCATGCAGTGTTGATCATGTCTGCATTGCTTTTGCAGAGTTGTGGTCTCAGCACCCACAGTCTTCGGTGACTCACCGAGGCTAGAGATGGGATCATCAGTCTTGTCCCGAAGAGTCTCAGACCTCCACTGAAGCCACAGCACTTGTGACAAGCTCTGGAAAATCTCTAAGCTCCTGCAACTTGACATCACACAAACATGCAAATATAAAGAACCTGAGATAATTGGCAGTGACTGCTAAAATTCACTGGTAATTTCCTCTCCCTCTGAGTCCTATTCACTTGTACTCATGTTACACAGCATGTTCAGAGTCCCATCTAATTTCCACTTGTTCAGGGCATAGTTTTTAACACACGTGCCAATTAGAAACTATGTAATTTTTCTCATTAACAGCCTCAACCAGTCAAAAATACATTTCTGCTCAGATTTGCATCAGTTATATTACAGCCTTGCATACTGTTACATTCATTTTACCTAAACTTTATAACTACATGATGCAACTCTTAGGTTCCTTCCTCTTTGCTCATCGCCTGCTCCAAGTCCACTCTGTAGTGTTATTTATGGTGTCTGGTTTGCTTTGACACTGTCATCCCCCTAGGTTTAAACAGTCAATGACCTGCTGATGCGGAAGGAAGAAACGTCCACGAAGAAATGTCCAGGTCTCAGGAAAGTAATGGGTTTGAGTAGCAGTACTGGAGGCAGAGCTGGTAACAGCCATAGGAGCTATGGGAAGAGGCTAAGGAATGATGTGTACACATCACCCACCTGAAGAACGGTTTGCTCTACTATCCAGGTTAACCTTGTCACGCTGACAACGTTATGCAAGGTCCCCAGGCAATTGCCGTGATTGTTTGCCCTCAAGTAGTGCTGAGAGTCATCTGGGATTTTGACACTCAAGTTGGTGGGCTGGCGTTGAAGAATGAATCCCTCAGAAGTACAGCAAGGTTTCAGTGCTGTTTGTTGACATCTGCCAGATGAAGACTTGGTGCTCAGTACCCAGGAGACAGATGAAATTTTGAAAGCCGAAGATGGAAATTTCTCTTTTCTCTTTCCTGTTCAGAGAGGAGTAGGTGTGAATTTAAACTGGTGGGGAAAGGATATTTTTAGTGTTCTGTTTCTTAGTAATTTCTATTAACTACTTGTCCTCCTGCAGTTACTCTTCCCACTTCATCCAGTTTTAGAAATTAAGTCCATATCTTTCTGTCCCTGGTGAAATGACACACACCTAATGAAAGCACAAGTATTGCTTTCAGACTTGTAGACTTAGTCTGCTAAGAAGCTGACATACTTTTTTGAGATAAGCATCTTCAGTCTCAAGAGAAAGGCAGATGCCCCAGGGGCTGCAAACATTCTCTTCTGAGTTTTAAACTTTTGTTTACAAAAAGTAGACAACATTAAAAAGAAAAAAAAGAAAGGTATCTATATGTTTGCATCCAAATTTATTGGCAATTACAGAGTTGGACGGCTACTGACCTCATGAAATCCTGTCATTCAAGGGATATTAATCAGTCCAATACATGTTAAGATTCTAGGGTAGGGAGTGTCACTCTCTCACTAGACTTGGTGATAGAACTGCGCAACTACCCTGTGGACAGGCTGGAGACTACGTCTACTGAAATCTTCTTCAAAGGATGCCTTTGAAGTAGCATGCTACTCATCAGTTCTATTGGAGCTGTAAACCATTGCACTGCATATCTGAGGCGTATTTGTGAAATCTCAAGCTCTCCGGTCAACCCAATCATTTTGTGACAACTGGCTTCAAGCAAGTCCTTCTTCTGAGGCTATTCTTTGCAGCAAAGGAAGCTGAAAATTAATATTTTCCCAAAGGCTACCTCCTTTCCTAGCAGAAAGAACATAGGTCTAGAAAATCCACTCGAATATAATATTAATTCAGCTGGTGTAATTCAAAAAAGCCTTCCAATGTCTTAAGACATTATGCTCTGCTGGCACCTCTGTTGTACTTGACATTTTGTCTCCTGAAGTTAGTTGTATGGATATTTTTCTACAAGTTACTTCAGGGAGGGGAGGTCACAACTTCCTTTGTACTGAGCCTGAATCTGCTCAACAGTAGTGAGAGATTATCAAAAGAATCATTGTGTGCACCTGATTACTGGTACATAAACCAATTTATCTAGTAAGGTAATGGGGCAGAAGGATGGAAATCAAGCAATGACAACTGTATCTTACAGCACCCCAATTTGTCATGCAGGTGTCACTTGCATCTAAGCCTTTACCATGCGTCTGCTGGTGGATGGGATTGTCTTCCTGTCCCTGCCCTGTTACACTGAAGCTGTCAAAATATGCTTCAAAAAGTGTAATTCATTAGTGTCCCAGTTTCTTCAAAAATGCTCAGAAGGGAGAATACCTGTTGTGAGTATTATTTCAGAGAGCAAACCTCAAATCGACAGCAGAATCCTTGTTGTGGTTTAACCCCAGCCTCAACCAGGCACCACACCTCACTCATCCCTCCGCCCGGTGTGATTGTGGAGACCGTCAGAAAAAAACAAAAAACAAACCAAAACAACTTTGTGGGTTGACACAAAGACAGTTTATTAGGAGAGTAAAGGAAGATAAAATAATAATAATAATGATGATAAAAGAATATATAAAACAAGTGATGCACAGTGTGATTGCTCAACACCCACAACCAATGCCCAGCCTGTCTTCAAGCAGCACAGCGATCACCCCCTCTCCTCTGTCCAGCTTCCCCGGTTTATGTAGTGAACATGATGTTACCTGGTGTGGAACACCCCTTTGGGCAATGTGGGTCAGCTGTCCTGGTTGTGCCCTTTCCCAGCTTTTCGTGCATCTCCTCATTGGCAGAGCATGGGAAGCTGAAAAGTCCTCAACTGCTTAGCAACAACTAAAACCATCAGTGTATTATAAACGTTATTCTCATACTAAATCCAAAACACAGCACTATACCAGTTACTAAAAAGAAAATTAAATCTATCCCTATCAAAACGATAACTGTAGCCTACAAAAAATACAAATGGTTTTGGGTGTCGTAACATTCCAAGACCTTCAATGGCATGAAAGATATCTAAACATTTGAGTCTTATTTTTGCCTATTAGTTGTTATTTTTTTTTTCTAAAAATGTCATAGTTAGAAACAAACTAGGAAAAAAAAGTTTCCTGTTCATATAGGCACTTGTAAGCAATCCAGTCAGTACAAGCTTGAAGCAACAGAAAATTAAGACTCTGTCTTCTCACAAAAACACAGAATCTTACAGAATCAAACATTTCTTAATCCATCACTAGTTTTGAGGCTCCTGTTGCTGAGCACCCAGTAGTATATGGCCCACCAGCTCTCGAACTTGTCACAGATTATCCTACAGAAAGAGGACCTGCCCCTAGTTGTTCCTTACAATGATCTAATTGATAAAACACTGGGTAATACTCCCATATTACAGCCTAGTAATTGCCATAGCAAAGCTACCACTGTGTTTGGCATAAAGCCCATTCTCAAGGAGAGGCATCTCTTTTTACCCTGATCTGGGAGAAGGTAGGGAAATACAGTACCTCCTGCTGATGATCACTTGTCTTGGTTGCATCTATTTTGCGTTTTGTTATGCTGGGTGGGAAAAATATCAAAAAGCCATTGTCATCAACTCTGGTGCTAGAAAAATCTGTCAAGTTATTCCCTCTCATTGGACGTGCTGTAGTATCAAGCTGGCATAAGAACAATAAGGCAGCACACTTGGAAATACTATCAACAGGCAAAGGGCACCAAGCCAGTATAATTTCTGATTCCAGCACTGAAATCTTGTGTGCTGGTTGGAGAAGAGATGTTTAAAATGATTTTCCCTCTCTGCAGATGAAAATTCATCTTTCAACTAACTTAGAAACATGCTAGCTTCATCGGAAACTTCACTTGATCTGGACATTTCTTTTAAGTGCTGCAGTAACTGTGAATTCTGATGCCATCCATAGTAGTAAAAGCTTATTCTTTTCCTCAGTACACAATCTGATACAGACCGCAGTTTCAGGGCAAGTAGCAATGCCAGCACCTGTGTGGCTGCCAAGTTTAGAAATGCAAGTACACACACAGTGTAAAATAACTATTGAACTGGTTGGGCTTTTTTGTATCTGTTGCTGGATTCCTGCAACGTCACCTTCAGACTTTGAAGGACTGTCCTCCTTCTGGGTCCAGCCTTGTCTGCTTGGCCTCTAGTATGTCTGACAGGCCCAGTTTCAGCTAAGAATCAATGAAAAAACCCTACCATGTCAAAACGCAGTCTGAATCATAGAATATTGAAGTGTTAAAGTACTTCTCTAAAAAAGAGGTGTTTAATGTTGACAGGTTCATTGGTGCTAGTATTGGTCTTGCCTTGTTGCTTGACCTTAGCATCAGCTTTCCTGTAACTGCTGTTGAGACTGAGGAGATTATCCTTTTGTTACTGACAGTTTCACTGCTGAGATGGGGTGACCTTTCCTATTGTTGTGCCAACGTAGCAAGTCCAGATCATAGCTCACAAGTTCTCAAATGCCAGCAAGAACACAGAAACTTTCTTTAGCATTGACAGTCTTGGCCACAGAGAGCTGGATGCAGCTCCAGTCACATCTCAGCCTGGGCAAAGGAACGTTTTAGTTTACTCACAAAAAACTGAGACACCCAGCCACTTGAGACCACTAAATGAGTTCATGTTTGTATGCTTGGCTGTTTGCACCATGCTCCAGTTTATATTCAGAAGCATGTACATATATTTCCATTGTGTTTTTGTCTGACAGGGACATGGAAGTGGACTTTCTTCTTTCAATTTTGTTAAACTGCTAGATAATATTCATATTGGTCAGTCTTACTGCTGAGATAACCACAAGGCAAACAAACCTAAGTCACTAGACAGGATCTGGATTTTATTTTACCCTCCCTTCACTGGATAGTGGCAACTATAACACTTTTCTACTTGTAGAGAAATCTTCCAGAAAATATTTAAAAGAATAGCTCTCATCAGAAAAAAAAAAAAAAAAATGGAAGTTTTAGGATTTGACTGATTCTTATGGTCATTTATTTTTGGTCAAGTATCTTCCTCTTTGACTCACTAGGTAGGGATTCTTATAAGTAAGTTTGGGGTAATTTCCTTCCATGCAGTGCCTATTTTTAATTCAGGTATTTTTTAATACAGATTCTAAAGACCTGATCATTGACACAAAACTTAAAATTATTTTAACAAGTCTCAATATCATGCATTAACTTGCAATAGGATCTGTGTTTTTATCACTCATCTGTCTGTTTTAATTTTGTTTACATTTTATACCTATGCTTAGTCTTTATCCTGTATAGATTTTTTTGGTCAGATTTACAAGAGCTTTAATATAAAATCAGCATAAATGTGACAAAGGCCAGACATGTTACTACTGACACTCTGTCTGCCTAAGGCAGCAATCCAAGCATTCATATGTCACCCTCCAAACACGCTTAACCCACTGACTTAGGGACATTGGAGCTGACAGATGATGCCGGCCATGAAGGACGTTGCTTGGACAGCATGGAACTTGATGGACATCTTAACATTGTTTACTTAATCATTATTGGGCTTACTGTTGTTGGTTGTCTGAAGAGGCTATTTGACTGTGGGAATAACTCATTTGTCACGGGTATTCTCTGAGTTCATATAACTGGCAGTTATTCCTACTTTCTGGCAGAAATACTCTGTCAATGATTGAATAAGCCTTTCCTCTCTCTTAAAGAAGACACAATTCTTCAGCTACTGTAAGGCCAGTTTTCCTTCTAATTAGCATCCTGGCTCTGGGGAGGCCTGTATTCGTAACACTTTCAGAAGTTAATGAAGCTATTCTGAAAACAATTAAACCTTCCATGTATAAGACAGGTGCTTCTAGTGGAAATCAAAGGTCTTGTTTTGAAAAAGTATCCTCTTTTTCACCATAGTAGTGTTAGATGTCCTTAGATGAATTAAAATCTAAATGTGTAAGGCTAAGAGTAGAGGAGTGATACATCCTGTACTTTAATACTTCTAGAAAGGATAGCAGATGCTAATTATACAGGTATACAACTCATTTAAGGCTTTTCATAGTCTTATTTAGCATTCATACTACAGGACAATAAATAGAGGAATGTAACAAAAGAACAGAGTAACAAGAGAAAGACATTATATCCACTGTTTTCTTGGGACTGAGGTGAAGCAGTCAAGTAAAAACCACTACTGAAAAATAATTTGATAAATGTGTGTGTGTGTCTACATATATGTTTATATATATCTCCTCAGGACGCAGACAGGGACATAAAGGATAGTTTAGATGGAATATCACTGAAATCAGTGCAGTTGCTTCATTGACTTCAACGTACCTTGATTTAGGTTTAAGAGTACCTGGGTCAGTTTCAACTTCATAGACAGGGAAGTTTAAAACTATTTGAAAGTTTTCCAATGCTGCTTTTCCTTCCCAGAAGATTCTGCAAAGGAAATGATACATGTTAATACAGAATAGTTGTGCTACTGTACTTTATTCAGAATTTCACTGCAGACAGCATAGGTGTGAAGACTCCTTCATATAAAACAAAAAAAACCCACAAAAACTTCAAACACAGCACTTGTTAATTTTTTTGTTTTGGTTTTGTCTTTTTGTTTTTTTAGCATGCAGTTATTCATTACTAAGAGCTCTGGAAACACTGACTGTATGGAGTAGGAAATTAAGCCTTTTCTGAGTTATATAAGTAATATTATTAGCAAAATAGTAATCAGCTATTTCCATAAGTAAAAATACTGAATCGGCTTGACCATGGTAGGTCCAAATTTAAAGAAGTACTGTCAATGTGAAATCAGATTAACTTCATAAAATTAAAGTTGCACCAGATTTATTCTGCATATATTTACTAGTTTGTATGGTTTTAAAAGCACTATTCCTTAAAAAAAAACAACTAACAAAAAAAGCCCCAACTATTCTCTAAATGACTGAGTCACAACACAGAAAAAGTTGTAATTGGCAGCAATGAAAAAAAAATCCAAAGAAATTTCTGTCAGAGATATAAAGCAAACAAATAGGAAAATACCCCTTCAGATTTTCTTTGATATAGGGCATAATACTTTCTAATCCTCCAGTAAGGATGTTCACCTTTTTGTGTCTAGAAGTGCAAGAGAATTCTGGGAGAAACCCACACAGCATCAAAATAAGTTCACAGAAAACAATCAGTTTGTTGTCTGAAATCTATTTTGACATAAAAGAGACATAAAATTTTTGTTTTAATATCTTAATTTCCTTTGCACTCTTAAAGTTTTAGGCTGTCATGATGTTTTCTAGTTATTTAAAGGCATTTTGTTTACCAGTCTTCATTTTTTTTTTTACCAGTTCCTACAACCCCAGGGAATCTGGATCTTGCTTTGACTTTCTTGGGTTTCATTGATTTTTCTTTTTTCCATTATATGCACAGGAGCATCTCCATTAAATTTTAATTTACTGCCCATTGTGGACAGCATATGTAACAGAGCTCCCACTTTACACTCAAGAACTGGGAATTTATTTTTCTAGAGTAGAATAAATTTCACTTATTTCTTGTCTGAAAGCCTTTTCCTATTACAAAAGAAGTCAGGCAGACTATTCTACAGTAGTCCTGTATTGCAGTGGTGGATGATAACAAGAATCTCAAGGGCTAGGACTTGCTTTAGACTTTAGGTTTTGCTCTTCATGCTCTGACACTATTAACAGTTGTGCAATTTAGCACCTAGAAGTTAAGAGCAGAAACATATAAACAAAAAGTCACAACCTTCTGTGTTGATGTGGCTCAGTTAACACAATCCAGAGAGCCTGCTAAATCAGATTTTAATTTCTGTCCCCCACGAGAATACTCCGGATGGTTGATTTCACGAAAAAGTAGCTATTTCATCAAGTCCACACAAAAGCAGATCATTGAGAACTTAGCTTTGCCCATGCATATCCCATATTTTGAGTGTGACACAGCAGCATCAATCTCACTAGATGTTTCAAAATGCTAATTACCACAGGAACATGTGTGGAGGAATGCGGACAGAAGACCTTCCTGGTTTTCAGGAATGTTTCAGCTTCTATTGCAGCTGGCACATAATGCACTACTAGACTAGTAAAGCACTTTTCAGTGGCCTCCTGAACAAAGCACTGTCTTTTTCCTCAAAAGACCTCATAGTGGTTGAATTCTGCTAGAACACTGAAGCAACTGTAAGAACATAAGAAGGGCTTCGCTAGTGTTAAATGGGAGATGGACTTCATGCGCTATTATAAGGTCGAATACTTGTGGGCCTTACACCTCCCTATCACATACAATGGTTATACTGGAAATAATTTTGTTCTTTTCATTAAAACCCAGATAATCTGCAAGTGTTTGGGGTCTCATAAACAGATTTAATCTTGTTGTACTTACTGATGTTCTGGTGAAAGTACCATAAGCTGTTGGAAGTTGTGTATTGTTACGCCTTTATCTCTTGTTCCCATAAGGAAAAAACATGACCAAACAATCATGTGATAATTTTACATCCATATGACTTGATCGTATAACACTATCTCAAAATTGAAATGTTCCTATTAAAAAAGAAAAGTATGTTTTATATAATTTTTTAATAATACGATTGTTAAAGCTTTGAGATTTTTCAACCTTATATAACTCTCAATTTTTAAAAAACTATATACGTGACTTTACTATAGGTTTACTTTTTTTTTCTTTTTTTTTTTTTAAATGTAAATAGACATCTCACTCCAGACCCTGTGTAGCTTCTGGAGAAAGCATCCCTCTGGCTGAATGAAACCTGAAGTGCAAAAATCTGCATCTAATTTCTTCTACCTGTCCTTGGCATAAGGATCCTTTTACATTGCTTATTTATTCTGCATCCAATGCAATTGCCACTTCAGGATTTTCAAGGACAAAGACTGCTGGAGTAATTTTATGATGAATATGACAAGATTACTCGCTCATAAACACAATTTCTGAAAAACGCTATCTTCACAGGTAGTCACTCCTCCTGTCCCTGATAGTTTTTGTAATGCAGTGGCAATCATTCTCGGCTGGAGCCTCTGACAAACGCTGCTCTGGGTTTGGACAACTGTTGTCCATTTTGCGAGTAGGTCATTAACCTGACAGATGCAGAGCAATTTTAAGTAAGACATTTTGTTTCAGTATGAAGTTCCCTCATTTGTCATGTACAGTGGTACATTAGATAATCTTAATAATCCATGCTGCTCTTAAAACCTAAGAATTTTTGTGGATGCTGAGACCTCCTTGCTCTAACAGCAGATAAGAACATTAAGAACCTGCAGAAATTGTTCAATATTTTGTAGGATCAGACTCTGAAAATGTATTATTTTTAAGACATAGCATGAGACTAAAAGATGTGCAACTGCTGAGAATTCCAGTAACAGGCAGCAGACAATCTGGTTTTACCAATAATGAAGCTGTATACACAGTCCTGTTCCCTCCTTCATACATCCCCAGCAATTCGTTCATTGTGACTGTCACCAAAGCAGTTACAATCCTTCAGCAGTGCAAGAAAACATAGATATGTTATTACGTGAAGGCTGATCCTTTAGCTTCACTTAGGAGAATGGACAGAATAAGTCACTTCAGTATAGCTCATTTCTGACTTTGACTTGCTCATGGAAATAACTAGCACAATAGAGACCTGCCTGTGTGTTACTGTAGCTTCTCCAGAAAATAATTCATATCAGAATTGAATTCTTTTTACAGATATGCAGAGGTGGTGTGTTGTTTTTTTGTTTGTTTGTTTGTTTTTCCAAAATACTTTCAGAGTTGTCATAATATGTCAAAATTCACAGTCAGTTACATGTGATATCATGGGCATGTTCAACTTCATAACTATAGCATCATGAAGTGGGCACTGCTGGCAGCAGAATACTAAGCCTGATGGATCACTGCCTTAATCAAGTCTGGCAAATACTATCTTGCCATAGACAACCTGCTCCAGAGTTCACAATATTTTGGTACAGCATGCTACAAAACAGAATTTCTCCCTACAGTAAAGCAACTTCTGAATAACTCACAGGATTGAAGCAGTTGATGCAACAAGAGAAATTAGCATCTGTGGTATCTTTTGTAGAACATTTTTCTCTTTAACCATTCCCTTACTGTTCTGTAAAGAGAAAGCAGTAAGTATGGAATACTATCCCTATTATTTCTACTTCTGATTGTTTACATTGTTACTCAAAGCACGTGTATACTTCCCTTCCTCTTCTATTCTAAAAACGGATCAACGCCTTTTCAAAATCGGATTGTCTGCACTTTTGCTCCCCCCTCATTCCTCCTGGCACTCTCCTCGAAATTTCAGGCACTCTCTCCACCCACCCACAGTTTATCGGTCGGTCCTCTTAGCGTGCTAATGCACTGCAACGATCCATTTTACAGCGCTGATGAAGTGAAAGGAAGATGATAACCAAAAATGACAAAAGAGCGTTGACGGTTATTCTCACGGCAGGGGAAAAAAAAAAAAAAAAAGTGCATTTATCACTTCTGTGCAGTTACCGGCACGCAGGGGCACAAGCCACACGTAAGCGAGGAGACGCGGGGCTCATTTCTGACGCGGTGGTACAAAGTTGTGTCGGTTGGGCGCCGCTTCGCCTCCCTGACAGGCACCCCGCCGCCAGCGCCTGAGGCGAGGGCCGGGCCGCCGCGGCCACCGCTCGCTCCCCCACCACTTACCGGCGCGCTCCGGTGCGGCGCTTGGTACCACCGTGAGGCGGGCGATCGCCGGCGGCTGGGACGACAGAAAGGCGGGCGGAGGCGGGCGTGGCGTTGGCGGCCCCCCCGGCGCGGAACCGGCTCTCCCCTCGCAGCCCCACCCGCGGGACGGGCTCCCTGTCCGGCCCGTAACCCTCCGCCCGGGCCCAGGTGTAACGGCCCGGGGCGCCGCGCGGCGCGGGCGGGCGGACCAGAGCGGCCGCTGCTGCTGCTGGTTGGGCGCTCGGCGCCTGTCGCTGGGCGGCGTGTCAGCGGGCTGGCTCCGCCTCGGCCCCGCGCCTCCGCCCGCCCATGCACAGACATGACACAGACACACAGTCACTGCAGCTGCCGCTGAGCCCGGGGCAGAGCGGCGGCGGGCATCCCGCTCCCGGCGCCCGCGGAACGGCAGCGGCGGCCGCCCTCCCCTCGGCCCACCAGGCGCAGAGCTGGCGGCGGGCAGCCTCGGCAGCGAGACCCGCAGGGGGCAGCCTGGCACCGGAGGGAGCCGGCGGGGGAAGGCTGGCAGCGGGGAAGGGGCGGGCGGCAAGGAAGGAAGGAAGGGGAAGGGGGCAGCCTGGCACTCAGACTCGGAGGCGGCCGCGAGGCACCGGCACGGAGCGACCCCGAGCGGAGCGCGGCACCCAGCGGCCGCTGAGGCCGGGCCGGCAGTAGTAGCAGCGGCCGCGGCGGTGCCGGAGGGAGCCTCTCTGTGCCCGGCTCCACGGTGCCACTGACGTTCTCGGGGCTGCTCGCCGCCTGCCAGGCCGGGGCAGGGCCTCCTCTCCCCGCGGAGAGTGTGCACCAGGCCCCGGGGAGAGGACAGGAGGCCGGGCCGGAATCCCGCGTCGCCCCCGGGTCCTTCTGGCCGCCGGCGGGGCCTGTGCGCCGCGCGGCTCGCCGCCGGGGAGAGAGGCGGGGGAAGGCGAGCGGGACGGACGGACGGCGCCGGGCTGCACCTCAGGACAGCGCGGAGCAGGGAGCGGGCAGGCCCTGGAGAGAGACAGCCGGACGGAGGAGTAGGCAGCCACCTCGGCGGCGCATCCCGGGAAGAGTGGGGACCTCCCCGCCGCCCTCCTCTACCTCCTCCCACCTCATCCCGCCGAGAGTGGAGCCGCCAGTGCCGCCCCGGCTGGGACCCGCCGGCTGACACCTTCGGAGCGCCGGGCTGCGGGGACGGAGCTGGAGCTGCCCGCCCGGAGCGAAAGAGGGGGAAGGACCGCTCGCCTGCGCGGAGAGGCGGGCGCTGAGCGCCTGTCCCGGCGGCCCGGAAACCGCCCGGAGAAGGTAAGTGCCCGGTCGGGTCGCTGCTGCTTTTAGAGGCGAGGGGCGGGGGAGGGTGAGAAACAATCGGTGAGTGTCTCCCTTCCAGCAGCCCGGGGGAGGGAGCATCCGAGTCCGGTAGGGATGGGCTGGTGGTTTTGTCTCGTGTCATCGCCATCAGATCTGGAGTTGAAGAGCTACAGAGACGAACGCACGCTCGTCGCTCTGCTGGCATCAAGGGGCACATCCCCTTTTCCCCCCAGCCGAAGGAGGTTACCCCGCTTGGCTCGTACCCCGTTCCCCTCGCCAGTCCGCCCGGGTGCTTCTTTACACCGCGCCCCACGCCCCCTTCCTCCGGCCGGGACGTGTTCCCGCTCCGCGGGGTGATCCAGCCGTGCGGCGGAGCGGGGACGACGGGGCCGCCGTCCCGCTGAGCACCGCCGGCTGCGCGGGGGAGAGACGGCGGCTGCCGTACGGCTGGAGGGCTGTCACGCCGTGGAGTGGGAGCGCCTTGCCCATCGGCGTGCCTGCTCCGGGGGGCAGCCTGCCCGAACGGGACCTGCCCGCCGGCTTGGGGCGAAGCTGGAGTTTGTCTGGGACGGAGAGGCGGGGAAGGTGGTTTCTCCATCCCTTTGCAGCCGCCCCAGCAAGCCTTCAGCTTAGGAGGCTCTCCTTTGGGCAGGCGTCTGCTATCGCCGCCTCTCCGAGAATTGTGTCATTTATATCATTAATCCCTGCTCACCAGGGGAGGAAAAATAGCAACTTGCGGCCTCTGTAGAGGTGACATGAAGTTTGGCAATGCCTTATGTAACACTTTTTTGGATAGATTCCTGGCTCTTCCGCTGTGCCCAGTTTTGTTTTTAGAAAGCAAGTGATTTCTCTTCTTTGTAGAGCATCAGAGAAGCGATCTTTGTTTGGATTTTCACCTGAGTACAGTGTCTTCTGCTTTGTTCAACTTGGAATAGGCATACTGGTAGACAGCGAATAAAGCCTACTTTTCTCCAACATGCTTTTTTTAAAACTGAAAATTAGCTTGAGGTGGCATCTGAACAGTTGTTATAAGGTCTTACCTTTTTGTATTATGCATTGTACTTGGTTTTTGTAGCACTCTTAAAATTACTACAGGGAAACATTTTCACAGCTCTGATTGTCATTTATGTGTTCTGGAAGGTATGGATGCCAGGATGGAAATGACAGTGAATCAGATGTCTTTTAAACGTTGTTAGCTTTTTTATACACAAAAAAAAGGAACAGAAAGCACCGGCTAAACAAAGTGATAGATTAAAACCAGATCTGGCAATTGCCAACAGGTCAGCCCATTTTATTAAATGAAGTCTTCTGGATACAGATTAATTTTCTTTCTATAACATTTTTTTTACTTGTTCAGAAATAGAAACAGCAGGAAATTAGATAAATGGATTGAAAGGTTGCCTAGTTTCCCTGCAGTTTCTGTAAGTGGCTATCTTTTCTACTAAAAAAAAACAAATGCTACTTTCACACAAAAATATAGGATAGTAATTTACAATGTATTCTTTAGACTCTTACTGCAAAGGTACACTAGGGGGACTAGTTTGGGTTGTTATTTTTTTTCCCTCTTTCAGTGGTGAAAATGCACAGGCTATTGTAATAAGACCTGTGTAATAAAGGTTTTTTTCTTTGCTTTATAGAGCTCCATTATTATACTGTAAGCAAAGAGGAAAAATCACATGTATAAACTCAACTGATGAGTTTAAGGCAGGAGAAATCTTTTAACAAAGTCATTCTGCTCCTTGCTGCATGTTGAGGTAGGTTATCAAAGGTTAGTTTGACCATAAGAACAGAACAAGTTAACAAAAAAAAACAACACTGAACGTCCTCACTGTGTGGCAGTTTTTTTAAATGGGAAATGATCCAGGTGGAGCAGGTATCCCTAGGCTTCTTGAAAAGTGCAAATTGCTGATAAAGAGTTCCAAGTTTGAAATATGAAATTCTTACTGCTTAGGTGTCCTGTGACAGCCCTTGATCAGCAACGCTGCAAGTCATGTAGAAGCCGCAGTAACTGCAGAGTCTCTGATGGATAATTGGATTGGTAGGTTGGTTTTGATTTTTTTTTTTTTGTATTTTAATTGCCCACCATGGTAACAGGTTCCTTTTCTCCAACTTGTTGATGTTTAGTTGTCACAATTTTTGATTTATGTTGTGTGTTGCATCTTTCCTGTTCAAAGTACATACCCTCTTCTAAGTTGCTGGTAAGGAAAGCATAGCTTGGGGGTATTTGGATGGCAGTATGTAGCAAGCTTTTTTTTTAATATCTGAAATATGCATGACAACTTTTTTTCTCTTATGTTCAGATGATATAAAAAGATTGTAAGTTTTCTCAGGCCTGGAGAAATGTGTACTGGTTTTCTTTGAAGGAGCACTGAAAACAATATTACTAATACGTTGAATTCCCTGTGCCAGCTATTTGGTCTACAGGAATTCCAAAGTACAGTCCTCAGAAAGCCAAAGTGCAGAGCAGCTGTGAATGACTGCATGCCTGTTGACAACATTAAGATCTGTCAAAGGCCTGATCTGCTGAAATTTCAGTGTGTGTAACTTAATATTAGCAAAAGTAGTATTCTGTCTGAACGAATTGTTTTAGAAAACTGGTGCACTTACATCACTGAAGTGTTCTTAAATATAGTGGTTTTGAAGGAACAATTCTCCAAACTATTACTTGTGTGACTATTTCTTTTTCAAATGTGTATTTTTTCTTTTCATCTGGAATAAATGATCAGTTGTCAATACAGCCTTCCTGGAATACTCTCCTTTTTCATCCTCTGATTTCTTGTATGTATGTCTTTACGAGAGCAGTCTTAAAAAGACAAACACACACACACACACACACACGCACGCACAAAACCAACAAAACCCAAGCCATTTTGCCTGGTGTTTATAAACTGAAGGCTAATAATGGGGAAGATTCATAACCTGCCTATAAAGTCTTTGCACTATATGCTAAACTTGATCTACATGCAAACTCCTATTGATGTTGAGTGGAGTGCTTGTCTAGATCCACAACAGCATTCATTTTATTTTTTTTTTCTTAATTTTCCTGACTTTTATGAAAGCTTATGTGTATGAGCTCTTGCCAGTTTTGATGGAAGACGTTAATCATTGGCATTAGAATAAACCAAAAGAAATCTAATGGTATGAGATTTCTGGTCTATCTATTTTTCTTATGACCTATGTGCACTGATAACATTAAGATCAAGACGTATGTGAGAAAAGGACATAATGGCCAATGCAGGTTTACATTTCTTTGTAAGTTTGTTTTTTTTTTTCCACTTCCTCCAGAGTTAGGTGCATTGGTTGTTTGCCTAATTCTGTGGCTAAAGAACTTTCTGAAAAGTAGTTTTGTGTAAGGAAACATATATGAGCACATGCACTCTTTTTGCTCGGTTGGTTGGCTGGGTTTGGCTCATCTTCATTTTTTTAGTGAGTGCTAGCTTTAAAAAACAATCATTGTTCATTATCCCACACTTGGAATAATTTAAGAGCTGGAGAGTCAGAACTACCATAAAGGAAGGTAATTTTACTCTTCCTTTTTTTCTTTTTTTTTTTTTTTTTTTTTATTTTGGATCACTTATTGTCTATTCCTTGTGGTACACCCACCTGAAGATACAGGTTAAGAAATAAGCTTTGTAGCTTGTGGGGATTCTTGACTCTCTTTGGTGTCACTTGGCTCGGTATTTGAAGGTCTGTCCTGTGTCTTGTCAAAGCTTATTCAATGCATGGATGTAGAAGGGGAGTAGTAGATAACGAATTCTATTTAGATGGAACTTGGTGGCTCAAAAATCAAGGAGAAAATTGCTAGAAAGGATTATCCTGGCCTTGGCACTGACTTTGAACTAAAACTGCCAAGACTGGTATCCTTGTTTAAATGCCATCTGTGTCAGAATTAGAAGCAAACTGTCTACAATAGTTTCATTACCTGTTTCCATGTGCAGATCAGATCAGGTCTGATCTAACAGTGCTTACAGAAGTGTCCATATCACTGTTCTTTCTGGAATATAGTTACTATTTCCACAACAATGGACTTAACTGGGAAGAAACTGCACTTATAATTGTCAAGAAGAACCCCAGCAATGTCTGTCCAATGCTATTACAAAAAGCCAGATCTAATCACATAAGCCTGATGATGGAGGAAGCTGGGAATCTCAGATGGTGCAGGCAGAATGCAGTCTTCCTCACTAACCTCCACATAAGGTAGGTATGCTGGAAAATAATAAAAGTAAATAGATGACACTTCAAGGAAAGAGTTCCTTGTCCTTAAGCCTCCAATCTGTTGACCCGTGTTATGAGGAGAGAGATGCCACCACCACTCTGCTCTTCTCCCGTGCGTTTTTTAGTGTTGATGAGTCATTTCTGTTACTCCATGTCTATGTCAATTTTGTGTCTGCAGGGGATAGTTGCACATGTTGACCCAAGCCCTATGCATGCTGCCTGAGGGGCAGCTAGTCAAGGGTCATATCAACTAACAGTGGCTGTTTTCCCAGGTATCTCTGAAAATGACAGAAATCATAACAAATTCTGTTCTGCTGTTATTTGGCAGAACTGCAAGTAGCAGTGCTAACACCAGAACCGTAGCTTTTTGAATTAGAAGGACAACACCCGTATCAGTTTAAACCTGCTTTCACATTCTTCTACAAGAGAACATACATTCAGCAAAATACCCCAACTTTTTAGGTGTCCTCCCGTTTCCTGCACCAGAATTTTTCTGCTACTTAAAAACTTACAGGGAAGTTGAGTTTGTGCTTTCAACAGTTCCTCTAAGGTTTATCCTAGAGTGTGGTATTTACATGCAAAATGCCATCATTTCAGTTGCATCATTAGCTTTTGGATTTTATCTCCTGGTAGGCATTTGACAGCTAAGATTTACGACCAGAAGAAAACTAAAAAACTGTGTAACTGAGCAATCCTCATTTAAATACAGAGAAAAAGAATGAAGGATTTTGTTTATTTTGTTTTAGGGAGAGGAAGACGAGAGAAAGTGCAAAGAAGTGAAGGAAAGGAATTGCGGAGTTAAATTCTTTATTTTCGGTACGAAACTTTTTCTTAAAATTTCCAGATGGACTTTTGTACCTCTTTAGGGAGTTGACAATTAATTTGTCTATTTGGAGAAAAGAATGCTTCTCATACTGGAATAAAAAATGTTATTGAATGGTGAAATGGGGGGAGCAAGAATTGTGAACTTCTAAGACAAGATGAAGCTTCCAGCTAATATTCAGGCTTCTCAGACCAGCTCCTTCTGGCTGGGTTTCACTTTTCTCCTCTCTCTGACTCCCTTGCTGTACCCCTGAACCTCAGTTGCCTCAGGACTAAATTTCGTTGGTAATTGGTGCCCCTTCTGTCTCCAGTTACTGCTGCTGCTAATCAATACTGTAAATGGAATTTTCTGTTCAGATATTACTGGATCTCAATGTATGAATCTGCTTAATTCAATATTTTTCAGGTTGAAGGTACTAGAAAGGTGTCTGCCACTGGATAGACATAAGAAATGAAAGCAAATCATTCTTGCGTTATTAAATCCCCAAATATATGTTCTTTAGATCATGATTCTCACCAGAATATTAGCTTTCATTTATCTTGTAACAGAAGGGAGTCTTAGGCTTCCTGTTTTTTTATAGAAAATGAACTGACACTAACTCTGAGGCTCTGCAAGCAGCAGTTAAATTCTGTAGTCTCATCTTTTTTCAATCATGAGACTGGTTCTAGAGTGTGACTCAGATTTACACACAAGGAGGTTATCATTCATGTAAGACAAGTCTTCTAAGATAAAATATTGGCTGGCATGCTTGAGAATTCTTAAATAACCTAAAACAGTTCATACTGCTTTAAAAGGGTACGATCATCTGTATTTTTTGATTCTTCAGTGTTGAGTGTACATGCAACTAAATGCTCTTTTGTCGAAGTAGAGAAATGGAGCACTGAAGAATGAGGTCCCTGTAAAGGTGGACTTTTAATGTTCTTATTGGAATTTTTTATTATTGGAATATTTTATAACTTGTGTCCTTGATCTTGGTCTTCCAGAGCTCTTTAATATCAACTACATTTATGAGAAGACTGTTCCTCTTCAGTGACTCTTCCAAGTAGTTGAAATCAGTAGGTGATGATGTCGTAAACAGTTTTTAGTGCTTGGAAAATTGCTTGTTGATGTTAAGTTACACAGAGCAAAAAATGATCGGTTTAAAGAAATGGTAGAAGCTTTTAGTTTGGGATGTTCTCTTTCATTGAGATTTATGCTGACAAAATGCACGACGCTACAAATGGCGGAAAACAGAAAAAAATGCTGAGTCTACTGGAAGAAAGGACTTGCTAGTGGCTGAAACAAACCATTTGGTGATGGGCAGGAAAGGGAGGGTTTTGTACTTGATGTTGTTGATTTTCTGTGAAGTTTTTCAGACAACTATTCAGAATGCAACCAGACCAATAATTTGGGCCGTGCTATTACCTCAGAGAGTAATAATATGCATGTATAAGCTGAGAATATTTCAGATGTAGCTGTCTTAAATGCATTGTCCAGCAATCATCTTGCAGTTTAGAATGGGTGTGTAGGAGAATAAATTCACATCCTTCCATAGGTGCTCTCAGACCTCAGATGTGAAGAGGAGAGTATACTAGCAGTGGCTTAAGTTACTGCATGTTAGAGAATAGACTGCCTTAGCGTATTGAATTTCTGGAATCCACGTCCAAGTCTCTGCTATGGGAAACCTAGGAAAAAGGAACTTCTCTACTGCAGGTACCCAAAGCCATGCCCCTTGCTTTTGCATGCTCCACTGGGGCAGCTGAATGTAAAATCTCTACTTCATACTGCCAGTGTCCACTGCTCACACACCAGTGCTCATACCTGGTGCCGGAGGTATATCAGGCTGCATGATATCTTGGAAACGTGCCAAATTACTGTTCAAGAAGCTTAGATTTTTATTTGTGTTACAATCGCAGTGTGAATAACTGTGCACAGTTGGTGAATGGGCTGGGAAGAAAATGTTCTTAACATATTTTCTTCATCAGGATGAGCAAAAATAATGATGTTGTGCCACTAGTATATAAGGAAGTGAAATGGATGACAGTTATTTTTCATATGCAGAATAACTTTAGCAATGCTCTAGTCTTAGGCATGTTGTGGAAATAAATCCGTGGGTTCCGTAATGCTTTACAGAGCCAGTTAGAGTGAGGAAAATAGACTGATCCATTTCAGGTGAAGTGATTTGAGCAAAGTTGCCCAAGTGGTTAGTCAAAAAGCAAAGAGCAGAACTCAGGTTTCCTGAAAGAGTCACTGTCCTGTGCCTTAAGCACATGAAAACACCACTGTCTTTAGCAAGAACTGTTGCTTAATATAGTTGTGCCTTAGATGATAAAACCAAGTCACTGATGATACTCAGCATATAACAACTATTTTAATGTAAATATGCAGAATGTATGTGCATCTTAAACAAAAAAAAAGTTAAATGACAAGTGAATAAATGACTAAATAAACTTATCACAGTAGAATTTACAGATACTCTTTGATTTAGGGGCAGTGTTGTGACCAAAAGAAGAGTGTGTTTTACTTCTCAAGAATAGAAAGTGGTACAGCATTTAAAGGAGAAGGAAATTGGAGAACGCTTGAAGGAGCAAACAAATATATCTTGATCTTTAAAGGTTGTAGGTTAAGGTTCTTTAAATCCATGGAGTTTATCTATGGCCAGGTGATGCCCAGAACCTGGAGAGGGAAGCTGTCACAGGCTACTGCCATTTAGCAGAGGTCCCTATAAAGGAACATTAAGGAGACAAGAGTCTCCACTGAACCATTGGCACATGCTATTTGGGTTAAAAATGTTGTACTTTCATTTTATATCAGTTCTGGCCAGTGATAAGCAGGGGTGGGTACAGGATCTGTCCGAATAGGAGGCTATTGCCATATTCACATGGCATGGATCCCACTGTGCTGCTGTGAACATTTTTTTAAGGGGGAAGAGAGTAGAGAGAGATGAGAAACGGTGCTGAGGTAAATCCGTATTTAACAGGTGTCTGGAGGTGGTGTAGTGTGATACAGAACAAAATTTTCAGATGTCCTTTTTTGTCCCAAAGCTCTTCCAGTTTTTCATAGCTGATGTTCTTCCCTTTCTGCTCTCAGACCAAAAAATATCATATTCTGTATCAGTTATAAAGATTTCTGGACCTGCAGTTAGCATCAAGAATTCTCTGAAATAATTCATTTTAGAGCATATTTAATTTTCTGTGTTTTGCTTTTGTTCCTCAGTTTTCTTTGTGCTGTGTTGGACATTGGTATGTTGAGAAAGGCCTGAGTTTGATTTTTTAATATTGTTTTTTTCTTCTTTCCTTTCCCTTTCTGCCAGGCTTTCATATTTTGAGTTGCTATGTATGAAGGTAATATGATTTGGGAAAACATCTTGACTTTTCTGTTTGAAACAGTGGAATTGCAGCTGTAGTGTAGAAAACAGTTATTTATTCATGCTACTAAAATGCCTAGAGGCCGTGGTTGAGAGAGGGCTCCCTTCATGCTGGGTGAAGCACAAATACGCAGACTCTGTGTACCTTAAGGGTACTTTATGGAATAGGAAGGCTGGTATAAAGCAGCAATATAAACACTAATGCGTGGCTGGAACTTTTCTGACACATCAGGGCTTTCACAGAATCACAGAATGGTTGAGGTTGGAAGGGACCTCTGGAGGTTATCTGGTCCACCCCCTTGCTCAAGCAGGGTCACCTAGAGCATATTCTCCAGGACTATGTCCAGGTGGCTTTTGAAAACCTCCAAAGAGGAGGCGCCACAACCTTTCTGGGCAACCTGTGCCACTCAATCACTGTTACAGTAAAAAAAACCAAAAGTTTCCTGAGGTTCAGAGGGAACCTCCTGTGTTTCATTGCCTCTTTTCCTGTCACTGAACACCACTGAGAAGGATCTGACTCCATCTTGTTTGCATTCTTCCTTCAGATATTGATGTTTTTACATCCCTCATCAGTTTCAGCTCCAGGTGGGTTCTAGCTTTCCTGACTGCTCAGGCAGCATCTCTGTATTCCTCACAGGTTGCCTGTCCCTGCTTCCACCTTCTGTATACTTTCTTTCTATGTTTGAGTTTGCCAGGATCTCCTTGTTCATCCATGTAGGCCTCCTAGGAGTTTTGCCTAACTACTTGCTCATTGGGATGAACTGTGAGCTTGGAGGAGGTGATCCTTGATCCTTGATCACAACTTTCTTGGATCCCCCCCTTCTCTCCAAGGCCCTGTCCTATAGTATTCTTGCAAGCATATCGCTGAAAAGGCCAAAGTCTGTTCTCCTGAAGTCCAGGGCTGTGATCTCGCTTTTTGCCCTTCTGCCTCCTCTCAGGATCCTGAGCACCACCATGGTCACTATAACTCAAGGCTGCATTTGACCCTCACATCCCCAGGGAGCCTTTCCTTGTTTGTAAGTATGAGGTCCAGCAGAGCACCTCTAATTGCTGGCTCCTCTATCACTTGGGTCAGGAATTTGTCATCTGTGATCTCAAGGAACCTCCTGTATTGCTTCTGTTCAGTTGTATTGTCCTTGCTGCAGGCATCATAGTGGTTTAAGTCACAAGGACCAGCTCCTGTAAATGTGATATTGCTTCTACCTGTCTGTAGAGGACCTCATCCACTTGTTTTTCCTGGTCAGGCAGCCTATAGCAGATGTCCACTTCAATGTCACTCATACTGGTCAGGGCTTTAATCTATACCCATAAGCTTTCAGCTCATCATCCATGCCCAGGCAAAGCTCCATGCTGCATTCCAGCTGCTCTCTCATATAAAGGGTGACTCCATCTCCTTGTCTTTCCCCCAGGTCCTTCCTAAAAAGCCAGTATTTCTCCATTGCATCACTCTAGTCGTACAAGCCATGCCACCATGTCTCTGTCATCTCAACAAGATTGTACCTGTGCAGCTGCCCATGATTCTGTAATTCCTTGTGTTTATTCTCCTCGTATTTATTCAGAGAAAAAAGAAGAAACCCACAAATGATGGAAGCAATTCAGATAAAATTACTGTTTTTGCCAATATCACTGTGACTACTGTGGCAGCTTCTGCTAGCCAAGTTATGTCAATCAGCAGTCACTCTTCACACTGTCAGCCAACATAGCCAGGATGTCAGAAATTCCCAAAGTGTGAAACCATTCCTGCCCAAAAGAGCTTACAAATTACAGAAGTAAGAGTGAGCTGAAGTGTTTGAAAACTGATAGTTTGTACTTTCGTTTTTGAACATTTTTTTAGATTGTACTTTTAATCTCAATAATTTGTAATTTGAATAATACTGTCTTATTTATTGATGGTTTTGTTAAATGTCTTCGGAAAAGATAAAAGCTGTAGTCTTGTGATCCATTGGAAGCAGCAACATGGGACAGTTCTGAAAAAATTCACTGTGGTTCTAGGACATAACTGTTTTTCTCTGTCAGGTTACATTGCTTTTTAATTAATGTGGTATTTTAAGTACATTTTTATATTTGACTTGAAAGTGCTAAAATAAAATCTTACAATAGTGTATAACACCAATTTTTTGGACTAACCAAACAGAAATCTTTAGCAGGATGGAGACAAATCCCACTGCACCTGCCACATGATGGTAATTTAAGAAGGTGAAATGTATCTAACATGGCAGGAACTGAGTCATTCATTACAGACAGCAAGAAATCCAGATTCCCTTGGGGTTTTGTGTCTTTTTCTTTACCTGTATTCACCATGCATATCTGAGTTTGTATTATAACTTTTTTGATCATCAAGAACTCGTTCTGTTTGGTTTGTCTTGAGTCAGGTACAGCTGTCATTTTTAGGACTTGGTATCTTTGATTAATCAGAGCAAAATGGAATTTCTTGTGAAGTTTTAGTGGATTGAGCACTAGTATTCTAGCAGGCCAGAGATAACATTATTAAGAGTGAGAAGCATTTTCAGGAGCCATTTGTAATGCCGACTTGAATCTTTGTAGTGAGAAATCACTCTCTAATTGTTCGGGTTATCTCAGATCTGTTTTTGAATCCTCTGTGCTTTCAGCCAAGGAGGTTGTTAGGTAAAACTCTCTAATGTTTTCAGTTAGATATTCCTGTCAAATGTTGACCTGGCCGCCAACTTCCCCCTTGTATTTTTCCTTACCAGAACTCTCATCTGAGTTGACTGTGGTAACCCAGTGCAAATTCCTCCTAGTAACCAAGCCTGCTAAACTAGGCTGAACAATGGGAGGACATGAAACCTGTGCTCCTTGCTCTTTTAACTAACTTTTGTTTCTTTCTCTATCAAGTTCAAGCCCCTAATTTTTCAAGGCCCTACTGAAAACCCTAGTGAGAATGTTTCTGCCAGGTTCACAGGGCTTCAAGCCGGGCCCTTAATGAGCTGAGCATTAAATACCAAAGTGAAAAACTTTGCTGTTCTTGCTTTACTTTTCCTATAAGCTGTCTCATTGAAAGCAGTCCTGCTACAAGTGGAGTACGTGAGGTACTAACACATATAGGTGAGGGTCTGTCAGAGTCCTGCTCTTTGGGATGGGCTCGCCATCCATCAGCTACCAGTGTTTGCTGTGGTGGAATGCTAGCAAGCATGCACTGATGCTTCTGGATGCCATGGGGTTCTCAGTAGAGATCCCAGCATTGATTTATCTTTATAATGTTAGATACCCCAAATGAACATGAGTTCAGTAGTAGGTAATGTTTCACAATGAATCTTTTTGCATAAGTCTTTCCTGTTGCTGTGGCTCAAGAGCCACAAAGCACTCTAACAAATGAAAATGAAATTCAGCAGGACATATAATGGACAAAATTAAACAAATTACAGCTTTATATCTGGCATCTTGACTCTTCTAGGCTTCTATGCCTTTGGAAGTTCAATAATAAGAACTGCAAAGGAAAAACACTTTATTCTCAATAAGGGTATAAAAGCTTTTCTTATAGTGGCATAGAATAAAAAAAAATTGCAGTCTTTATTTAAGAAAAGTAACAGGAATTTCAGTTGAAAAAACTATTAGTATGGAAAGCAACGCAGGTCTACCAGGATCTCTCAGTATACTGTAATGTAGTATTTCTTTGCCATTCTTGCTCTGCAGAACCTGTTTTGATGTGTCACCAAGATGGGAATGAAACCACAGTATACAGAACTAAGGTATCAGCCAGCCATCCATCTGTTTTGCTACCAAATTCTCCATCCCCTTTTCTTGCTTCCTTGCAATGAAACAATGATTCTTTTATGCCTTGGCACATTATAATATTTGCAAAATGTTTTTGAATGATGAAATGCACCAGAAAGGCGCTAAGTATTCTTACTTTCATTTAGAACTAATTTTCATTCAAGATGTTCTTGTCATGGCTTATACTTAGTGTGAAAACTGGAGGGGGTGCTGTGATTTTAAGAATTTTCGGCTTACTTGTTTTGCTGGCAGAACACAAATACAGATATGTGAGGTTTTGCTCTGATTCGGTGGTTCAGGAGTAGCTTTTTGATGCAGACGAGGATCTGTATTCTAGAAGCCGCTTTGCTAGGGGCTGGCATAGAAGTGTATCTGAGATTACTTGTTATTTCTAGAATACAGATTGGGATGTGCTCAGTGCATTTAATTTATCTCTCTAAACATCACTGATTGTCCAAGATACTGTCAAACTTGTAGTGTTTAATTCTTCTTCTCCCTGCATGTTTGTAACTAACAGACCAACTGTAATTTTGGATTCTTAGATATTTATTTTTTTTTTAATACTAAATACTCAGATAAAGGAGAGATCCTCTACCCAGGCTTGGCGCAGTTAGTGCATAATTTCTTGCTATTGTTCAACTACAGATTGGAGGAAGAAGTTCTGGAGTCCTCTTCATTGAGGTGAAGGTAACTGTGCCATGTTACGTAATTGAAATTCTCATCTTTAAGATCATTAACTCCTGCAAAATTGTTTAGAGTAAGTGGTGATCTGTAGACAATTTCTAAGGTTCTTGGTTCTTGATTGACTAGGAAATGCAGACTCATATACATTATTTTTCCATCTGCATGTGCATCTGTAAAACATTCAGGGGTTCACAAACTGAAACCACTGATTTAAAATCAAGCGTAAACTGATACAGGTCTAATTTCTGTAAATACAATTCAGGAAATTGTATTGCAGAGCCATTGAGGCTTGCTCCAACTATATAGGAATGTAATGGCATGATGCCGGTTGACTTGGATTTTGGAACAGGACTTGAATACGTGATCCTAAAAAGCTCCAAGAACTGTTTTTCTTCAGTTCTGAGTGGTATTCATTACCTCTTAAGTTTTGCCTTCAATAGTTGTCTTTATTCAAGTGCATATTTACTTACCATAAGAAGTGATGGCTTACTTTACTTTACGGGACAAATGGAAGGCTATCTCCATGCATCTTTTCAGTATTATGGGAAATTTCATGTCATAAGAAGCACATTTCCCCCTGTACAAGTATGAAATTGTGTTGTAAATGAAATCTCTTAATTACTGCTCAGCTTTGCTAAGCTTTTTACTTGAGTCAGCAACTGCCTCGCTGAAAAGCACCATAATTTTGAAGCAGAAATTTAAGACTGAAGATTTTAAACCAATTTCTTTCTTTCCCATCTTTAAGAAAAGAGTGGCTTAGCAGTCAGGAAGAAAAGCATTCCAGTTTTATAAACAGTATTCACATTCTTGTATTGGTAGATTAGAACAGCATGTTCGTGTTTCTCCACCACCTCCTCACTTTGGGTTTTCCTTCTAGTTTTTGGACCCAACCTTTCAGTTTGAAACTGCATTTTTTTACTAATCCAGTTTTGGTCCACATTTTGGATCAAATGTGTGTGTGTCAGTGGGAAAGAGCAGCTGCCTTGAGACCAAATGTTTGCCATTGCTGACTGAAAAAAAAAAAAGTTGATGGTAAGCTAGGTGTTTGGGAATTTTTTTTCTTTATGCATGAAAGTGTATTCTGAAAAGTGTTCTTAGAAACTGAGAAGTTTATGTGTGTCTGTAGTGTAATTTGAACAGAGGTGAGGTGGCATGATGACATGTATAAGATTTGTGGGTTACTTGATGAAATCTCTTAATTATCTGCTTAAGAGTTGCACAGAACATCGATTTCTTATTTTATCTGGAGTCCAAGTTAAAGTCCTAGTTTGTACTATGTACAGTCCTCATTTGTACTAATTGAACAATTTTCCTTAACTGTAGTCTTCATTTTGAGTTAGGCTATGAGATGTTTACACACTGTAGTCTGTGATGAATGTTCTAGATATTGTCAGTGAAAGTGGTGGTGGTATTTGAGGGTGATTACTCCCTTGTTGCATCCCCAAAATGTGTGGTGACCACTGCTTGCTAGACTGGCCCTGCTTCTTCTATGCTTTAGCTATATTTCCCTGGTTTAGCCGCTTGATTTCCTTAAACATACATTTGGATTGTGGGACTACCTTGGAACAGGCATAGTTTCTTCATTAGGAATTTGCGCCATGGTTAGCACAGCAAAACCATGGGTCTTTGGTGGTGCCTGGCAACCATGGTCTGTAATGCCCAGTATAGTCCTCAATAATTAAAGCATTACACAGTTGGACAAGACTGGCAGGACTCATTAAAAACACACTGTTATCCTAAGGTTACTGAATGCACCTTTAAAGCACACCCTAGATTCTCTCTTAACAAGCAAGAGGGTTTTTCTGTTCGCCATTCATAACTACAGGGGGCTCTGGTGTCCAGATAGTACTGGTAATAATAGATACAATATTAAAACAAAGATGGGAGGTACTGAAAGCAAAGAGGGAGGATGCAGAAAATGGTCTGTAATCCTCTGGGATAATGGCCTTAAGCCACATCTCC
Organism: Columba livia; assembly: GCF_036013475.1. Lineage (NCBI taxonomy): Eukaryota > Metazoa > Chordata > Aves > Columbiformes > Columbidae > Columba > Columba livia. The sequence goes on along the minus strand of NC_088602.1, from coordinate 154,377,564 downwards.
TTGTGATTTATGCACTTGTTTTTATTTGTCCCCTTTGACAGAAAGCTTTGCCACTGAAGAGATTTGATAATAACCTCTTCAGTATGATTATAGTCTCTTGTATTCATGTAATAAACCAAATAATTTTGAACCATTTATGAGTTTAGTCATTCTTGCTGTATGCATTTCACCTTTGATTTCACCTTCAATAGCTTAGATAAAGCTAGATAAGGGCTTTCTGCTCACTTAATTCTGTCCCATGGTGATACTACATAGTAGTATCTTCCATTTTGTACTTTGATATATGGAACACTAGTAAGGAACGCATATGCTGTACCTGCAGTGTCTATATGTGCGGTTGGTAATCATGTGAATATAGGTTGGCAGAACTCATGTATTTGTGTGCTTTCAACAAATACTGCAAACAGTAAAGGACTATATTAAAATAAGAAATCTAAACCAGAGGGAAAAAAAGGGAAAAACAGAATTTATTTCTTTACCTTGCCAACTTTACTGCAGCGACAGTTTTAGAGTAGCAAATATTGCAGTGATAGAATCTATAAAGGAAGGATGGAAGTGAGTTTCAGATCACAGCTGGGTTATTTCAAGAGCCATGGACTTGAGCAACTAAATAGAGCATATATGGAAGAAAGGTAACATGCTGGAGCAGGGAACTAAGAGATTAAGCCATTGCTGATCTACTTGGCTGTTTTAGAGCTATCTGAGAGGATTTTTTTTTTCTGGAAAGGAATTTCTTCTGGAAAGAAATACAAATAGAGCTTTTACCTTGCAGCTTCTGTGACTCTGCATCTTCTTGGTACATCAAAATGTTGCCTTTGTTTTTATCCATAACCTTGTAATGAAAAAAGTTGTTCCAGAGCTAGTCTTTTATGTCCTCTAAACTGAGCTGGCTTCCCTGCTGTGGTTCAATAATGCATCATTTCGTAAGTTCAGAGGATTTAGCGCGTTTCGGGTGAATTTGTGAGTTGCTGTTAGATGGTTAAAAGGAAAATAGCTATAATGGATTGGATGCAAAGCTGCTTCCCCAGCTTCATTCCTATCCCGCCCACTAACATGCAGAAGCATCTGTCTCTCATCTCTTCTCTGCCTGGTGCTACGCGTGAGTGCGTTTTGACAAACATTTCATGAACAGAGATCTTTGGAAAAACCTATGAGGCGAAGTTACAGTGGTGAGAAATGCAAGTAGTGCTGCTTTACGAGATAGTTACTTGTGCAATAGAGAGTGATGCTATAGCAAATAAAAATATTTCTGTAGTAAATGTTACCACGGCGAATGAACCTGCCTTCTCTAGCTCTGCTGAAATACAGCATCTCTAAATTAATAACGATTACTTACAGCTTAAAAAAAAATGCAGGGGACTTTGGCTTATATTCTTCATAGAAGTCAGAAATGCTCTTCTTTTTGTAAGGTTTCGTGGATATATATTCTGTCTTTTGAGTAATCTGAATGCTGTGCAAAAGAGGAAGTTTTTCAGTTAAGACACTCTCAAGATTATGATCACGTTGTGAAAACTGAAATGGCTTTATTTTTAAAATTTCAGACTTTGTATATTTACAGATAGGAATTATGACTCAAATTATATATCTGGAGGAATAAATGAAATCTGTATCTGGAAGAAAGATTGGTGGTGTGCAGAAATTCATGGTAACTTAGAGTAGCTTTCCAGTTTAGAGTATTTTTCCAAGGATGCATGATACATGTATTGCTTCACTTCTTGGAACATGTGTATATGTGATGCTTGCAACATGGGATGATAAAAGGGGTTTGATCTCATATGTTTTATTTTGTTATGTGAACTTGCTGCAATGATTTTACCTGTTACTTAGTCTGCTGGTGCACAGAGTTTTTTAGGTAACATTTCTGACTGGAAAGAAATAGTGTGTTCTGAAAACAACCCTGTTATGCTACAATTTACAGCAAAGATAAAGTCTTTAATTATTTTGCTAACAACAAGGAGCCAGAGGATTGTACTCATTTGAATTGGATCTAATAATTCTGGGAATTCTGGAATAATGTCCAAGAAACAGTTAAGTTGGCTGTTGGGTGCTTAGTTTAAGCAAGTGTTGATGTGTAATGTGTTCCTGCCCTAATGGGGTAAACCACTATGAATTCTTACTGCTTTGTTTTCTGTATCCACTTGTTTTGCCTATATCTGTCCAGATTTTCATACTTTCAGCAGCTCATAAGCAAAAAAGTTTGTAAAGCTGAAGTGGGAGGATGCTGGGGACACAATGTTGTGTTGTGCAAGTTGAATGCTGCTGGCTTCAGAAGGGTTTTTTGAGTATGGAAAATAGTAAAACAGAGAGAATGGCAACCATGTAAAACAAAATACTTTTATTTTGATTTCTTGATGAGTGTCCTTTTGCATTTATGTACCAGAATTATGTTGTTACTGTTTACATTTTAAATCAACTCTTTGCTTGTTTATACTGTTATAATGCACCTTAAGGTTGGAAAGAGGTGCCATGTAAATTCAGTCACACTTAAAACCAACCAAACAAAAGGAGCTGATAGCAGTACAATTAATCCTTTGTGAGGCGCTTGGTAGACCTGTTTATTGTGAGACCTTTGTTAACTTCTTGGGAAGATTCTCTCTGAGCTAGAAGAGGTCCAAACACTCAAAGCCCGAGCATTTCATGTGACTGGCTAGGAAATCCGACTTTAAGGTTTAAAGAATTTCATTTACAAATCTGTTCAAACCACTTGTAACTTAATAAAATTACTCCCTCTTTCTTCACTGAGAGTCTTGCAAGTTTATTTAGTGTACAAGTGACTCCTGGCAAGATGAAGCCTTGCCATCATACTGAAGCCTGGGGAGAACATTTTGTGGACTTCTCTAAACCACTGTAGTAGTAGTTTGGTTTAACTGACTTCAGATTTTTGTGTTAAAGAAATTACAGTTGTTTGAAGTTTTCACCACATTCATGTGATTAAACTTCGATTGTTTGAGGGGGAGAGGTTGGTAGGCTTCCATGTTGAGTTGTGATTTTTATTTTTTGCGGATGGACTTCTTTACTATTATTTCCATGTGAGATACGATTTTTTAAGATTTATTTTTATACATGTTTTGCGTTCAGTGTTACTCAAATTGATCCACTGCTGTTTTTCTGCTTCTTAAGATTGTAATACTGAAAAAGACTCTTGTCAGGGTATGTTACCTTTTGCATTGTCCATCCTTCAAAATGTTAGCCTGACAGTACATTGTGCAGTGCTTTGTTTTCCCCCTAGGGGTAGTTGCAGAGATTAGCAGGGCAATGAAATGAGAGAAGGCGGCGGCATCTGGAAGGTAAGACTTTCCAGATGGATTTCTTGTTGGGATATAATAGGGGATGTGCTTGGTATTTTGTTTGTGTTTTTTGAGAGAATAGCATGCAAAAATTTTGCTTTTAATTTCTTAGTATTTTCTTTCTTTTTTTTTTCTCCCATAATGTTCACTAATGCCAGAGGAATTAATCCTAGCCTGATGGAAAGTCCATAAATAGTGGTTAAGATGTATCTAACACTGAGATTTTCAATCTTTATTTTTAAGATTTGGAGTCATAAAGAAAGTACCACATTTCACGGTTTGACCCATTGATCATTTTATCTTGTGTTGTCAGTTGTGTTTCCTGTTTTCTTCTGCAGGTATTTCTATAGGAAGCCAATTGTTCAGTAAGGACTAAAAGCACAGACCATTCAGAAAATACAGTGCACAAGTGCCCAGGTGACCTTGGGAAAATATTTAAAGGGCATGAATCAAAAGAAAAATTACGAGAGCTCAAAATACTGATAGTTGTACGTATACTGAGTTTAGTGGTAGCAAATATTGAGTGGCACAAACGATCACAATTTTTCAAAGAACCTTAAGAATATGGTAGCACATTTTACCATTAGCTCTCTGAATACAGTAGGTCAGTTGGAATGAGAAAATACTTCATGTTTCTTAACAAAGCAAAAGATAACTTTATCTAAGAGATGCTCAAAGAATGGGAGCCAGCTAAAAGTTTCAAATTAACTTCTCTAACAAGATTAAAAACTATACACTGCTTGGAATTCTTCTTTCCCCACCTGCACTTCTGAAATTCCATGTTACTTTTTGGCTGAACCAATATTTGATATTATCAGTAAAAGAACATCATCTTCCCACAAGAAGACATACAATTGAAGGAAGAGCATAGATGATGATTAAGAGTTCTTAAATCTCTTTAGTGAATTTTAAACTAAGCTGTCCTGTCTCTGGAAATAAGCATTTTTATTTTTTTTTTCTCTGTAAGGCTAACTGATTTCTTCTGTAACCCCAGTAATAAACTGATATTTTTCTGAACAAAGTAAAAATCAGTAACTGAACTCAGACAATCTGCCCACTTGATAACTGCAGGGTCTCTTGTTACTTTCCCGCATTGACAGCATTAAGCTGCAATACAAATCCTTTACTGATTATAACAGAAGATCCTTTATAATTTCAAGTGTTTTTTCAGGGTGGTTTTATGATAATTGGTCACTTCATCTGTATGGTTGCCTGAATGATTTTTATCGGAGCATGAGATAAATGAGGGGAGAAGAGAAAGAAAGAGGACTACAAGACTGGCTGGATCCCAAAGCATCTCAGACTTAAGTGTTCTGTTTTTGGGGTAGGCATCTGACTAGAGCCACCCCCAGCTGACATCTGTGGAGTGTGTGATCAGCCTTCAGCTATCCCTGAAACTCACTGCTGAAGTACGAATCTCAGTCAGCATCAACCTCAGAAAATTAGTACTCATCTGTTACCCTCCAGAGATTTGGTAGTAGGGAAAACTGCGCTAAGGCATGTTTCTGTGGAATTCTCTTCTGATCCACCCATGCCATTAACTACTTCCCAGCACTGTTAAAAACTTCAAAATATATAGGATTAAAAACCCGCAAGTTCCTTCTTGAGCTTTTCCTGGAGCGATCTATTACACAGGCCTTTTCCCTGACCATCTTCCCGGCACACACATTATTTTGGTGGTATTTGGGAGTCTTTTCTAAACAAGCTGTGTATTTTCTAGGAAGGGCAGTGGGTGATACCTTCTAATGGAGATTTTTCTTTCTTTCCAAAACTGATCTCCTGATCTGAACATCTGTATTTAGTTCCATCTGTATGTGAACGGAGAACATTGAGATAGTTTTCGTTTTGTGTTTAAAAGGCTGATGAAGGAATAAGTTTGTTTCAAAACTGAAATAACTCCTGGACCAAGCCAAAAATAGTCTTTGGCTTATCTTTTATCTTCTTATATTTTGTGCTAGAGCCATTCCAGGTATCTGTCATGAGAGATGGTACACTAACTTATGGAATGAGGATTACTTTGCACCCTCTCTGTTAATTTTGCAAACCCAAATGAGGGCGTAGGAGGGGATACTGGTTGCTTCATCTTAAAAGTTCAGATCCTCAGTGGCTGTAAATTACTGCTTTTTTAATTTCCCCTCCCACCCTCTTTTTATTTTTTTAATTTTATTTTATTTTATTTTATTTTAACCTTATTTAGGCTTAAAAATATTTACTTAGTCCAGACTTGTGAATTCAGGAACAGACTGCTGCATTAGCATGTTTGCCATGTTTTGCTTTCTCTGCCAAGAATTGTTTTTCTGTCTATTAATTGGAGCTGTTGTTGTGTATGCTGAAGTAATAGCGATTTTTACATGCATAACGAGCATACCAATCAGTAATTAGCCACAAGTTCAAAGTTCTGCTCCCTAGTGTATTGGTGAAGGTTTGTGACTAAAGTACTGCCTTCATCACATGAACCCTATTTCTATTTCAAGTTGATATTAGAAATGTGAGATAATTTATTACTGTCAGTTCCATTGCAAGTGGATATTAGACCCACGTTAACAAGCACCATCCCTTAAAGGAAGGTGGTGTGCTGGGGTGACAGCTGACCTGGGCATTGAGTGTATAAATATTCCTTGTGTTCCTGAGTGAAAGCTTCTAAAGGATTCTTGTAATACACAAAATAAAGGATATGGTTAGTTAAATTGTACATTTTTCAACTATTGATAATATACATTTCATAAATTGATACCTGGTGCTGTCACATTGTCGACTGAGTAAATATGATGATCCTGCTTGGATGACTGAAGTGTTGTCCTCTTGGACAAGCTATTCTTACTAATTTAGTCAAAACACAGGGCTGCTGCTGGGGAAAAGCAACAGTTTCCACAGGTGGAGATCTGAGGACAAAGACAAGTGGTTACTGACTTCTTACACTTTAGATTAAATGATTTCAAAATCGTGACCGGACTGCCTTTGTGATGATTTGAGGATTGTTAAAACCTCAGATCCATCTGTTGAGACTAATTAAGTATCAGTGCATGTCCAAAAAGTGACAGATAATAGCGGCCTTAGACACGCTTGAGCACAACTGTTGTAGAAGTGGAGAACTGTAAAAGAAATACTGGTATTTTATGAATGTAGTATGAGTGGAAATGTATGTGGAAACAGATGAACAAAGCAAAATTACTAAAAGCATGGCCTGTCTTGATAGCAGAGAGCACCATTCCCAGTGGTAAAATTAGGAGTTTGATTTTCAAGACGAAAAGACCTGCGCTTTGCCAAAGCCAATGCACAGGTGGCTTGTCAGCAGAAGACCCTCCGTCCTAGCACAAGGAAGGTGGAGAAAGGCTTTGATATACCACATATACCATTCCTCTTCTTGTTAGGTCACAAGGCAAAAACCAGACAGTGGGCAGCAACTGGCCTAAGATTTTTGGAAACTGAATTTAGCAAGACTTTGATACTGAGAACCACTCCATAGCAGCTGATAATGCCTAAGTGGTGTAAGAGTCTGTCTTAAAGCTGACTTGTGAGGGAAGAGGAACCTCAAGGACATGGTATGGACTTGACATCTATAATCTCTTGTCTTCTCTGTGCAGCCTACTTGGGAAAAGATATCTTGGTGCTTGTGAGAATGTAGGCTTGTGCATGTAATTGAATGAAATCAATCAGAGAATGAGTGTTAGTGAGTAAAGCCAATTTATGTAGAGAGTTTGCAAGTAAATACCACCTTCCCCTTCCATGAGTTCTTGCATTTTACAGTAATTTCTCTGTAGAGAATATGTGGTTTATTATTTCTCAAAATTCCCGTAATTAGAGTGGCTGTTTCATACTAGTTTATTAGTTAAAAGATGCTGTGATAACTTCCAAGAAGCCAGCCTGTGCTAACAGAAGAAAAATCTGGAGAACTTGTTATTTTGTAAAATGAATGCTACATTTGACAAGATTGAATTGTGATTTTTCAGACACAGAAATAACCTACTTCAGTGGATACTATTATTGTATTGAAATTCGCTTTGGAAGCTCTTGTTGATTTCATTAGAATTTTTTTTTTTAAGTTTATTTCCTTTCCTTTTAGAGAAACTTTAAGTTTTTGTTCGTTTCCTCACTCTTGATCATTGTAATCAATCCAACTGTATGTGAACTCTTGGCCATCCATAGCATGCAAGCCAAAAGATATGACAGGTAAGGGCTTGCTGTGTTGAATAGCTTGCTTTTGTAAATTTTGATTGTGTCACTCAACATTTCTATCTATCTAATCTTTTTGTACTGCCAGTCACTGTCAGAAGTAAACATTCTTGAGAGTGATACATCTGTGTAATGAAGTCCATAAGAGTATTTCTGGAATTTTTGTGCCTTGACCTCTAGGTTGGAGAAATGGATTTTGTTGGGGTTCTTGTGTGTGTGGTTTTCAATGTACAGCCCCTTTTCAGACATCTTGGAAAGTGTTATAAATGATATAGATCCTAATGATGTGGAGTAAAGGCCAAATCAGAGCAGCCTTCTTTGGAGGCCTAGTACACGGCCAATTCCGATTAACTGAGGGTATATTTTATTCCTGGCTGTTGTTATCTAGGGTCTTTCTTTTTTTTGAAATTTCCATTGGCTAGAGGAAACCCATTTTTGAAACAGTCACTGGTGGAACTGTGTTTGCCCCACTATCAGTCCTGCCGGGACCGTGAAGCAGCAGCAGAGTTGGGTTTGGGGGCCTCTGTGAGAGACTCCATTGCGTCTGGGCTGTGAACTCAGAACAGGCAAGTCTCTTGAAGGCAGTGTGTTCTGCCAAGCTGTAATAGAGATTTTGGAGAAATTGCTTCAATTTTCTGACCTAATTACAGCTAATTATGATAATTTTGGCTGGAAGTGATTGATGTAGGGTTCAACGTGATGTGGCCATGTTCTCATCTGGGAGAAAAGGCTGATGTTTTCTTGAGGTTGTATAAAAGGTTTCAAACTGCTTGTGTGGTTGACTGGTATGTTCTTCAGAATTTTTTACCCTTTGAGAACATGAGACCCACTGTGTTATAGATTGTAAATTTTTTGCTAAATCTCTTCACACTTTCCAGTAGTTCCAGAGTACACTTTCTTCGAGTTTTCTTAGTTTATTCCTTCAGAAATGCAGACATGGTTGGTGGAAAAACACACCTGTAGCAATTGTTCTTTCATTTAGGTATTGCAAGAGAGGGCACCATTTGTGCCGTGGCACTAAATGCAACTCCAGGATCTCTGTTCCCTCACATTTCATTTATGTGACAGTGATGCACACACATATTGGAGGAGAAAATGTGTGCTCCTCAGCTTTGTATAGAAACTTTGGTTCTCTCCACATTTCCACACAGGACACACGGAGCTTGAAAGATAATGTAGGTCTGTGTTATGGACCTCTGAGATCCAGCAGTGTGGCTGACAGAATGAGCCAGAATTGTACTCTAGTGGTAGAAACTACAGTTGAAAAAACATATCAGTGTCAAACTATGAGAGAGGAAATAAGTGAAAAAGGGAAATCAGTGTTTAAATTTCTTTGATATTTCGGGGGTTTTTGTGTGATTTTGTTATCAATAGGTGCTGAAATTTACACAAAATAAAGAGTAAAAATGACAATCCCATTTGCCCTGGAGTATTTATGTCAAGTCTAACATGGTGAAATTCTCATCTTTGTTGCAACACTTTGGTGTTACTAAAAGAAAATTAATGAAACAATTGCCATAGGTATTTAGTTAATCTAGTAGTAATAGAGGTGCTGGATCTTAACTGTTGAACTGTTAAGTTACTCAAAGATGCATCACATGGAAAATGTGCAAGACCACAAAATTAAAAACCAAGGTCTCTAAGAAATGTCAGAATTAAGGTTGCCTATGCAGCTGTTAGTTAAACCTGTTGAGGCATTTCCTGGAGGAGACAGTAAGCAGATATTTTACCTTACAATATGACTTGGCAACTTGAAACATCAGTGGAACACACTGTTCAGAAGAATGTTGTGACACTTCAGAATCAACTTCTATGATACTTCTCAATCAGAAATTTAATTTTCTATTTTATAGGCTGAAGTGTTTCATTTGGGGCATTTGGGTGCCGGTGACCCTAGTCCGTGTCTGTCTTTAAAACATCCTGAAACACCTGCAAGAACAGGCATGTTGATTGACCTCATTGGTTAGATTGCATGTTCTGTGATGTGAAGTGGTCACACAAATGCTTCTTGCTCAGTGATTCATGACAGATGTATAAATATAAAGCTCAAACAGTAGCAATGAAATTATGCAAGTTATCTCCTTGTGCTAGACTTGAAATTGCAAAGCATAGTGGAGCCATCTGAACAAGATCAATGTGCAGGGAGGCAGAAAGCATAGAAAACCCCTCAGACTTGGGGGATCTGGCAGAGGTGTAAATGAGTGGAAACAGGATCTTGTGTTAAAGGGTGTGTAATACTTTCCAACCTAAGAGTCACTACGTGTGCTTTCTATGATTAGATAAGGAAGCTTTTATCGCTGTCTTTTGTAAAAAAACGTTATTATATTGGTCACTTTTTTTTCCCCTTTCTTGATGTTTTAAACACTGTTTAAATACAGAACACTGTTTAAATATAGAATTAGAATACTGACTGGTCCTGACTGGTCACTCCAGACCGAAGCCTCTTCATGGTTCTGGCATAGTAGGAGAGTTTCTCTTTCTGCTAATTACATTGAGCTGTCTAAATGAACTTCGATAGTGTGCAGAGTATATTACTAACACTGGAAAAGAGCTAAGTAACCAGCCTGATGATTCCTCCATCAAAAATGTTTTCTTCTATCAGAGACAGATAGAAGTTTTTCATAATTAAACTGAAATATTTTTTCTTTGGTGATGGTAGTGGTAGGGTAAATGGGAAGAGAAGGAGTTATGGAAGTAGTGACATAGAAGTCAAAGTAGCTGTTTAGGGAGGGCTAAAGCTTGTGGTCATCTTGATCTACAGGGCTGCACTTGAGAGCTGAGCTGTTCTGCAGTATTAAATACACTATAGCATTTTGAGTTGTCCTGGAAAATGCATGAGTGACAGTGGGAGCCCATGTAGAGGAGAAGAGTTGAATCCATTTGCACCCAGTATTCATGGAGTGCAACAGTATGAATGTAAATACTTTGAAGTCCTACCTTGAAAATTCAGTTTTCCGAGTTAAAAATTTGCTTGACTTTTTTCCCCCAAGAAGTCTGGGATGATACCAATTACTCTAGAGGTGTTTTTTAAGATTTGTCCCATAGTTCAGGACTGTAAAACTTCAGTGCACAGGTAGGAAAAAAATGAGCCAAATACGTCTACAACTCCTCAAGTTCTCAGGTTCTGTATACCAGGGGTTTCTAACAGCCATATCAATATTGAAGTGCAAGATACCAAAAATTGAGTTCTGTTGCCAGCATTTGTGCTTTGCCCACTTGTAGGAATCAGTAGGCATCACACCATCTTTTTGTCCCAGGTGATCTTAACAGTATTTTTTTGCAGCTCTTGACAGTGTTTCTCATACTGATAGAATGCACCAAAAGGTTTCAGCTTACTTCTTGTGGTAGGCAGGAGTTCTTCCTACATCTCCAGCAGACTATTAAAGAATTAGTGTCATCATTCCTGCCAGTTTGCCCATTTTCTGGTGGGTGATAATTGTGTTTAGTGAATAATAAACACTTCAAGTTGTGAATTTTTTTACTGCCCTGACTCTCTCAGTGGACAGCTGCCAACTTCATCTGTCCTTGAAGCAAGCCAAGAGAATATGTAAGCTTTAAAATGAGCCTCTGTGTAAGTGCTGTAAAAGAAGCTGTTTTCCTTAAAATAAGAAGTACAAAAGCCCATAGAATTTAAAAAGAAATCGTGATGGTGATAAAGTTATTTTGACAAAACTGTTATTGCCTGAAACCCAAACACTGCTACACTGACAATATGAAAGTTAATCTGACTTGACTGAGTTTCATTATCCACCTTCAGACAGGAGCAAAGAGCAAGAAATGGAATTTTAAGACACTTTAAAAAAAATCTGTCTTATGAGTTGCCCTTAGATTAATAAATTTGTTTGGTACAGATGAGTAGGTCAACCTCATCATTTTAGTTAGACAAACAAGTTAGTAGCAGTGCTGATTCTGTTGTTCCTTTATGCCTTCCTGAGGATAAACACATAAATGCTGTCTTAAAAAAGGGAGAAGGAAACCGTATACCACAATTTTGTGTTGTGTTTGAATATACTAACCATGTCGTACATTTCCACCGTCTTTTCTGACAGCTGATTTTTGTAGCTTGAGGGTCACCTGTACCTCTGTTCCCTTTCTTGTCTCAAAAGTTCAAACCAATGTCTTCACCTTGTGTGGAATTTCAAAATCCCTGAGTCTTAGCTCTGGGCTGTAGTGCCTCTGATATTATTACTTCTTAATCTCTGGGTTGAGCTAAGTTCTCATACTTAGATTCTTTTTTTCAGAAATACGTGACCAGTAGTGTACATAATGTCCTCTTAAAAATTTTGAGTGTAGAACAAAAATAGAAGGCAAAAAGTATTTTTAGAGTAAGTAGTTCTCTGCAAGCTTATTTGTTGTTCTTTACCATCATATCTAGATAGATACACCTTCATCTTCCAAGCTATATGTATTTTTCCGTCAGCCTGGTGAGAGTCCTGGAAGAGCTTCCCCAAAACTGCCAAGTCTTCCCTTCCTCCTGCAAAGCCATTTTAAAATTGCTGTAGAAATGTCGTCTTGTACTCCCAGGTCTCTAGATGTTCAGCAGCAAATCTTATGACTCCCTTAATGATTAGCATCGATTTGTCAAATAATTTGGGTTGGAAGGAACCTCAGGAAGTCAACTAGTCCCAGCTCTTGCTTACGGTGCAACTTACATTAAACCAGTCGGAAAACCAGCTTTTTTTGCCTATTGACTGCTAAGTAAAGACTGTGTTAGAGCATTTTTACAGCAAAATCCCTGTAAACTTTAAAAATATATCTTAAAAAATGTTTTACTTTTTCTCTGTTGTATTTTAATGGGCCTCTTTCTCTTCCCTTCCTTAATTTTCTCCTTTTTCAAGCAGTTCTTTCTTGAGTGTTCTATTTCTGTGATGGATTATTCTGTTTGCAGCAATGGAAAGACATGCTTTTGCCTAATGGCTTTTATTAAGTTGCAGGCAGCTGGAACCATGGCTGTCTTTCTCTGCCAATATTGATAAACAGGGGAAGGGGGTGCGAAACACGTTGTGGAAAATGAAACAGAAGGGAGACAGGAGATATTGAACTCCCATAATATCTTCTTGCATTGCAATGCATTAGATACCTTTTCAAAATGTATTTGGGAGAATTACATTCAATAGTGTTTGCTGGCAGAGTGTGTAAAGAGCCTGTAGGATTAAAGCGTTAGGTTTGCAGTGCTAACACGTTGGAGAAGATAAGTAGCAATGAGGGAAGGGAAAGTGCCGCCAGCTACAGGACACCTGGCAGCTCTCTAAGGTGGATTTTGTTGTTGTTGTTGGGAAGTGAAAGTTACCTATAATATTTTAAAGTGTGCATGAAGAAGTTCTCCTGATACCTTTTCACAGTGTACTTAGGTTTTTCAGCACTGCTACCTCTTTTATGAGCACTAAAACATGCTTGTGCTTTAGAGGAAACAAACCAAGATGTTTTATTTCTAGGCAAAGCATCATCTGTGCCATTGAAATTATATTTGTCAGTAAAATAGTTTTAAAAGATTCAGTATTTGGTCAGCTACACTGCAGTGAAAAGCATTACCTGTATACATAGCATTCTGTGAAGATTTATAATAAAGCAGACAGGAACTGAAATAATTGCTAATCTTGGAGCAATATGTGACAACTAAAAGGAGGATTTAACTGGTACTGCATGATTCATGGCAAAGGATGGGAGACTAAGGAAATAATTGTGTGAAGCTTCCTGATTTTATAAAGGATTCTTAAAGTAGAGTTCAATTTGTTCTAACAACAAAGAAAGTGTTTTTTTTCTGCTGTTGGGAATGCTATGCAACCTTCCTTCTCTCTGGGACCAGGCGACATGAAATATTGATGCAGTGGGAGATATTTCTGTAACACCTTTCACAGAGTACCATAGGGTAGGTCCTTTCATCCCTTTATGTCTGATGTGAGTTCTAAAGTTCTGTCCTTCACCCAGCCAAGTTGAGTTCCCTTAGGACGTGGAAACTTCATCAAGTACTGGTGGCCATTCTGCTAAATACTCTAATTCAGGAGATAAAAAGTTGAGCTGAAGCTTTGTGAAAGTTGTAGGCCTGTATCTTCTTTGAAGAGGCATAGCCAGGCTGCTTCAATAAGCAAAAAAATCCCTCACACCTCTTGTTTCAGACTGCTTTTCTAGCTTCAGGGAGTGACAATCTTACAACAGGGCTTACGAGTATCTTTGCAACTTTATGATATATGTAGATAGATATGTAAATGAAAATTTCAGATTTACAGAAGGCAATAAATCTTGTGTCCATTTGCCTTGCAAAATTTCTTACCCACAGTTGGTGAGTGGGAGAGTGTATTTGTTACTGGCAGAGACTGTCAAATCTATAATGCACAATTGTTTTAAAGACAGTGATATTATAATCCAACTTTCTAGAATGTTTCCCAGTACTAAAAGTTTTAAAACAAATGCACTTAGTTCAGATTGGAGATTTTGCCATTCGGTTTTCCTGGCTGGGAGTTGGCAGGGTTATAGCTGTTATTAGACACTACTAGTACCGATGGTGTAGTGCATAGTTCTTTCAGTTGCTGAAACTGCTTCTTCTGATCCTTTTATGTGGAAAATTTTGATCTGCCTTTCTGGCTTGCATGTCTTAACAGTACGTGATGCAACCTTTTTATACAGATCAAAGACTTTCTGGATATTTTCTTTATACACACACACACACATTTATTATTATTTTTATATTCAGTGTCAAATTAATTTTGGAAATGTGAGGTGATCCTTATTTTCAGGATGAGCTGTTATTCTTCCCTCCTACCTCACACCTCCAGTGTGTATGACTTGTGAGTAAGCTTCCATTTCTGCCCTCTCTTCTTTGGAGCTGGCATCCTGTGCTTCGCCCCGTGCATATGTACGTAACTGCCGTGTGCGTGTGCTGGAGAAGCTCCTTTACCACAACTTCTTCCAGGGGAAATTAATTATATAGATGGCATGTAACAACAAGGAATTGTGTCACTAAACAAAATTTCTTGTTGTGTATACCTATCAAATATGGTTGCGTGCAGATGATCAGACAGTCATATATTGCAAGTTTTTTTTTCATTAACATGAAGATTCTGTGTTTATTCCTTGCTGCAGAAGGGCTTTCAGAGTGCGTGGGGATATATGTAAATGCCACGTTTTTAGTAAAAAGTTGGTAGGAGAATATTACTAGGACTGTTTAGGTTTGGGGGAGTTTTCAGCCTACATTTTATGTACTGCTCAAAAGTTACAACAGGTATCTCTTAACAGAAGCTCCAAAAGCAGGTTTAGGTGGCAAGGATTCTTTTGGAAGAAGGTGGGTATGTGCATACCTTAAACAAGCCGAATTCAAATGTGTCTCCTTGCGCAACAAAGATTTGCTCAATCAGTTCCAGAAGCCTGTGGTTCTTCGCCATGCGTGGAAGGCCTGCCCTAGTAAAAGATCTGTGTCTAAACTGCAGAAATGTGTTTGCTTCTCTCACTGATTGCTTAAGCCGTGACCTGACAGCACTGGAACCCCAGCTCCTCTCTTCAAGAGAGATGCTACAGCGGTCATGACAACTAAGTCACTAAGTGCAGTCAGTGATTCAAACATGACCCTTAGTGCCGAGACTAATGCTGTCTGAACTAGATTAGTGCTTGGGCTAATGTTGTTTTTGGTCGTTGCTTAAAAATCGTCACTGAAATTCTATAAAGATACAGGCCTCAGACAGGAGACTAATTCCCAGTGACTTTCAGTAGGAACTGAATTCTTGATTTATGTCTATGCCTTTGAAAATTCCTCCTGTGCAAGCTTAAAAGAAAAGTGAAGTGTTTCATGGGTCAGAATTTTTAAACTACTGATTTTAATTAAAAAACAGGATAAATCACTAAAATGGAAGTTCTCTAAAATAATGAAAGAGGATAATTAACAATCAAGTATGTAACTATCATTCTGGTAGCTGGAAATCAAGTATAGTTGAAAGAATTTCCTTGTCATTTGTATTAACACAGAGAAAGAAAAATCAATGTGTTGGGAGGGAAATTTGATTAAACCTGCTTCTTTGCCCTCCCCTCCAATATTTGGCATCATATATGAGTCTTGAAGCCACAGTCATATTTGAGAGAAATACAGGGTTCATTTGTCATCTCAACTCTATACTGTGAGGCTTGAAATCTCTCTGGGAGGAAAAAAGATACCAAGATGCCATTGTGATGCCTTTAATTATGGGCATATGCTTGCCAGAATACATACATATACAAATAGGTAAAATTTAAGAATGTACATGTTTCAACAACCAAGCCAACATGTGAGAACATAATTGGGATCTTGTAGCTGTGTATGGAAATTGCTGGGCAGAGCCTTGAAGATTCTGAAACACACAGAAGTAATTCCATGAGTGAAGTTATGCTAAGCCATGGGAGATACAAGCTACAGTTGTGAGGTGTGATTGCAGCTTCTGCAAATAAATAAAAACTAGATTTAACCTGGCTAATGTAGGAACTAACAGTGTGGTCTGTGGGTTTCAGCAGTGGTAGCACTGACTTGTCCAGGGCTCCTGGTTCCTGTGCACTCGGCCACTAAAGCCTGAATATGTGTGTACCCAATGCACGTCAGTCACTTTCCTACAAGCATCTTGCATCTATTTGCAGGATAGTTGAGGACTGTTGCAATCCACATGGAGATTTTTTTGGTGCAGTTTTTTGGTTTTATTTGTCTTCTGGAGGTGCAAATGTTGCTGGTGTTCTTTAGCTAAGCATGGTGGCTGGGTGTGATTTTTACTCCCATTCCATGAGTTATAATTCCATGTCCTAAAGCCGTGAGCAGTAGAGGTTAGGCAATTAGCTTATGAGCATGAAATCTCTCTTCTCTCACCTCAGAGGCTTCATATAGCAGACTGTGGTTTGTTTTCATTTCCAAGCAATGACTGAGAATGCTTGATTACTTTCTGGGTTTTATTCTAGGGGCCACAAATTAGAACTCTAGCACATGAATTTAACAAAAAAGTATCCCCTTAAGCTGAGTCTTCTATAAGAATTTTATATGTGAAGTCAAGGATTATATACATGGAGACACTGGAAAACTGAGCTGTATTATTCAACATGTCAATTTTAGAGGAGTTAGTGTAACTTGAAATTTTTTATGTGGGTACTCTCTCTTCCCAATTGAATTACATCAAACCAAGTAGAGCTCTCTTGATTCTGAGCAAAGGTGTTCACACAGCCTCTAAAAGTAGGCTAGCTAATCTATTGAATTCCACATGGGTGGTTAACATGGTTTAATTTTCCTGATTGTCCCCAGGTAGACAGACTGTTCTTACTGATTTTCATCTGTTTACTGCTGGTACTGATTCTTGGATACCTGTCTGAGAAGTCATGAGGAAAGTTAGTACTTCTATACTCTGTACCAGCTCTTGTCCACAGAAGTTAACCAGGTGAAAATGAGTTACCCTTTATCTTCTTGCAGCTGTCAATTTTGCCTTTAATGTGGTGTTCAGCTGAGAATACCAAATTTGCTCCCATGCTCATTGACCTTTCCTCATCAACTTCCCAGGTTAAAAATGCATGGTGGAAGTCTAGATGAAAGATGCAAAGTAAAAATTACTCCAAAATAAAGCATCTATAGGATAACTATCTTCTTAACATACTTTACATAAAGTGCAGGCACACGCATTAAAAATAAACAACATGAGCATGAGAGATTATTTGCAGCACAAAGAGAAACGAAATAATGTTTGATATATTTACAGAAGCATGACTTGGAGCCTACACAATACCCAGTCACTTTGGGACTGAAGGCCTCCCATATGGAAGCAGAGGAAGAACAGCACAGACTCCTGTTTGCAAATGCTGCATTTGTGTTTTTTATTAACTTAGGCTTTTTTTTTTTTCAGTATGGGCTTTTTCTTCCGCAGTAATTCTAAAGTAGGTGTTCATGGTGATATCAGGAGCAGTATCTATATGTAAGCATGAAGCAGGAGCAGATTCAAAGAAATTGTATTGGTAAACATCATCTATACAGGCCAGTTTTGAAAAATCCCTGTTATTCAGTATTTGCACCTCATACATTGAAGTTTGTCAGATTAACCCTTGGAAGGTTATGGTTTTGGGGAGAGGGAAGAAGTTTGGGACTTTCTTTTGTTATTATTATTTTTTAAATTCTGTTTATTTTACTCTTTTCAAGTGCTGAACGTAACACTGCTTCATCAAGGCTTCTTTGCAGTTGTGTGTTCTTAAACTGGAGGTTGACTTTGGTTTTAAATTAAAAAAAGTAGAGAATATTCTTTTCATACAGTGAGGTCAAAATAGAAATTCAGAATCAGACTTGCATAAAATTATAAAATGTGGACCTATTTATACTAAGGTTTCTTAAATAAAAGTGATGAGATGCTGAAAGCCAGAACTCTACAGCAATGAATGTTGATTGTGTAGAATTGACAAGAAAACCACAAACAGTGGCAGTAACATGTAATTGGCACTGTCCTTACTGGGCTTCATTTGTAACGCTTTTTTCAATAGTCTAAAATAACTTTCCCAACTTCTTTTCAGTTTCGATTGTGTCTTTTCCTCATTCATCTCACTGTGTTTCTGTCCCCCAAAGGTTTTATGAGGAATAGAACTCAATGAGGCATACAATGTGTTTATGCTTGTTTCTTTTATTTGCACGTGATAATCACCAACTATCTCAGCAAAGATCTGGGAATAGTTTCTTCGTTGCAGCTGCAGAGGAAGTAAAAAAAAATTGTATTTGCGTGTGTCCTATGTAAAAGGGCTTTTAAAAAATTCTGTTTCTCAGCATCTGTTATAACAGAAGGGAATTATTTTATTCTAAAACCAGATTTCTGGAGCCTGAAAAATTTTCCCCACTGCAACTTTGTTACAGTTAGAATTTGGGCCATTTAAAAGTGGTGCTGTTTTAACCAATGCTTGCTGTATTAGTTGTGAAAGGGAAGGCTTTGTCAGTGACCACCATGACAAGCAGGTTTGTCAGATAAATACAACTGAGCAAGTGCCTGGTGCTGCAAATTTGGGACAGAATGGGTTACAGACTTGCTGCAATTAAAGCATTGGGCATGTTTTATTTTTCATCTTGGTTAGGTTACTGATGGAAACGTGATTAATTTGGTAGTTCAAGAAAATGCATGCTGATTGTACAGTGGTTTGCTGTAGCAGATATTGTTCTTTGGGCTATTTCTTGGTGTGAATTCTCAGCTAGGTTAGTAGAGGATGCTACAGCAAGGCAATGGGAGAAACTGATAAAGTCCTACCCTCTATATACTGCTAGCTGAACTTAAGAGTGTCTATACTTTGCATTCTTGAAAGGAGGGGATTCCCTTCATCCTGCTGATTTGGGTAGTAGTACTGGAGTTGTCTTGCTAGGTTGGGAAAGAGGCATGGACATCATTTGATCACATGTAGATGTTGATATCTGACTTTATCAAAGTATTTGAAATGTCCTTTGGAAGGTTAGAATTAGTGTTGAAAGAATAACAGAATAGATCAACTTTTGTGTGTTCTAAAAGTAATTGCATAGTTGAATCAGAAACAGTAATGTATATAGTAATACAATATATAGTATAAAAACAGGTGATCTCAAGTCTATGAAGTCAACTTGTGGAAACTGTAATAAGGAGTTTTTCTGGAACTTTTTGTTGAGGGAGAGGCTCTCTAAACAAAATCCCATTTAAGGAGTGCTGTGCTGTGTGACGATCACTTTATTTTTAGACTCGGCTCTTCTCAAAATAGAAAGGGAAGAAGGGGGAGAAAAACAGTGATAGCACAGATTGCTTCTCAGCTCCCCCTATTATGAGCAGTTTGTGGACAGGTGGTCACTGTGCTCTCTTTAACACAGATGAAGCTTATTGATCAAAACCAGTTGTGATTATATACGTTGCCACCTTTTCTTCTCAATCCCACTTCCAAATAGTGTTTAGGTACTGTGTTATTGCAGCCACAGCTCTTCTGGATCATTAGGTCCACAGTCAACACTTTAGATTACTACCAGTCTTTTAACTGTGATACACAGTTTGGAACCTGCTGATCGTAACAGTCAGAAATCCCAACTGGAATCTGTGCGCTGTCCCTCTGCAAGCACGTTGTAAAAACCATTCTCGCCTGGAAAATTTCATGACCTAATAAAAGGGAAAGTCAGACTAAGAATTAGGAAAAAGCTAGCATTATCTCACTATATAGATGGGAAACTGAAACAACTATGATTTGACCAAATTGTGTAGGTCTTGACCCTGAATTATAGATAGAACTGGTATCTCTGGAGTCACAGCCCATTGCTTTTTCTGAGAAAACTATCATTGTTTTAAATCTTATTCTGTCAGTTAAGAAAGATAACGAGGAGTTTCTATGCCTCTGAAAGTTAGACTGAAGTATAATTGTAAACACTATGGAAGATTAAACCAGAGAAAGAAGTGCCATTTTACAGCTCTTTTATTTGAATTCATTGCTTGATCATGGCAGAAATTTCTATACTTCAGTGCCCAAAGCTGTGCTTGTTCATTCACCTGGTAAAGCAAGCATTTCTATAATCATCATTGTCCTATCTAAGTACTAGATCAAACAGTAGCAGTTTAAACCTTTAAATGTTATATTTGATATTCATTTTGTCTTATATTCATCAGTAATCCTTCCTGATTGATTACACATTTCCAAGTGTTTTAAAGCCATGTACTAACTTGTCTGTATAAATACTTCCCATTAGAAAATACTATAAAAGTTCTAAATTATGTTTGTTGCCATAGCAATACTTGGTTAAAGATTCATAGAATGGCTTTTTATTTTATTCCTATCATAGGGGAATTCACAAAGAAGATTCTAAATCTTTTTCAAATGTAGGGGATTCGGCAGGACCGTGTGCATGGGAGACTGTAGGGAGAAAGGAAAGGGAAAAAACTGACCAGACTTGAAATGTGTTTCTGGAGCACCAAAGGGACCTACAGTGATGGAAAGTCTCATGACTTGTGGTTGCATCTTGTATTTGGGTTCCAGAGGAGCTTGGCTAAAAGCTAAAACCGATATGTAAAACAGGCACTTACAGGAAAAATCACTTTTCGTTGTCCATTTTTTTTTTTTCTCCACCTAAAATACAGTGTACATATCTATTTCTTCTTTTGATCCCCAAAAGCTTGAAGTGGTGCCACTCTCCTCGGGATTGTGAAAACGAAATGGGCAAAAACTAGGCTTTGAAGTTGTCATTCATTGTTAATATCTCATCAGCTGTCTTCATAAATCTGTTTCAAGTAGTCCTGTGTCAATATTTAAATTTTTGTTGGAGTGTCAGCAATTGCAGCTTAGTAAACAACTGAAACCCCACATAACACTAAATTTTGAATAGCTGTGATTAATCTGAGTTCTCTTCCCAGTTTCAAGACTGGTTAAGAGGCCTTGGAAAAGTTTGTCTCAAGTGTGTTCACATTCTTGCTGAATGTTTCTAGACTTGGCTGATCACAGGAAACTGCACAAAAATGTCCTGATTAACTGTGTGTGATGTTTCATATTTTGTTATTGAATACTTAATTTGACGAGTGTGGTAATTTACAATGAGATCTCAGTATTTTTATTTCTTCCATGGAGGATTCCCACCTCTTGAAGTCTAAAAGAGCCGTTTGAGTTTCACGTGGTCTCAAGAGCAGCTGTTGTTTCCACAAACCAAATGAACTGTAAGAGTGTAGTGAAGTGGGGGCAGTTTAATATTTAGCGGAAAATAGCAAGTCAAATTCAGTATTTTGTCTCTATCAGTTAATTACAGAAATGTAAAAAATGATGTAGTATAGGGTAATGTATGTTTTCATTTGTTTTATTGGAAGAGGTAAAGTTTGAGCAAATCCTATTGTAAACCACACTTGCTTTTGTTCCTGTTCCAGCAGTCTTTTTTTTTCCTTTTTAACTGAAAAAAAGAAACACAACTTCTGATTGTGCTAGGAAATTCTATTTAGGGTTTTGTAACATTCTTTTTATTTAAAGGGTTAATGGGGGTTGGGGGGAAATATTGAATACTACACTTCATGGAAATTTCCCAGCTGCTATCAGAATCCATGTGCAAACTCAGAAACAAGATCAGTCTTTGCAGCACATTCTTATGTCAGTTTTAAAATCAAAAGGTTGCTAAAAAAACATAGAATTTTAAAATAGATTCTTCTTATTTACATCTGGGGTTTTGAGCTGTTATGGTTCGATTCTTCAAGCTCTTAAAGCTCTTGTGATTTGGAAGAAGAAAAACAAATATCAGGCAACTTGTAATTGCAAGAGCTGCAACACTGAGATAACAAAATATTCAGAATGCAGTTCCTCTTTGCTTAGGCTGTACTTCTGCAAACACATAAATTGTACATTTGATTTAGTAAAGCAAGTAATCT
Source organism: Columba livia (assembly GCF_036013475.1). Lineage (NCBI taxonomy): Eukaryota > Metazoa > Chordata > Aves > Columbiformes > Columbidae > Columba > Columba livia. Next base: position 154,355,795 of record NC_088602.1, on the reverse strand, counting down.
TACAGAGGACGAACTACTCTTGGTGATGATGTTAAGCATTTGAAAATGCGTTGTCGGGATCAAAGCCGTAGCTACCTAGCCTTTGGTTTCAGGAGCTTGTGGGTATTTCTTTAAGATGCCAACAATTCAGTGTTTTCAGTGACAAAGCTTAACTCTGATGGAAGACTTATTGTGACATAAGGAATGTGGGAAATTTGACATTTGGTTTGTTCTAGAGAGTCCAGGAGAACTGTTAAACAAAAACTTTATTTTTTACTGTCTAAATCCTCAGTAAGAAATGTGAAGAATAGATGTTGTGAAGTGATACTAATGGGTTCATAATTTTCCCTGAATGAGTTCTAGCATTTGTTTGTTAGAACTTGGAAGTTAGTCAGTGTGAAATACAGAAAAACTCCAGGGTGGGATCTCAAAAAGCTCAAGCTGTGGTGTTCCTGGTTCACAGATAGCTAGAAATTCTTTCAGTTTCCTAAAGTCATCAACTGGCACCAAAGCTCCTGTCCTACTATGAATTTTGGGCAATGCCACATTGCACGAATGGAGACTTATTTGTTTGTTTCTTTGTGCCTTGAAATGAGCAAGAATCCAAATTGCTACAAAATAATTATCCCCATCGCCTATGTCTGCAGATATAATTCTTACTGCAAGGCAGCAGTAGCCTTGATGAGTGGCAGGGTTGCATTTTTCTTTTCACAGTGTTCCTGTCAATTCCAGAACTGCAGATCAGAATCCCATCCCTGCTTTTTCTCCAAAAAGCAAAGATGGGATTCAAAAGCAAGGGAAGAAGTTAACCTGTTATTTGCTTTCTTAATCTTTTAAGATTCAAATTTTTAAGCTTTTCTTTGCTGTAGATAAGGCTAATTACTTCTCAAAAAAAAAAAGCATAGATCTTCGTTCAGTGGTTTCGTGCAGCATATAATTTGTAGAAACTGAGGGTCAGGGTTGAAAATCACCATGGCCTAGAAAACTTAATAGAAATGCTTCTTTAAGTACAACACTGGAGATGTTCAATAATGTGATCTTTGAAGTGTAGGCACTTCCTTCTTTCAATTGCAGCTCTTCCTTGAGGAGGGAGGTTTCTGATTCAGGGCCCATGCTTGAGGGTGAGAGAGATTGAAGATGGGGAGGGAGAAAGGGAATAAAGTCTGGATTCTGGATGTTTCTGTTCTGGTCAACCCACAGGAATAAGTTACGTTTGACTCTTCTCAGAAATGAAAAAATGTTGTTGCTTATTAAGTACTTCTAGCAGACTTGTAGACATAACCTTGGAATGGCTGGGGGAGATCATGTAAAGAAAAAGACAGGTGTAATGAGAAAGGAAAAACAAGAAGGTAAAAAAGTGACTAGGCCCAGCAGCAAATGAAAACAGAAAGGGAAAAGGATAGAGAAGGTCAAATAGAAGGCACCACTAAGTTAGCAAATCAGTGTCCCTCCTTCTGGGATCTATAAATTATTTTTGAGAAAGTATATGACCTCCAGACCTCTCTTGTTCTTTATTCCTTTAGCCCTTGGTGCAGCCCTCATATATATTTCCTACATTCAGCTAGTTTAGAGGTAACACTGTTAGATTTTGCTGAAGTATGTGAACTCCACATCAACTGTTCTTCATACAGTATCCTACATCAGTAAACTGCAAGGGTAGAATTGATAAAGAACATGGTGAACTGAAGGAAATTTCTCTACTAACATGACTTGTTTTGAGTTTATGGTGTTGTTTCGAGGAGGTAAATAAAACATGATGCTGGAATGGGATTCTGTGTTTTGTGAAACTCCTTGTTCTGAACATTAGAGACTTGCACAGTCAGAGGTGCTGTGTAGTGTGTAAATGCTGATGACAATAAAATATTACATAGAAATTAAATTGGTAAATATCAATGAAGTCACCATTTGTATCTTAATAAATGGCTGAATTCAAACCGTATAATTCTAATAGAATGAAATGTGTGACATGGAATGTCATGGAACCTATTTTGAAAGCACAAGCAGAATAAGAAATATTTTTCATTTTTAAAGAAGTTCTAAAAGATTTAAATAGTTTCAGTAGCTATACTACCTAATTGTTATAAATTGAAGTAGAATATTCTTTGGATTCCATATAGTATGTGCAGGTGTGTGTTTGTGTGTGCCTATTTGTATGCATATGCACAATGTGTATGTGTATGTATATGTGTGTTTTTTTTCTTTACTACAGCTTGGTTCTTAAAAAATATTCTTATCAAATCACAGAAAATGAAGCTTGCTGTAGCATTTGCACAAACTTCATGCTCCTTCGGCTGACATATTTAACAAATGTGAATTCTAGAGTGATATCACTCATAGAAACAGGTAGACATTTATTGTTCTGTGTTTGATATAATCAGTTTGGTAAAGCATGAATGAGGAAGTATATTAAAATGAGCTGAGTTAATTTCAATCTTCTTTACAGGTACTAGGGAGAAAAATAACTTTGTCAAAACCAAAATAATAAAATTGATAAGAGAAATAAGCCATTCTGTTTCAGCCTTTAAAGCTGATTTATAAATACTATTTCTGAAAACCTGGACTCCCCTATTTTTGAGGTTTCTTATAGTATCATGGTAGATGATGGGTAAGCACGGTAAGGAGTTTTTACCTATTTGCTTTCAAACTCAGTCATTGAGGCTCACCTTCTTCAGTTGGTGACTGATTGAGGCAGCAATTTATTGGCAGGTGGTGGCAGCAGCTTTGGATGGAACTTTGAGGTTGTTCAGCCTAGAGAAGAGAAGAGAAAGCTGTGGGGAGATGTTATTATGTCCTTTCAGTGCTTAAAATGGGGCCCAGAAGAAAGATGGGGACAGACTTTTTAGCAGAGTCTGTTGTGATAGGGCAAAGGGTGATGGTTTCAAAATAAAAGAGAGGAGATTCAGGCCAGGTATGAGGGAGAAATGTTTTACACTGAGGGTGGTGAAACATTGGCCCAGGTTGCCCAGGGAGGTGGTAGATGCCCCATCCCTGGAGACATTCAAGGCCAGGCTGGACGGGGCTCTGAGCAACCTGATCTAGTTGAAGATGCCCCTGCTCATTGCAGGGGGTTGACCTTTGAAGATCCCTTCCAACCCAAACCATTCTATAATTCTATGATTTGTCAATCAGATTGGACCATCCATCTCCATCATGTCACTTTCTTTTGAAGTGTACTATGCCAAACTCTTAAAAGGCAGTCTTGCTTCTATTCACAGATATTTTGCAGAAATAGAAAACTTGAAGCAAGCAGGAAGTCAATACGTCAGTTTTTGGTGAATGTTCAGTTTTAGGTTGACTAAAGATTAAAGACTAAAGATTAAGACTAAAGATTAAACTGACTAAAGATTCCAGCCAGCATTAGTGTGATTTTTGCTGCAGAGCAGGTTGTTTCTCTTTGCTGTGCCAAGAAAGGCAGAAGGTCCTATACCCTTGAATTTCCCTGCGATTTGTGTTGCTCTTTTCTGAAGTGAGATGCCTAGCTTGTATTTACTAGTTGAGTGGAGGTTACGCAAAGTTAAACAGCATCAACATCGGATACTCTGGTTTATTAAGCAGGTATGTGCACCAGAATCTGAATGGTCAGATTGCTTTAGCTGAAGTGGTGAGCTGAGGGAGTCTCCAGCATCCTGGGTGAATGCTCTGGGCTACTGGACAACAGGGCTCCTAGTTTTTCAACTTTTCCTACCAATATGAAGAAGCTTCAAATATACCTTCTGTTGAGTGTGACCTTTTCACATTTTTTTTTTTTTCATCTCACATTAACTTTTTTCCTGAAGCTCAGATACTTGACTAAGTATCAATTATTTACAAAACTCTCACTAACAGCACCAGTTACTTAAAAAAAAACCCACAACAAAACAGTGAGTCGTACCTTACAATGTCACGTGGGTTTGTTTGTTTGCTTTTAAAGTAAGCTGTGTTTTATTTGTCTTCTAATTCAGAGGCCTCATGGGACACATGGGTTACATTTTCATTATATGTTCAGAGCCGTACTGTATAAATACTTTTAAAAGCTGAGATTGTGTGTTAACCTAAGTGCTTGAGTTTTTTATGTTAAAGAAAATAACTATTTTGAGATTATTTCAACAATTTGTCTTAGGTGTCTTCACCTCTTTACGTATTGGTCATCTGCCACTACCATCACCCTGCTTCAGGCTCATGCTCTAGATTTATAGAATATCCCCTCTGTATATCTGATTTATAAACATGATTGTTCTAAAAACAGGTGATAGAAAAGGTCAAGAGGGAAAAAATTCTATTTTACAGCTGCAAAAAAACTAAATAAATACATCCCATCTCGTATTACATGAGTTAACTCTCCTCTTGGAGAACCAAGTGCCCTTTCAAACAGCAATAAGAATTTCTAGGAAAAAAAAGGCCAGGCCACATGATAGACCAGTTGTCAGTTGTGCTGTGTATGAATTTGGGTGAATGATCAGCAGTCCCACAGGGAAATGCAAATTAGCAAGTCAGTAACAGAACACCTTATTCTGCAGAGGTACAGAATGTAAGACAGTAGGTGGAAAATATGTGAAAGTTTTGTTGGCAGGATGTATTCAGTTTTGAATGTAGGGTAACTGAATAACGAATGGCATTGTATTAGTATTTGTCTATTATAAGAGTCTGGCTATAATTGGAATTGCTCAAAAATTTGTGGCGGCTGGACGTGTGGCAAGTTAGACCAGCTTAAGGGGTGGCCAAGGACTAATTACCACTTGACAGGAATGTGTTTAATTTTCCATATTTTAACCCTTTATGATTCATGGCCCTAGGAAGGAACCTACTCAGACCTTCGAAACTGTCAAAGAGCTGTGGAAAATCAACGTGGTTTGGTTTGGTTTGTTTTTTTTAATCACCTAAAACCATTCCTGCTTCCCAGCCCAAGGAACTTTTTTACTTGTGATAGAAAACAGGTGCACCATTATGTGCTGGTCCTTGCACATCTATTTCTTAGGTGTTTGTTATCTTGTAGAAAAAAAAAATGCCTGACAGGTCAGGAAGTTTGTTATTCCCTTACTTTGCTGACATGACCTGTTCATTCCTATTTTATGCAGTGATCACATTCTCTTGCCTGTCATTCCCAAGGGTAAGTTTCTGGTTGACTAATTATGCCCAGGAGCGCATTGTAGCAGGGCAGCCTCGTGCACGTTTCTGCTGTCCTTGCCTTTGAAGGAGTTAAACAGCAGCATTCCCATCTCCTGGGAACTTGTCCCGGGGAGTGCACATTATTTCTTTCTCTGTTACCAGCATGAGAATATTGCATGTGCTCAGGGGGCTTTTGGTTAGTCAGATGGCAGTCTGATTCTCTCATGGTAACTATTACTTTAATTTTTTTTTTTAATAGGAAAGAAGGAGAATTCTGTAGCTTTTTCATGGTTTACTAACACAAGAAAAAAAGTTGATGGTAGGAGAGATTAATAGAGAAATGGATATTTGTGCACTTTCTGAAAAAGTTGGACAAATGTGCAAAACCTGATTTTTTTCCTATGCCTGGATGATTTTCCATTTGGAAAATTGTATTTCAGGATAGAAGTTGATTCTGTGAAACTACATGATTCTGGATGGCAAGTTGAGAAAATAATTGCCTGGGCTAAGTGTTCCTTACTTTAATTGATATTTCATTATAATACAGTAACACTTGCTTGGCAAATTCAGTACATCCAGGATTTCTGGAAAAATATGTCATTTTTCCTAATGCAGGTATAGCTTTTATTTTAAACTTGGGAAAAATAGCAATCTGTAGGAAGTCCTGCTGCTTGAATAGCTGCAAAACTAAATAGTACAGCGGTACTAAAAGAGACTATTATGCAGAACAGCGACTAGGAGCTCAGCTATATCTTGGAGTGAGAAGCAGAATTATTCTGCGAGAAAAAAAATGTGGACAAGCAAAGGACTTGTCTGTGCTCATAAAATGGTAATCAACATAGTCAGTGAAGTGGGATGTAAACCACTGCAGGACATGCCCACAGTACTTTGCTTCGCATTCGATAATTTGCAAAACAGAGCTTACTTATTTATCACCAATTCTGTCATACTGCATTTAGCAAGAAAAAGCAATTTGACTTTCTCTTATGGATTGAGTTTCCCTGCCAGATTCTGGATCCAGGAGTCCTACTTTCCTTTCAGGGGGATTTTCAGCTATGTTCTTAATTTGTTTGAGACCATCCAGCCAATTACTACTGTTGCTGTTTATTAGATCTGCTGTTTGTGTTTTTAATGAGGATAGTCAATATAGCACATTTTATCCACGTTTAGCGCATTATCCAAATTCTTTTATAATGGGAATTGATTTTTAACCAAAAAGGTACTCACAGGGATTTCTTCTTACTGTCAATTTATCTGGTAATACGTTGTGATATTTAAGTTTATGCCGTACCAGTTTATAAAGTCTCTAATCACTTGGTTTGTAAATGCTATTGAATCCACTATAACATTATCAATAATGTGTAAGATAATGAAGGAAGGAGAACATTTCAAATATTGCTCCCTGTTTTTATTTACTCATACATTTTCCTGAAAACTTTTTGTGTTCTTCATTGCTTCTTATTGGGTGACAGTTCTTAAAATGTTTATGTGACTGTTTTAGTTATGTGTTGCAACTGGGCAGAGTGCTATATACTCCATATAGGCTCCCTTTTCCCATGAAAACCAGGTGATCTTTTAAGGTCACTTCCAACCTGGGCTGTTCTATGATTCTCCGATGCTATGTGAGTCTTAATAAAACCACACTTTTTTTTTCGTTTTCCACAATGAAAGAGCAGAGTAGAAAGTACAGTGAATTTTCATCTTTTCTGTGTGGGTAACAAAGAAAGGGCAGACAATGGCATGACGTGCTTGTTGGGGTCTGTATATATAACCAAATTTGGAAAGAAGGGCTATAATAAAATAATGAAAAAAAGGGAAAATAAGTTTTCACATGCTCTGTAGACTTTCACTAAGCATTAATTTTTGTTTCTGTACGTTGAAGGACTTCACTTCTGTGCCTACTACTAAGTAGCACTTCATCACCTGGGTGGTTCGCATGAGAAATGTCATGAATTGCTAAATAAAAATAAATACAGAGTATTTGAAAAGTATCCATTTGGGCTTAAACTTTTTTTTTTTTTTTCTATTTTATTCCATGAACCATAAGTACAGGCCACCCAAGTCCAGTCAGTAGCCTCTTCCAACTCGAGATTGTCAAGGTATTGGATTTAGAGCCCAATTTAACCTTCTTTAAGAGCATGATTGTTGCACAAACTCTAGCTCAAAAAATGGCTGCTCTGTGAATTGCACACCAAGAGTTTTAGAACAGAAGTGGGCTTTCCAGCACACCTTGGGTAGTGAGATCTGGGAAAACAGGAAAGAATATCCCAAAGGGTGAAAAAGAAAATCCCCTTAGGGTGAACATCCTGCATGTTCAACCTGCCTTGTGTGGTTAAGCGCTCTTTAGAATAAGCAGATTTGATTGTCTAGCACTTCGTTTTCCAACATCAGCAGGCAGGCAGGAGAAAAATGCTAAATGTGCTCAGTAGTAAAATTTCCCTCTCATCTGTGAGTCTGTTTTATATGCTTTACAGCAGCTTGACCCAAATGGCAGCGTGTGGACCAGACCTGGCCTGTATCATGCTTCTGTTCATCCTTCCACCTTTTCCTCAGAGAAGATGGACAGTGATTCTCTGGGGCTTGAAAGCCAAATGACTCGCTTTGTATGTGGGCAGCTACTTGGAGCAAGACCTGCCACCACAGCAGCCCTGGACAAGAAGTGATGGGAATCAAACGGTGGCACGTCTCCCACTATGTACGTCTTGGGTGTTGCAGTGGCAGCTTTCACACTGACACAGCTCACAACTGGGGCACAAGAGTCTCATAGTTGTGATCTGGATGTATAGTTACAGAAAGTGTGTCGTGCACATTTAAATGATTTTGGAAAGTGTGGCTTGCACTAATCTAATCTGAAAGCAATGGTGCTGTAGACGAGGGAAGGAAGGTCTTTACCTGAATAAAGAATAACCTGTATACCATAGACAGTTCCTGCAAGACTTTTGAACAGGCTCTTACTTTGCTCTTGGATGTACCAGTGGTGGGAGGTATAGTCTCAATTGAAGAATCACTTGTGATGTCTTCTGATTGGTTTCCACCTCATTCATATATCATTTATTTTATGCTTAACTCTTAAATCCAGTAATAGTCCCACTGAGGTATAAAGCACAACTCTTTGTGTGCTGAAGTACCTTGATTATTGGTCTAATTGTCCTTCATGCTCAGGGCTACCCAACAGCCATCAAGACATTTGACAGCAGTATGCTGGGATGCTGGCAATGCTCTTTGTTTGCACCTTTACTCTCTCTTCTTTCCCTCCCTGTATTGCAGCCTTATTATAGGTTCTTCTTGCTTATTAAACTCTTTTTCATGCTGACCCTTACGCTTAGAATTTCTCTCCTAATGCATCAGAAAAGCTGTTCTTTATACGTATTTGCAGTAACCTGTTTTTCTTGGCTGAATTCCTTCTTAAAACACACATTCCCTGCAACCCCGTCACTGTGTTCATGAAAGAAAAATAATCATGTTACATATATTAAACTAAAATCTATCAATTTCACTGCCTGTACTGTACTGAATACCTAATTCATATTCTTTCATTTTGTTGCATATTTTAAGTTTGCTTGAACAGAGGTCACCTCTTTCAGTGGTTTGCCAAGTGTCATGTAAGTTGATTGTGCTTAGTGAATAGCAGTAGGATCCTGTTAAATTTTAGCTTTTGCCTTCAATGCTATAACTGTCTTTGGGAAGGGATGAATATAGCAATATTCAACTCCCAAGAGAGGCTCCAAGTGGAAGAGGTAGTTGTTCTTATCTTGCTGGACCTTTTTTCTCAACCCTGATCTGCTGTGCTGTCTGGCATAACTCAGGAGCCGTTTTCAAGGGAGATCAGTAACTGAAATGAAGAGTGATTGACAGATCAGGACAGAGGTGGCTTGGCGAAGCTGGGTGCAATTAGTACACTGCAGGCTTTTTTCTTCAGCCAATGCTGCAGTTTCCTCATTCTGCATAACCCACAAATCAATTTAGAGCTAGATAAATAAAATTTTTAAGTCTTGGTGATTACAGCATTGTTCTTAGAATAATTTTGATGAGTATTTACTGGGGATTTTGCACTGGTTTTGACCTGATTCACTAAATTTGGGTTATATTAGCACTGCTGCATTCCTCACTGACAGTACTTCTCTCCCCCAAACAAGTAATCTTAAAACAAGCAGACTTGCCTGTAGACGGCACATCCATTCTTCCCAGTTACCTTCTTTGAACTGCTTCAAATTAGTCCATATGTTCCTGGGGTGTCTGCTATAGGGTAGTTGGATGACAGTGTGAAAGACAAGAATTTTCCATAATGGTACTTTTGAGACTGAAAGATATTTTGGGAATGGGGAAAAAAGTTATGTCATACTGATCTTATATAGGTTTTCTCTTCTCTTGTGAGATCCTCTGAGTAATTATCCTGATAAATAGGGCACTACTTTTTTTTTTTATTTGCCAATTGTAGAGGTCCAAAGACTATACGATTAGTGTATAAAGCTATTATGTAAATCTCCTTTGCCCCAGTTTAAGTTAATGCTCTACATATGGCATGCCTGGTAGGGTGAAAATTCATGTTCACTCCTTACCCAAGCGATGCGTAGCAGTGCTGCTCTTGGTGTGTTGCTAGAATAGGAGAGCTGGTCAAGGGGTTTGTAAGTACTGAAGCAATCATTTTAGTTTTTCATGTACAGGATACAGATGACTCACTCCCCCTGTGTTTTAGCACTGACATGAGACTGTTCTGTAAATAGCACATGTTCAGAAATAGGACACCTCCCACCCCCATTAGCTATGAAATCAAGGTAATGTAGCTGTTCGATTTTAAAACAGAAAGCAGGAGCAAATTTCAGCACTAGTAGCAATCTAGAATTGCATTCTGAGGTAAGGGGCCAAATTTATTTCCACTTTCTGACAGTAGTCCGAATTACTAGTCGTTGTCTTGGAGATAAAGGGAAAATAAAGAAATAAGGATGGCTAAGACACAATGCCAAGAAGACTGATAGCAGATGGACAAAGGGTTTGCTTTTTTCTTTCTCTCTGAACAGCATTTCAAGATTTTGCAATAAAACTTAGAGTTTCTGAAAGGCAAAAGTAAGATTGGTAAAAGTAATCTGGAGGGCAGTGTGCTGATAGTTTGAAAGAAGTTATGTTATGCTGTATGCATTTTTTTTATAGAATAGTCATGCTGGTGACTATGAATTTCTTGATTACAGAGCTGAGAAAGGAGGGGGGGGTCACACCTCAATCTCTGTCTTGGAAATTCTGGATTCTTACCATATTTACCTGTGGCTCACAATCTCAATGCAAAGTGGAAAACAGAAAGAACCTGAAACAAGAAAGAAATCAAGAAGAGAAGAATGAAAGGCAAATACAAAGTCCTGCGCCTGAGATGTAATAAACCTATGGATTAAGAACAAGCTGGGGACAGACTGGGTAGAAAGTAGTTTTGCAGAAAAAGATCTGGGAGCCGTGCTTGATGACAAGTTGAAAATCAGTCAACAGTTTGCCCTTGGAGCAAAGAAAGCCAATTACATTCTGGGTGGTATTAGCAAGAGTGTAGCCAGCAGGGTGAGGGAGATGGTTATTCCCCTCTATACAGTGTTTTTGAGACCACGTGTACAGCACTGTGCTCAGTTTGAGGCTCCCTAGCACAAGAAGGCCATACTTGCATGTGTCCAGCGAGGGGCTACCAAAATGATTGGGAGGGGGAAATAACCTCCTTGTAGATTTAGAGGATTCTGATACTTAAGTGGGTTAATATGAACAAGATACCGTACGCCTGCTGCCTGTGTTGATTGTCCACACACTTTCCCTGACCCCATAACAGAGTATCTGTGTGGTAGCTTATTAGTTTTTCAGCTGAGGGGTGAAACACCTCATACGTACTGCATTTTAGCAGGATACAAACACGTACACTGGTTGTTTCTCAGCAGTTGGTGCAAGGTAACTACCTGCCTCATGGTAGCCTGTGCGTACGTCCCAGTTGAGAATTAACCTATTTAGTTGTACCTTGCAGCGACGCAGCTGCTTTCTGAATCATTCAAGTTCATGTTAGCATTTTCCTCATATATTCACTGCCATGAAAGAATTAACAAAATGTGTTAAAAAAGACAGTGATGTGAAGACACAGTTTCATCTATGAAAATATATGATGGATTTAAAAGCTCCACAGCTACTGCATGGACCTCCTCTGTTACTTTACACATATTTTTTACTACATCTCCATAGCCCAGTTTTCAGGTTGAAGAGTGTACCAGTTTCACAAGTTCTTAAACTTTCATCTCTTTCGGGCTTAATTCAGTCATTCCCACTGGTGAATGAGATTGTTCCTATTTATAAAATATCCTTCAACACACATTCAGTGCTCAAGTTTGTCACCAATGCAAAAGAGTAGATCTCATTTTAAAGAAAGTCAAAACACATAGTAAACAGCTCTGTAGCTCTAAGTGTAATGAGAGGGTGAGAAAGGAAAAATGAAAACATCATGCAGAAATGATTGGGTGGTGATTAAAGGTAATCTGCATCTGGCCCGAAAGCTAAATGAATGCTCTGCTGTTGTTTTCAGTAAAGATGATAATGTAGGGCGTGTAGGGAAGGCAGAATAGCTCTTGGGAAGGGGTATATATAGAAATTGAAATTACCATTTCTGAGGTGGAAGCAAACTGCAAAAAGCTTAATGTGTCGAAACCAAACAGACCTGATAATCCCTACCTCAGAATATTGAAGTAACCAGCACATGAAATTGTAAATCCACTATATAGGATTTTTTTAGAATTTGTGAAATTGGAAGTTGTTTTATATGACTGGAAAAGGGTACCTGTTGTGTCTCTTTTAAAAAGTGGGGCAGAGCTATCTACCTGACTATAAACTTGGTAGCTTTATCTCGGTGCATTAGTTTAGAACATAGTTTGAGGGAGGGGATGCTTTGAGGCCTGGAGGTGAACAGCAAATGAGATGAAATGTGTCGTGAGTTTACCAGAGAGAGGTTGTACTACACCAGCCTGCTATTTGACATTACAACTAGTTTTTTTAGAAAGAGATGGGAGCCCTTATTTATCTGGATTTCAGTAGGACATCTGATGCAGTGCTACATGGGGAAATAGCAGTTAAGATAAAACAAAATGAAGGTTAGAATGAGGAATGAAAGGTGGGCAAGAGAAATGAAATGGCTGCAGTGAATATATAAATAAAGCTGAAGAGAAAGCTAGATAGGAGGGAGAATAATGCTGGAGTGCTTCAGAGGTCAGATTTTAAAGTACTTTAATGCTTTCTTGTTAAGGAAGTTGACATGAAAAATAAGAAAGCTTGAAGTTGCTGTTGATGTGGAGCACTGGAATAGTGGGCAGGAGTGGTGGACAGAAAAATAAGGTGTGTATTATGAAAGATCATGCCCATAACATGCAATTGTAACTCTCTTATGTGTTGGAAATCCTATTGTTTGAAAATGACTGAGGAACAGAAAGAATGGGGGGTGGCTGTGAACTGCAAGGTTATTATGGAATGTGACTGTGATGTAATCCTAAAGGACAGCAAATGTGATCTTGAAAAAAAATCAGGAAAGGTATTTTTGCAAAATAGGGAAATACCAAAACCATTACACTTCAGTAGTGCAATACTTACCTGCAATGCTATACATCCAGAACTCTAAACAACCTGTTTAGAAAAGGTGACTGTAATTTGGAAAATTAGCAGAGAGGAGGTACTGCTTTGGCTTGTCTGGTTATTGAAATAAAAGCAGAGGAGTGATGTGCTGCTCTCTGTGAATGTGTTGTGGAGAGAACAGGCACAGCACTGGGAAGGGCTCTGTACATTGGAAGGAAGTGCAGTGCCATCGTGGAGGTCTAAAACACGTTGCTTCAAATAATTCCTTAGACTGCGAGACATTTAAATATTTGATCATTACCATCTGTCCTGGTTTTGTTAAAAACAAGTTTCTCTTTTAGTGAATTTGCCCATCAGCTAAAGCCTTCATATTAGCTGCATTTTCCTGAAAGCCAGATAAATGTTTTGGCAGACATAGCAATGGAATGCAAGGTCACTGCTAAGGAAGGATGTACATCCCACGAGGTGGGCAACGAGAAACAGGTGACCAAAAACTGACCAACTAAGCATCCCATCCCATTCACGTGATACTTCATATAAAAGTGGGAGATCACGAGGATCTCGTCCCTTTTCCTTATGGCCAATATTAGGAGAGGACCTTGCGAGTCGTCCATGCAAACTGAGGCCTAGTGACAGACTGAATCCAGTTCCAGTTGGCTGTATAGTCCAGTCCAGGACTTCGGATGCCAGTCCTACATCTGCAGGAGCAGTTGCTGGGACTTTCAAGATTGTTTTTGTATATTTTGTATTACTTTCTCTATTTTTATTAGTAGCATTAGTAAAACATTTTTAATTTTTCCAACTCTCTTCTCTCTGTCCTTCTTTCCCTCCCAATTGCCTGTCCTTAGTGGGAAGTGGGGAGAAGGGAGGGGCTGAAGGGAGAAGCAGGGGAGAGGGGGTTAACAATACATCTGCCAGGGTTTTACTGTCGCCCCGCAATCAAACCCCGACACCATCAAATGAAGAATTTGCTCTCTAAAGAGTCAAGATGATTGTTGTCAGGTCTGTTGTGAAGACTGCTGCCTTAGGGAACTCCCTGGCAAAGCTGTGTGTTTTCCCAGAATGGATGAGTATTTCTGCTCTTGGAGAACAGAAGGTTTCTTGTCTTTTTTCCCGTTTGACCTGGTAAAAGGAAAATTTACAAAGTTACAGTGTTATTTGGCTAGAGATTGAAAAAGAAGATGTCTAGGTCATTATCTGGGTAGTTGGGTTATTTAGTTTGATGTGATAACTAATTTTTGTATGGAAAATTTAGTCTTCTGAGCAGATATGAGGGAATCTGTTTTAAACGCTGAACTGTAAACAGAACTGAGCATTCTTGAATCCCTTTTTCCTGGCATTCTGATTTGACATGAATTCAGGACAATGAGGAAGCTCCGGTCTCCATTTCCATAATGACACCCCTCCACTTGTTGCTTTTCAGACTGCTGTCTGATACTTCTTTACAGATCTTTTGGGTTTTATATCAGTAAAGAGTTGTCATAATTCTGACTTAATTTCTCCCTCTTTTTCAATGGTTCAGTTTTCAGTCTATTCTACTGTCAAAATGCTGTTTGTTCTGCTTACCACAGCGCTCAATAGCACACTGAGCATGGAATTTAAATGTAAAACAGGTTGTTTCATAAACAGCTGAACTAATGAGGACTGATTTTCTATTGAAATGTATCCTGTTATCCTAATTTACCTCTCTACAAACATTCTCCAATCTCTCTCTATCACCTACTTGCTTGGCTGGAGAATTGACAACAGACAGGGTGGCTAGTGCAAACCCATTCACATGCTAAAGTGTTGGATAAAGATTGAGGTGTAATTACCTCCCTTCACTGGGAACACTCACTTTGTTCCTCTTACCATGCTTCCTTAGTTGCTGATTTCCACAAAACTAGCAAGAATTTTGTCTATTGAAACTGCTGACACTCTGTCAAATTTAGGTGAAATTAGCCAGAAGTTATGAATGGGAAATACCTAGAGAGACAAACATTCGTTTTCACAAGAAATGAAGCTAAAGACCTTCCGAGGAAATACAGTTGCACTTACTTCAGGTCTCAGCCATACCCAATAGAAAAGGTGAAAGCCTCTATGTTTTTTTCATCAGAGATAATTTAAAAAATACAGCTCTGAAAAGTCTTGTGAGGAAAAAAGGTGATGCAGAAAGCGGTGTGTTGCAGGAGAGACAAGTTCTGATTCTGTCTCTCCATCTTGATTAGTGCAGAAGTGGAGCTGTCCTTTTGTCTGTGCTAGATATTTGCAGGCAAAAAGCATTTCTTTGGACACATCTGGCTTCTTCAAATCTTATTTCAGACAATAGGAATAAAGGACTGACAGACTTGTAGGTATTCCTAGACAACTGGAAAAAAGCAAATGAGAAAGACTCTGGAGACTTATAAAGGACTTACTTTTTTCCTGAGTCTGAATTAAATAGTCAGGATCTGACTCTTTTCTTGCTTACGCTGTCACCATAGAACACTGATTGGACTGATTCCACTGGATCTCCTCTGCATTTGGTGAAAACTAAGATAAGAATCAGGTACTGCCTTAGCATTCTATTTAAGTGAATTTCAACCGACTGATCCATCTTTCTCTAAGCTAACTGAATGATAAAATTGAATGAAAGAGGACAAATTTTGAGATAATTGGGCTCAGGAGGCTTGCTTTCTCTTTTTTTTTCCCCCAAAGTGGACAAGCTGTTGATGTTCTCTTAACAGTGCTTATGATATCTGGAATACCTAATGTCTTTTGGAATTACATTTCCTGCTCCTAAAAATACACCATGTATAGGGTGTATATTTAAACATGTCAAGCCATTTATTGACATGAAGGTGAGTACAGTAGACTTAAAACAGGTTGTGTATGTTTTGTTCAATATGAACGCAAACTATGTATATGAAGTGGATATGTTTTTATCATCTCTGTGTGTAATTCTGTGATGTAGTAGGTGGGATGGATGCTGTTGGAGGCACTAATACACGAACAAAATTATAGTTTGCATTACTCTCTCAAATAATGGGACGCTATTTAGAAGGTTCCTATTTTTAAAGTTCTGGATTATTTGGAAAAGAAAAGATTTAAGACAAATTTTGGTTACTTGATTTTTGTAGGTTATGCAGATCAAAATATTTCCAATATTGGTAGAAACCAGTTAAAACAACAACTAAATGTTTATTTTCCTGCATTTTTTGAACTTGCTGAAATTATCAAGTGATTTGTACCGTTTTAGCCAGTTTGAGTAATTTTATTTTTTTTTTTTTAAGTGCTGGCACAACCAGAATCAGGAAAACAGGAAAAGGGTGAGAGAGAATGTGAATAAACATAGGCCTTGTTCTTTTGACTGGGTGGGAGCTGGGTATGAAATAGCTGCACAAGCAGGAGAGTTCCTGGTAGTCTTCCTATAATTGCCTATAGAATTCACATAACTATAGTTTCTGGCAATGACAGTCTTTTTGGCTGTAAAGAAGATAGGTGTGATTTAGTGCATCATTTGTAGGACATGATCCTTATTATCCTCCTAAATTCTCATCCCACCTCAGCTATAGGTTGACTGATGATCCCTAAATGATCTCCGCCTCAGGTTTCCCTTTTGTATGGGGGAATGACGCTTTGAAAATGTAACAAGCAGAAGACAGGGAAGGGTAAATGAGATGAGCTCGTGGGTAGGCAGAGGAACTGAAGCTTCATTTTTGAGGCAAAATGTGTGGTGCACGGGGAAGGAATCCGTATTCTTAGGTAAGTACAGAACAACTGTTGAAGAAAATTAATCTTCCAAAATTCACTTGCTTTTAAGAAGCAGGCAAGACAATCAGTCTTGAATGTGGATAGCTCTAAAACAGAAGCATTGGTTAAAATCTAAACTTAAAATTTTTCTTCCCTTGACTTTGCTGATACATGAAGAAAAGACATAGACTTTGCCTCAGGCCACTTTTTCTTTGGAAGGCTTTATTTTTTATGAAATAGTTAAATACATAAAGAATTGTTGCTCTTGTATTGTGGGTCGTTGTATTGTGAATTTTATGTACTTTTTCATACTTTCCCTTTGATTTGATGGATGGTTCTAGGAAGAAGGACAATTAAATGGTAAAGGTGTTTTTCTCCATAGGAATGCTTAAAATAGTTATTGAACCATGTATTTACTTCATGTTTCTAGTGGAAAATTTCAGCTTGAAAACTACGATTGGAAATCAAATGCCACTTTTGGAATAAAGCTGAGAGCAAAATGCTGTTTTCAGAACAATAACTTTTAAGAGTGCTCATTATTGTTCTATTTCCCTCAAAGTCACAGCAAAACTGTCATCCTTTTCAGTGAGAGTAAAGCTGGGCTGCTACTGGGCATTTCTGGAGAGCTCACTTTCGTGTGTTGTCTTCAAAAATATTAGGGTGGAAATGGAAGATTTCCACGTAAGGACAAAACAAAGCAACCCTCTCTACATATGCTTTGGGAAGCTGGCTGAATACAATGCAGGTTGCTTGGAGAACCTTTGCTCTGTCAGTGAGGTGCTGCCAGCTCCTCACATCTCACGTAGCTGATCCTTTGGACCTTGTTTCGGATAGCAGTTCTCCAATGAATGGGCTTACAAAGCCTTAAATAAGTTTTTGTAAGATTGAAGACACCTAAAATGGGAAAAGTCCCTGTAGTTTTTGTGCATAGCGTGCAAGAATTTGTACAAAATGTGCCTCAGTGATGTGCACAATTTGTTTTCAGTGTTCTTCACTGCCTGCTTCACAGCACTGTTTAGTCTGTGAACCCTAAGAAGTGTGTGCAAACTACAGAGGTACACAAAGCAAAACCTTTCCTAGCATGAGCCTATTAAAATCAGAGGGTAGGTGGTCCAAAAATTAAAAAATAAATGGCCAACTGAACCCTTTTAACAGTTCAAGAAGCAGGTAAGACCCCCCTGTAGGGACAAACATGAGATATTCCTGCCTCTTGAGAGTCCTTGATTTTGAACTGTGTGAGAATGAATGAAAGATACATCCTTTCAAATGTGGGAGAAGTTGCCCAGCAGATGCAGAAGTCATTAGGGACAGCGAGAGTAATTGCACTAGCATTGTTTCTTTAGGAAAACTAATTAAAAACACAGGTGAAGTTCAGTTTTAACAAGGTAGCACTGTGTATTTTGCTCATGGCATGTTTTTTCTAAGAAGGATGAGAACATTGTAATGGTTTCCTAAAAGTGATATTCTAGTTCTGTTTTCTGGTTTGTGCCCTTGAAGTGTTATTTGTCTGTTTGTTTGTTGAATTTTTTTCCACCACATTTTTTTTTTCTCTGAGAATTCCTTTGAATTCTTTACTGGTTTTATAAATAACTAAAATTGGCTTCATTTGTGTTAGTTCATCTGTTATTGTCTTTGTGGACTGGAATGTGTGTTGAGCTTGTAAACCCTTTGGATTACACAGAGACCTAATTGTTTCTGCAACCAGACTTTTTCATCATGACACTCATTTGGAATAAATATTTTAAAATACACACTGTATACAGTCTGATGCCAGAGGCAAGCTCATGCTCAGATCATAATGTGAGAGGTGATTAATACAAAAATTATATATGTGTAATTGTATATACAAAGTCATTTTCTACCTCTTACTTTTGGCACTTATCCTTTTGTGCTCTTAAACTGGTTAAAATTGTTATCTACTCATAGATGAGAAGCATAATGAGGAAGTCCAGTGGATATGAAAATACTTCGCTGCAGAAATTGTCAACAAAGACCTGTCCTCTCATTAGACCATGTATATCAATTTTCTTGCAAAACAGTATTATTTTTTAGGGGTTTTTTTGGCTTGTTTTTCAAAATGTTGAGTATTTTTGCTGTGAAATGTGAGATTTTAAGTAGGCATTGATTGTTCCAATTTGATTAGATGTAAATTATATTACCGGTTTTCCCAACAATTTAAGACTTCGTAGGCATGTGAACATGATTCAGTAATGATCAGATAAATGCAAATGGCCTACTTGATTCCCCTTCCTTTTAAAAAAGAAAAGGTAATAAGAATATGGATTGCATCATTCCAGCTCCTGTACTAGGAATTATAGTATTGACTTTAGAGGATTTTACCCCTTTTATGTATAACTCCGTTGTTAGAAAGCCATGGAAAGAAGGATTGGGAGCTAAGTACGCAGCCCTTTCCCTCTCCACTTCAGCTTTAATATTTGTGTCACAAGTGCAGGGGACTGGATGTACGTTTGGAGGGAAGGGAGTAACTACACAGACATTATTTTAAGCCTTTTAATATATCATCTTTCAAGTACAGCAGCATCTCAAAGGAATCCAGATGCCTCTTATGCATGCATTAGCTTTGCTGAACCTTCATTTCTTAGGGTTTTTTTGACTTACCGAATATACAGTCTACTGTGGTAGCAACTGATAATTGCTGTAACAAGCTATTCCTTTGGAGGCATGGTAATACTGACAGGTTTGAAACCAGGTGACTGAAAGGGCAGTTGGATGGTCATTTATCTGGTCTCCAAACATGGCAAACAATCTCTGTTAACCCCCAAAGTAACTCCTGGGCAGCTGCTGCTCTTTCAGCTGCCACAAGGGAAGCTCTGGGATTTTCAGGGAATATTTCTCTAACCTGCAGCACCAGGTGCCTCCTGCTTAGGCTGAAGCTACACTATGTCAATTCTGGTTTTCTATTTGCATGCCCCAAATCCAACTGCAATGTAGAACAGGTTAAAATGAAAGCTACCTTTAATTAGGACAAGGTGGGGAAGGGACAAGCACAGGAGTGAGCTGAAGATGGCTGTTTTACACCTCTTCTCCATCTATTAGCAGTGGAATGACATTATTTGAATCAGGAAGACAGTTAAATTTTTTCCCCTGTTCTAGATGTCATCCTTTTAAAGGAGGATTCTCTCACTCCCTACCCCAGCCTCATAAAAAAATAAGACCTAAGAGTGTTCTGGCATTGGGGTGTGAGAAGGAACTGCTTCTATTGTGGACAAAAATGCGTGTATCAAAAGTAAATTATTTCCCCATATATATTATACATATTTATCTTAACTTTTAAAAGTTTTTGTAGAAATAATTGTAACAAGATAAGTCATGATCCTGAATCTATTTTCCATCTTGCAAAAAAATTTATTGATATAAATACATGTTTTCTGACTGGAAAAAAAAAATCATTAAAAGAAAACCTGAAAAATGATCTTTTTCTCTAAGAGGGCTTCTGTTTTCCCACCTCTTACAGCTGTGCCTTGCTAACATCATGGTTTTGTGACCTTATGGAGACCTGTGCCAAGTAAGCTGTGGTTTTCAGTCTTGCCAGACTGAATATCCATGTAAATGTTTTTACAATGGAGTCGCCAATAGTTTGTATCACATTTGATTTGCTCTTTAGACCAAAAGCTGGCTGCAGGAATTATTCATGTAGATAGACTCTTGGCCATCCTTGTGGGCACATATCAATAGTTATGACACATGATTTCTATTCAGTAAATCAGTTTGATCTGGGAGGCTGCATTATACTTCTGTCTACTTTCTTGAAGACTGAAACAAACACATCTCAGGAACCCTACCTATGCTGATAATCTGGTCAAAGCATCAGCAGTTTGTCTCTTTTAGTTTCAGTGGATCAAAACAGTGGGCCCATCCTAGGGTTTGAACCTGCTTCATTGTATTTGTATTCTAAAAGAAGTTACTTCTTAGTATCAGAACAGATAAGACATTGTAGAAAATGAATAAAATTCTGGTACCTGCTGCAATTCCAAGCTTCTGAAGGAAGGACACAGCTCATTATCCTTCTACCTGACACTAGAGGTATTGGGGTGGATGTACCTACTTCTAATTCCTGTTCTAGAATCGACAATCTTGTTAACAGTGGAGGAAAAAATAGACTACTGTTTTACTGAGGTTTGCAGTCCAAATGCAAACTCCAAACTGTATTCTGACATGGTTGTAAGAATAGTGTAAAACATCAAATGAGGTTTTGGGGTAAACCAGAACGTGGTTTGAATGTAGTCGTGTCTTTTCCCTCACTACTGTGTTGTCACCACCCCCTCCCTCCATGTGTATTTTTTTTTTCCCTTCCTCCTCTTTAATTTGGCTTTGCTACAACAGTGGAATTGCCTCAGTTGTGAGAAAGCATTTTCTCAAGGACTGGTCTCAATCTGTGGTTGCATTGTTGGAAATTATAGCTGTGTGGAGCCAGATCTGGTGTATCTGCAGGATTGTTTTGATGATTCATGGGGAGTTCTGCTCTTCTTTTAGAGCTGATGAAAAGGGATGCATTGACAATAGGTAATACTGAACCTTTAATTTTAGGTAGGAGATGGAGAAAACACATGCACAGTTCTATTTGCCGGTTCGAGGCCAACACTGAGCTGTGTTGATAATGTTTGTGATGTAGTCGGTTTTCCAGTGAAAATTTGAACAGTAGTTCGTAGAAATTGCCACAGGAGACAGATGGGATCAATTTTGAAAATGCAGGATTATGGACCTCATATGGAAGATGTGTCCTTTATTAAAATGGTGTGGTATTAATCCCAGGCAAAGACTCTAAGTAGAAATCTTTCCACTGTTATACTGCCCGTGTATTTGCATGTTGCGATATCTTCCCCATTCAGCGTATACCCATGATGCAACAACATGCCCCGTAGTTTGTACTTTATGGTTCATGCTCCATGTCTTGTCATGGAATACAGAAACAGAGTTTTCCTGTGCTCAAAGGGGTTTAAGTTTCAAATGCAGTTCCCTTGACTAAGAAGGACAGACAGCTTCATCCATGCCAGAAGTACTTTGTGTAATAGATCATCTATCCCAGACACATTTTGAAAGGGCGCAACCTTAAGTATGCTGCTGTCACGAGGGTTATGGCTGCAACACATACTACTGCTACTTGAAAGAGCAAGGGGACAAAAGTGCAGGAAATGTGCAGTAAAGATGGACAAGAAGGGCTTCAGACACGTACTGGTGTAGCTGCAGTCACCAATTTTTTTGTTAGTGGTAGATGCTGCCCAGAATGCATAGGCATACCGTAGTCAAAATGCTCGTGTGAGGTAGTTACACTGTTTGAAAGCTTTGTTAAAAAGAAGAGCTGTTGGAAGTATGGCCTCCCAGCAGCTACTGAACCGACCTAGAAATGAGCCAAAAATTTGAGCTAAAGAGTTGTATGCAGTATAACAGCTTTTTTTTTTTTTTAATCACACTAACTTCAGTAGCCACAGAAGTGGTATCTGTGTTTTGAGAGCTCCACGATGGTTGTATTGTTTGCTATCTGACACAAAGTATTATAGCAGGTAATTTCTCTCAGAATCTTCTAGCAGCAGAATGCACCATCTTCTTCTCAGCACAGAGAGCTTGTGCAGAGGAGAAGGAGGATGGCAGGTGTCTGCCGCTTCATGCAGAAAGCTGCCTGCTCGTCCCACTGCAATTGGCATAATGGGAGATGTGGTACAGCAAGTTGAAACAACTGCGTGCATTACCCATTTCCCTCCTTGCTACTTAGAAAAGAATTTGGAATAATTTAAAAATAACTGTGTGGACTTCTGTGGTACTACCTGGAGCTGTTTTAATGTCTATGATAAACATGATGTGGCCAGCTTTCTAAAAATATGGATCTTGCAAGTTAACCTCAAATGTATAACTGCAATAGAGAGCATTAGGTGTGAGTTTCCTGAATTTCCAAACTTCAATGTTAAGACTCTTGCCACCACTGCAACACAATTTTAAGTCTGCCCTTTGAGGTTGTTACCATACAACCATCTTACATTAGCATCATACAAATGCTGAACATCACCATGAGCACTGTGAGGCAGTCTGTAATTTCTTCCTTTTGCTTAGGCTAGACAGAACTGAAGGTTGAATAAGAAATGCAGGAGCTACATGTCTATGGATTGCATGCACACACAGTAAACTCTTAGACTCATCGAAGCTTACCAACACTAAACTGGCAGATGTTGTTGTATAATTCCTATAACATTAAAGAAGTCTGCTATGTGCCACTGTTCCCAAAGATTTCAGCACTGATATCAGGAATATTAAATCCTTTAACTCACTGTATAAGAGTAACAAATACATTGGTCTGTTCTGGTGTGTTTTTCCACTGCGCAGTGCAACTGTACCTGTCGCAATGGAGACAACTGGAATGGGATCATTGTGGCTCTGGTCTCTCAGTGCTTCTCCATTCCCGAAGAGCTGAGCTGCCTTTGATAGTGATCTGTTAGTTGCTGGGAGATCACAGAAGACTGAAAAGTCACTCTGTCAATGCTCCAACTAGCTGCAGTGCTTATGTGTCATGCCTAAGGTGTCCTTGTCCCACAGTCTCTGTACCTAGGTGGGAGAGATGGCAAAGGGCTACAGAATCTATCGTGCCCCTTTCAGTATTCTACTCCAATTCCTTGTCCATTTTCCCATATTGCTCTCTCACCTGTGTTTCATTCCACAGCACCAGAGGAGTTAGGAGACTCTAAAAATGTTTGATTATGTCAAAAAAAAAAAAAAAAAAGATTGTGTTTGAAATTGTTCTCAAGCAAATTGCCAGGCAGTTACAGCTTTTTGAGTCATTTTCTACCCTTTAAATTACCTAACTGCTTGCTAGAGTACTTAATTTTCCTTTGGATTTTCATGTTGATTTCTTATGAGGCTTTGAAAGAAACTTGGACTCTTCTGTTGTATTTTAATACCTATGTGTGTGATGCTATCCATTAAATTAAATTTTGATGCAAAAGAAAGCAAGCTGAGATCAAAGAAGATACACGACATACAGATTCAAAGTGATCAAGGATGGGGATTAAGCTCAACATTTCATGACGATAGTTCAGGTTTAGTGGCGTTGCATCTCAGAGGTGTCAGGCATCTTCTGTCATCAGTGATGCAAGTGATTTGCTTTAGGCAGGACTCTAATTTTCTTTCCTTTGTTTTTATCCTTTCAGGGATGTGAGTTTAACTAAGCCTGATCTGGAGCTACAAACTTTATCAGTTAGCTTGCATACCATAGTGTTCTGGTAGAGATTCACTGGTTGCTGTGCTAGGTAATGAATCAATGCGAATGTTAGAGTTTGGAGTTCACATTTTAGATACATATAGAAGTCATAATGAGGTTAGTTTTTAAACAGTTGCATATGAGGTACATTTTTCTTGGGAAGCCTCACGTTCACGCAACCTCAGATTTGGACTAATGTCCCTGTGCTGTGTCCTTCAGAACAAACATCTGAAAAGTCTTTGGCTTTACCACGTCAGACTGTCGTGTCGAGTTGTGTGGTGAGCAGCCTGTTTGGTACGTGGCTTCCTGTGAAAACGGAGGCCCCTTGTCACCTTAGTAGAATAGGCAGAGTGGCTTCAGTCCAAGGCAGCAAGTGGGCAAAGTCTTTCCTGGCACTGGAAGGAGACCTACGCCATGTGCAGTGTGGTGACCAAGTTTCATGTTTCCTTTCCTAAAAACAGCAGATTAAAGGACCCGCTGACTGGTGATGTCTTGCACAAGTGGGAAAGGGCAAAAATGATCAGAGGGCTGGAACACCTCTCCGATGAGGACAGGCTGAGAGAGTTGGCGTTGTTCAGCCTGGAGAAGAGAAGGCTCTGGGGAGACCTTATTGTGGCCTTTCAGAACTTAAAAGGACTCTATAAGAAAGATGGGCACAGACGTTTTAGTGGGGCCTGTTGTGACGGAATAAGGGGTAATGGTTTCAAACTAAAAGAGGGGACATTCAGGCCAGACATGAGGAGGAAGGTTTTCATAATGAGGGTGGTGAAACACTGGCCCACGTTGCCCAAAGAGGTGGTAGATGCCCCATCCCTGGAGTCATTCAAGGCCAGGCTGGACAGGGCTCTGAGCAACCTGATCTAGTTGAAGATGTCCCTGCTCACTGCAGGAGGGTGGACTAGATAACCTTTGAAGGTCCCTTCCAATCCAAACTATTCTGTGATTCTGTGCTTCTATGATTTTATTCCACAAAAATGCCAGGTATTACTACAACTTTGGCTAATGGTGAATATTATGAATCTGGTATTTAAGACTATGAAATATGCAGGTCTGGAAGAGGCATAAAAGATGTCAAGACAATCTAATTTCTGGTAATTTAGAAACAGCTGTCTTTGACCCATAAAAGAACTGGTACTGCCCCATGGCATATTTAAATGACCATGTCTTAGCCACTATTTGCTTCCTTCTCCCCCATCCAAAGCCGTTACTGCTCAGGAGCCTGAAACATGCCTGATTTTTGTGGAATATTGAATTATACTTTATGGAAGCAGCGCCTCCCACTAGTATGTCTCAACTTAGATGCTCAAAAGCAATGATTCACAAAGCCTTGTCACCTTAGGAACTGTATATCTCTCTATTGTGGAATGAAGTAGCAGAGAATATTGAAGGTTAGACAGAGATATGTTGGTTGAGGTATAATACGTGAAGAAAACGTACAATTCTTGCTTACAGAGGATTTATGCAATACCATTAATCACTACACAGCTATTCTCATGGATGTTAAAAATCAAACCGTTATTTGAGATGAAGACAAAACAAACAAACAGGCTAAAAAACCCAATTCGTATGAATAGGTACAAGTTTTAAATAATGAATAGTATTTCAGATGACTCAGTAAGTGCTATCAGGAGAACTCTGGAATAATCATAGCATAAGAAGCAAACAGAAATTACTTGTATTCATAGACACTGTTGCTGTGTAATTATCAAACGGCTGAGTCAAAACTAAGCAAGTCTGTCAAAAATTCAGCATGTGTCAGGAAATATTTCCTTGCTAATAAATAACATGGCAAAAATCCCCCCTGAAGAAATTACCAGCTCCTTTGCATATCTGACTGATATATAATGGGAATAAGTGAATACAGAGTCAGCAATTGTGTGAGGAAAGAAGCCACATTACTCCTTTTATTTTTGGCTGTGCCTGGGGTCAGAAGTTCCTTTGTTCTTTCTTTACCTCCCATTACAGCAAACATAGTCTGCTTCATTTCTCTTAAGGCTCTTTTTTCCTGTCCAACGTTTTTTTCTTTTATTTAAATAAAATTAGAATGTCTGTCTGTGTTGCAAACTGTGACTGTGTTGGCTCATTATTATTATTATCAACAGTTGCATGTTAATGAAATGTTGCCTTATCCTACATTGTAACACTTTTCAAAGGAAAAAACCCTCTTTAAAGAGGCTGAGTGGTGGAGCTGTAATTATTATTGAGTTAAAACATCAAACAGTAATACTTAATGTGCATGCTGTTAAAGAACTAACCATGCATCAAGTATTTACAGTGTATAAGGCTACTTATATAATAACATGCTTTATTTATCAATGCTTTCACAATTCTGTGTACCACTGCTTTTTTCAGATGTGGAAAATTGATTCCCTTTGTTTTGGCTTTCAGCTTTCAAGCTCTTTGGGGCCAGTGTTATTGTTTGCTTAAAAGTTATTACTGTTCCATCAAATGCAGTGGAGAATTCATGCATTCGCTGTAGGTGCTTACAGCGGGCAAAAGTTAAATAACAACACTGAGCGTGTGTATGATGTTATGTTTGTAAGCATGGCTCCTTCCATGGAGAGTACAAACTGGAAGGGTGAGCAGAAATGTTTCTCAGATTGCTGTTAACCAGGGACTGAACTGTAACAAATCCGCAGCCGCTTCATGGTTGTCACTCTGTCATTCACCATGATCATATGGAATTTCACAGCGACAGCAGGGGTAGAACTTGGATCTGCATGCATCACAAATCTCGGCCCGTTGCCACTGGAAGAAGGACTCTGCCTGGTTTTGTTATTCGTATATGGGGCTCTACTAGTGGAGACTACCATGTGTGGGAAAAGGCAATTAATTACTGCATTAGTACCAGCAATAACAGTAGAGCTGGTGGCTTTTATTCGCTCTAGGACATTAAGTTGCTTTATCTTTTCCCAGTGGTTCATTTTATAGAAGACAGCAAGAAAAGACTTGCATGACAAGGGTGTTTATTCTTGAGTGACACATAGCTCTCTTTTCCTGTTTATGAACAGATTTTGCTAATTATTAAAATCCCAGCGTGTAGGATGCTTAGGGATAGTTATTTGGTCATGTGGCATATGTTTTCACAAGAGACTATGCAGTAAGCATGCATTTGTGAGTGGGATCGTATGATTCAGCATCCTGGAAAAGTATTGAGCTTATTGCTGGGAGCTGAGCATCCTATGACTTTTTTCAGTGCCCTGGCCTGGGACCACAAGTGATCATAATTTTTACAACTAGCGTAACAAATGTAATGTGAAAAATGTATAGAAGGGGACTGTCATTTTGCTTTTGCAAAACACATTTTTCTTTCTGACACTTATTCTTTCACTAATGTCACTCACTCACATATCCAGATGTGTGGCCAAGTGATGGGGCTAGGATTACTTACAGTGTCAGGAAGGGTAAAAAATGCAAGCTATTAAGTCCTCATCATATCTGCTGTTTTTTTTCTCGATTGGTGATCACATGGTGGTTTTTGACTGTACCTTTTGTACTCTTTAGGAGTCGACAGTGATTGCAATCTTAGGCTTTTCATCCTGTACCATCTCTGTAAGCCAGTAGGCAATATTGTTGATTTCCCCACTGTCCTTCTGCCTGCCACCTTGTTTGGGTGGTTTATAGCTCTAATCCTGTTCTTTATCTTCCTGACACCTTCTCTTGATAGTGTGATTTTGTCCTTTACTTTACAAAACCAGACCTTGAGAAACTGCATACAGAAATACATTTGATAACTGGTGTGTTTGGGGGTGCACATCTATAAGTGACATATCTTATTCCTTCTTTAACTGTTTCTTTGTGTGCTTTCACAACACATAAATTTCCCTTCATACTTCATTCACACTATTCTTCATAGTCCTATTACAGATCTCTACACATTTAATTGATTGATTGATGGGAGACAACATCATCTTTTGGTGAAGTGTGAGTTCCATAATTCTTTGAATTCTCTAGTCCTTGAGAAGCAGAGATATATCATGAAATCTGTAGGTATGTGCTCTGTTTTGCTGTCTCTCAGCCGGAGGAGTCGCTACCGTGTTCCCCTTTCCCCTCTTCTCCCTCCAGTTAGAACATACGACTTCAATTATGTAGAGCTTCCAATGAACTGAAGAGTCCATATTGCCTTATGACAAACACTGCACTTGAAGACATTCCTGTATAGTGCATTCTAGGTTTATGTTTTCTGGCCCTTTATTAATTGGAATCTTTGCCTGAAAAATAGGACATTTACACTTCTTGTAAAAGCACTGTGAACTAAGAGAACACTGACTTCATCAGCTTATATTGTAGTTAAATGATCTCAGTGACAGAATGTGTGTGTAATACATACATAATAAGCACAGCAGATAATGTATTATATGGAAAAATTAACTTTTTCTTGTAATAGGTTGGAGGATGTTTGTTTATTTTTCTAAGAGGCATTATCATTATAACTGTGTGGTGAGTTGACCCTGGGTGGATGCCAGGTGCCCTCCAAAGCTGCTCTATCTCTCCCCTCCTCATCTGACCAGGGTAGAGAAAATATGATGAAAGGCTCATGAGTCGAGATAAGGACAGGGAGAGATCATTCACCAGTTACTGTCGTGGACAAAACAGACACAACTTAGGGAAATTAATTTAATTTATTAGCAACTGAATCAGAATAAGGTAATGAGAAATTAAACTAAACCTTGAAAACACCTTTCCCCCATCCCTGCCTTTTCCCCAGGCTCAACTTCACTCCCAAATTCTCCACCTGCTCCCCCCCAAGTGGCACATGGAGGCTGGGAATGGAGATTGTGGTCAGTTCATCACACATTGTCTCTACTGCTCCGTCCTCCTCACACTCCTCCCCTGCTCCAGCGTGGGGTCCCTCCCACAGGAGACAGGCCTCCATGAGCTTCTCCAGTGTGGGTCCTTCCCATGGGCGGCAGTTCTTCAGGAACAGGCTGCTCCAGCCTGAGTCCCCCGCAGGGTCACCAGTCCTGCCAGCAAACCTGTTCCAGCCCGGGCTCCTCTCTCCATGGGGCCACAGGTGCTGCCAGGAGCCTGCTCCAGTGTGGGCTTCCCATGGGGTCACAGCCTTCTTTGGGCATCCACCTGCTCTGGTGTGGGGTCCTCCCCAGACTGCAGGTGGATCTCTGCTCCACCATGGACCTCCATGGGTTGCAGGGGACAGCGGCCTCACTATGGTCTGCACCACAGGCTGCAGGGGAATCTCGGCTCTGTTGCCTGGAGCAGCTTCTCCTTCTCTGACCTTGGTGTCTGCAGAGTTGTTGCTCTCACATATTCTTACTTCTCTCTCCCAGCTGCTGTTGTGCAGCAGTTCTTTCACCTTAACCACGTTACCCCAGAGGTGCTACCACTGCCACTGATGAGCTCAGCCTTGGCTGCTGGCGGGTCCATCTTGGATCTGGCTGGCATTGGCTCTGTCGGACACAGGGGAGCCTCTAGCAGCATCAAAGCCACCCCTGTAGCCCGCCGTACTACCAAAACCTTGCCATGCAAACCCAAGGTACAGTGCTAGAAAGGTGAATCGTCGTATCTACTCTGCAATAACAGCTAGTCTTTTGGAAGTAGCCGGCTCAGTCTTTTACAACCATGTGCTTTTTTGACTTTGTTTTTCTGTTGGGGTTGTGAGTGTGCCGTATCTTTGGTTGGTTTGTGTGAGCTGGTTGTTTGTTTTTCTAAATAAATTTGTGATGATGAAGTGAAACAAATTTTTAATTGGTTTTTAAATAAGCAAACAAACAAACAAAAAAAACAGAGGAGAATCATTGAAAGTTATGTTCCTTTTTATAGAGAATTTTTGTTTCTCGTTAATATATAGGAGTCTTGGTAGATTATTTTTCTTTTCTGTTTACATAACCTTGTATATTATGATTAGCCTTTGCTTTTCCAGGGCTAAGATCACAGCTACCAATTGATGAAACAGCCTTTTACTGGAGCTCAGATAGGGGAAAGATCTTTCATTTCCTTTCCCAAAGTCTTGGTATTTGCCAAGCAATACGGAGATGATTGAAAGTAGTGTGTGAAAAGAAATACTAAAAAAAATAAAACGGTAAAAGTTATTTTTAATGCTTCTATGAGCTCTGTCTTCTTTTTACTGAGAGAAAGGCTGGCTCATTGGTATGTCCTTTCCCTTCTGGGGCCTATTTTTGCATTTTAATTTAGGTCATAACTTTTTAGAACCTACATATCTGAAGTTAGTTGCTAATTCTAGCTGTATTAATTTTAATTCTGAATTTGAGACCCTGTAAGACCTTGTTTTGCAAAAGTATTGAGTACATATAATTTCTGTGAAAGTCTCTAAATCTAGAACCTGTGGCATTTAATATGAAACTGGCATTTTTGTTCATAGAAACATAGAACAGGTCAGGTTGGAAGGGACCTTAAAGGTTATCTAGTCCAACCTTTTGTGGAAAAGGGAGCCTAGATGAGATTATCTAGTGCCCTGTCCAGTCGTGTCTTCTTGAGTCTTCACAAAAGTGGGTTTATTAAAAGGTAGACAGCCCACAATGGTAAAGCAGATTTGAAAAATAATATTTAATTTTGGACTTCAGACAGTATTTGCCTCTAGATTACAACCTTTGAAAAAATAGTTCATTTTACACCTCAACTATTATTACCACCTCCTGTTTCTGCAAAGTAATAGAATGACAAAATAAATAGGCCTTTTTTAAGGTATTATATTTTAGGAATTTGTTAAAGGATAATGAGTACACTGTCTTCATTAAGAACTAATAGTATTACATAATTTGAATCTGGCTTTCCATCTTTCTCCTGTTTCTTTGGCTTGGATTTTGATTTTTCTGTTGCCTTCCTAAAAGGCAATGGGGTATCTCTCAGCTATTGCTTTCTATCTGTGAAGGATTTCAGGGTGAATGATACACCTGCTGGGTCAAATAACATTTTCATGCTGCCTAAATGTGAGAATTACGAGGGTCTAAACTAATAAGCTTAGTGTCAGGCTTAAGTGTGAGTGGGGGAAACGTTTGAACTGAGTTTGCGCATAAGGATGTCTCTGATTTGCAGTTGCCAGTTACCAAGGATAGCAGTGATTTTTAACAATGATGTGTGGGCATTACAGAGACGATCTTTTTGACTTGGCAACAGCTTATATGGTCATTCCTGTCAGCTTTGTTAGCGTCCTTGTTCCTTTTTCCATCACCCTATTTGGGTATATGAAAGACAGTGATAACCTTATTCTGGTGTTTTATTTACAAAACACCTGTTCAGGCTGTAATCTCCCTTTCTCTAATTGTCTGCAGAGCAAAGTCAGATGCTGTCTCAGGAAAAGTGATGTTAGCTTAAGTGTTTAGGGTTGTATGAGGCTTTACTTCTTTCTCCCTCTGTGACCACAATCCCAAATCACAGCTCTGTTGCTGTGTCCTAAAACCATGAGACTCTTAACCAAATAAGGTAATTTATGTGTGGAGTTTCATAAGACATAGATTGTGAAAGTCAGCTCCATAACTCATAAGAAGAAGCATCTGCTTTCATGTCTGTTAAGCAAAAAAGTGAAAATAAATTGGTTTGTATTAGTTCCATAAATTCTTCCTGCACATAAAGGTGACATACCTGTTTGCGTTCCTGTTCATATGCATAATGTGACCAATGTTAACTTAAATCAATCCATGCAAAATTGGAAGGAAAGAAAAAGATTATTGTTCTAATATCTATTTTTAAATATGTAAGAATGTGCGTTGTCAGAGGAAAGGAAATGAGCAGGTAGATAAAATCCAGGTCTGCATTGGTTTCTTATTGTAAGTAGATACAAGACCAACAAGAAAAGGTCAAATGTTCATGATCCTTAGGGTAGAGGCTGTAGCTCTACCTGTCCCGCAGCATAGAAATAACATGTTTCTTTTGCTTTTCGAATAACGTCACACAGAGCTACTTCGCAAGTGTTTTCTGTTCTAGAATACTTTTTTTCTTCTGGACTGCAAGTATAGGATAGTGTTGGAGTTTCCTACCTGGGATGGACTTGGACCAGCTTGTGAAAGCTGGAATTTATCCTTCAATACATCTGTAATCTGCTATGAAAATTGTCATTTCTTTTGGAAATGGTGTTTCATTTATTTCCCGGAGCTGTAATTCAGCACTAAATACTGGGCACAAGCCAGATCATAGGGCTACAAAACAGAATTTTTTAAAAAGCCTAAGGCCATCCTATGTTTTAAAATGTTTGAGAGGGAAAAAAAATGTTGTGACTTTTTAGGTGTGACACTGAGAACTTCCTAAAAAAATTTATCCTAAAATGGTCATGTCTTCAAAAAGTTACTGTAATGAAAAGAAACAAAGGAGAATTATGAAAATGTGTCTTCTCAATTGTTAATTTTTCCCTCTGTATGGTGTTTAACTGTGCTGGTAAAGAATGTGTCAGTAACTGAGAGAGACAGCCCGAGCCTGTAGATTCTCTCGGGTGCTGAACTGGGAGAGAGGGTCTGATCATGGCACGAAGGGTTCTGTGGTGATAATGTTTTTCAAGAGGAATAACTTCCAGTTAAGGTGGTGCACTTGGTCTTCAGGAGCCATTTTTCAGCTCACTTTTCAGACTGAATTGGATTCTAGCCAAAGCACTTGATCACTCTGACTTGATACTCTCTGTACTACAGAAGATCAGGATATTTTCTTTCTGGATATTTTTAGATTGCAAGGTCTATAGAATTATAGAATCACTTACGTTGGAAAAGACCTTTAAGATCATTGAGTTCAACTGTAAACCAACACTCCCATCTCCACCACTAACTCATGTCCGTAAGTGGGGCAAGATACACACTACTTGTCAGACATGATCCCCCCCATGGCAAGGCCCATAGGCATAATTGTACAATAAACTTCTGCACTGTGAGGAGTAAAATTAATGTAGAAATCTTGCCATTTTGACTGCGAGTAAGTTCTTGTTTGCACAGTATTACTGTTATTTGCACTATGTGGATAAGCCAGCCGCTCACGTCTAGGATTGAGTGGGACTTTTTTTCCAGTGCCTGGCCACTGTATGTTTTTCTGCAACTGGCAAATGTGTGTCATTACTTTTCATTGCCTGGTGTTGTCAGAGAGATTAATTCATTCTCACTCGCCTCTCCTCTTTCCTTGAGGCATCAGGGACGAACCTTCTCTTGCACTCATCTTGCTTAACAACGTGACATCTGCTGTCTGACTGTGGCACTGCAGCGCTTCAGTGTGCGCTGCTGAAAAATGCAAGCGCTTTACGGAATTCTATAGCTGACTTTCAAATCGAGCACCCTTTTAGCTGAAACTCATTTATTTTCTTGGAAGCATTTAGAACTACAGCATGAGGATGTGTAATTTCAGTCTGTCTTAGTTAAAAGAATTCTCTGAAGCACTGAAAGATAGCATACATCTAATTCCTTTCATTGCTGCCTTTGAGGAAATAACTGCTTAGAATTGTAGATTTGAGGAAAAAAAGTGTTGACATTAAGTAAGTAATTTATCTTTACCTCCATTGCCTACTGTAAGTGCAAAATCAGGAAAATGCCAAAAATAAGCTACCTTTATCAAGTACCTAATTAGCTGAGCTGTTATGCATCAACATAAGACAAGTTATGAATGGGATGATAAAAAAGGAATTCTTTTATAGCCTAATTTTTAGATGAAAAAATAACCCTTGCATTTGATCATGGATGTTGATCTCCCTGACAGCGCCGCAGCCTGTGAATTATTACTCATTAATGCAGCTATACAAAACTGTTTTTTTCAGTTCATATCACATTTTGTGTTGCTTTGGCTTTTTCTGCGGCTCAATGTGGTACAACTTTGTCCGTGTTAGCAAGTACCGATGACCAGCAGGAGTGGGTTTGTAAGAGTGAAATATTTGGTGCTGAGGACCTGATGCACAGGCCGCATTCGTTCAAGGTTTTTCCAATAGACGAGTTACAGTCTTGTCCCCGCAGCATCCTTTAGCATCCACTCTGGAATGCGTCTTTTGGTTTTGTTTCGTCCTAAGGATAACCGGTTTGTACTGTCTCAGACTCCTCAGTCATGTAGCTCAGCCTAGAGTAAGCAGAATGCTTGGAGAGGTTGTATCAAAAGGGATGAAGGTATTCCTCCCCTAAATTAAAATGCTGATGTAAACTCCGTCATTGACTTCATTCTCAGTTGGAGCTGAAACTGCCTCTTTCCCTGCTTTTTTCCTCATTGATTCACCAAAAGGAACGGAGATTGAATTTCTGGGACATATGTCATGGTAACTGTAGGGTTTCAATTGATAATGTTCCTGCTATTAGCATGCTGATTCAACTTTTTTCCCCATATACTTTTGAATTTTTATACCTCCAAGTCTTTCATATCACTCACACAGTGAAACAGTTTAAGATACTTCTATCCAAAATCTCTTAACCTCACAGATGGCACTAAAAACTAAACAGAAAATCCAAAATGTCATTATGAAAAATAAAATAGAAAAATACACAAGATGTGTAGATCTGATGCATTAATCTTTGTTAGTGGCACTTAGACAATATTATTGAGCTACTGTGGTAAAATATTAATGAAGACTGAGGTATTGCTTCGATGAGATACTTTCACTGCAGTGAGGCTTTTTGGATGCTTCTCCTAACTTTTATCATTGAGTTGCTGTTTAACCAGTAAATTCAATTTTCCTTCAATTCTTAAATGTTTACTTTAAAGACCAAAGTGCTCCTGTAGACATGTGAATATTATGACATTTACTTTAGACATCCTGTTCTCTTCATATCAGGCTACATTACAGGAATGTTAGAAATGCTAAAAAAAAAGTTGAGACCTTCAGATGAAGGCTGAGAACAGCTAACCCCCCCACTCCGTTCATACTGCTGAAGTATCACAAGTAGTAAAATTATATTCTCCTAAAGAACTATTTCAGTGTTTCACAATTTTTCAAGCCTGATAAAATCCTGCTATCATTTCTGTGCAAAAGCCGGTATTGCACAGAGGCCAGAGCCTCCTGGGCGCTTCTGTGTAATTATTTTCTAGCATCACATTAAGTATTAGAAGGATACCACGTACAGTGTTTGATCATATTATTGAGTATAGCTTTGAAGATGGCAAAAGAATACCTAAGGATGTATTGCACATCCAACATTACTTCTGAAGTGGTTTTAGACACTGAAAAGACATGATTCAACCTATGAAGTTCTGCTTTACTTCATACTACTGGTTTATAATATTTATCTGAAGAGGTCTTAATATGGATTTTTATTTCTGTGTGAATACTTGGTAAGGTCTTCTCAACTGTTAACATATTATAACTGTTAACCTCTACCTTGATCGGATACAAACTACTCCAGGCATCTGTTTATTAAAGTTTATAAGCAGTTTGTCTCCACTATGTGTGTTTGGAAGACAGTGCAAGGTAGAAGACCCAGCTGACCTGTATCTGCCTGAATCAGACTCAGAAATTTCAAGGGCTGTGCAACAACAGCATGAATTTGTGACCAATATCCTGTAGTGGCTTGAAGTCTCTTCCAACAGATATGTGCATTTTCAGTAATGCTTACAACAGTAGTGCTAACCCCTACGATTTTCTCAGGAGCCATGAGGAAGTGGCATTTTATGTCAAGTTCAGTTCTTCAACTTCTAATACAACTTCAGTTTTCAATTTTAAAAAAAGGAAAAGTTCCTGGTTTTCATAGATGCAAGTACAACTTGAGATTTGAACTTCCAAAGCTTTCTAATCTGAAAGTGCTATTTAAGAAAATGAGAAGATCGATGCCATCTTCCCCTCCTTCAAGCTACCCTATTTCCCCAAAAATAAGATCTACCACCAAAATAAGCCCTAGCATGTTTTTGAGAGATTTTTGAGGATGGTCAAAATATAAACCCTACTCCAAATATAAGCCTTGGTTACACTTCATAATAAAAGTCAATTTAAATAGTGTCCAGGCAGCTATACAAATAAAAAAAGTAATAATTTTGGAGCAAAAATTAATATAAGACCCCATCTTATTTTCAGGGAAACAGAACTAGTAGGGCATTTCTTTTCTATTATGAGATACCTGACATTGTCAGGCTGCTAATGCTTGTTGTTAAAATGGTCACTTAGGCAGAAATAAGACACATTACCATAGTTTAAGAGGCATTTTACGGGAACGCCTGTTTCTCTAGCATATTTTTCACTCAACTATACATTTTTGTAGTCTTCAGCCTTACTGTCCAATTATCTGAAGCTTCAGTTTCTTATTTAAAATGGTACTTATTGTCACTTTCAATATATTTCACTGTGTCTCATTTTCAAAATCACTTTCTAAAAGTCTTTACCTGTAGAGATGAAATATAATTTTAAGGTCAGCTGTAACAATCATTATTAACAGGTTTCTTTAATCTATTTAACTCTGTTTAAAAAGTAAAGTATTCTTCTAACTACTGTATGTGATTTAAAAGCTAATACATTTCACAAAGTTTCAGCTGTGAAGTATTTGTCCATTTTCTTACACAGTGCTAAAAGAGTACCAAAACATTACAAAATAAAAACAATTAACATGCATATTTGGTGTTTTATCAAGTTGCAACCCTTCAGGAATAAATTCATTTTATTTTAAAAATTATCTCATTTTAAAGAAGTTGAATCAAATTAGTGATGATTTTGCTTGGTGGCACTGAAATACAGAGTCTATGGCATGCACTTCATTGCTAATGCATATTACTGAAAGAAACCCCTGCAAATTTCTTTCTGCTTTCTGAGAGTATGTTTTAGGTTAGGTAAGATTCAAGAAACGCAGCTATGGCTAAAGAATCAGCCACTTAGGTCATAATTTACCCTGTAATTACAAAACTATGTCTAAATATCAGCAAATGTAAGACCATGCTATTCTTATGACTGTACAAGACATTTTTAGCATATTATAGAAGAGGCAGAAATAGACTTACGTCACTGAGTAGTTCTGTCCCTCATCTCCAGCTTTGTCCTTCTTAACACTCTCCAAACATGCATTTGAGATGTCTTCACTTCATGTACAAGAGCAGCTTCTAATAACTGGAATACATTTTAAGTTTCTTTTAATAGCATAGTGTAAAAAAATAGTCACTACAAGGTATGCCTTGACGTTTCCAGAAAACAAGGCAGTCAAAATAAGTCTTACAGATTTGAAACTTTTTGGACAAACAAGGACAGAAATTGAAAACTTAACTTCAGAACTTTTAAGACCAAATTATAAGTTGCCTGTAAAATATGTACCATACGTATTTTATGCAATATATATTTTTTCCAGCAATTAGTGGTGAAAAAAATCCTCTGATTTTTTTTATTAAGTTGTGTATCTCAAAGTTAACGTAAGTACTGTGAACTGCACATGCTGACAAGGTTCAAAGCATTTGATTTGAGCATTTTGTCTACATTTTCAAATATTCTTAATGCAGCTTCTTTGGTGTGTTGCAAATAAATAAATTACCTTCTCTTTCAGCGCTGCAATAATATGCAATCACTGCCAGTATTTTATGTATTTATAGTTTTAATCTTCAGCATAAAAAAAAGACACCCAAGCCCTTTTCAACCTTTTAAAAAATCTTTTTCATCAGTTGAAAAAGTACTTAATACAATCTTGTCAGTAAGCAAAACTTGTCCTACCAACATGTATCCTCATAGGTTCCAGTATAAGTTGGGAAATGACATATTAGAGAGCAGTGTAGGGGAAAGGGACCTGGGGGTCCTGGTGGACAACAGGATGACCATGAGCCAGCACTGTGCCCTTGTGGCCAGGAAGGCCAATGGCATCCTGGGGTGTATGTCGAGGGTTTAGATTGTGGGATGACAATAAAACCCTGGCAGATGTATTGTTAACCTCCTCTCCCCCCCACTTCCCCCTTTTTGCCCCTCCCTCTCCCCCCTTCCCACTCAGGACAGGCGATCGGGAGGGAAAGAAGGACAGAGAGAAGAGAGTTGGAAAAATTAACAATGTTTTACTAATGCTACTAATAAGAATAGAGAAAATAATACAAAATATACAAAACCAATATTGAAAGTCTCAGCAACTGCAGAGCCGGCACCTGAAGTCCTGGATTAGACTCTGCAGCCAACTGGAGCTGGATTCAGTCTGTCACTAGGCCTCAGTTCGCAGGGACAACTAGCAAGGTCCTCTACTAATGTCGGCCATAAGCAAAAGGGAAAAAGCAAAGGCAAAAGGGAAAAAGGGACAAGATCCTCGTGATCTCCCACTTTTATATGAAGTATTCACGTGAACGGAATGTTATACAAAGTTGGTCAGTTTCTTGGTCACCGGTTTCTCGTTGCCCCTCTCGGGAGATGTCCATCCGTGCTTATCAATAAGTTTGCATTCCATTGCTAGGTTTACCAAAACATGTGTCTGGTTCTCCAGGAAAATGCAGTTAATATGAAGGCTTTAGCTGACAGGCAAAATTCACTGAAAGAGAAACTTGTTTTTAACTAAACCAGGACAGGTGTATTACAAGGGGGGTGGTTAGTAGATCCAGAGAGGTTCTCCTTCCCCTCTACTCCGCCCTGGTGAGACCACATCTGGAATATTGTGTCCAGTTCTGGGCCCCTCAGTTCAATAAGGACAGGGAACTGCTGGAGAGAGTCCAGCGTAGGGCAACAAAGATGATTAAGGGAGTGGAGCACCTCCATTATGAAGAAAGGCTGAGGGAGCTGGGTCTCTTTAGTTTGGAGAAGAGGAGACTGAGGGGTGACCTTATTAATGTTTATAAATATATAAAGGGTGAGTGCCACGAGGATGGAGCCAGGCTCTTCTCGGTGGCAAACAATGATAGGACAAGGGGTAATGGGATCAAGCTGGAACACAAGAGGTTCCATTTAAATTTGAGAAAAAACTTCTTCTCAGTGAGGGTGCCAGAGCACTGGAACAGGCTGCCCAGGGGGGGTTGTGGAGTTTCCTTTGCTGGAGACATTCAAAACCCGCCTGGACATGTTCCTGTGCGACCTCACCTAGGCGTTCCTGCTCCAGCAGGGGGATTGGACTAGATGATCTTTTGAGGTCCCTTCCAGTCCCAAGCATACTGCGATACTGTGATAGCTATGGATGAATCTTGGAAAAACAATATTATTTAATTTGTTGTCCAAATCAACCAATCTGTATGAATCATTGTAGCTTATCATACTGTGTTATATTTTTCCTAATACTATGAACTACTTCTGTTGCCCTTCAAATAACTGCATTGTTATGTCCTATATTTTTGCATCTCTTAGCAACAAAAAAAATATTAAAAAGTTTTATTTTTAGAAGTGTGCTAGAATTGTTTTTACATTTGTTATATTTTTGTTCTATCTTACTGACAGTTCCCTGTGAGCAACTGAGAAGATTTTTCTGTATAAACTGCAGTGATGTGTAGGGATTATTGCTGTCTGTTGCTGTATGCATTGAGGTATATCTTCCCTTGTTGGTGAAGCGCTGGCCTTGGGGTCAGTGTCACAATCCTAGTCTCTGTACAGGTGTAACTGAGTTGACCCCCTGTAGTTTACGACCATTGTATCTACTCTGTACCTGCAGTTTACGTGACCCAGAGACTGTAAATATTGTGCCCCATGTGGTTATGATAAAACATAATGCTTATGATACAAGAACAGGGTAGACCATCTGGAGATAACAAAATAGATGTTATAGCAGTAACATTTATGCTGCCAAAGGCTTTGCCTCCAGAGAGCACATCCTGATCCGCAGGCCAAAAGGTGGGGAATGTCCGTCATTCGCAGCACTTGGCCTCTGTAGAGCAGGCTGGCAGCATCTGTGTTGCATAAAACGCTTTCCTTAGATCCCCTTGGAGTTCCAAGACATTGTTATTTTTCTTTCTTTATATGATTCAGAAAAACTGTCACAGGTCACCTGAATCATGACGTGATGCAAAGGGTGTGTGTTGTGTTCCATGAGGCATTGTGCGATGGCAGGGCCTAAAGGCAGCAAACCTGCCAAAACTGTGTTGGGGGATTGTTGTAGTGCTGAGGGAGCAATATCCTTCACACTGTCTGGAGGGAATGGTCCATCTAGTGAATATGCTTCAAAACGTGCCCTGATTCTGTGTCAGAAGGACCTAAGTGGCTCACTCTGAAAGAAAGCCCAGGAACCAAGAAATGCATAGAGAACTACATGAAATATTCAGTGAAAATCACACTACATTTTGAGAAATGTGGGGAGAGAACATAGACAACCTTAGCCCACTTCCCTTTTTCTGTAGGCAGACCACCCTTCCTCAGATGATAGTTTTTTAAATGAAGAGCAATCCAAATTACAGATTGGTCTGGAAGAACAGTATTTTTTGTCCATAGGATTGGACTAGATGACCTCCAGAGGTCCCTTCCAACCTAAACTATTGTATGATTCTACTGAAATGCTAACTCCACACACAGAAAATTTGGATACCTTAGTAAGCACTTTTGTCAGTGTCTCCTCTTGAGGCTAGTTTCTACAGCTTTGTTCAGCTTTGATAACGGCTTTCATACTCTTTTTGTAATTGCATTAAACTCACATGCCTTTCTTGTCTAATATCCACATTAATCCATGTAGTGCCAAATAATAATCCATGAGAAACCTGTATTTATAAATTCCGGTTTATCAAACCCTTTCCCAGTGTTCCAATGTTCAAGAATAGTCCTATGTGAAATAACCTAAATCTGCAGCTACCTTCCCTACTTAAAAAAGTGCCTGGCATCAAATTATTCTGCAAGAGCTTTGCTTCTATGTCAGGTAAAAAGAAGGAGTATGGGGGGGAAACACCTTTCCCATCCACTTGTATAGAACCCACTCAGCCCTGGGAAAGCCTAGGGAAGTGGGTAGTCCTTGTAGCCTGCCTGGATGGTGTAACATTTAAGAATAAATAAATACTGGACCTTGGCACACAAGGATTTCAGCGGGAAACTTACTAAAAAAAGCAGCTCTCAACTCATGCTGCTATTTAATATTCTGTAGTAGCATCAAAGAAGTATTGAGAATGTATGATGTACTTAGTAAAGTAGCACTGTAATCATAGTGAAGGATCTTTTTTCTGCTTTCAATCATGGCCATATATATATATACATATATATATATATATATAATATTTTTTCCTATTTGTTGATTCCTCGATTATTCAAATATGAAATCCTCAGCAATTCTTGGAGTTTTCATTACATCATTTGTTTTATTTTTATATAAATATGATAGAAATATTTGTGGGTTTAGTAATGTTTAAGCAATATGTAGTCATGAGGTGAGAATTTTGGTGCTTATATAAAAATTCAATTTCTAGTGCATTAATTATGAGAATTCATATTTGTTGTGAATTGATACAGATTGAATTGACCTTAGTGAAGGTATATTGATTTATACTAGATAGCATTTAACCTGGCATTACCCATGTTTCAGTATAATTTTTTATGTGCCTTATTATTCATGCATAGTGGAGTAGATGTTATTTGGAATTGTTGGGGATTTAAATTGAATGGCCACTATAAATCACAGAATCACAGAATGGTTGGGGTTGGGAGGGACCTCTGGAGATCATCCAGTCCAACCTACCTGCTAAAGCAGGGTCACCAGAGCAGGTCGCACAGGAATGTGTGCAGGTGGGTCTTGAATGTCTCCAGAGAACAAGACTTCGCAACCTCTCCAAAATAATGGATTTGATTTTGGAAGGGACTTCTGGAGATTGTCTAATCAAACCTCCTGCTCAAAGCAAGATGAACTGAAGAAGGTTGCTCAGGGTCATGTCCAGCTGGGGTTTGAATGTCTCCAAGGGTGAAGGCTCTGCAGCCTCTCTGGCTGTGTCTGGGGAGCCCAGACTTGGACACAACTCTGAGTGTTTCTCAGTGGTGATAAGTGGATGGGAAGAATCCAACAGAGAGCTCTGGGCCTTTCTCCTGCTTTCACATACAGGGCAATTCCTCTTCCTTGCCTTCCTGACTGGTCCTTCCTAAAAAGCCTATACCCATCCATTACCTCATTGCTGCAGACAGGTATCTCCTGTGCACATCACTCAATGTCCTTTGCTTGCTGACCCAATCCACTACTTTCTCGTTTGTTCATCTTCATCCTTGTTACTCGCAATTTAATTCCTCACTGGTTTGGCCCCATCCTACTGGAAAAGTCACTTTTGCCCCATGTGGGCAGATGGATCCTGCCTCTTGGTAGCAATCCTCCATTCTCAGGGGGTGTGTCATGGTTGTAAAACCAGAATATCTCTTGTCAATACCAGCTGCACACCCAGTTTTTGACCCCCAGGATCTATCCACTCTTCCTCATCTCCTTCCTCCTCACTGTCAGGATTGAGGAGAAAACCACCCGGGCCCATTTCCCTCTCTCTTTTTATTGTTTTGATTTAATATGAGTATTTCATAAAGAGTGATTTGCAAGTACTATGCCAACTTCTATTTCCATCTGACAAGTTAAGTAGCTGCATGTTACAAATCCCCATATAAAACTAACTTGTAGTTTGGGATCTGTTTAGTAAAGGGTTCTTTTTTATAATAGGACTTTGCTTCATAGAGGGACATGGATTCTTTTGTCAGGGAGGAACACTTCAAGCAATAATTGTTTTCTCCTGGGCAAAACTTTCTTAAGAATCTTTAATCAATTTTCCTGTTAAAGCAGCTGTGTACGCAGAGGATTCTAATGAAGGTAAACGCTGCTTTTGGATAAGCATTCAAGAATTTTAGCTGAGAAGCGAAGTATTAGCATCAATATTCTTGGGAGGCGTTATGTGTGTTGTATGATTTAAAGACCATTTTGTTTTCTGTGTGGTGTCATGCACACAATACCTAAGAAGGGGAATTAATTAATGGGCAAGCCCAAGACCCTTCAGTATTTGATTATGAAGGAGAAAGATGCCCTGGTACAGAGGCAGGGAGAGCAACGATGCAGCGCCATACTGATATTTTCTTCCAGCCAAGAACAGCTAGCATGTTGTTTTTTCTTTTTCTTCCTGCTGCTATTTCAGATGGAGAGGACTGAGTGTGGCAAGTTGTGTCGCTTTGTCCTTTTTTTTTAAGCCCGAAATTCAGATATTTATTAATGCTATGGTCTGAGTGTAAACCGTGATTCTGGAGTAGAATTGCTTTGCTACTGAAAGATTCTCTGTCACAGTTATTACTGCTGGTCGGCCACGATCTCCAGAATGTTTATAATTCAATGGCATCGGGATCTCAAATTGTAAAGCTTTCTTAGGATGTGTATGTAGTATCTTGTTAGACTTCTGCTGAACAAACTGACTCGGGCTCTGTTTCACTTTCTTTGAGCTGTGCTGAGTCCTGAAATAAGTTGGGGAGTCAGGTAAAACTGTTGCTAAAAGCCATTACAGGTGAGGTGGGTAAAGCAGAGTTTGGAGAACTCGTTGAAAAACCAGGTCAGTAGCTGCTTTGAAAATAAGTATCATTCTTGAGCTGCAAATGGAATGTGAATAACAGGCAAGATTGATCTTTCTGTCATGATTGTGTTTTGTTGCTGCTGTCTCTTCTAAACTGATACATTCGCCCCCCCCCCCCCCCCATATTAACAGTGACATTTTAGTGGAGGCTTAGGGAAAGATTCTTATCCTGTTGGTCTTAAATTGTGTTATTCCTTGATAATATTTTTCAAAGTTTCAGGCTTTCCTTCTTTTGAGCAGTCGGGGCTTGAAAGGAAAAAGGAATGCCATTAAAAATGCATACATAAATATATATGTGTATATGTGTG
This sequence comes from Columba livia, assembly GCF_036013475.1. Taxonomy (NCBI): domain Eukaryota; kingdom Metazoa; phylum Chordata; class Aves; order Columbiformes; family Columbidae; genus Columba; species Columba livia. Next base: position 154,312,643 of record NC_088602.1, on the reverse strand, counting down.
CATACAAATAAAGGAATACATAGGAACGAAAATTATGGAAGTGTATTATGTATCTATTTCTCTCTGTCTGTGACTACTAGATCCTCATTCCTGTGGAGGCGTCGCTTACAGCTGAAACCTTCTGGAAAGTTTTGATTAACAGTACACTAATAGAATTTTCCTTGAGCCTCGGCACATACTGAGTGAAGGTACAAAAGAAGGTGTCAATCCTGTGTGCCCTCTGAGCAGTTAGCACAGTTCCAAGGCAGAATTCATTTGTGCTGTCAACTTATTGGCTATTTTCTCTCTTGTAGATAGGACCATTTTCTTGTAACTAGTTGAGGAAGAGTAAATTGGGTAGCATTTGGAAACTGCTGTAATCTGTTCTTTAAAGTGGTTTCACACAACTTCTGAGGTGGATGCTGAGTCTGAGTTTACTCCAAATCCATCTTTAAAGTCAAGATACTGTAGGATTAAGAAGTCTAATTTGGGGCAAGGTCTCCAATGCCAAGAAAATTCAGAGTTTGGGAACAAAGGGAGCCTGAGATTTGTCTCTGTAGCATGTTCTTCCTTGTGGGAGAAGAAGAAGAGGTTGATGAGAGATGATGGCATTTTACTTCAAAATGCTATTTCTCTTGTGAGAACTTGAGAAGCAGAGTATATTAACAAAGGGATGTTTATTTAAGTACAGAGTTACCATCTAATATTTTATTTCATAGTATTTGGTTTATTCCACACCCTGCCTTTATGGTACCAAAGTTTTCTCTAGCGTGACAAAAATCTGTCACATGACAAACAACTTGCATAACTGAAAGACCACAAAGCTGCAAGATAAAAAGCTGACTAGCAAGGAGTGACCTCATTATAACCCCACATTAGCAACATTTTATAGAAAAACAGAAAAATCCTGGCTGAGATACTGCTTTTTTCTTTAGGTTATTTATATTTTAGGTCTGGCAAAAAACTGTGAAAAGTCTCTCATAAGGGACGGATGCTACGTTGACACAGAGCCAAGGGAAAAGCTTTACAGTAGAAATTGTTCATTGACTCTGTGACTGCAAGTGTGGAAAAGCATAAAGAATAAGATAACATTAATTCAAGAAACACAGCAAAGCCAAGGCTTGGGATTGGTATACAAACAGCTTTAACTGTATATATTCATTTCAGTGGCTCTGAAAACAAATGGAAGATTATTGGGATAAGATTAACTGTAACAAATGCAAGGAAATGTGTGAAGCAGTTAGAAAAGCTTTTTATAGTAGAGCAGTTAAATCTGGTTAATTGTGTTTGATTTTTGTTTTCATAATTACTTCCATTGTTCCACTGAACTCCTGCTGAGTGTCCGACATAGTTGAGCTGTCATGCCGTAATTAAAAAAATAAATGAATAGAAACTGAATAGCAATGTGATTAGTGTTGTGTTACATGCTTTAATACATGTGCTGTTCATACTGGCTGAGAGCTGCTTCACACTTAGCTGAGGAGATAATCCTTGATTTAAAACAAAGCAACCCCTCTGACAGCGTAGTGTAGTTCATGGAAGCATTTGACCATATGTGAAGGTAACAAGTCATTTCGTTCACTGTTGCCATGTGGTGAGGTGGTCATGTGTAAGTCTTTGTAATGAGGAACTCAATTTATTTCGTAGGCATTGTCCATGCTAGTAGCCTTTTATAGCACCTTTTGCAGTAACCAAGGATGAGCTGGCCTGACGTTGCTGTATTAATGGCTGATCATCTGTACATGTGCAGTAGGTTTTCTAGATCTTGAACTGGGTGCATTGTGGAAGTGTAGAGCATCTGGCTTACTGACAGCAACACATACTTGCATTATTTACATACAGCTAACTTTTTTGGGTATTACTTTTTTAATCAGATTTCTAAAATATAATTATATGATGCTCTTGGATTTCATTCATTACATTAAAAATTGAAGACCAAGGCAGAAGAATGTCGTGAAATGCATGCACCTACTCTGTATCTGTGGCACGAGCAGGAATTCTGATCATGTCTGGAGTAGCGAAGCTGAGACCATGTCTCAAATGGCAAACCCCTTACCAGAAACTCTCCCAACCATTCCCTTTCACTCTGGGGCTGATTTTGATCTCCCTTGCTTTGAGATGAATGCATTAAAGGTGGCTAAAGTTGCAGATGGTCAGTGTGGCTCAGTTGGACCTGTCTGAAAATACTAACATTGGGCAACAGATTAAGTGAAGCCACTGGCTATTTTTTGATTGGAGTATCTCACCTATATTGGCTACTTACTTCCTCAGTTTTTCTTTTTTTCTTCCAACATATTTCATGCTATGTGTTTCTGAGTCATGGTGTTTAGGTGTCATAGCTGTTAAGACTGAAAGCTACCAGGAGGAACACTGCACAGATTTGCATAAATGAAGTGAACCATCTTACAGTGTTTGTTATTACTGAAAAGATGAATGTATCTAGCAATCTGACATCCGAAGTAGCTTCATTTTTAGCTTGTACCATGAAAGTGGTTTCTTAGACCTTTCAGGCAGGTGTCAGTGTGATGGAGTAGACCTGTGGCTGGAGGAGCAGTAGATGCTGCACAAGTCTGCCAGGCAGCTGCAAGCTCAAGTGTCAGAAGTGTGTGCGGTGGTACCATGTTGTGTGCTCAGCCCTTGGTCCAGTGTGTGTTGTCAGTCACTCTCCTCTCACGACCGTGTCAATCTGGCACTTGTTGCACTGAAAAGGAAACCAAGTCAAAGAGCTGCAATATCTCCTTTCAGTTTATTTGACTATAGTATGTTAGGTAAAAGTCTTTACAAGTAAACCCAAGAATGACTACATGATTGAGTCCAAAGCTTTTACTTTAAGCTGAGCATCTTCATTACCATTCATGGACCTTTTATACAATTTCTTGTGTAGGGTTTGCACATGATACATTGTGTAGTTTGGAAAAAAAACTCCTCAACAGGTGTGGTGTTTTTATGCACTGAAAATGAATATTTAAGACTCAGAGAAATCTACTCACAAGTTTGGGGAGATGGGGAGATAGTAGAAATTTCCTTTAAAATAATTTATGGCTCTTTTCTCTTTTAAAGAACCATTAAAAGAAATATCTCAGCATTTCCTGGGGTGATCCATCACAAGCTGACTTGTCTGTCTAGGATTTTCCCAAATGTCTTCCTAGTTAGATAAAAGATGTGCATGAATGTGCAGAATGATTTGGCTGTTTTGTTTGAATGATGACAATCTGTAGGAAACTGAATTTGCCACATTCCTGGCTTTCGTTTGTAGCTGAACTGGGAGTTCAGTGTTGCTCCTTATATTTTCCTAATTTCTTAGGGTACTTCACAGTCTTGGGGTAGAAAAGTTGGATTTCATCCTCCATGTTGACCTCTGTTCAGAAGCTTAACTTGCATGGATACGTAAAAGAGTATATAGGAAAAATTTAATTATTTCTTGAATATGCAGGCCCAGGATGAATTAATCTTCTAGCAGCACTATGACCCCAGGCTTCAGTGTCTGGGCGTCATTATCCCAGAAACTCTTATCAGTGTACTTGTAACAGCATGATTTCAGAAACATGTAGGGCTGACTCTTACTTCGCTACCTGTGGGTTTTACAGGTGTATTTGATAGGAGCAGTATGTACCTAGTGCAAGTTGCATTACAAGATGTGGCCGTTTGGGAATGACCCTGCCTGTGAGTTCGTTTTTTCAAAGATTTAGTTTTCCATGCATGGATTTATGTCAGCAGTCCACACCACGATGTTAAAGGAAAAGAAAAATCCTACTTAAAGTAAGTTATTTTGTGCATTTGAAATTATACACACATATAGCAAGTGTAAAACATAGAAGTGAGGGAGATTATCTGTGTTTCTCAAGTAGTCATGTAAAGGAATGTCTTCAGAGCTGTTGTAGAAGCTATGCGATGTAAGGAAAAGAAACATAATGTAAGCATTATCCAAATACAGGGAATAAAGATAAGAGTTCTCCAGAATTTATCTACCAAATACTTGTCTCTGTCTAACACAGTGACTCTAATACTGCAGTTGTTAATATTAAGTCTGTCCACATATTTTGTGCAAAACCTCTGTGGTGAGGCATTCATTGCGTTGAAAGGCTGACACAATGGAAAGCTTTTTTGTGCTGGCTCTGGACAAATTATGGTCCATTTTATCAGTTCCAAGGTCAGGAGTATTATCGTGTCTCTTAAACTGTAGTGTAGTAAAGTGAGCTCTATTGAATGCTGGGGGAAGAGCTGTAAGTTTACCTGATTACTGCAGCCAGGTATCTCCAGCAGCAGAGTTCTTTGTCTGAACCCATTTCTCTTGTCTATAATTCTCGTTTTTGCTGTAATTTGATTTCAGAATTGACTTGCACTGCAATATACATGGAGCTGTAGAGCGCAGACATATTTTCAAGGCACACAGTAGCCATTCATAATATGTCAGTGTAGAAACGCTTTAATTGCTGATTTCAGCTCTAGTGCTAGTCTAAGCATAAGCCAAAGGGCTCTGTTATTAAACACCTTGTACTGCCAGAGTCTGCATTTCTTTCCCTATCGTTCTTGCAGATCAATTCTTTTTATCAAATTAGAAAACATAAGCCCTTTCACACAAAACCTGAACTAGATTTGCATGGACTTAATTCCTCCGTTCTCTAACTCCTCTACTCTCACACAAGCGTTTCCTCCCTTTTGTAACAAAAAAGAGCAAGAGATGTGCAATGCTGATGCCTGCACAGGTGTAATAAATATTCGTTTTCCCACAAATAAAACTCATCAGATTGTTTTGCCATCTTGACCTTTTTGAAGCGCAGAACAATTATTTTAAACAAATTAAGATAAGATTTTTTTTTTCTTATAAAAACAGTGGCAATCTCCAGAATTGCCCCTTTTTCTTGTAGCATACAGTCTAAAGCTCCTGATACCCCTTTTGGGACTAAGGAGGCTTCCTTGCCCATTTTGCTCTTTCTCTTCTCCGCTTTTATGTAGCAGTTCATCAGCATTGCTTCTTGATTGGCAAAGTGGGTCATTTTAATAATATCCCATTGCCCCCAAACTTTACCCTGCAGGCAGCGCATCGATCCACTGGTGTGACTTCTGCTCTTTGGGAGCAGGTGAAGAAATACGAGTGCCTTTCTCATCTGCTGCAGGGCACCACCACACATAGACATCAAAGAACTCAGAGTCTCTGTAGTGTAAAAGGGTAGTGAAAAAACAAATAAGGGTGATGTTTCTGTGTAAGATTAGCGCTTGGTGTGTTTAGGTGATACGCTGGGTTTTATTGACTTACTGTCTTACTTCTAAAACTTGCTTTGTTATTAAGCATTCATGGATAATTTTGAAATGGGTGCTACTTTGCAATTGTGGTAATCCTGTTTTTAGCTTTGTTCTTTTAACTCTTTAGGAGCACTGGCACAGTCTACCTTTCTGTAGAGAGATAAGCTATTAAACCTTTTTTCCTTTCCTTTTCAGGGAATAATATGTGGGAGGCTGTGAACTATTTGCTTCCGACATAGGAACAGCACTGGGTTGGGAATCTGCACTCCTGAGAGAATGCTGGGAATCTGCAGAGGGCGACGGAAATTCCTGGCTGCCTCTCTGACCGTCCTTTTTGTCCCAGCCATTACATGGATTTATCTGTTTGCTGGGAGTTTTGAAGGTAGGAGGGGAATAATGGCTGGGGGAGGGCATGTTGAATGACTTGTTTCGGAGCAGACAAATGTGGATGACACGTCATTGATTTTATTTAAATAAATCTGGTTTGTCTTGCATAGGAAGTAGTTCCCAAGGTGCGGATTTCAACAAAGGGCCTTTCTTACATGTTCTTACTGCTGAGGAGGAGGTAATTGCTGGCCATGCTTATTTGATTTTCCTCTCATCTTTGAACTTTAACAAACTGCAACAAAAACCGCCACCTTTCTCATTTCTTCTCTGTTTTCTAATTTTTAAAAGTTGATCTATCCTGCGCCCTCTAAGATTTTTTTTTTAATTAAAATTGATGTGTAATTTCAGATCTGCCCTCAGTATTATTTTAACGGGTTTAAAAAGGCATCTGTATGTGTATTGGGAACTCTTTATACAACTCTTTATGGACCTGTGTGTTAGACCTTATATGCATGGATGACATGGGCTACTAAGCCTGATTTTGGGACAGGAAGCAGGGGTTGTATCTAGCTACAAGACCATGAAGGACCTAGAATACAAGTCAGGGACATGAGTGCCCAGCATGGTTCTTTGCATAGTGGCCTTTGCTGGGTCATCATCACTCATCTGTGGCTTTCTCTTGTCCTGTGGTCCAGTGTGCTGCTGTTCACTGCACCAGGTGGTCCCCAGTTTGTAGGTCCAGTGTGCTCTACAAGGGGTAAATGTCGCAGCAAAGAATTCTGCAAAATGTTTTATGGGCTCCTGGTTTGATAGTATAAATGCCTACATGGCCCAAAGCTGCAAACACAAGAAGCTCTTTTCTTGCCTTAGTGTGTAGATTATTAGTTCTGGCCACTGCCCCTCTGGTTGTTGTCCTCGAGGCTGAACATAGGAAAACAATGAATACCTATGTAAAATCTCATTATATAAAATCAGTTTGAATGCAGTGGTGGTGGGTTACTATAGCTGGAATATCTTTCTGTCATATTCTTTCTTCAGGTGGAGATCCTCAAGTTTATAGGTGCATTGACTTGCAGCTGTAGAACTAGCACATTGGGTAATCAGTCTTGGAATAACCACTGCTTTGCCTTTTAAATTGTCTATCTGATAAACTTTTTTCCCTGGACTTAAAGGAAGGAGTTTTTTCCCTGGACTTAAAGGAAGGAGTTATAAAGGAAGCAGTGATACTCCAGTTAGAAAATGTTGGATTGGGATATCTTGGTTTTTGTTACTTTGTAGCTTGTATTTTTTTTGGCTTGCCTTTTTTTTGCTTGCCTTTTAGTTTGTTTGTTTTTGTTTGTCTGTTGTGGGTTTTGGTTTGTTTTTTGAGGTGAAACATTTTGTGTTATATTGTGTTATATTGGCAAGAGAAAAAATAAACTGTTCAGCCATCATAGTTATCTTAGCACAAGGAAAGGTGTTTCAGCCTTTGAAGTACAAGGAAAGGTGTTTCAGCCTTTAAAAAACAGTTCAAACACCACTTTACAGTCTGATTATTTTAAAAAGGCATTTTTTAAAATGTCAAGCCTCTTTCATGTAGCCTTGGCTGATGAACTTGTGCTTTGTTTCAAAACAAAATTGAATTCCAAGTTAAATTGCAAGTAAGAACATATAAGGATTTTCAGTGTGTGTTACATATATTTCTGAATTAGTTACATGCCAGGTACAAATATTTGCTTATGCAAATTGATTTGCTTATGCAAATTGATTTGGTTACTTAAAATTCTGCATTAATGGGCAGTAACTCTGTGAGCTCATTTGGAATTAAACACTTATGGGATTCGTGTTAAATTGGAAATGTAAGGGATACTGGCTGCATACTTGAAAACTAATGATCTGGCAGGTAGACCAGTACTGATTTTGTTTGATTTTTAAAAGCTCAGCAAATGCAGGCCTCACCTTTTTGCTTTTAGAAGAATCTTATACTGCGTTGTTGTAATGACTATTACAATTGTCTCCACAATTGATAACGACATGCTCCTTTAAATTCCCTTGTTTGTAGAATCCTTTGTTTTTACAGAGAGCTCAATGGAAATCTTGCAGTTTGCTGCTATGTGGTATTTGAAGTGACTTAAAGCTCTCAGTGTGAGTTAATCTTAAATGCAAACCAGGGAGCAAAGCCTGTTAAGAAGCCTTGCACTGGAGCAGGACTGGAAATTATATAAAGTTAGTTACTTTTGTGGTTATTTTTCTGTATCTGTTTTATTTTTATTTTTCTTTCGATTTTTGGATGAGGCATACTTTAATCTTTGTTGGTTAAAAACTGAGGTGACTTAAAATATTTATTTAACCAAATACTAGCTAGTGTTTTCCTTAACTTGTATGTATTATGGGCAGAGAGTTAAAGACATTTTGGCAGTTTATCTGACTTCTTGTTTTGTACTCTGTTATGGTTCCCGCAGCTTACTTATGTTTTAAGATCTCTGTGTATACTTGAGTAAAAAATGTCCCACAACAGCATTGTGCCTTGATTTGAAACCAAGTGGAGTGGAGAGTCCTCTCTGTCTTCTGGCACTAGCTTCTTTGATTAATCACACACAGTTTTCAGTTCGTCTGGTTTCAAATTCAAGTAAATGGTTCTTGTTATACTTTTCTCCACAAAGTTAAATTGTCATTACTTGGTATCTTCACAGACTCAATTATTCAGGGTCAAAGGGACCTCAGGAGTTCTCCAGTTAAACTCCTGCTCAAAGCAGGGTGGGCTTTGGAGTCAGGTGTAATTTTTTAGGCCTTTATGCAGTTATATCTTGAAAACCTCCAAGGACAGAGTCTACATGCCCTCCCTGGGCAACTTGTGCCACTGCTTGACTGTCCTCAGGTAGAAGTGTTTCTCCTCATATCTGGTTTCAACTTCCCTTGCTTCAATTTATCCCTGATGTCACTCATCCCCTCACTGTGTATCGCTGTGAAGAGTCTGGCTCCATCTTCCTGCAACTTGCTAAGTCCCACAGAGCCTTCTCTTCTTGAGTCTGAACAAGCCCAGGGCAAGCATGTCAGCCCCTGTATGACTTGATAGCTCTACACTGAACTTCACTGATGTCATTCTTATATTTGGGACCCTAAACTGGACACAGTGTTCCAGACATGGTCTAATGAGTACCAGGTAAAGGAGAATGGTCACTTCCTTCATTCCAGGGCTTTGCTTTGTTCGTTCCTCCAGCCTGTCTAGGTCCCCCTGGATGGCACCGTTGCCTATGAGATGACTGACTATGACTCCCAAGCTTTGGTGTCATTTGAAGTCTTGCTATGGGTGAATTCTGATTTCTCCTTCGAGTCATTGATAAAAACATTTAAAAGGACTGGCTGCAGAATAGAGGAACTCTGCCTGTAACTGACTTCCAGTCAGAGTGTGAACAAGTAACCATCACCCTTTGAGCCCAACATCCCAGCTGCTTTTTCATCCATCTCGCAGTCCACCCACATAGACTGTAAAATCCCAACTTAAATACAAGGGTGCTATGGGAGACCGTATTGAAAACTGTGCTAAATTCAAAGGAGATTGCATTTACTGGTCATGTCTTATTTGCAGATCTAGTAATTTAATCATAGAAGCTAGTCATCTTGGTCAAGCATGATTTACCCTTGGTGAATCCATGCTAATTATTCCCCTGTCAGGCCTGGCTGTGTTTCCGTTTGAAAGTACTTACATATAGTAGTCAAATAACCACACAGTCTTTTTTTCACTAGGCTGAAAAGGTTGAGTTGCCTGAGTTGTCACAGCAAAAAATGTGCTCTTATTTTTGTAGTCTTTTGCAGTTTTTTTTTGTTTGGTTCAGTACCGGTATCTGCAGTGCTGTGTCCTAAAATTACATGTCCTTGATGTAATTAGGAATTACATTATTCATCCATGTGATTATGTCCAAGAACTTTGCTGGAGCATGGCAATAGGATCACATTTAGAAACCCTTTATAAGCTCTCACTAGTGAATCTGCAATATAAAACATAGCCTAATGTATTCAGTTCCCATGTTCTGCTTTTTAAATAGTTTGCAGTCCTTTAGGACAGAATTTTGTTTCATTTTGGGTTTTGTTTCTCTTGTCAGAAAATACAGCGCAGTGTTCTACTTCACAGCTGTCACTCAGACATTGCCAGACCCTTCCCTTGGAATATTCATTGGAGGTGGCATTACTCAAGCTGTGACAGCAACAGCTACTAAAAGCCTCATTAATCATGTATAAATGTCTATTAAGGTTATGAACTAGAATATTAAAGAGGATTTTGAATGTTGTACAGCCTTTGAACGTACCTGGTTACTGTTGTTGTTTTTAATAATGCACAAGGACAGCATAATTTCAGTTATCAGTTACTTTGAATGAAAAAGCTAATTGTTCCAACATTCGTAAATTACATTCAAAAGGCAAGGTAATAGAGTAGGAAGGGTGGAGTGCATTTAAAACAGGGAATAGGAAATAATCAAATAATATATAATGAATTTTCATTAGAAAATAGCAGTTTCACTAACCAACAGTATCTCCAGAAACAGGATCATTTTCCAAGCTATATGCAGCAGTTTCCTGTCCCCTTTACCATGAAGGTCATGGGAAATAGAGACTTGGAACTGTAATTTGGCACATGCTGTCTAGATTACTGATTCCTCAATAAAGTGTCCACTGTGGCTGCGTGGCCTCAGCTGATTCACAGTCACCTCTGTTTTAACAGGATGAAAATACACTTGAATTAACAGTTTCTCCGTGGTGGATCCACTTGAGGTTGAAAACCATGAAGTTTCTGTGTAGGGTTCCCGGGTAAAACATATTTCACAGGAAAGGAAGAGCCACTAGTATAACACTAAGATGAAAACTTGAGAAGTTTTGTGAGATCATGGAGGAAGTCTGTGAGAGAGCAGAAAGTTGACTCTGTTTTTAATTAGCTGTAAGGGCAATATTTTAAAAACAGAGCCTGCCTTCTTTCTTGGGACTTGCTTTCCTGGACTGTCCTCTTTTCAATCCAGAGTTGGGCAACTATCATTCTCTGACAGTACGTTTTAGTTCAAGTAATCTGTAGAGACGTGATTGAAGCCAGAGTTGGGCAAACACCTCATAAAATACAATAAAGTGAAATGAAGGAAGGCTGCAAATATTCATCTTGGTATTTAAATGGATTCACTTTGATGCTGTTCACACTATTTTTTGTGTATGCTTTCCATAAATATTCTAGTGAATATGTTAATTGGGAAGACTGTCTACAGAAACAATGACTATCCAGTTTTAATATTCATGGGAAGCAGATTTTGAAATCATATTTGTGAGTACTTGAATCAGAAAACTGATTCTGGGAGTTCAGCTTTATCCAGTTAGGTGCCAAAATTTTGTCACATGATCTGTGTGTGTGATGAAAACTGCCTGAATTTTTAATGCTTACAATAAGTTGCTCATAGGAAGAGGCAAACAAATAATGAATTGCTAAAATGTCTATGAGGCACTTGCAACTGATGAGCAAACATCAGAAAACAAGCCCTTCACAGACAATATAATCAGAACGGGGCAAAATCTAAAACTGCTTTTTTCAGTACAATTTGCTCAGTTTTCCTGAATTTCATCTGCTGTGTGTCTCAACAGGACTAAACAAGAAAACTTAATCCAGTGTCCATTTAAAGTAGAAGTTTCAACCTCTGTATTGATAGTGGATTTTTAGCAAAGTCCTGAGAAAAGAGGTTCTGAAAGGGTGTCTCTGCATATAATAGGGATGTTACTGTGGTGTGTACTTGAACAGGTTTACAGGAGATGTGTTTTAGTTGAGATTGGCTTCACAGCAACCCCTTCATAAGAGCTGCTTCTGTGTACATTTTCATTCTGGAGTAAATGGTGATGATTCACTCCTCTCTTAGTGTTTTTTTTTTTTTTAGGAGATATGCTGAGAATTGTCACTTAAGCACCTCTATCTCAGCTGCAATCAAGATACCTTCCTAACTATGTCTACAGTTTTTACTTCGAGATCCTACAAGAATAACATCAGTCATGAAAGACCTCAGGCTTAATGCCAGGTTTTGTTTCTGTATCCTGGGAAATTTGTCTTTCTATGAAACCCTTGTGATTTGGGTATACAGAGCACTGGCAAAGTTTGGTTCAAGTTCGCTGTTGACCAGAAGGTCACTGCTGTGAAAGCTGAGTCTGGTTTCTCTGCACATCATCTTTAGCTTGCAAGTCAGCATCCACACAATTAGATTTTGTTCTACAGGTGTGATAACCCTTATCTGTCCATCATCTAAGAAAATAAAACTAAAAAGTGAATATGAAAAAATAAAATAGCTTTCCTCATTATGTAAAGAAACAGTCTGCTTGTGAGCAGCGACTGGAAGTTTGAAGTAGTTTCTGTGGCAACAGGAGAGAGGTGTAGGACAAAGAATGTGAGCCAAAACGCAACACTGTCATGAGAAGCTTTTGGGGAGTTAGTGAGGACCACTTCTTTTTTTTCTTTATAACCACTCTTTCAATTAGACTGGATTCTTACGATCCTGTAATATGATTTTATCCTTAACTAATAAGGTCCTCCGAATAGCTCAACATCTAAATGCTGATGTCAGTGCTGTTTCTTCCATAGCTCGCCAGGCATTCACATCCTCAAAACTAAATTATCGTGTCAGGAAATGCCATGAATCTTGCAACAGCCACTTATTTTGTCAGTGTGTTGTGCCAAATGAAAGCAAGTCCACGTTGCTCTTTTGAACTTCAGTACAGGACATATATGTTCTCTTTTGACAGACATATTTTTAAGTATATGGATATTCTTTCATAAAAGTAAATGAAGATGTAGGCTTACCTTATTTCCTCTCTACACATTTTTTGATCGGATAGAATATATTGTGTTTCTTAACATGTCTACCAGTTTTGTCTTTACTTTCTTTTTCTACTTGGCTCTGAGTTTGTAATTTCTGGCAGAAACACAAAGCTTACAATGAAAAGGAATTATTTGAGCAGAAATAAGTTTCCAGCTTCTTTGGAACAGCAGCTTACATGGAGTATGATCTGTGGGATTTCTCAAGGTTTTTGTTTCATCTTTGTCTTCCTCATTCTTTGAGCAAACTCCTGGGAAAAATACAGTCTATAAAAGTTGAATTATGTTAAGGTGAACAAATTTCTTCCAAGAAGAAGGGACAGCTGGATGCCTGAATTCTGTCAGGGCTACATGGAAGACTAGAATTAGGAGAGCTACTTCTGATTATTCCTCTTTATCTGTTTCAAAGGTAGGTACTTGCTAACTTCAGAGTAAAATAACATTTTTCTGAAGAAAAACAGGAAAGCAAGAGGAGCTCAAATGTCTTTTTTTCTTTTACTTTTTTTTTTTTTTTAAAAAAAAAGGCATGCCAAACCCCTAAGAAGTAGTACTTTGCTCTTTGAAATAAAATATGTGGTTTATAAGTACACCAGACTTTCTTTGGGTGCTGGAACTAATGTAGCCTGACTTGTGATTGATGTCATGCAGCTGATTGATGTTGAAGTTGCATTTCCCACAATTAGGACATTTATAAAATCTAGCTCCCAGATGGGTCTCCTGGTATCAAAATAAATCTCGAGCTCATACTGCAGTGTATTTCTCAATGGTAAACCACACAGCATCTCTCATCTTTCTCTGTTCCTTACAATTGAGAAGATTCATTACCTCTGACTTCTTTCCCTCTAACAATGTAATCTGCAATTAGCCAATGACCTTTGAGGGCAAACAGGTCAACAAATGTATATGTATGAGATGGAAAAATATACCTGAAATATAAATGTTTTAATAGCTTGAAATGAAAATTTAGTAGGTGAAAGTTTCAGCTAACTCAGAACAATTAACTTATGATATTTGACTTCTGTCGAAGTTTTGTGTTTAATATTTCTGAGATTTTGTTCAGATAAGGAAAAAGTTTGAAATCAGACTCTTTCTTGATAGATAGCGAATTGCATCTGTAGTGCCTTCCAGTACTTTTGAAACTCATATTCTGAATATGTATTTAAATGTTTGTAATACCAGAAGAAGGAGTCAAGATAAAAGTACATTAGAAGAAATACTTTGCCCATCATGTATGGTCATTCTTAGGTTCTGCAGCCAATGCTCTAACATGGTTTACGAAAAGTTACGAGTGTGTAGGTTAATATCCTGATATTGGAAGGATGCTTAGCTTAGAGAATACCAGTATCGTCAACACATCTCTCTGTTCACTCTTTACTATTTTCAAATATTTTTCAGTCATGGCAACCATTGAAATGTTCAGCTGAGTAGTTATTTCCTTCCCTTGAAGGTTTTCCTCTCTTGTGTTGCTTTGCCTTCTACAATTCTTGTTTTGACACTCGAATCTAAGAAATTTTTTTAAATGTATCTAGATATCCTTGGAGAATTGAGTTAAATGCACAGATAACTTCAAAAACCTGGGCTGACAGCAGTCATACTGGTTCACTCAACTTTGTAGATACCAACAATAGGGGGAAAAGTTAATGACCTGGAGAATTATATGTTTTAGTCTGAGATTCTCTTCCAATTTAACAATGTTCAAGCCATTTGAGCTGTCCTGCTGTAATAGTTTTTTCGAATCTGTAGCATGACTGTCCTTCTCCATAGTTCCGTGAAACATGACTCAAAGTCCAGAATGTAAACATGTATGTTTTAAACCTCCCCCCCCTTTTTTTTCCCTTTATAATTCTGCTGAATGTCAGAGTTTGAAGGGATCAGTAGTTAGGGAGGAGAACTGAAAGTAGTGAAGTTAAAATTACAAAAAATATTGGGTTAATCACATTTTCCTAAGTTAAATTCACAAACCATAACAGAACACGCTTCTTATTTTGTGCATTTACTTAAATATATGTTAAACATAACAATTTATGTGTCTGTTTAAAACATTTACTGTCTAAATTAAGCATTTCATAATGAGATACTTTTTCAGTGAGCTTGTAACTATAGGTCTATAGCTGTCCTTAAGAACAGATGCACGATCTGCTCTTTACGTACTCACTCCTGAACTTCTTTATATGCCCAAAGAAATCACCATCACCGGCATATAATTATAGAATCAGCTTACAAGACTAGATTTAAGACATTAAGGTCCTGAATAGGAAAACCCCAAAATGTGTCTCTACGAAATAAACTGTTAGTGTGATTGTTGTACAGTCAGACCTGCTGGTGTTGGCTGTAGCTGATCTCTCACAGGTGCTGGCTGGGTAGAGACAGACCAGCAGGAGAAGCAGAAGAGGCCTGGGCTGCTTGGACACAGTTTTCTAGGCTGTGAAACCAGAGCCCTGCATCTTCAAAGCGATTATTGTTCTACCCAAATAGATTAAAATTGACTCTCTAGACACAGGATTGAGGTTGTCATGGTGTAGTTTAGTATTAAAGAATGCTGCATACCATTTGTGTAATACGTAGTGGATTATTTCTATAGCTGAAATAAAGCCATAGCTAATGAGATAGAAATATTCTTATATGCTGGAAAGGGCTTGAAGAAATTGCTGGAATAAAATGCATGGAAGAGCTATCTATTATGTGATTAAATAGACTAAAACAATAATAATGTCCAAAAGTAGTTGTGTTCCTCCCCACCATTTTCTTTTCTTATTTTTCCTGTTTTAACATTCCTGTTTCCTTGCTTACATGTCAGTACGTCTCTCCTAGAGTAGATGCAGCAGTCTTTTGTTTAATTAGCGTTTCAAAATGGAACTGGCAGACAAATTTGTACCTTCTGCCTAAAATCACATGGAACAGTTACTGATCTTTTTGGCGTTGTGAAGATTTGTAGATTTTTACCATCAGGGAGAGTGCTAACAATCAATGTCTCTAATATCTTGCATAGTGCAGGCTTTATTATCTTGCGGAGTTGATAAAATAATGCTGGCTGGTAGTTCCTGCATCTGACCCATGCCTTCTAGACACTGCAAAGCTTTTCTTCTAGCCAGATTTCTGAACTTGATTTTAAAGCTGGTGAAGGATTCTAGTATATCTCTGAATAACTTACTCCACCTTGTTCAAAAATACATGCTTTAATCCTTGTCCAGATTTTTCTGGCTTCAAGGTAGGAAGTGAAAGATGAGAAGTAAATGAGAAAAGAAAAAATAAAAAGGATCATT
Organism: Columba livia; assembly: GCF_036013475.1. Classification (NCBI taxonomy): domain Eukaryota; kingdom Metazoa; phylum Chordata; class Aves; order Columbiformes; family Columbidae; genus Columba; species Columba livia. The sequence goes on along the minus strand of NC_088602.1, from coordinate 154,297,016 downwards.
TTAACAGTTTCAGGTTTGTGTAAAATAAGTGATCGCGACTATGAGATATTGTAGTACCTAAAGTGGACTGCAAGAAGTATCACCTTGAGAACTACAGATGAGAGTGCTACAGTGCTACTGTTACCAAAATACACAGGTGTTTAAAAAAAGAGATAAAGGATAATGACTAACCTCACCATAGCTAAGAGAAACTAGTTATCAGGATGATCAGAAAAACTGATTTCCCAAGCAGATTCTTTTTTGGGTTTCAGGTTACTGTACCTTTTCAGTTGTGCAAAATAACCCTTCAGAAAGGGTCAAATCACAGTTTCAGCTGCAAGTTTAAAATGTTTATCAAATTTAAGAAACAAGATTTATTTGAGCACTAATTTGGCAACCAATTATTCATGAGATCAAGGCTTATAAACTTACATTTTATCAACCTTGTAATCTTGATTCTCCAGATAAAACATAAAATCACTATACAGTGTTTACAAGTTACCTTTGCAGCATTAAGAAATGGAAGATTTGTTTTCCATTATTTTCATAGCATTATGGCATTCAATATTGTAGAATTGTATTGAACTAATACCACAGCTTTAATATTTACAACCAGTAAATTTCCCGTCTGTCGTTGGATTTAATTTAACCTAACTTTGTTGTTTTGCCTTTTAACGTTAGCAAGAATAGCATTTTCAGGTGAATGGGTGCTATAAAAGTCTGCTTTTTATTATCTACTGATCAAACTATTATAATGCGTTTCTCAAATGCTCTATACTGACTTTCACAGAGGCTTCTTTTGGTCTGAAAATGTAATACAGAGAATGTTTTCTAGGAGTATTAACTGTAGTGGATTTAGCTATTTCAGCTCTTGCTTCAGTGCGTTACAAACCCAAGGGTTTAAGGTAAAAATCTCAAAAGAAAGGGTACATTTTGTAGACTATTCTTACAGGAACCAAGTATAAAAATCTGTCTGCACAGCTACACATAATTATTGGTTTCCAGGGAACTCCAACTAACTTTTTTTAAAGCTTTGCCAGTATTCACAGAGGTAAGTACATCTGAAAATAACAATTATCTAACGTATTTGAGTTGGTCGAAGGTATTAGTTGCTTGAATGGAGACGTGATGAATTAAGTAGTCTTCCTGTAGAATGCAAATGCCTTTAACTAAATGATTGAAATCTACTATTTATCTCCTTTAAATTGTACAACTTTGCCCAAGAGCTGCCTCATAGTACCGTGACTTCAGAGCAGCTGATGGTGACTCTCAGCTTCATTCTGATTTTCTTGCTTTAGGAGATTTAATAGCAAAACCTACCTCAGTTATGTCTGTCTTTTTTTCCCTCTCCCCAGTAATAAACATTCTCATATGCCCCTTTTCAGCTACCGTTCTTGCACCTCAGTGATTTGATTTTAATAGCAAAGATGAAGAAGTTTCGGCTCATCAGAGGAGAGATATTAATCATCATCAGGCCCAATGAGAAGTTTAATTTTCTGCTTCTCTTTTTTCACTAAGCTCCGATGGCTGTCACTCGTGCCAGGGTCTGCGGGACATTTAATAATCTCCTTCTGAAGATGCATTTCAGTGTATTTCCTCTGTCAATCTCAGAGAGCTTCATCATTGCAGGCTTTAATTGAAGACCATTGTCAGAAGATAGAGACAAGAAAATTCTTCCTTCAACAAAGCTAGTTCAGGGACTTGAGGTTTTTATTGTACTCAGTGGAAGATGGATTAAATCAGGATATTGGAAACTATAGGAGTTGTTTTGATATGTGTCTCACTACCTGTTCCCTTCAAAAATGTCATATCCTTCCTGTGCCCAGCTCCCATTTGTACACATTTATTTATTTGTGCCTTAAAAGTATGTTTAGATTTGTGATGCAGTGCAGATCTGGAACATGCTGAATCAGGGAATGACAAGAAAGAATCTCCATAGAAAACTTCATAAATTACACCAATACAATTATATTGGTCTATATCATTGTCATGGGTAGCATTATTGCAGTGTAAGAATGGCTTTTGCCAGCTCAGTTAAAACAGCTTCCAAAATGATATATGTACCAATAAAAGCAGTCATGTGGGATATTATGCTAGTTGACATAGCAATTGCTATTTAAAATGGCATGTCTTCTTATAGTGGTACAAGCTTATCTTACACAGACGCCCTAAACGTAACAAAATTATTTTCTGAGATGATTCTACAACTGTAACCTGTCAAATCCAATAAGACAGTGAAGTCCTTTCTTTATAGATGTTACTGTGCAATTTGCACATCCCATCTATTTGGGGGGTTGCTCTGTTGGTTTCTAAGTAGTTTTAAAAGCAGAAACTCTCCACCTTTAGTAAGTTTGCATACAACAGCAAATTGGGTGGGAGTGTTGATCTGCTGGGGGGTAGGAAGGCCGGACCGGCTGGATCAAGGGGCTGAGTCCAGTTGTATGAGGTTCAACAGGGCTAAGGGCCAGGTCCTGCACTTGGGTCTCAACAACCCCAGGCAGCACTACAGGCTCAGGGAAGACTGGCTGGAAAGCTGCCTATGGAAAAAGATGTGGGGGTGTTGATTGACAGCCAGCTGAACATGAGCCAGCAGTGTGCCCAGAAAGGCCAAGAACATCCTGGCTTGTATCAGGAATAGTGTGGCCAGCAGGACTAGGGAAGTGATCCTCCCCCTGTATTCAGCACTGGTGAGACCCCACCTCGAATCCTGTGTTCAGTTTTGGGCCCCTCGCTACAAGAAAGACATTGAGGTGCTGGAGTGAGTTCAGAGAAGGGCAACAAAGCTGTTGAGGGGTCTGGAGCACAAGTCTGATGAGGAGCAGCTGAGGGAACTGGGGCTGTTTAGCCTGGAGAAAAGGAGACTGAGGGGAGACCTTATCACTGTCCGCAACTACCTGAGAGGAGGTTGTAGCATGGGGGGTGTTGGTCTCTTCTCCCAGGTAGCAAGTGACAGGATGAGAGGAAATGGCCTCAAGTTCTGCCAGGGGAGGTTTAGATTGGATATTAGGAAAAATTTCTTCAAGGAAAAGGTTGTCGGTCATTGGAACAGGCTGCCCAGGGAAGTGGTAGAGTCACCATCCCTGGAGGTGTTTAAAAGGTGTTTGGATGAGGTTCTTAGGGACATGATTTAGTGCTAGAGTGAGGTTACGTTATGGTTGGATTCGATGATGCTGAGAGTCTCTTCCAACTGAAATGATTCTGTGATTCTATGATTAGGAGCAGCACGTTATGGTTTTGTAAGTCAAGGAAGAACAGATCAGGCTAAGACAAAGCAACACAGGGAGCTCACCAGCAAAATGGTTCGTCTTCTCTCTGCGTCATACAGTCCTCATTTATTAAATAGTGGATTTTTTGTTTGAACAGTGTTAGAGCTGATTAAATTGTACACCACATGCTGTGCAAGCACTTAAGTAAAATTTTAAGCAATTCATAAATGTGGATGGTACTGTGCTTGCTTTACCAGCTCTGAATGCCTGATTTTGAGTCAATGTTTCTCCTGTTTGAAAAAAAAAAAAGACCCCTTCAAATTTGAACAGTCTCAGGCTGAACACCCAAGAACTTTAACCCGAAATCTGTCATTACTTTTAAAAATCTCTGCAGAAAAGATGGCTCCCTAGCCTGATATTTCATTTTACGGGGTGAAGGGAGCAGAGCGGAGTTGGTGTATTCTTTTTTGCCAGGAATACGCTTGTATCTGCACTTTTTTTAGCTTCCAAAAAGGCCTTTGTCTATACGGCTCACTTGGGATGAGCCTTGTAACTGCAGCATGCTTCTAAGTTTTCTAGTCATGGAACCTTTTGGAAAAAATGGCCTTTTTAAAATAACTTTTTTGCGATCAGTAGCCGCTTTTCCACCTTGAAGTCTGAAAACACAATAGGCTGGTAAATCAGAACAAAATGACATTAGCTTAGAAAAAAATGTTGTTACCTGTTGCAATTGCTACTATTAAAGAAGGTGCAGAACTGCCCTCCCACCCCCTGACAAATCTACAACAATTAGTACTGTTGTACTTTTAATTGGTCTGATAATTTATTTTGCAGGTTGACTCAAGGAAGCTAGTTCTATATAATATAATCAATGAGAAGGAAAGCATAATGGTATATTTTTGAGGAAGAATGTTTAAAGCATACTGGACTGCAGTCTGTGGTGAAGCATGTAATTGCCTTTATTTTTTTAAGGGTAAGGTATTGCCCTTAGAAATAAATTGTTTGGGAAAACATTTGCATATTGAAACAGACTATTATATTATTAATAACTAAGTGATCTTTTACCTTACATATTGAGGAGTAAATTACAAGGAGTAGGAAAATATATATTATTTGGATATTGCTTAGAAATATTCCACAAAGGTCCCAGTGCTTTTATTACGGTTTGACTGCATCGAAGTAATGGAGAAACCTGAGCCATTTCTGAACAGGGGATATTTTAGTGCTATTTACAGTTTGGTTGCACAAAAGTAGCGTACTTGATTTAGGAGCTGTGGTGAAACAGAGACTCTGCTTAGAGGCAGACAGGAAATTAAAAGTGTGTATTTGTGGAAATATTATCTGTGGTAATTTTAAGTGGTGCTTGTTGGAAGAACCAGATTTTCAGCAGGTGACAGTAGGAACTGCAAAAAGAATGGGTGAAGGGTAGGAGCTGTGTTTTCAGTGGGTCTCACAGAAAAGATATTTTAATGGTGTGGTAAAAACTGAGGATGTGAGGGTTTGACTAGGGATGGAGGAGTTAATGAATGAGGGTGAAGAAAGAGACGTGCTCAGGTGTTTTTGTCACTTGTAATAAACAATTTCTTGATAGGAAGCTGAACAGAGTACTGAGAGTTGCTTTTTTGTAATAATCTGAGTGGTGAGAAAAGACAAAGGAAAAGATGTGCATGCCTTGCAAGGAGTGGGATGTAGTAAAAAAAATGGATTCATATGGAAAAAAAGAGGTTATTGTCTTGAGGAGCCAGGAGGACACTGAGTTGCATTATGAGAGCATTTGCGATATTACTAAAAGTAGCCTCACACCAACCTCCTTTTATTTGAGCATCTCAGCATCATGGAGACATGTATGTTATTATCCATTCCAAACTATTTTTTTAGGTTTTGATCTTTTGAAATCAGAGGGAATTTTTGTGTTTGAAATTCACTCTAAACATGAAGGCTACCAGTTGATCTTGCAAATGGATAATTGATATTTGAGAGTCATCAACCATTCTTTTGTGGATTTAACTGACTCAGTGTTGTAAAGTTTAAGGAAATTGTTAAGAATTGTTAACAGAGAATTTGCTGTCTCAATGAGTAAGGAAAACTTACCTGTTTAGTCCTCTCAAGAGCAAATACAGCACTGAATGGAAAACATACTGAAGAGAATAAGTGATCCTGCAGATGAAGCATTTTTGGTGATGGTGGATGGTGCAAGGATTATTTTAGGGCTTGATTTAAGTCTCTCTAGACCTCCCAGCACATTTTTATTATCAGTCTAGCTCAAGAACAGAGGCTTTATATTGTCATCCCCCCAGTAAGACAACTGGTGGCTGTGTGGTTAAAAATAATATGAAGAATAAGATAACTGAAAAACAATGACAGGGAATTTGATGAGGAAGTTGTACCCTGCCTCTGTATTCTGATCAACAGTTCAAATGTATCACTAAGTAATCAACTTAAGAAGTAATTAGAATACTTAAGTTTTGGGTAATTGTTTTCTATGCATGTATAAAAGGATTAGTACACTTCTGGATGCTGAAACTGAAGAAAAGGAAGAAAAGTTAAGAGACTGAACTGAAAGAGTCAACATTGTAATTATTTTAAGATGACTGGTTGAACAGGAGACTCCAGATTACAGGCAAAACCCACCTTCCTAGTTAATGCTAGTGATTGTCTCCAAAGAAAACAGCAGAGTATTGTTTCCAAGTTGATGAGTTGTCAGCCAAAAATGCAGTAGAAAAAAGTATATAAGGGGGTCTTTGCTCCTTCTTCAGATAGCAAAGGTAGGATAGAAAGGATCAGAACTTCACAAATGCAGTAATACGACACATTTGAAGTATTATTTCTGAAGATGTTTGATGATAAAGAAGTGCATTTTAGCACTGTCCTAAAGCATATGGTGAAAGGTCAAAGCTCTTCCCTGGCTGATGAAAGAAATGTTGATAAATAGTGAAGCTCTCAGGAAGATGAGGACTGCACATCTTTATTCAGTGCTGCAATCCGACTGGACTTTTCATTGCATGCAGGATTGGATTTGATGTGAACATAGCAAGTTACAGTCTTAAATTGTAGCAATGGGAGATTTTGGTGGAGTTTGACAGACAAAACAACAGCTCTGAACATAAGGAGAGTTAAATGTCCTAACAGATCACAAATGGGAGTTGTGGATTCTCCACCATGAGATGTTTTAAAGCAGAACAGTCCAATGGCAAATTAAGTTCAGTGTTTGTAAGTGTAAAGGAAGGCACCTTGGGAAAGAACAATCTTAATACACTATAGTGGACTCTTAGGTTGGTGCTCTGGAACTACATCTTGACATTTAAAAAGTATTCCTAGGAAACCTGAATTTGACACTAGAATGTAGTAGGTACTGTATACATGATAGTAGCCATAGGCAAAATTTGATAGACCTTGCTAGTTACTAGAATGGGAGACTTAATTGTATTTTTCCATGCCATTACCAAATTGAGAGCTTCCTAGATGCACAAGGCGAAGTAGAGCTTTTCAGATGAACAGATACTATTAATACCAAGACAAATGTTTTTTTTATCAGATCAACAATACATTTCAGATGGATATTGGAGGAAAATATCTCTTCATCACATCAGTACACTTCTGGCACAGCCTCTCAGGGGGATTAGTGAAAGACAGAAAGCTCTCACTAGTTCTAAGGCAAAACTCGAGCTGTTTAAGAAAGGGCTTATATGATATAACAGCATGGGATGACTGGGCCTTAGCTCAATAGCTGAAAAGGTCCCTTCTAATCCTGTGTGGTATCTTTGTGAAGATATTCCCTTTTTGCTTCATGGAACCCTCTTGGGTTCCACTGAACAGGCAATAATCTCCTTTGCTAGAGAAGGTGTATTATTTGGAGATTATGTTTTGGCTTCTTCATGGTTTTAAAACACCATTTTTAGGGATTAAAGCAGCAGCAGAGCTGATTATTTAGTGGGTATTACTTGATGAGGCAATGACACTTGCCTTCTTTACTAAGTACTTTTTGATCTACTGATGAAAACCACTATATAGGCTAGGTAATATTATTGTTATTATAATGGAGTGTTGGGGACTAATTAGTCATACCAACCTTTTTAGGCAAAGATGTGTTGATGGAGAAAAAGGAATGCTGTTAAGCCTCGGGAGCGCTTCTTATAAGTCTTCTTTTGAGTGACAGTCTCTGTGTAACCTGAACTACTCAGAGCATTTGTGTGGGAAAGTGGATTTCTTTCAAAGTGGGTGGTTAAGGGAATGCAATTTGTAAAGAAACACACAGCATGTATTGGAAAAGCTCTGATCCACCTGTTATTTCTTTGCCTGACACATTGATTTTTCTCCTGCAATACTTCCTGTCCTGAAGGATACAGAACTGGTCTGTAAGATATAGACTTCATCCTGAGAGATGCTGAGAACCTGTAGCTCCCAGTGACTCAGACTTTATTTGTGGAGAGTTAGTGTCCATCATTATCAAACATGAAAAGCCTCTTGGAAGCATTACACAAGAGGAAAGGTGAGGGTGTGAGAAGGAACACTACAACACACTGACACAGAGGAGAAATTTTAAAGATGAGTATAGTTGTTATATTTGTATTTGATCAAAATGCAGGGGCAAACAGCCCCGGTCCAGTGAAAAAATGCAGTGAGTTTGTTAATATGTGGCTATAATCTCTTTTCATACCGTGCTCAAACCCTGCTCAGTCACAGTGACTGAATATACTGTGGCTGCCTGGGTCTCTGGCTTTTCTTAGGTGGAATTGCATCATGTCCTGTTTGTTCCAAGTAGCACTAATAAGATATAGGTCACCTGTCCACTCGTGTAGTTTACATATGTTCTGGTGCTTACTCAAGTCAGGTGGCCCTAAAACCCAGACCCAAGCTCATCCTGCATGTTTTTTTTTTACTCATGGCAATAAATTTATGTTGTCCAAGTCTATAGGTTTTTAACAGAAAGAGAAGGTAGTCTCTTTGAAGTATAACTTTATATTATGTATGAAAGTGATTATATTGAATCAACTTTCTTTTGGCCGCACCTCCCTTTCCGTATGCCTTTTCCGTTGCTCATCAAATATTTTTTTTAGCACTTCAAAGCTATTCCATGTATAGGAGAATGAGTTTGAAACTGCTGTGAATTGAATATCGACAGAATTACAAGCAGCATTCTGATAAGCAACTCTTTAATGTTGCTGGAAAGAAGGATTATTTTATTTTTTCTTAATGCAGGTGGAGTTTGGGGTATTTCTAGTTGCTGAAACTGGTCTGTATATAAACCAAATTGCTGAAACGAGAATTGAAGATCAAAAAGCATTTATAAAAGTATGTATAAGTATGTATGTGTAAAATATGAAGATGTGTTCCCGTTTGCTTAGTTGCCTTTGAAAGAAAAGGTCACTCCCATTTAAAATTGGGGTAAAGAAAATTTTATTTTAATCATCTGTTTCATTATATTTATAGTATATTCCATATGTAGTTTTTTAGAAAGCTGTTGATTAAATGTAGTCCAGGAGATCCAAATTTGAGACTGGATAAACATAAGTAAGGTATTTATTCACCACGTAGACCTTCAATGACCTTCAAGATATAAATAATTCAATAGAAATCTTTTATTATAGTTTTTCAAGATTATGACATTAATATGACAAATTGAACCTTTTATAAAATAAGTATGACTGTAGAAAGATTAAATGAAATCAGTATTTTTGAGAGTTTGAATGTTCACAGGGAAGCCATCCAACCTTTTGGCTTTAATACTCTTGCACTCTAATAAACTTGAGGGTGTCTTCAAAAAAAAACCCAAAACAAATAATTTCTCTATCATTAACCACACAAAATGAAATAGCTCACTCTTTCTTCTGCTTGACATTTTACATAGGTGACGATTGCCTGGAAACGCTTAGAAAGAGTACTAGATTTAGAAAAAATAAAAAGGCATCCTATAGTATAGTTATGAAAGAAGAGTGCAGGAGATCCATCAAGGCTGTTACTCGAATAAACAGAGGAATTTGAGCACCACAACTGTCATTATCCAGAGAAGTATTTGAATACCTCTGTGTCTTTCAAGTTTCTTTCACGTAAGCTAAGAAATATTTCCTAGTTTCATATTTTGATGTAACTAGAGCTGGGCAGGAGAGCTTTTATTTAGTCATCTCATACAGATAGTTGTTCCTGATGTCTGTTGTCCCTGTTTTCTCTGGCCCTAATTCCTTGCTGAAGAGTTTTGCTTGAGATGCTATAGATATGATTGGCTTCATGGTAGACTGTGACAACAACAGTTCATCACATATGGGGGAGAAAACATTTAAGCACTCAGCTGCACTTTTGAAGTTATTGGTTCGCCTTTCTTGCAGTTTGCTCTTTTCCAAAGGACAAAGTGCATGGTCATTCTGACCACCTCAGTTTAGTGGAAAAAATTGAAGGCAATTTCCAAATGTCTTGTTTATTGAGAACTCTTAGTAGTTACTATGGCTTTTATTTCTTTCTTACATTGCTTACTGGTCTGTTTTCAGGTAACAATCTCTCTTCTGATAAATTATAAAGGTAAAAGCAACCAAAAACCCCAAATTTCCTCATTAAAACACTTTTCTATCTGTTTTCCTACTTTAGCCATCTCTGACTGCATCACAGCCTGTCACTCTGCCATGCTCTGTTACTCACTTGTATGCTCATTCATACCCCTGGTTTTTCTTTCATGTTTATGCTTGGTTACTCTCTATCACTTTCAGCCTCACTCACTCAGAATCCCGTTCCTGTTTCATCTTGCGCTGGTTCACACATCCCTCACGCTCTTACTCTTCCCTCAGTGTTTTCACACCTTGAGCCCTTTTAAGCCTTTTGTGTTGCACTTCTTTTTCGTGCTTCATTTCACTCTGGCTCTGTCACACATGTTCAATTTTCTCTATTTTATCACTGAATTCCTGGGGGTATATTTGCAGTGCTGCCTAGCAGGAATAAGGGCTGCTAGTCTAGTGTTTCTCTAATAGTCTTTATGTTCCTCGTTCAGCACCAATGATGACATGATCAGAAAATCTTACCTCTGCTAGTTCCCCTCCACATATACATCATTAATTTTCTTTATCTCCTTTTTTTTTTTTTTTAATACATAATCCCATTTGCTTCTTCTCTTTAAAAGTGATTTTCACTAGAAAAACAATTTTATTTTAGAGATACAAAACCAAGCAACGTTGTTCAGCGAAGTTATAATGTGTTCTGTGCAAAAGTCCCAAGGAGCCTGGAAATGGAGCTAAAAGAGGAGAGCGTTGCATCCTCCCAGTTATAACAGACAAGGTCCCATATGGCTGAGACATTCCTTTCTGTACATTTCAGAATGGAGAAGTCATGCAAATCAGTTTTGTGAATCCCGCCTGTCTATTGCTTTCTGATGCTGTATAGTCCAATGTCTAAATACCTGCTTAGCTACGCTTAACATAAAAAACCCATTTAGAGCAGTTTCTGTTACTGTACTGGGACTTGTTCTCATGTGATATCCTCTTTATGAGAAAATTTCGCCTGACCAGCTTAGCTTTCTGTTCCTTTTTTGGTAACATTCTCTTCAGCTGTACATTTTTTTTTGCATCTGGTTCATTTGCACAGACTTAAATGCTGGTTAGGAGCATTTATGTTTAGGGCTTCCACTGAAGCAAATGTAATTTAAAATCATACAGCCAGGCAAGAGTAACTAGAAAAGTACAAGATTTTCAGATAACTGAAAATTTCTTCACAAATCCATGTCCTGCTTCTTTCTGCATTGCTTTCATAACTTATTATGTTGCGCTAATGCCTCCCAGAAATTACAGTATTGCTGGAAGATGTTTGTGTGTACGGTTAGCTAGTTGCTAGATGGTTATAGCATTGTTTCACTCATGCAACTAGGAAGAAACAAGAGGCAAGACATGAAATAAGAGGCAAGAAGCTCTGTCTCCTGTTCAGTCATTTATGATCACATCCCAGACTTGGCAAGGGCTGGGAAGAAGAGGTGCTGGGGGGGAGATGTTTAGATGTTGTATAGAAGTAAGCAAAGTGATTCATAAATTCTGACAGGGTAGAAAAACTCACAGTAGATCTACGTTGCATTTAAAACCACGGCTGGAGTGCTGCTTTTGCATATCCAGTGCCTTCGCTGCTGTTGGTACCGTGGCAGCACGGATATTTTGGGATTGTATGTCCAGCAGGAGCTGATACAGCGTCACTGTTGTTAGTGTCTGAACTAGTTAATGGAAACATTTCTGGTATGTCTGCCCTTCAGAGCTGCCATGGACCCATCATGAAAGTTAAAAACATCATGGTTAGTGTGACAGGAGTGGGGGCAAGAAGGGAGCCTAAGAGTAGAGGGACCGAGAAAACCAGTGGAGGAGAACAGAGGCCTTTCCAAGCGATCCGAGCCGCTGATCCATCTGATGATGTCCTGTCTCACCACCAGCACCTTCTTGCTTCCAGAGAGGTTTGGATCCACTGCTGGTGAGCGCAGAGAGGGCAGATTATCTCCTCTCTCCTAGTTCCTGCTGTCACAAATTTCCAAAGCCTTTGGGCAAAAGATTCAACAGAACTCCCCAATTATTAATTAGTAATTTTGGGGGTGAGTACTGTTAGTAATCATGGGGCATTATTTTGATATCTGTTTGTAGTCAGACTAAAACTTTGAAAGTCTGAGAGGCCATTTGATTTAGGGGATAAAGAACTAAGTGTTATCAATGGAGTACCTAGAGATCTATCAGTTTTTCTGCAGTGAATAAAAGAATGATGGGGGTTTAAATAGATCATCAGAATTTGAAGCTCATTTTACCTTGGGAGCAGGGATTGAGAGGGGGAAAGGTGTTATTCCCTGTCACTAATGATTTCCTTTGAGCCTTGAGTTGTTTGAATTGCAGATAAGGGCTCTGTGGCAAATGCCTAACCAGAGCAGAAGTGCATGTTACCTAACGAGTAATGAGCAATTTGGGCGTGATAAATGGCAAGCAAAACTAAGCACATATGCACAGCTGTGAACGAGGAAAAACTATGTGCAGGTAGGAAACAACCCTAAACATACTGTTTGTGAAAGAAGGACATAGTTTACTCCTAGCTTGAGAACTGGTTCGGGAATTCTCCCTGCCAGCTGCACTTTTCCAGCTGCCTGAATTCGGATCCCCCTCCTTCCCGCAGAACCCTGCCAGCTTGCTTCTGGGTCTCTTTCTGGGATGTCGAAGTCAAAAATAGGTATGGTGAGACACCAGGTTGTAGAGTTAGATGACTGATATCTGCATATTTGCAACTAAGGTTTTCACAAGTCAATGTCTGTCAAAATGTAACTTTGTTTGTTGTTTTATTTCCCACTCTGTGGCATCAAATGAGCATAAAACTTCTGGAAGGCAATGGGTTGTCAGAGTACCAGGTGCAAAGGGAGGACACCGAGATACATTTTACCGCATAAATCAAAATGAACCTCTCAGTTTTCTTGAAATTTAACAGAAAAGAAAATTCAGTACTTTTTTTTTAAACAGTTCCATGCATTTCTTCAATGAATATTTGAAAATCGTTAACCTTCAAGCGTAATTATTCTCTAAATCTTATCCATTCTTTCCATTTTGTAGATATTTTAATTCCTTAAAAAAAAAAAAAGAAAAAACTGATTAATTATAAGAAGATTGATACTCAACTGAGCTTCAGGCTTCTTGGTGAATCCCAGTCTGAAGCTGATAAATGTTATCACTGGCAATTTAAAGAGTTTTTTGTTTTAATTGAGTTTTTAAAAAATGAGGATATGTTAAAAAATTGCAAGACAAGGTGATATATAACTGTCATGAATCAATTAAGCTCACCCATAGTAAAGCTTCATTACATACCCATTTTCAATATCAGAAAAATAAATAAAGATCATATCTCTCTATCTCTGTGGGAGCAGAAATCCCTTCTCTTTTTGCAGTCGGTAAAATAAGAAAATCTAATAGTAAAATCACTAAAATAGGCAAGAAGATAAAAGAATGGATGTTATTCCTCAAACTTTTAAGTATTTTAAAATCTCTCAATTTTTAAAGAGTTGATAGAATCTAATTTAACTGATGATGTCTCTTTAGTGAGAAAAAAAATCATTTGCAGCATTGCCAGTCCCAAATGTCCTAATATCATGAATTCTGGATCACAAAAATCATGACACTGAATTTTTAGTTTTGTTTCTAAAGCAACTCTGCATCTGTTCTCCTAAAAATAAATGTCTTCATTAGTTGCCATTTGGGTTATGAATTATTAGATCAGAATTTATAAGCAGATATAACAATTTCAAGCTTTGCTTCGGCATTGTATGGAACAACAAATCTACTTGTTTTAACAAAGAAAACCAAAACTCTTCTTTGAGCAACAGTCCATATGTGCATTCGCATTAATGGAGATTGTATAATCAAAGCAGTACTTCTAAGGCAGGCACATGGGCTTGTCATCTAGATAACTGCTGAATTTTCTTTTTTAAGCTGTCATACAGTCCTAAGGAGGATTTGTTGAAGAATTATGACATCTCAAGTAGTACTTGGAATGTGCATCTTTTTTTTTCCTGTTCACTGTCCTTACTATGTACATCATTGGAGTGCAGACTGCTGCCGCTCTCTCTAATTTCAAAATAGAGTCAGGAATCTTTGTTTTTCAGATGAAAGGTCCAGCGAATGGTCGCTCTTAGGAAACTTTGTGATAATCTGCATTGACTGATTGGAGTTCAAAGCACATTTTACTTCAGGACCAGAGGCTCAGAGGGGAAAAAAATATTCCCTGTCTCTGTTGCTTTCCTCTCAGTCTGGGTTATTTGGACATGAGCCAACAACGTAAACTCACAGCCCAGAAAGCCAACTATGTCTTGGGCTGCATCAAAAGCAGCATGGCCAGCAGGTCGAGGGAGGTGATTCTGCCCCTCTGGTCTGCTCTGGTGAGACCCCACCTGGAGTCCTGTGTCCAGGTCTGGAGGCCTCAGCACAGGAGAGACATGGACCTGTTGGAGAGGGGCCAGAGGAGCCACAGAAATGATCAGAGGGCTGGAACAGCTCTGCTGTGAGGACAGGCTGAGAGTTGGGGTTGTTCAGCTTGGAGAAGAGAAGGGTCCAGGGGCACTTTATTGCAGCCGTTCAGTACTTAACAGAAGCCTGTAAGAAAGATGGGGACAGACTTTTTAGTGGGGCCTGTTGTGATAGGACAAGAGGTAATGGTTTTAAACTGAAAGAGGGAGATTTACACTAGATATAAGGAAGAAATTTTTTACATTGAGGGTGGTGAAACATTGGCCCAGGTTTCCCAGAGAGGTGGTAGATGCCCCATCCCTGGAAATGTTAAAGGTCGGGATGGACAGGGCTCTGAGCAACCTGATCTAGTTGAAGATCATAGAATAATGGAATCATTTAGGTTGGAAAGGACCCTTAAGATTGTTACTGTTTAACCCTGTACTGACAGCTATACAGTAGACAGCCGCTCTCTCTTGCCTTTCCTTCCCTGGGAGGAATGAAGGGAAAAGGAGGAAAGACTCATGGGTTGAAATAGAAACAGATTTAATAGAACAGTAGTAAAGGAAGACTGAATAATAATCTTTATATAATAAAATATACAAAGCTATACAAATATGAAAAGCAACACTTTGCCGCTGGAACACGCACTCCCAACAATGAACGCCAGAGGGTGGACACTGCAAGTACAGTGAGTCCAGTAAAACCGAGAGATGACAGTGGGTGTAGGAGATTCAAGGGAATCAGGGACTGAGAGCAAGAGCAGAAGCAGGACCCTTCATGGAGGGCAGCCATCGAAGAAGAAAGACCAGTACCCAGCAACTTCCCACTTATATATGTAGCATCATGTCAATGCTGTGGAATACATCATCGATCAACCTGGGTGTCAATCTAGTTGCTGTCCCTTTTTGTTTCCTCACAGCTGCTATCTTGCACCTACAGCTGAACAGCTGAAAAAGTCCTTGGTCCTCTTGGAAATACCCAAGATATCAGTGATTTCTTTCATTCTTTTTATACCAAATTCCAAACACTGGCAAGATACTGGAAGAAAATATTAGCTCTATCCCAGGGTGCTATCTCATTATTCTCACACTAAATCCAAAACAAAAGACCATGCTAGCTGCTAAGAAGAAAATATTCTAACTGCATGGAAAATTACATCAATTTCAGCTAACATAGCAAAAAGATCATCAGGTCCAACCGTAAACCTGACACTTGCAAGTGCACCACTAAACCATAAGCATAAGCACCAGATCTGTGGGTCTTTTAAACACCTCCAGGCATGGCAACTCCACAACCTACCTTGGCCTGTTCCAATGCCTGATAACCCTTTCAGTGAACAAGTTTTTCCTAATGTTCAATCTAAATCTCCCCTGGTGCAACTTGAGGCCATTTCCTCTTGCACTGTTTCTTGTTCCCTTTGAAAAGAAACTGACACCCACTTCCCTACAACCTCCTTTCAGAGAGTAGCAATAAGGTCAGATAAGGACAATAAGGTCTCCCCTCAGCCTCCTTTTCTCCAGGCTAAACAGCCCCAGTTCCCTCAACCTCTACTCATCAGACTTGTGCTCCAGACCCCTCAGCAGCTTTGTTGCCCTTCTCTGAACTTGCTCCTGTACAAGGGGACAATCGCTTTCCTACTCCTGCTGGCCACACTGTTTCTGATACAAGCCAAGATGCTGTTGGTCTTTTTGGCTACCTGGGCATACTGCTGGCTCATATTCAGCTGGTTGCCAACCAGCACCCCCAGATCCCTCTCTGCCAGGCAGCTTTCCAACCACTCTTCCCTGAGCCTGTAGCGCTGCCTGGGGTTGTTGTGACCCAAGTGCAGGACCTGGCACTTGGCCTTGTTGAACCTCATACAACTGGCCTCAGCCCAATGATCCAGCCAGTCCAGATCCCTCTGAAGAGCCTTCCTACCCTCCAGCAGAGGGTAGGGGTGCACTTGGTCCCTTTGTCCAAATCATTGATTAAACAGAACTGGCCCCGGTACTGAGCTCTGGGGAACACCACTCGTGACCAGCCACCAACTGAATTTGCCTCTGTTCACCACAGCTCTTTTGGTCTGGCCATCCAGCCAGTTTTTTACCCAGCAAAGAGTATGCCTGTCCAAGCCATGAGCAGCCAGTTTTTCCAGGAGAATGCTGTGGGGAAAGGTTGCAAAGGCTTTACTAAAGTCTGGGTGGGCAACATCCACAGCCTTTCCCTCATCTGCTAAGTGTGTCACCTTGTCATAGAAGGAGATCAGGTTGGTCAAGCAGGACCTGCCTTTCATAAACTCGTGCTGACTGGGACTGATCATCTCCCATTGTAGGGGGTTGGACTAGATGATTTTTGGAGGTCACTTCCAACCCAACCTAAACTATTCTGTCATTCTATGATTCTATGAATGTCTCATCTGCACTGCAATGTGCACCTAATGATGATCACGCTGACTTCTTGCAGCTTGGTAGGCTATATGGAATGTAGATGCTTGTGGCAATTGCCCGCTTGTTCACTTAGCAAAACGTTTCAGAAATATCTGTTTCCTCTCTTGATAGGTTGCCTTCCAATTAAAATGCGGCAAAAGAGACACTTGGGGTTATACAGCAGAGAATATGTTAGGTTAGACCGTGTGTGCAGTGGTGGAGTAGGTAGTATAGAGCCTGATCCTGAAAGCAGCAAAAACTTCAATGTGGTTTGTGAACGTGCACTTCTCAGGACCAGTTATAAACTTTGATGGAAGTCATATACTCATTGAGTCCAAGGTCATTAAGGACCTCTCTGTTATCTGGACTGGTCTTTGTATCACATCATTGTATTTACCCCAAAATTTGTTGTAGTGAGGCAGACTACTTAGGTTTTACTGCAGTATTGCTTCTGTGAGGCTAAAACCTGTGCTTCAGAAATTTAGTAATGATTGAAAACATAGAAAATTATCACTCACTATGGGAAGCTTGTGCAATGATTAGTCATGGTCAATGACAAAAATGTGCACCTCATTTCTAATTTGAAATTGTCCAGCTACCGTTTCCAGTCGCTGATTCTTGCTATGTCATTCTCCACTAGATTAAATAGATCTTCGGTACCTGCTATTTTCTCCCTGTGAGAGAGCTTATCCAGTTTAATCAACTCACTTCTTAGTTTTCTTTTTTACAAGCTAAACAGATTGATCTCTTTCAATTGCAAGGCATTATCTCTAGTCTTCAACTCATTTTCTGGCTCTCCAGATTTTCAACATGCTTTCAAAAATGCACATGACAGAAGTCATAGTGGTATGAAGTATCATTCTCATCAGTACTACACACAGAGGTATTACATGTGTTTATGTCCTCCTACTCTTTACTCCCTCAATTTTGCTTCCAAAGACCTGATTATTTATAACCCCATTTCTTTTATAGCTTCAGCTCTTGAAGCTTTTTTCCAGGTACTTACCTATCTACTCTGACTTTTAAGTCTCTTCCGTGATCCTTGTTTTCCAAAATTCATGTTTCTTTTTTGTAGATATGGCCTGCATTGATTGTTCTCAAAAGTAAACTTTCGCGGTGGGACATACTATTTTGTTTGAGTGGGACAGGATTGCATGTCTTTAGCATTATGCTAAACTATTATCTAGCATTATCCTACACTATTAACTTTGTGTCATATGTAAAGTTGTTTTTTTAGCTCCAGAGCATCAAGGAAATGTTAAATAGGAACCAGCAGAGTACTGATTCCTTTGAGATCCCAGCAGATATTCCTGTTTCAGTAATTGACACCCGTTGCTTGCAATCTACTTAGCTAGCTAGTTTTTAGTTCATGAAATAGAATGTTCTTATATTGTATCATTTCAGCAGAAAAATTTGTTACTAGATCAAACACCTTGCAGATGCCTTAATGTATTACATTTGTACGTAGTCTTTATTTGTGAGCTTTAAATCTGATCAAAAGATAAAATCAGTTTAATCAGAGCACATCAATATTAAAAAGAAAAGCTGTGTCTCTTTAATTATATTCCTATTAATTAATTTTCTATCTACTGATTTCTGGATTAACTTTTTCATTACTTTGAGTGCACTTAGTGCATTTGGCATCAGTGAAACAGGCCCAAGAGTCATCGTGATCATTTTGTTTTCCCTTTTTGAGTACTGGCACAGAATAAATGATCAAGTCAATAAAACAGCCTGTCCCTTCTGATAGGTATTATGTAGTGTTCTTGGCTGTTCCCTGGATAAATTCCCTCCTTTATTCTTGAGCACGCTGTCTTCCCCTGGTTATTTAGTGTGGACCACTGGATAGAAGATATCCTGATTTACATTCCTGTTAACAAAAGTCAAGTCTTAAAATTGTCTGCAATGCAACTATTTATATTATGTAAAATCACACTTCTTATTGTGTTTAAAAATTACAGTTATTCTGAAATTTCTAAATAAGGAAAAAGGTCACATTCACGTTCACTTCAAGTACATTTAGTTTTGCAAGCATGCAGTTCTTTCCAAGACATCGGTGTGTGATGAGTAGACATATTTCTCCTCTTTTCCTGTCAGCATATTAGCTTCCTTCATTTTTTTTCAGTTAAGTTTAAAACACTTTGATTGAGGGAATATCCTTTTAGCTTGAATCATCCAGCTTCAAGACCCCTTTTGCAGTTTTGCCCAAGCCTCATTTTAAGCCTGCTTTAAAGCATCCTGGGCCATGTTTGTACAAAGACGTACTGCATTACCAAGAACTGAATGGGTATATCTTTGCATAATAATTCTACTTTAGTATTACTCGAATGGCACTTCCAACTATGCACCACAGTGAGGCTTCACAAGGGAAAAATTTTGGACTCTTAAAACCTTCTCTGTCTTTCTAGCTCTCCATATATCTATTTTGTTAATGTATGCCCTTAAATCTTGCAGCTATCACTGAAAACTCAATGGCTGATTTATAATGCCTCTTAGATAAACCATACAAATTTACAAAGGAAAACTGAAAAATATTGAAGCTATGTTACAAAAACTGTTCTTCCTTCCACAATATTAGATTGCATATACCTGGCTTCTCTGCTCACCGTGTTGTGAGAATTCCTTGTAAAAAATGAAATGGAATACTTTCATAAGAAAAGGGTGCTACTTACTGCAGTCAAGACATTCTTCCAACACCCCCACTAGCAGGTCTGTCTTTGTTTACCTTGGGACTTGATTTTTTTCGTTGGAATTTAGCTTGTAAAGCCCCTTGTTCTTCTTGTTCCCCACAAACAGGACACCATCTGGACATTGTTATGTTTTAATTGTGGAGAGCCTAATATTTTTGTTTGTTGGGATTATGGGATTAGTCTGGCTTTTAAATAAAGTGAAACAGACATCTTGTCATTAACATTCTTTGGTTGCAGCCAATAATATAAAGCATAAGGTATGTATTATTCAGTTGATTTTTGAAACAAAGCCTGGCCATTTCGATGCCGTGAGGTATGGCAGTAGCTTATTTCAGAGTTTGGCATTGGCTGGCTTCACAAGGGAAGTGTGGTAAATATGCGTTGCTTCACACACTCTAAACCTTTGGATTCTCACATGTCAGAATTCTTCTTTGAAATTTCAGACGTGTCATCCACCAGGCAGGGGCTAAGGTGCAGTGGAAATCACTGAGCTCTGGGGTGCACATTCTGTAGCTCTGATAGTGCTCTCAGTCATTCACCAAAATCACTGATAAAAGGGATTTTCTAATATACCAGCAAAAAGGCACAGTTGCAGTCCTCTGCATGACTCAGGCTACAGGTCTTCGTGTATAGCCTTTTACAAAAATTTGTTCTTGATTTTAAAATGTACAGAGCGAGAAAACTGGTGGTGATTCTTGCTAGTTATTTCAATGCTTAATTACTTTCTCTGCTCAAAATTTGTACCTTGTTTCTGTGTTCTAGTTTTGAAAATTCACTTATCAGGCACTGGCTCTTGTACTCTTCTCTCACAGTTGGAAGAGTCTTCTTGGAATTAATTTTAGTATTTCTCATAGGCACTTGAGGATATGAGCAAATTGCCTATTATCAGTGCTTTTGTTTATTTGAATAGATGTCTGTCCTTTAGCAGTTCATTCTGAAATACGTTTCTAGCACTTGGGCCATTCTGCAGCTCTTTGCATAATCCTTCCTGTCAAGTCTCTTGTTGAATAAGGATCACTAGAATAGAACAGTTCCATATTCTTCATGTATGTATATTGTATAAACATACATAGGAAAAAAAGTGTCAAGAGTTAAGATGGTCAAAATGTTTTCATTGTAAATGTCCTTTTTAAAAGGTCTACAGTTTTTCGAAGACTGTGACAATTCTGGCTAAGATGTTACGTGTTTGATGCAGACCCTATGAAGATTTTTTAAAATTATTTGAGAAAATTGCTTATTTTCCAGGAGAAGACATCACTGTTTTAACCATAACAGGAAGTACTTTAATTCTTTGTCCCCCATTTTTTCTCAATTCTGACTTTAAGGAAGTTGCACATTGAACTGAAGTTTCTAGTACTTCTTTGCCTGGAAGTTTATTCATTTCATGGTGAGGGGGAGACAAGTACAAAGGAGTAAATAATAAAAGACTAAAATGCTGTGCAGATTGACAAAGAATAGGGAATAAAACAGTATGTTAACTGCCTTGTTCTGATGCTATTCTTTTGTGAGTGGGTGATTTCAAAAAGACTTAAGTTGAAAAATTCACCTGTACTTGGAATACGACCTTTCACAAGGGCAAGTGACCATGACATTGGAGAAAAAGACACACACTTGAGAAAATGTTCAGTATGAAAATCAGTTGTTGTGCAGGAGCAGCAGTAAATGACCTGCCACTGTCATTTCAGATGTACAGAGAACGAGAGCTATTTCAGCAGGAGATCAATATGAGTGTTTTGCTTCTATATTGTAAAAAAAATATATCTAGAATTGAATTTCAGTGCAAAAAAGGGCTTTGGTGTGTTGTTATGACTGTTAATTTAAATGCACAGAAGCCAAGAACTTTAGAGTTACAGCAGCTGTGGGAAACATAAGTTGGTAATGTTTTACATACACTTCAGGGCATAAATTTCTTAGCATAAACAGCAACGTGAAACACTACATAGATGACAGTGAAGAGAGTAATGGATGCTGTGGGAAGCATGTATGACTTTGAATTTCTGGACTTTAAATTCAAAACCCCAAGACTACACTCACTCACAGCTGTTTTCACACTGAATATGTAGGGTTTAGAATGAATTATGTCCTGTCCTAAAATATGAGGCCCTGATTCTGCATAAACTTAAGTGTTTACATAAATTCAGTCATCTAAATACCCACGTTGCCTGCTGTAACTTCTTCTTAGTGTGGTTAACATGCGTGTAAGATTTAACCAGGCTTAGTTACTGGCATCCTAGGAACAGTGTGAACGAATAAATGAAAATGAACACGTTATGCAAAGTGGAAGCTGGTATGTTTTCAGAATCACTTGATTCTGGATCTGACAGAGCCCCGTCAGCCCCAAGTAAAGCAGAATGGCCTGATGTGGAAGATTTTTGAAATTCTGGTGTGCACACAAGTTGCAATGCTGGTGTTTTTTTCTGGAGCTGAGTAAATGTGTCTTGAGCGATGCGCGTTCCCAGGATAACTAATCTGAGTAGCTGTGGTGGTCACCCTTGGAGGTGAAGCTGCAAGGCAAAGCACATGAGTCACTGGTCTGTGGTGTGGTCAGGGAGGGGACACTGGATTACAGCAAGATAGCTGTACAAGTCACCTTGTGTGGGTGGAAGGAGAGAAGATCCCATGGGATTAAAGACTGTCTCTGTGCAAGGTGCAGAGATACACGCTGTCTTGCCAGTGACTTTGAAAGGTAATGTACATTTTCTTACCTCCTTCCCTCTGCCCCTGCTCCTCAAAGCACATTTTCTGTCTCAAGGCAGCTGAATGAAGATTCTTGCTGGTTTTTCATTTTGGCTTCAGCTTCCCGAACTCCCCATATTGTGCAGCAGAGGAGATCAAGGATTCTCCCTGACTGGATATTTTTGCTTCTCGGTAACAGTTAATACTGGCTAACAATCCAGTTAATTCACTTAATGCTAACAGTCTTTATGGCCTGTAGATCATCTAGTGCTGATGTCCCTACGACTGCATGTGCAAAGTGGTTATTTGCTCTAGTCATAGTAGTTTATAGTAAAAGGTAATAGGTTTTCTTTTTTTTGCTCTCTCCTTAACATACCAATCATCCCTTTGCTTCTCAGAGTGTGTGTATTATAAAATAACCTGTATCCACTTGGTTGATCGATTCTCTGTTAGTGTCAGGCCTGCATATTATTGTGTTCATTTCTGACATAGCGAGTGTGCCAGTTTATAAGTACACTTAATTGACTTCATTTTCTTCTAATCCATCAAATCAGCCTAACCAGATAGAAGTTATTTCTCCTTTTAAAACATGTATGGTCTGAGAACAAATGAGTATTTACTTGTGTCTTTTGTAACCTTTCTGCTGAAGCTTGTTTTGTTATGAAATCTCTGGGAACACACCAGAGCGGCAAAATATAGGGAACTTAGTTTGTCTTCTTTGCCTATATTTAGTAAATGTGGTGATTTAAGAAGCAGCTGTGACTGCATGTTGCCTTTTTTTTTTTTTTAATATCTATTTCTTGTGATTTAGCAAAAACCAAAAGAGACAGTATCAGAAAACTGGAAGTTTTACCATTGGTATCAGAGGATTAGGACTTCTTTCAGAAAATCTTGATGGGTGGTAAGGGAGAAGGTTTATTTACTTTTGTTTTTAAAACTTTAGGGAATTACTTTTCAGTCTTTCCCTAATTTTAGCAGAGCTAACTGTATTTTTGCAGTCATTTAGAACCTGAGATCCTACATAACTCCATTATGGCAGTTGTGAGAAACTGGAGAACATCAGCAAGTATTTTGAAACTCTTGATCTGAGTTTCATGTCAGTGCTTATAATGTCAAGATGCTTCGCAGTTGTTTCTTGTTATGACAGTTCATTATAATCTGGTTCTCCTGAGTGATTGACAGTGGTTGACACACGGACTGGATATGTATCTTCCCACTCTTGACTGCATTACAAATTAAAATTTCATGGATTTGTTCCTGAAGAAGCTTAAAAAGGTCTGCATGGTTCAAAAGGTATCGATCAAAATCCTCATTAAAACTTGAGCTAAGTTCACATTACCTGCATAGTTGCCTAAGTTGCCACACCTACATTAAAGAGAGAGATGAACAGCACAGATCGTCTTCTGTCTGGGCAGCCTGACCCCGGTTTCTGGTATAGCAGCTAGGAGGAGGAAGACACACTGCCTAAATTCAGCAGACTATGGCTTGCAATCTGAAGTAGCCTGTGACTACCAGTAGCCTTTTTATTACAGCACATCAACAAGTGGTAAGTATCGGAATGGAGGCTGTGCCTGCTGGGCTTTCCAGCACAGTTTTTCTCTGCCTTCACAGCAGCCGACAGGGATGGACAGAGCCAGGAGCGAGATGCTGCATGCTCACCTGCACAGCCAGAATTCTGGACGAGGTCTCCCCTCCCACTGTGGCCTCTTCTTTTCTCCTCTGACACGCTGGTGGTACTTTGGCCGTGATCTAGCCTTCAGGGATTAAAGAGGAAGAAGCACTGGAGAGAAGCAGTGAAGCTAGCGGTCTGTTTTATAGTGACTGCAGCAGCTGTATGGCAATGTGCTCTGCTTTGGCAGCTGCCAGCGGCAATGCTATTAGTTGCCAAGACAATTGGCAGCAGATGGCTTTGTCCAATTGTGCCATGAAATTCATTTACACTGAAAAGATAGAGTATTATTGTCCATGTAGCTGATTCATTACAAGAAAATGAGACTCCTTGTTCTCCGATTTTCTAAGTGGTGAATTTCACAATTACAACTGAGAATCCAAATATTGTGTATCCCCCCTCCACAGCCCACCACCATGACCATGCAAAAGTGAGAAAAGTTTGGTTGGTTTTTTTCAGTGATTTCAAAGGAAGATTTTCTACATTTACTATAGCTGCTAAGAGAACTTTTTAAAGTGGATTGCAACTGAGGACATTTTGGACCCTCAATTCTGGATGTGGGGGTTTTGTCCAGTTATTTGTCCAGGTTTTTATTTTGGCAGCTGACCGCATAATCAAAACAATATTACATTGCGATATCTGAGTAAAAGTATATGACATCTGTGATAACTTTTAAAATAAGTTTTTGCTGCAAAATAGCATGTGCTTAATGGAGTCCCTCTTCTAGCCTTTCTTCTGTACAGCAACCAGAGTTCTCATATAGGGTTGAACTGCTGGTCTTTGCAGAAATTCTTCAGAAAAAACAATAAAAGGAGGACAGTATAGAAGATGTTAATACTCTAAATGCTAACCTGAGCCTTATGGAATCTGGGATCTCTATGCAGTTCGTAGTTTTGTTTATAAAATAGTTTCGTTTAAGTAATCACAAGAAATACCAGAAAGCCATGCTATTTTTCTGGCAAGAATGATCTTCCTCCCTACCATTCATGCGATTGCCTGAAGCCAGACAAGCTATCAGTGTATACCCTTTTTTTTCCCCAATATTTGCTTTTTTTAAAAGAAGTATCTTCACAGATTAATTTGATTTGTGGCCAGTCTCTTTTTAACTGAAGTAAAAAATAGTAGTCCTCACACTTCCAAAAGAAAGCTCGAAAAAATATTTCTAAAAGCTCAAAAAATATTTTGCAAAACTTTGAAGCAAAAAGCAAATCCATATCTAACAATTTTATAAGTGCTTGGACTAAATGCTGTTATGTTTAGAAAGCTAAACCAGCTAAACAATTTCTAATATCTTTTTAATTCATGTAAGAATTTCAGTATTAACTTAAAAGCTTAAGCTTGGCCATGCCATTTTGAGAGTCTTGGAGGCAATTTATTTTGACTAGGAAGATGTTATTCAATTTTACTTAAGTAATTTAGGAGTTAGTGAAATAGTCCTACATGACAGGCTCAGAAGTACACGAGAAGTTTAGGAAGATGAGCAAAACCCGTATGTTCCTACAACTAGTGAATGCCATTCTAAAAATCCCACTCTAACTCACAAATTTTAAGTAAATGTTAAATTTTAAATTTTATGTTATGTTTTTTGGGCTCATAGTGCTTCCACAAGGATAACAGTTCAGTCAGGGATTAAACATTCTCGTGGTTCAAGAAGTGTCCTCAGAAGTTTAGGTGGTGGTGTGGTTTAATCCCACCTGGCAACCAAGGCCCATACAGCCACTCACTCATCCCTCCCTACTGGGATGCAGGAGGGAGTTGGAAGGGTAAAAGTGAGAAAACTCATGGATTGAGATAAAGGTGGTTAAATAAGTAAAGCAAAATATGCACAGACAAGCAAAGCAGAGCAAATAATTCATTCACCACTTCTCATGGGCAGGCAGGTGTTCAGCCATCTCTAGGTAAGCAGGGCTCAATCCCATGGAATGGTTACTCGCAAAGACAAATGGCATCACTCTGAACGTGCCCTCACTTCCTTCTTCTTCCTCCAAAAATGTATACTGAGCATGATGTCATACGGTACCGAACACCCCCCTGGGCAGCCTGGGTCAGCTGCCCCAGCTGTGCCCCCTCCCAGCCTCCTGTGCACCTGGCAGGGCGTGAGAAGATAGAAAGTCCCCAACTACTCAGTAACAACCAGAACACGGGTGCACCTCCACCACCACTCTCATTCCAGACCCAAAACACAGCACCGCACCAGCCACTACGAAGAAAATTAACTCTTTCCCAGCCAAAACCAGGACAGGAGTACTGCCTGAAATCCTGAAAAGTCCCCTGAACAGCGATCTGGTTGTTAGTTTGTTACCTAAGCAACAGGGCTTTTAATATAATAATATAAAATCATAAGAGTTTGCCGTGTGGTTTTGTTTGATTGCTTGTTTTAAATTTTCCTAATCTCTACTGGGAAAATGGTACTCTTAGGACCTATTGTATTTGAAGATGATGAAACAAATGAAGAATATTTTAATTAGTATGATCTTACTTAAGAAGAAGTTAATGAACTGTTCCTCCAAATATCTTCTTGTTGGTATTCCATATCCACATGACACATCCACATAAAGATGTTTGCTGTATACGATTTTGTGAGACTGTTTGGCATTTGTCTCTCAAATTTGGTTTAACTGCTGCGTGGTGGCTTTGAAACAGTAGCACGAGAAGTTCTGTTCTGATTCTGAAATTTTTGAGCATGGACAGCCCAAGAGTCACTGCGATGAACTGAGCAGCCTGAAACTAGGCTATATTAATCAAAACTCATACTTAAGAGCTGACTGAAATCCTTTGTTCTGTTACCTGCACAAGCCAATCATCACTATGTAGGACAAGGCAGTACCCTCTCTCATTTATTAAAGTAGGAAAGAGAGATCAAAATTGAATTTTGGCAGCATTTTTGTGTTCAATATAATACATGTAAAGCAGAAGATAACAGCATGTTCAAAGCCAAATGGTTGCAATACAGCACAGAGATTAGAACTGGACATGGTGAAACCCTTCAGCAGCAGCCACTGACATACAGAGCATGTTCCAGGTTTGTGGGGTTTTTTCTCCTCCTTTAAACATCCCTTGCATTTCCTGAGGCTTGTCTGCTTTCCCAGCATTGGAAGGTACCTGGCTGTCAGAATGGATTTATAATTAGTCTGGGATAGCATTTTCAAAAGAATGTTAAGTCTCATGTTCAAGAGCAAAGTTAATCAGTTAGGACTTTCTTTCTGAAGTCATTTAAGCAATTTGAATCAGGATAGATGCCTAAAGGTGCACCTACCTGCATTGTAGACACCTGCCTTTCTTTGAAAATTTGCTTCTCTGAAGTCTCTCAGGCTCCTCAGTGACTCTTTCGTTTAATGGAATGTGCTTCTAAATCATCTAAGTGATCTTTAAGACCGTATTTTTGTCAAAATGGTAGAAAGACATACAAAAAATGAGATAATAGAATTTCATTGGAAAGTATTAATATAGGTGAGGTTTTTAATTAAATAATACTCATCTTCTTCATCACCTAAATGAAAACAATAATTATGGGTGCTTTTCCATCTCATCATTCTTCCGTCCCCCAGTCAATGCTGGAAATGGGAACGAGAAACATAGAAAAATGAAAATTAGAAAGTTTTTGATTGCTAGACTTTCTTGACATCTGGGGAATAAATCAATTTCAAATTAAGATTAAAAAATAGGTTTGATAGAGCAAGCTGTTCTGGGAAGGAGTTCTTAATCAACTGTTGTAATAATTTTGGCCCGTAAGATAAGTGGTAGGATTTACCCTCATCTGAATTATGAAGGGAATCACTACTGCTTCTTTTACTGAAGTTAGTAATTTTCTTCAAAGAAAGGGCTGGTGGATATGTCACAGCTTATGGAGAATTGCTCTTAAATACATATATCCATTGGTTTAGATTTATTTCTCATACCTCTAAGTCAACATTACAAAAACTGCAGGTACCAGGAACTAGTTTACTAGTTCTGTAGGATTTCAATGTCCCCTGAAACTAGGATAGGTTAATTTATTAAGAGTAATATATGTGCTCTTTAGATTTCCCTATAATTCAGTAGTCTTAAGAGTGTGTGGTCTCTTTTTCCTTCAACAAATTAACCAAAAGTCTACCAGATATGTTTTTACCTAATAAAATTTAAATTAAGTTCAGTATCTGCTATGCTTGTCTTTAACTCAATAGATATTTTTGACATCCTCACCTTAACAGCTCCATTTCTGGGGTTTCATTATGCTTTTTTTCTGGTTCATGTGTTCTCTATTCTAAATTGGCTTTGTGCCTCTCTTTTCCTATTTTCATTTTACGAAGCAATATATAAAATGTGACCTCAAGTTACCGATTTTCATGTTTCTCGGAGCAGCGCTTCACTGCTCTCTGCATACTCCATTGCCCTAATAGTTTAAGCTCTTTTTCCTGAAGACATGTATAAGCCCATCACTGTACGGTGCCCTAGGTTCAAAATTCTCCACGCATTGAAATTCAATCAGCAAGACACACTCATTGTGATTTATTCATAGCTTTAATTGATACGGTAGGAGTGGTCAAAAAGGGAACGATTTGCAGTCTGCCCTCTGTGCTTACCCGTGTGGCATGGGATGAACGTGTTCATAGACCACTCGAAAGTGCCAATGCCTCACCTGTCCTGACCTGCAACGGTCATGAAAATGTCATGGGTTGTCATTGTATTTTCAGTAATGTTGCAGTTGACCTGATAATAATACCAGATGGGAATTGTTTTCTCTAAAAGCCTTTAACAGATGCACATACAATGTGCATGTGCCAGTCCCATACCTAGCCCAACATCCTGTATGTGTCTGTAGTGGATCTGTTCCCCAGAGACGCGTAAGTCTCCAGTAGTCAATTTTTCTAATTTTTTTGGTGATGTATTTTTAGCTGAGATCACTGACTGTATAAGCCTTAAGAGGCCCTGCAAGTTTTAGTCCCCTGAGCAGAACAAATTTCCTTTTCCAGGTGAGACAGCTGTGCTTAATATGAGTAATAAAAGGTGGGAAATAATATTACCTGGACAAGGAGAACTCTGTCGCCCTTGCCACCATCTTTTTGTTGAACTTACCTGTTTGCGAGGATCTGTATGAGTTCTTTAAGCTCTTGTTTTATCACCAACTCATTGCAGCAGCTTCTTTTTGGTGCCTCCTGAAAGTTCTTCAGTAACAAATCAAAACCCACGTGCTTCAGATTATAATTCAAACCTCGTGTTTCAGAATAAAGTTGAAAACCTGCTCTTGTCAGCAATGATTTATGATTCCCAGTGCCATAAATCAGCTTCACTTCTCCTCATGGATCATATTTTCTAAGACTTCCAAGTGGTGGCTCTGCTGTGGCCATACTGCAACCCTTCCTTCTGTTTCTTGAGCTGCAGAAATTTGAGTCTTTTTGAATAAATCTGCCTTTGATCCCGGTGAAGCCTTTGAAAGCAGCCCTGCTCAGGAAAGGTGTGTGCCACTGTTGTTGAAAGGATGTAACGAAAGGCTGATTTCCCTGCAACCACAGTCCATCTGGTTTAAGAAATATATACTCCCTGCCTGTGCTTCTACTCTTTCTCCTAAGGAACCATTCATTCCCACTGTTCCCTTCTTGCCTAAGTTTGTAACTGTTGTGAGGCTGTGCTAAAAGCAAGATTTCAGTGGTCTGCCTTAGAAATAGCCCATTCTTTATGGTGGTGGGGGAACAGCAGTTTGTCAAAGGCAGAAGTAATTCTGGCATTTCCTAACTTGTCAGTGTTTATATTTAAAAATACTTGTATTCTTTCCACAAAGAACTGTTACATATGGTATGGCATGGCATGGCATGGCATGGCATGGCATGGCATGGCATGGCATAGCGTGGCATGGTATGGTATGGTATGGTATGGTATGGTATGGTATGGTATAATTGCCATATGTTTCTAAAAGCCCTTTTCCTCCGAGCACTGTCCCTAGTGTGGAAATAAGAGATGCATGCATTCTTAGGATTTAATTTGTTCCCTTTCTGGCCAGCGATTTCGCCTGTAGCAGTAGCACAAGCTCCATCCCTTCTTCTAAAGCGGTAGATGTTTCCTTTCAACCATGCAGCACCAGTTCTGAGCATTGCAGAACATAGTGGTGTTTTCCTTACCATTCTTCTTCACCTATGCATACCTTGAGAATGTGGGTAGATACATATCTGGTAAAGAGAAAATGACTGAACAGTCTGCAGAGCACTAAATTAGCCTGATTAGTTTGATCCATAAATGCATGATTCTTGTCAATAGAGCTACGCAGAAATGAGTTTTCATGAGTAAAAAGAGATTTGTTTTCACTAAGTTTTCTTACATACTTCTCCTGTAAGTAGACTGCCATTAGTAGATTAAAAAATAATTTTTGACTGCTTTGGCATTGTGTTTAAAATCTGTAGCTGTAGTTCTCTGTCATGCCTGTAGCTCAGTGCCAACTTGTTTAGGTTTACTTCAGCAAAGGAAAAGCAAATTGAGAAAGAAAAAAGAAATGTAAACCGAAGTGGGTGTTAACAGCACCTCTGTGGAGTCTACTTTATAGGTTTTATGGTAAAAAAAGTATTTACTGTAACTGTCTTTTGCTGTGGTGGGTATGAAACAGCCAGGACTGAGAAAGAAAACAGCATTCCTGGGGTCACTCAACAGCCTGAAAAACCATCCTACAACAGGTACAGGAACATTTGAACAATAACTGTCTCAGAGGGCACTTAGGGATGGCTAGTAATAGCCTCCAGAATACAAAACTGACTCCCACCTTCTCCAGACCACTGTTTCACTGGGAATTGTGCCCACTTGAGCAAGTACTGCATTTTGCACAATGTCTTAGAATATTTGAGAGTGGAGGCTCAAGCACTTGTGTTTTAGGCTGAATTTATAGATGAATTTCTATCTAATTTAGAGAATCTTCACCTATAGTACATGCTTTATATCTTGAATACTTCTGTCACTTCATCCCCTACTTAATTACTTTCATTCTTCCCTAATTGAGTTTAGGGAAATAACTTTGATAACTCAGACACCATCTGGCATGGGAATATAGATTTCACAAGAAGAAAGCAGCAGTATTATGCTTGAAGTTCAGCTATTTTTTTTCTCTTTTTTTAAAAGAAATAGTCAGAAACAGACATGAAAATATTGTCTTTTCACAATTTTCAAAGAAACATGCACCATACCAAATCTAGTGATATATAACTACAGAGTGTACGTTAGAATTCCTCATGTATACTCATTCTGTTAAGTAAAATAAATAATAACTTGGCTGTAGCTATGTGATTGAGGCTTGAAATGAGGCTTATTTTCACATCTTTTGTGTGCAGCTGATAAAAGCCAGTTGGTTAGATTAGATATACCTGGGCTGCTCGGGGCTGAGTTTGGAAGGCATGAATTGATGAAAATCCATTGCATAAGCATTTTACACTGGTTAATCCACAGAGCAGGATCAGCATCAGCCTATTACGAGGGATTACAGTCTGCACAGCCACACAGAGCATGAATATAGAATTTGCAGAAATTTCAAAATGAAGAAGGGAATTGGGGAATGCTGGGCTCTGAAATTAAGGCATTATGGATCATCAGGACCCGATTAGGACCCAGATCCAAAATGCTTGAACAAGAGAAGCATAAAAATGGGGATAAAATCAAAGAGGGAAAAGGCACAGCTGTGAAATTAAATACATAGTAATTGATATCTAACAGATTTGGAGGTTTATGTTCTTGGCAG
The DNA here is from genome assembly GCF_036013475.1 of Columba livia. Lineage (NCBI taxonomy): Eukaryota > Metazoa > Chordata > Aves > Columbiformes > Columbidae > Columba > Columba livia. The sequence goes on along the minus strand of NC_088602.1, from coordinate 154,265,767 downwards.
AGTTAAACTTCTGCTTTCTAAATGCTATAGTATGATGGAGTGGAATTGGTATCACTTTACTTTCATCTGACTATTTTTTCCTGGAATATGGAGACTTTTTTGAGTGCCCAGTATGGAGGAGGAGAAAACCCTCTTATGTGTACTGGGGTGATATCAGTGTAAATAACACGCTTTTCAGTACAAAACTTTGCCTGCAGAGCCATCTCAAGATAATTACAACAAAAATAAACAAAAAAACCCACAGTAATTCAAATGATTGATGATAAATACTTCTTAATTTTGTGTATTTATTTATACGGTTTAACAATGTTGTCTTGGAAGTTGTGCTGAAGCTTACCACAGAATAATTAGTGCTCCTTTAAATGCCCAGCAACACTTATGATTGTCTTTTTAAATGTTCTTCAGGCCGAAAACTGTCACAAGCTTGTCACAAGTGCTGGCCCTTCCCTTTACCTGTCCCAGCTGCCATGTCTGCTGTTCCAGAATGTGCCCATCAGAGCAAGGCACGAGTCATTTGAACAGTTGTAATAAAAGAACTGGCATTGCTGGTTCAAAATATTTCTAAATCATAATTCACTACATCTAAATTTATAAGTTCTTAAGAGCTTTCTCTCCTGATTTTTTCATGGTGACAGGTCATGGGCGGTTTGTTTTTTTTTTGCAAAAGAAACAAGCAAAAACCACTGATATTTTCTCATGTAATCCAAGATTTGACTTTCCAATAAATATAAAATTTTGCAAGACTTTAAATACAATTTTAAGAACTGGAAATGCTGAACACAGGCAGCAAGTTCTTTGCTCACTCTTCTATCTTGTGTGCTTCTTAATGTTCCAAGTTGGAACAAGATTTAATGACTGTCACATAACAGTAGACTAGACTAGACTAGACTAGACTAGACCTATGTGGTCTTTAGATAAGTCTGGAATTCTACTTTCCCTGTTGATTGGATTCAGTCATATTATTCAGGAAAAGAAAGAAAAGCATTGTCTTATTGAATTTACAATAAATATTTGTGTTCATCAAATAAGAAACTAAATCAGTTCCGTAGAAGGTGCTAGTATAAGGTGCTAGTGTGAATTTTAAATTCAGACACGATGAAGTTACAGTTTCTCAAACAATGAAATGTTGTCACTCAGAACATACGAAATCACATTCAAATGTCCTGCTAAGTGGAATTTTAATGTAAGGGACAAAATATGTATTGTATAGTGGTAGAAATGTAGGATTTTCTTCAGAGGAGCACATGAAGTCAGAGCTGCTATAACTCAAGATCTGTACTATTTTAGTGATAGTTAAGACCAGAAGAAGGCATAATGTAACAAGTAAACTTGATAGCAATACCACAATATTCTTATTCTGTTGTCTGCCTCCGTTTTTCCTGGGCAGATGGTCATAATTTAGAAGGGAGAAGCCATGTTTTCTTATTTGCTGTAAGGGTGTTTATTGCAGCAGCCTGTTCTCAGGGAAAAGAAGGGTGAAGTAAGCAATGTCACTCCTCACCATCATCCTGTGTCAGTTCTTAACAGCCAATTCCTGTGTCTAGATTTGTTCAAATGAGTACAGAATATGTAACTAAAAATAAGGGTTAAGGTCCTTCCCTTTTCCTGGAAGAAGATGGGAGCAGATGGGAAGGGGAGCTACTTCTTATATTGTGAGTATTGTGTGGGGGTTGGTTGGTTGGTTTGTTTGTTTGCTGTTGTTTTTTCTTTACCTTGACCTTTAAAGGACTTTTACAGTTACAACATTTTTTAATGTAGCTGACCTATTGTGTTTTTCCATGTATGGTTGTTCTTTAGGCATAGAATGTGTTGGTTTGGGGTTTTTTAATATGAAACCATTTTGGTCAGGTTTCCACCTATTCTGCTTAGTCTTCAAGATAATAAAAGTTATTCCAAATTATAAACATGAATAAATCTATAATAACACTAATGGAGGTTAATAGATATTTTAATGGAAGTCTATCAACAGAAATAAAGGGCAGACTGTTATTGACCACTATACACAACTCATTTACTCCTAAACACAAGAACTTTTGTAAATGCCTCCATCTTCATCTTTCCTTTACCCCGACATAAAAACTTGTCATAGACATCAATTATTTCATAGTGTACATCACTGTAGGAAGCCTATGGCCATTGGCCCCGATCACAGGCTACCTAACAAAAGCAACATTAAAAATGCCACACTGTAGTGTTTCATTTGTACTTATTGAAGAGGTCTCCCACAGTATATTCTACTTCTGAGAGGAAATCCTGGAAGTATTGAAAATGTAGAAAACAAGAGTTCTACTTGAGAAAAAAAGATACTTATTTAAATATATGTGGATCCTGTGAATACTGAGCACTGCTGCCCTGACTGAATAAAGCAACTTTATTTTAGAATAGAAAATAGGCATGTCAGTGGGGCTTAAGCTCAGTGTTGTTTTACACAAGAATAGGCATATTCTTTAGGATCCTAAACATACATTAAGATGTCTCTGTGCACTGGAGCAAAAATGTGAATTAGTCTCAAAGACATACCTCATCTATCACAAGACAAAATCTTAGTAGGCAGAACATCTAAGTCTTCCTGCCAGTTGATGATATTTAACCTTAATAAACTTGTGGCTGCTCAAAAAATGGAAATTTTCATTTGCTTGCTGCACAGGAAGCTCAGCAGGTTTGTGATGGGGCACAGGGGATGTGGCCTAAATCCTGACCTACCACAGTACAGCACTGTGTGCATTTATGGTACAACATAAAAATGACGAACACCACCATGCTGCATGCATGCAGAATATCATGAAGTATTAGACCTATGCTTGTTTTCATCAAAGTCACTGAGTTTTGCCTTTGACTCATTTGAAATAGGATTGTGTTTCTGATATGCTGTCTGCACTTCTGTAACAAAACAAGAATATCCTAGAGTAATTTCCTCATGTTTTATAGGAAATCTAGGTCACTGATTGAAATTAAATCTGTATCTAACTGATAAGATATATCTGTTATAAAATCAATCTTGTACGTACTTGTTCTATCTTTGTAGAATGACCATCTCTAATATATTAAAGCTAAATATTTTTGAAAAGGTAAATGTTAAGTAAGTTAATATATAAAAGAGGTTCCATATCACATGTCATTGGAGTCTGGACACCAAAACCAGATTATAGTCCTGGGGTAGATACCTGGCCACACTGAAGCTAATTCTGAAGCCACTGCTGATTTCCATGAGACAAAGGTACTACCTTTGTTATCAGAATTAGAAGTGTATTTTCTGGTTTGTTTGTTTGTTTCTTTGAATTTCTTACTCTCTTTTGCATCTGTTATGGGGTTTTAAGATTTTAAGTAGAAAAGTGTTATTTTATCAAACACTATATATTGGCCAACTGTAACTTTCAGTTCGAAAATGTGGGGAAAGTTAGCAAATGGGAAAATAGCTTCCTGTGCAGCAAGCAACTGAACTGTATGGATAACTCATTGCTGTTTAATGTAGTTATAACTTTTGCAAATAATCAAACTAGTTGTCTTTAGCTAATTTGTGAACTGTTTTTCTAGATTTCTTTTTATGTTATGATTTGGTTTTGTACGTACTGTTTTAAAATGCTGTGTGTTTCATTTCTGATGTCACAGCTGTGATATGTAACCTGCCATCTCCATCGCTGCTGTGATTTTTTTCATCTGCAAGGTGTGTTGGAAAACTTGCTGTGTATAGTACATGACAGTCTGTTATGACAGTTTTCTTCATGAGGAGGACAGGAGACTAACTCGTGAGTTACTTTCTCTCTTGTCATAAGTGAAGATAAATGTAATAACACTGATCAGCCTTCATATGTTCTGAATGTGCAGTTATTTGCATTTTCCCATCAGTGTTCTTCAGGACTGAAGTGGCTGAAATGACAAGTGCAGCAAATGAAAAATGCTGAGAAAGTCTGGGGAAAATAGAAGACTCAATACTGAAAGATATTAATAGCTTATACACTGCTATGTCATCAGTGAAATAATGCTGATGGTATTTCGTAACATCAAATTAACCTAGAATTATAAACTTGTGATGTTTCTGTCTGCATATGTAATCTTCAGATGCATTTAGAAAGAAGAGAAATCATTGTTTTGAAGATTTGTTCTTTATTACTTGCCTTCATATGTATGTGCTAACATCTGTTGCTTGAAGATTCTTACAGATCTGGTTTCTACTAAGGAAAAAATGATGTGGTGCAGAATTTGGGGTTTTTTTATTTGCTTACTTATTTATCCTTGAACAATCCTTGATGGTCAGTCAGTATTCAGACAATCTTCTTTTCCAGCAGCCTCAAGCAAAATACCAGTGCACGGTTCTCTGATGGCATCTCTGTGCCAAGGGAGATTAAGGGATATAACAAGCTTTGCAGCAGGTTTCAGCGGCACCAACCAGCCTGAACTAATACTGAAACATTTCTGTATATTTGCTGAAAACCAACTTTTGAGTTTGCTTGTAACAATGCTACCAAGTGACTTCTAGCAATACACATTAATTTTGCTGTAGCTAAATTTTCATCTATCACTTAAGAGCCCAAATGCTGGTTTTCAGAGGGGCCAACCACTTGCATTCCCTTAGACCTCTGTCTTTCGCCCATCTCCCATGTTTAACCAAAGCCAAGCTCAGTCTTTTGCTTTCCTATTCGGTGATGTCTGATAAAAAAGCATTCATGTCTGTTCATAGTAAGGCTGTGATGGACTCTTAAACCAAAGTGGTACAGGAGCTACATGGGGGCAGGTGGTTGTGTTTTGGATTCCATAAAGATCTTCCCAATTCTTTTCCACATTTCCTTATCCCTAAAGCAAATGTGCTTATGAACTCCTCTGGTATTAAGCAGATGTGGGCTTGCCTTGGCTGTCATATATTTATGAAAACATGGGGAAGTGCAAACATAAATGTAATCTACACATTGTGTGTTCTTGATACTACAGTTAGCCAGAGGGCCATGGCTGTGACTGATGACCAAGAATCACATTCAGGAAATGAAGTTCTGATCTAGAGGAAGTGAGATGAGAAAAAGCTAAACAGAAAACCACATAACAATACTCAATATTCCTTTGGAGGAGGGAGCCACATCTCAGGGACATTAGGAAGTAATGAGCTGGATCTGTCCACTGGTGTTTTTGCATCTCTTTGAAGCTAACCAGGCTGTCTTGTCACAGAGCAGTTGTTACACGTTTTTCAGATTGTAAGAAAGCTTAGGTAAATTTTTTGAGGAATATGGAAATCTTCGTCTTATGTTATTAGAGATGTTTTGCTTGAAATAAGTGGTTGCATTTTTACTGTTATGCAGGATTAGGACTGTTCTTTGCTCGAGCTTGTAGATGTCAGTATGTGTAAGTGCGTTTCTTCTGAATGGTTGGCCTGATGAGGGTAAGGAAGGATGTGCAAAGCAGACTCTTGCCCAGGTTCCCCACATCCAAGTGCTGTACAATCAGGAAATGCATTATAGCATCCATTGTTGCTTCAGCAGGGAAAGTGTGCTTTACATATGCAAATAGTGCTCAGAAGTTTAACTTAATAATTATCAGCTGGAGTCTCTATTGATGAGCAGCTGAGGCTAATCACCAGCAACAGAATCTGAATTAACTACTAGTAGGCTTTGATTGAACATACTTGTTGCAAGCTTGTGGTTACTGTGGCAATTGTAGAAACCTGTAAGTATTTTTATAATCTTTTCTAAGCTTATAGCTATTTCTTTCTTGTACTTTTCTGTACTCTTAAAAAACACTGTAAAATGCTGTATTTTAGACTTTTCCTATCTCTTCCACGGTGTTTTACTGGGCAGGAGGCAACGTAGAAGAGGTTCAGTCTTTTACATCCCACTGCCATGGATGCTGGTCACAGGGCTGCACACAGATGCAGGGCGGCATTTGGGCACATGCTTTTACCTGAGGGAGCCGTGACAGCTGCCTGCTGTACCAGGGCCTCAGAAGTTACTTTAACACCAAGCTCACACCTGAACGTAGAAAAATCTCTGGGCATGTAAGATATCCGAATGGTTAATGAAAAAAGAGATGCAGCTTCTCCATAGGAAATCTTCAAATTAACAGATCCCATTGTTTTCCCTCCCACTCCTACTGTACACCAGGGAAATTCAGCTGGCTACAAATACTTACCCTGCAGATATCATTCATATTCCTTTTCCTGTGTGCTTTATTATTCACATCACACTCCTACAGTCCCACCACAGCTTCCCTTCTAATTATTCCCTGCTTGCCCATTCCTATGAATAACCAGTGGCATTCACCCACATTCTGTCATTTAAGGCAGTTAGTAGTCCATCCTACTGTGAGTTGGATTTCTAGTTTTCCAGGAGGTGCTACAATTTATTTAAATGAATCCAGATTGTAACTCTGAAGATTTATAATTGGGTTGCACAAGGTTTCAGCTTGGGGGCACAGAGACCTACTAGACAGTGGTTTGTCTCTTCCTCCATTGTGGAGGTGGGAGAGGGGAATGCTTCAGGGAAGAGGCAACTGGGGTGGCTCAAACCAGCTCCACAGACTGCTTGAAACTGAGCTGGATGCTTTTCACTGCAGGAGGTAAGAAGTGTTGTGTGACCCTTTGGGTCAAGCTAAGCTGTGGGTATGGTGACCTCTAACTGAACACCGATAATGCCTGCGACTGATCTAAAAGGAGTCATTTATTTGTGCCCCCAAGTGATCACTGCTAATTATGATGTGGTTGTCTGTGACAAAGAGTCATTGCTAAGTGATGGCTGGTCACTGGCTCCGTGGAGAAGTGCTTCCACCAAAAATGCTATAGGCAGCACCTCTGAGCCTGGATGGGGTGGTTGAGGACAGAAGAGGTATTGACCCTCTTCTCCTGTTACAGGATTCCCTGCCAGATACTTACTTGTAGAGCATTGTTGTAGGAGTTTACCCTGCAACACCCATTTGGTGTCTGAACATTTCAGTCTTCTGAGCTGTCACATTGGCAGTCTCTACCTGCATGCAAAGCTTCTGAAAGGAAAGAGGATATCCCTCTAGCTTTGTGGAGAGCTTCTTTTTCTCTGCTTTCTCCCTCTCTTCCCTAACTGCTACAGAAGCTTAGCCAAAAAATCAGTATCTTTACAGGAATGGGGCTTGGAGAAAATAACAATTCATCAAGAGCACAGATGGCTTATTTAGAACCTAATAGGTATTAAAACATTATTTTCCCCAAGCTTTACTCCTGATATTGATAACGTGTTATCTTTGCCAAGTTCCCCTCTTGATAACGTGTTATCTTCGTCAAGCCAAGTCACTGATAAAATCTTATTTTCACTCAGTGCTTACTCTGATAAGACATTATTTTCTTGCATCTCTACTCCCAGTGGAAAGGGGGGAAATGTTATTTTTAGTCTTTTTCTTGAAGAGGGATCATTTTGCCAAGGCAATGCACAACAGGGAAAGGAAGAATCGGAAGACGACAGAAGAAAGAAAAAAAAAGTAATTGTATTCTAGACAAGGGAATGAACAATTCATTTAAAGACATGCAAGCTCTTGTTTTAAATTTGTGAGTAAGCGAATGTTCTTAACAACAGCTAATAAGCTAATATTTCATTTGAAAAAAACAAACTATTAAAAAGAGACACATCCATTTTCAGGAAAGATGTATGATATTAAATTTTCTTTCCCTCCTTGTTCCTGCATTCTGTTGCTATATGCTTTTTCTTTACCTAGTCTTTTACTGTTTGCCATCCCTATTATCCCTATTAGAAGTACCAAAATTACATACCCTCAGCCAACACATAAACAGTACTGCATCTCTGCAATGTGATGCCATCACTGGCAGTACAATTACAAACTCTTTCCGAGACACAACACCTTCCTCACTTTGTGTTCAGAGCAAATGCAGCAATGTGGTGAGTGGTTCTTAAACCATTCAGTTTAGTTAATTAAAGAGACTGGAAGGTGTGTCATGAACGAGGCAGGGGAGCATGGAAAGAAGAGGGACAGCTTTGTAGTTTATGAAGTCAAATCTGCCCTGGTAAATTGTTTCTGTCTCTATCAATGAGTTCATTACATGATATTCATAAAACAAAGCTATTACAAGGGACTTCCAACTGTATTTTTTTCCTCATTTTCTGGGTTTCCAGCTTGCCAACTCTTGCATTACAGGAATGTTAAGCATATGTGGTTATATATGCAAGAGATGAAGTCTGTTCTCTGAACAAAGTGCAAAAAAGGTGCTTATTTGTTGAAAAAACTACATCAGAACCATTTCAATTGTGAATCCAAAACTGATCTTTTATTTTGGTCTTAATGACTTCAAACTTCTCTGCCCTGCCTTTAAATACAGACTGATAGTACCACCTTTCCCTCAAATGACTTCGGAAAATAAGTCACTGATCCCTGTGCCACATTCAAGAATTCTAATGGCAAGCATCATAGATCAATGAGGGAATAAATAAATCTTTTCTCAGAGCATGGCATGAGTGATCCCAAACTGAATGATGAGATGAAACAAGCTACTGAACATCTGTAAGCACCATCCATCCTGTGCACACAGTGGTGCCAAGGCTCTTTGGAAACGAAGTGGTGATCATGCTATTAATGATCCTGTTATCAGGCATAAGGGAATGGCAGCAAAGACTGGACAAGGAGACTGTCATTCTCACATTTCCAAACTTCTGAGTGTTTGAATTCTGTGGTGGGCTGACCCTGGGTGGATGCCAGGTGCCCTCCAAAGCTGCTCTATCTCTCCTGGCCTCAGCGGGAGAGGGGAGAGAAAATATGACGAAAGGCTCATAGGTCTAGATAAGGACAGGGAGAGATCACTCACCAATTACTGTCATGGGCAAAACAGACTCAACTTAGGGAAATTAATTTAATTTATTACCGATCAAACCAGAGTGACAAATAAAAACAAATCTTAAAACACCTTCCCCCCACCCCTGCCTTCTCCCCAGGCTCAACTTCACTCCCAAATTCTCTTACTTCCTCCCCATGAGTGGTGTGTGGGGATGAGAAATGGAGATTGTGGTCAGTTCATCACACGTTGTCTCTCCTGCTCCTTCCTCCTCACACTCCTCCCCTGCTCCAGCGTGGGGTCCCTCCCACAGGAGACAGGCCTCCATGAGCTTCTCCAGTGTGGGTCCTTCCCATGGGCGGCAGTTCTTCAGGAACAGGCTGCTCCAGCCTGGGTCACCCATGGGGTCACAAGTCCTGCCAGCAAACCTGTTCCAGCCCGGGCTCCTCTCTCCATGGGGCCACAGGTGCTGCCAGGAGCCTGCTCCAGTGTGGGCTTCCCATGGGGTCACAGCCTCCTTTGGGCATCCACCTGCTCTGGTGTGGGGTCCTCCCCAGACTGCAGGTGGATCTCTGCTCCACCATGGACCTCCATGGGCTGCAGGGAACAGCGGCCTCACCATGGTCTGCACCACAGGCTGCAGGGGAATCTCTGCTCTGTTGCCTGGAGCAGCTTCTCCTTCTCTGACCTTGGTGTCTGCAGAGTTGTTGCTCTCACATATTCTCACTTCTCTCTCCCAGCTGGTGTTGTGCAGCAGCTTCTTCCTCTTCTTAACTATGTTACCCCAGAGGTGCTACAACCATTGCTGATGAGATCAGCCTTGGCCAGTGGCAAGTCAGTCTTGGAACCAACTGGCGTTGGCTCAGTTGGACATAGTGGAAGCTTCTAGCAACTTCTCACAGAAGCCACCTCTGTAGGCCCCCTGCTACCAAAACCTTGCCACACAAACCCAATACACTTTGCAACCATTATATTCTGTGGGTGCAGGGGATTTGTGTATGATATGTTTAATTTCCATATCCACTGATTGTAGAGGGCTATTTTGTTCAAGGAAAGGACAGTGGGAAGGCATCTCCCTGTATGAGCAGCAGATGATGTGATGCTTTAAGTAAGGCTGGCCTGCAGTAGAATTGAATGGTTCAGGTTTGAGTTCAATAAAACATGTTAGTGTGGGCTTAAGTACCATTAGCAGCAGTGGAACTGAACACAGACTTAGCACTTAAAGGACAAGCTGCAGTGCCCAAGTGCAGTTACTGTTGCCTAAGTCCAAGGCTGATGGTCGACTGGCATCTTGTGTGGAAACAGTCTCTTCTTACTCATGAACATGTAATTTAGCACATATGTTGTCCATGCTAAATCCAGAGAAGGGTTTGTGCTTAATACTGATGGGAGCAGCATCTCTGTCAGACCTGAGGAAACTTGCGTGGGCAGTATGGACAGCCGTGGTTGTAATTTCTTGTGCAGTCTCTGTCTAGTGAACATCAGCCTTCAGTGTTCTTACTGTGACATCTTTCAATGGCACGACTTTCTACCACTGAAACTTGGAAGCATAAGCTCATAATTCCCCCACATCAAAGTAGAATGAAGTTCTGCCTTCACAGATCTGGAGTAAATTGCTTAGACTATATTCCACTATTAAGATGGTTATCTGGGCAAGGTTTTCTACTTCCAGCTGAGATCACACTGCTATGATTCACAAAAAGGCGCTGGAGAAAAAAACGCCTTGGTGAGTATGAGAATAGGCACCTTGGGATGCCTTAGCACCTACTCGTGGAGGCATGTATGTTGTAGTACCAAATTGTTAACAAAAAGGACTTCATTTATAGCTGCCCATATAACCGATACCTACCAGAGCATCCAGCTGAGCAGAAGTGCATAGAGTACTAAGCTGTTAGATGATTAAAGCTGAGCTAGAGCTCCAGAAGAAAAGGGATAGTTTATCTGCTTACATAAAGCTTTTATGTCTCCATAGTCCTGACTGCAGTCTTCTTATTTTTCTTTTCCCTTAGGGTCCATGGGGTTCTCTACAATGGTTTTCAAGGGAAAAAAGTAATTATGGAATGAACTTCAAATGATTTTGCTCGTGGCCTTAACAGGGAAATCCATGAGGGTGGTTGCCTGCTATCCCACTTCTTTCTACAGAATGTTGGCTTTTGGTTAAAACTGTTATACTGCTAGTCCTCAAAGGGTGCGATGATAATATGAATTTTCAGCTGTGAACAAATGTGAAATGGAGGAGTGGTGTTTTCTTGTATCTCTAGTCAGACAGACTGAAACATTATCTGTGAGCGGCATAACTTCCTCTTATCTCAGAGGCAGCCTAGAGTTCACTAATCATCAGTTAATTCATTACAAAGGCATTACATGCCATTAGGCAGGGGATGAATAATAGCTAAACCACATAGAAACCTCTAGACCTTGTAAAGATGCCAAAAACCAAGTAGTTTGCACTTAAGATAGCGAAAGAAATGTAAAAAATTATGGAAAAGGATCCCACAACGTGCTTCATAAATTTGCCTGCCTCAGTTAGTTCCTAACAAAATTTTAAGCATTTGAGTTCAGATCAGGGTCATCTGAGAAACTCAGGGTCCTTGCTTCTGCATTCGTCTTATCCTCTGAATGAGGGTGAATTTTTCCTTCCTACGCTCTGCTTCTTTCTCCCTTATCCAGCCCTGCACTTAACCTTTGGCTAAACTTTGTTTCTCTGAAGCTCTTTCCCCAGCAAGCTTCTACCACCACTTGGTCCTTTTCTAGACTGTTACCTTTCCAAGTCTGATAACTACAAAACTAGGAACTTGGTGTTAATGCTTATCATTTCGTTTTTTTATGTAAGAAAATTCTACTGCTTCAGTCCCTCTCATTTCAAATAAGCTATGCTGGATTGCTTTTTATAGGCTTTATTTCTTCCAGTGTCTTAAGGTGCTCTGCTTAAGTAAGGCGTAATGAAATCTCTTGCCTTAAACATAGGTGAGTTCAGATATGCAGAAGCATTCAATAATCCATAGAATTAATAACTTGCATATTGTCAAGTTTTCTGAATTGTTTGACCTACTGTAATGATAAGTCATTGACTGCTGGCAACCATCATGTTGCCAACCATTATTCAGGTTTGTGTTTGGGTTTTGTTTTGTGAAATTGTGGGATTTTGTAGGTCATTTTTATTTCTTTGGTATTAGCACATAAAGTCTGAAGTCAAGACCTGACACAGAACAAAAAATATTAAATCTGAGACTGACAGGGCTCAAAAATAGAGCAATAACCCCAAATGAAGAATAAAAAAATAATAGCTTTAGTATTATTTATTGCACCATTCAAAAGTGTACTACTTGCTTCAGAGCACAGCAATGTTCTTTGCAGTTGTTCCCTGGGACATCTTTTGTCCCAAAGTCACACAGACCTCGTTATGTGTTACGTTGGTTTATTTTTATTTAGATTAGATAAAAAGTGCCTAGACATTAGCTCAGAGCACTCTGCCAGTTACTTAGAACTATAAAACTCAAGTGCAGTGCAGTTTAACTGCTCTACCAAGCAGCTACACACAATCAGAGAACAAGCAATGAGCAGTTCTTTATAGCAGGGAGATAGTTTTGAGTCAGAGGGTGAGAAACGTACTTGTTAAGGAAAACTGCTAAACAAAAACTACATGGTTTCTCTTTTCTAAACCACTCGAGCTGATGTTTGATAAAGCCAAAGGGACTCTCTGCATTGGAGAAATTATTAAATAGCAAACATTTATTTTAATGCATGCAGTTAGAAAATTATTTCAGAGAAATACCTTTAGTATAAGATACCTGGGTATCTCCACTGCTAATTATGACACCATGGATAATTCTCACTGTCTTTTTTGCTTTGTTTCAATTTGATTTCAATTGAACATTTTTGTACAGTAGTTTTGCAGCACCTTTGCAGCATTTGTACTCTGTGTATATATAGAGGGCTTTATTGAAATTATATGAAAATATGTCTCCTTTGAAAACACATCAACTGCATCTTTATTTGTTTCCTTAAAATTCAGTAGCAATAATGGACAGGGAAGTGATGGTAGAATGTGGCACAATTGTTGTCTTTGGTTATAGACCTTTGTTTTAGGTTAATTTATCTTTTTTATACTTTAGATCATATTTCATGCTGTTTTGAACAAGTAAGATAGATATGTTTTGAAAACATGAAAACAAAGTGCTTCGTATTTATGGGATATAACTTTTCAGTTAAGGGTTTTGAACTCAGCTGTTATTTGTGTTTTGTTTTGTTGTTTGTTTTATTTTTAACTCCCTTGTTGTCTTTTTCAGCCAGAATACTTTCCAGAATTTGACCCACATGTGTATTGAATGTTTTTGTCCTTCTGAACCTCTTATTTCTCAGCAAGCATTTAATACTGTGTTGCTGAATACATACCAGCTGCTCTTCACATGTGAATCAGCTGGGGCTACTGTTTGGCACAAGATGGTAACCAAAATACTTGACTGTGGAGGAAGTGGGGAATAGAAAAATTATTTTGTCTTGCATACATTTCTAAAATATGTTTAACTGTATATTAATTGTTTTTGAATGAAATCCTCCTGTTCTTGACTGTCTTCCCAGACTAGGGACTGGCAGGAAGCCCTACCCAGAACAAAAGAAACACATGCTTATCTTTTAGTGTGGTTTTAAAATTAATAAGACTGGTAGCTCACAGAGCTTCAGCCTTTGTCCAAGTCTACCACACACTTAAGCATTGCCTTCAAGTGCCAAGTCTGCATAAAACGCAGCTGTATTTCGAACACGTCCCTGCCTCGTGATGCTGACACTAAAGGAAAACGCAACTTCGAGTGTATTCTGATGGGAGCATTTCGTTTCCCTCTCTTGCAGATGGGAAGCCGGTGTCGCTGTCTCCGCTTGAATCCCAGCCCCACAGCCCTCGGTATGCGGCCTCGAGCCAGCGGGAGAGCCTGGAGATCCGCGTGCGGGAGGTGGAGGAGGAGAACCGCGTCCTGCGCAAGCAGCTCAGCCTGGCACAGGGCCGCGGCCCCGCGCACCGCCGCGGCAACCATTCCAGAACCTACTCCATGGAGGAGGGGACGGGCGACAGCGAGAGCCTGCGGGCTGGCATCGTGGCGGGGAACAGCTCCGAGTGCGGGCAGCAACCAGCAGTGGAAAAATGTGAGGTAAATAAACAAAAGGAAATTGCCAGAAATGAACTTGGATAGATTTGATCCTTTAAAAACATTGGAGATCCCCGTCTCCTTCCCTCTGGAACTTTCTGTTCAGAAACCAGCTTCTTAAAGGACTTCATGGGTGTAGCTTTTCAGATGATTTTGAATTATTGTTTTTTAAAAAACTTTAGAACATTTAATCATCTGAATATCTTTTGAGATATTATTTGATCAGAGTTTTTGGTCTTTGTGTCCCCAAACCTGGTGTAAAAATCAAAGCCTTGTTCCAAGCTGACTTCAGTGCAGCTGTTCTGATAAAGACCTGTGGCAAGCTGACCCCGTGTGTTTCTAAATTAAATGAAAGCATCACAGTGCTTTGAAAAGCCTTATTCCTTTGTTTGTGCATCTGTACTAAAACAGTTCAGGGTTTACCATTAATTAAATTGTGGCTTGTAGAGCCAGCCTGTACTTTTGAGTCACATTCAGGAGTGTGTCTGGATGCTACTGTGGAACCACCTGCTTTGTGTGAGCTGTGCTCAAGAGCTGTGGTTAGCTGCAGGGAAAAGGAGATCTGTTTCTAAGAAGGTTTTGAGGGGATGTTTTGTTTGGTTTTCCCCATTTTATGCCAGTAGTCGTAGCTGGATGTCATCCAGCTATTTAGTTGTGAGATATCTGAATGATGACAGTTCCAAATATGGATAGATCCAAACCAGAAAGACTTGCTTAAAGGCCTTGTGCCAATGCAGCTGAAGATAACAAAAATAATTCCTCCATTTATTTCTACAAAGAGGGTAGTACCGTATCACCTTTTATCTTGCTTTCTGCCACTAGGAAGATAAAAGTTGAAAGAAAATAAGTGGGAGAAAAAAAGGAGGCCTAATTGTCTCTCCAGATAAAGTCTATTTAATGGCCAAATATCAAATATCATTTAAAAATGAATTATTGCTTTCCAGTTGGACATCTTTGTCTGTCAGTGTGGAAGAAGGAACCAACATTATTTTAAGGAGAGGGAAAAGGAGGAGTGTGTTTTTCATTTTCCCTCTTCCCAGTAATGAGAGTCTGATTTTCCTGTCTGTAAGCATTTTGGCATTTCTTTTAATAAGGGAAGGTTCAGGCCATCAATAAGCAAACCTCACTTCTCCTTTATTATCATGCCAAGCAGTGATGAGCTGAATCTCAGGTCTTGGTTGTTCAATGTACCAACCAATTTCGGACACAAAAATAGCAGCTTAAAGGAGGAATAGTTTAAGTGGCCCTTCAGTTTATAGTGTGTTTTGCCAATGAATTTACTTGCTCAGTGGGGTTTAGCATTGTGCTGGAGGCAGTGGTTATATAAAATAGGAAAACTTACTTCATTTGCTAACCCCGTATCTCACCACATACTATTTTGATAACAAAATAGCTTTTTCTTCTTTTTCTTAAGGAATTCACTCAGTAATTCAGTAACAGTAATGGAAGTTAAAATTAAACTTCCTTATTATCAGATTTGCCAGAGGTCTCATCACTTATCCTATTACTGTAGATTCTGGTTCCATGTTTGTGTGAATGCTGTCTTGACTGCATTCACTCTCTGTTTTCAGTGTTTCGGCAGTTTAAACTAAATCTGTTTTAGCCTCTGACCCTGGAATATATCACAGCAAGAGTCAACAACTTGGGTAAAAAGAAACAAGAGTCCAGAGAAGAAGACTGGAGCTCTGCAGGAGACAAAGAGAGCTAGGAGTAGGCTGTTTATTTCATTGGGGCAGTTCTTTGAGATTTACTGAAGATGACATTTCAGAATCTAATTTGGGATGGTCTTTAGCAATGATTAAAACATTTGAAAATGCAGTTACAACAAATGAACATTAAATATCTGATAAAGCATAATCTGTGTGGTAATAATTGTGATCTGTATGAAAAAATAATGGATTTGTTGCATTCCAGCCACCGCTTTCTACTCTATTGCATCGCAGGAGAGCTTTTCTGATATTATAAATTGGACCAGCATTTTTTATCATCTTTTCACCTTGTGCCTCCATAAGCCCGGCATTTAGTTTGAATTAAGTGTGCGTTTGTAGATATTTTTTAAAGATATTATGTATTAGAAAATGGTTAATTAGCAGTATAGCATTCAGTAGGTTAGCAGAGTACTTAACATTTGAAGCATTTTTACAGGCGTATTTGTATTGCTGCTATTCTCAGTAGTTTTGCTCGATAGGGTTAAGCAGGTAGTGGTCCACAAAGAACAGGCCCCCACCAACTTCAGCAGTGTAAAACACAGGAAAACCAGATATTACCTGCCTTTGGGAAACATTTGTAACATATATACATTTTTGTAACAAGCTTTTAATATTTCTTAACCACATTCAACAATTACTTATGAAGGATTAGGTATCTGCAACGAAAGGCCTGGCTAGTACTACTGGAAAATTAGTGAAGTACGAAATGCTTTACCAAAGATTATTTTTAGCCATAAGAACTAATTAGAGTTTGTTAGGCTCATTATTTCACCATTCCAGAAAGTAGCCTGAGGAAGAAAAAAAATAACATCTGTTTATGTAGGCACTTTATACTCCTCATCAGTGTGGGATCTAAGGCCCAGTTCTTCATGTGTTTTTAGATATTTTCTTCCCATTAACATTGACCCAGAATGATCTTAGATGAAATACTGCTTTCAGAAACAGTTTTTTCCTGGTCTGTAGAGGCTGAAGTAATAGTTTCTAAACCATGTTAGCATGCACTTTGGATTATTTAACTTCCTTTCCTAAAGAAGCTTAACTTCCTTAAATGCCCTCCAGTACCTGGGCCTGAGTGTTCCCTAAACTATTTAAAATCAAAAATAGGTTTTTTTGTGTCCCTGATCCCCAGCCTACAGGAAGAACAGCTTGATTCACTTCCACAGTGTTTTGATTAGCTATTCATATCTGTACGGATAAGCAGAGGAAGAATTCATGGAGTCTGGAAAGCAAGATGTATCATCATTTGATCTGTTGCTGCAGCGAGTTCCATTATCTAAAAGCAGCTCCAATGAATGGCCTGTGTCCAGACTTCTTCCCACACCTACTAGTGATGAACATGCTTACCCTTCAATTTTAAAAGAGCGTTGTAGGAGGATGGACACTTTAAAGGAGCTCAGTTTAGTCCCACAATGACTTCTGAATATCCCGGCTAGAGTTTGACAACAGGAATTATCACGGATTGTAAACAGTGAGGAGCAAGTGTAGCACGTAGAGCCTTGGTACGTTTGGCAGGACGTGCTGAACCAAGCAGACAGGCTGCAACATGTTGTGGAAGTTGGAACATTCTTGGCTTATCTGGCTTCACTTCTGGGTGTTCGCTGCAGTCACTGAGCCTGGAGGTCATGTGGGTCACAGTGGCCACTTCTGGTGGGGTGGGGATACAATCTTCTAGCCCTCTGCAGATAGAAAATGAGGAGTTTGAGAGAGCTGTGGTGCTGCTGACCAGTTTCATAATCTGGAAGCAAATGTTTGCTGTAGTATACTCAGGAGGATGAAAGTTCTTTGAAGCACTTCCTTCTTCCAGCCACTTTCGCCATATCTTGCGAGGATTTGGCTATAGCCAGCTGCTCTCTATCCAAACATGAATTTGGAACAAGCATGGAGAAAAATGGAAATAAAACTTTTTTAGTTAGAATGCAAGCATCTGCAGACAGTTCAGGTTGTTGAGCTCATGTTGACTTACCAGTTTTCCCACTATTTTTTTTAACAGTTAAACAATGAGGGAAAGCGAATGAAGCAAAGGAGGAACAGCCTGAGTCTTGCAGCGTGCTGCAGGCAAAAACTTCGATAAAAAAAGGACTAGGTTTCTATTCTCTTTGAGGATTATTGCTCTTTTCCTATAGCTGATTACAGGCAGGCATAGAAGTGATAGATGGTATTAAGCACCACAGAGAGGCTGAGCAGAAGGTACATGTGTCTCTGAACTGGAAAAGGACATTCAGAAGAGCAGCACGTGCTGTCTCCTCACTGTGCCCTGGCTAAAACAGTGTGCAAGGCAACAGCACCTGCTGAAAGACATCAAAGAAATCATACTTTTAATTTTGAAACAAAGTGACTTAGGAAAAGGAGAATAGACACAGGAGGTCCTTGACAGAATATACTCTTGATTTTGTGGGGATTTGAAAGGTGAAGAGAGAGTCTGTAAGGATAGGTTTTCTGACAAGTAGAGGTAGTATAAAATAATGTTGACAGGAATATGGCAGTGCTATTCTGCCAAAACCTATAAAGTGTTTGTGTCTGGTCCAGTGTCTTCAGGTGAAGCATTTAAAGCAGACATGAAACCATTCTCAGTTAATTTGATTTGAATTGGCCTTGAAGGGAAGATCTTAGGCCTTCCAAAAGGCTGAGGAAGACCAGGTGGCAACCAGAGAGGAGGCAGAGTGTGCTGTGTCAGGAACCTGTGCACCCACAGGAACCCATGGCCCCATAAGCATGGTACAAACCACTGCTGCAATAAAAGTTAATAAGCAGCTTCTGTTCTCCCTTGTTGTTATCACAAGAGAGAAACACAATTTTTGCAAAGTGCTGAGCATGCTCAACACCCGTTGAGTTTAACATAAAGTGCTGAATACCTCACAGAGCTGTTGCCATATTATACTGCAATATATTTTCTTTCTGACACCTCTCTGGACAGACAGTTGCCTTATTAATTCAAGTCCTCTTAAAACCTCGGATCTTCAATGTGCTTCAGCTGGTGAGGCATATGAGGGCTGGAGGCAGCTGCAATGTTTGTGTGGGGGTTGTACAATGGCACAGCCACTTCACAATTATATGATTCAAATTGTGCCCTGTACCAGGCAATGTTAATGGATGGGGCTGTGGCCTCTTTAGATGTGCCCAACACGTGGCACCTCTTGTGTAAATCTGCTTCTGTTACAAGCCAGACTTCAGGAATCTATGACTATGTGTGGTGGCAGAATTCCTTATTTGTTCTCTGTAGTGGGCTTTCTGTGGAACATGAGGGCTGTGTGTATGAGAAACCAGCTAACCCAGCTTCAAATGGAAGCCAAATGAGGCTTCCCTGCAGTTTCACAGCTGTGTCCCCAATTGCGGCTTTGTGCTGCCAGCATCGTGAGCTCTCCTTTATTTCTGTGACCATTAAGAAACAAAAATACAGAATCTGGAGTGAAAACTTGCTAAGATTAATTTGCTCTTGTCCACAGGGAATAGCAATAGCTAATTTTAAAACCAGAGAAGAGTAACTTAACAGCATTTTTTAAATTATTACTTACTACCTCAATCATAATGACTAGTAGCCCCTTTTCAATTTTCCCTTTCCTCTTGAAGGCATGAGTAAACCTCTTCCTTATATTAAAAAGGGAGTTAAGAAGGCACAGAATAAGTGATAATTTACCAAGGTTCTGGGTAGGGAGAATGTGTATGTGTGGGGGATTGTATTTAACTTCACATTAACACTGCCCAGTACAGCCCATACTGTTAGTCACAGGCAGGGAAGTGACCACCTGCCTTCACAGCTCATGTCATAGAATCATAGAATTGTTTCAGCTGGAAGAGACCCTCAGGATCATGGGTCCAACCATAACCTAACACTGGCACTACACCGTGTCCCTAAGAACCTCATTTAAATGCCTTTTAAACACCTCCAGGGATGGTAACTCCACCACTTCCCTGGGCAGCCTGTTCCAATGCCTGACAACCTTTTACTTGCTAATATCCAATCTAAACCTCCCCTGGCAGAACTTGAGGCCATTTCTTCTCATCCTGTCACTTGCTACTTGGGAGAAGAGACCAACCTGCTCCATGCTACAACCTCCTCTCAGGTAGCTGTAGACAGCGATAAGGTCTCCCCTCAGCCTCCTTTTCTCCAGGCTAAACAGCCCCAGTTCCCTCAGCTGCTCCTCATCAGACTTGTGCTCCAGACCCCTCACCAGCTTTGTTGCCCTTCTCTGAACTCTCTTCAACACCTCGATGTCCTTCTTATGATGAAGGGCCCAAAATCGAACACAGGATTCAAGGTTCAGCCTCACCAGTGCTGAGTAGAGTGAAACGATCTCTTTTCTGATATCCTGTCTTATTGCTGGGATGCATCAAGACCTTTGTGAAACCAGTCGTCCCACTCATCAGTCAGAGCTCGCCCTCCCTCTTCTTAGTGGCTGCCCTTAAGACGGAAATAATGCCGAATTTCTAAGAGCACATCTGCTTCTAATTATCAGAGATAATTTTAAACTTTGGTTCAGAAGGTTAAAGTGTCTGCATGTTTGTATACTCAAAATGTTGTGTGCTGCTAAATGGGTATGTGTGTGTGTGTACAGACACGCACACATATGCCGTTAGCTAATAAATGCAATTGTGTTCAGACATCTGATGTAATTCAGGGATAGTAATGACTTTGGAATGATGATGGTGTTATAACTCAATTAAGATGTTTTTAACAAACTGCCTCAAGTGGGCTGCAAACAGCTGCAAAACACCCACTAAAATTTTTAACAATCGCCACATTAATAATAGTACTGTCATGTGTGTGTTGTCCTTAACGAATGATAAAACACAGGACCAGGCTTTAATTTTGGTTCTTTTTGTTCCTTTTCTCCCACAGACCATCCACGTTGCCATTGTTTGTGCAGGGTACAATGCCAGTCGGGATGTTGTCACACTTGTCAAGTCCGTCTTATTTCACAGGTAAAAGTAGCTTGTTTTTCCATGTCTATTGTATATCTGACTATGGCTAAATAAGCTCTTTTTACATTTACTCTTACTTCAAAAGAAAGTCAGATTCTTTTCCCTTACTGCATTTTCTTTGGAAGGAAGGAAGCATGAAATAAATGACCACCACAAATACATTCACCTGTGTAAAGATTTTCACAGTAAATTTGAGGGATCAGAGATCCACCTGCCACTCCTGTTGCATTGTGGGAATAGTGACAGTGTCTATATATATTGTAAAGCATCTGCGCACTACTGAATAATGTAAAATGAAAATAATACTAATAACAGCATTGTATTCATTTAGTCTATCTCTAGCATCAGTTTATGGCACAGGTGTAGATGATAATTTGAAAACCATACACATAAACACACACTGGTTACTTGACTATCTCAGCACCCCATTTAGATATTTATTTTTCAAAGTAAACCTGTTACTATAGCCAGTATTATTTAATTAAAGTCAGTTTATTTATTCTGGCTTTAGAAGAGCTACTTGCAGCTCTTCAGAAGGCTTTGCAAACTGGTTTTAGCACATGGAGTACAGTGAGATCCCCAAATCCAGAGGCATGAATGTACAATGAAGACAGAACAAGCAAATCCCTTAACAAACAATAGCTCCAGAAAAAGAGAAATGCTATTAAACTGTATGTGGGCATATGTGTATATCCCTTCTCCAGTTTAGTAGTGTCTGTCATAGATCTTTTCCAACGGTGTTGCAGGAAGTGGATCAAAGCAGGGATGTGAGAGACTAATCAGACTGTTTGACTCAAATAGGACAAATAGACTAATAGAACATATGTAGAGTATAAATTAGAGTTTACTAAGGAGGTAGTTTCAATACGCTGCTTTATATTGAATGATATTTTATACCAAGGAGAATGACTCTTGTTCATGTCATGTACTAATTGATTTCTTCTTATAGCCTGCTAGAGTGGGGCATTCCAGTCCCCCAGCTTGCTCCGTAGGTTTGCCTCCAATTCTCTGCTGGAACACTTAGCAATCACTCCTTTGCAATGGTTTTAGTACACCATTTTAACTATTACCCGTTTTTGGTAAGCTTTGCAAAAGAATGTAAATGCTCACCTTGTACAGTGTGGAAAAAGATTCAGTAACTATTGTTTTAGAGGCTGGTTAGAGTGCAGGTGGAAAGGGGAAACTCCAAAATCTGAGACCAGCTTTCACTATCAACACATAGGCTTTACAAGTCTTTCTGGAAGTAGTATGTTCCTGTTAGATGAGGGCTAGGAGCAGGAAAAGCAATGCTAAATAAACTTAACAAAAGCAAAACAGCAGTAAAAACATGTATCATGCTGATGATGTGTATGTTCAGAATTTTTCTGGATGTTAAAATCCTGTTGAATTTTAAAACTCCCATCTATTTCCAGTTAGACTTCTGAATTATTCAGCATAAACTGGCTCTATATTGCAAAGATGTGGGGTGTTTTGTCTAGTTTGATTGTTGTTTCTAAGGGATTTCTTGCAAAAACTTATTTTTATGGTGATGTAAGTTATCCTAGTAGTTAGTGTTTCAGGTCTTTTTCGATCCTACTACTTGCATCCATTTCAAGAATGTTTCCAAATGTGCTGTAAATAATAGGAATCTCACAGCTCAAAGGTTTCAATAATCTCTTTCTGTGTTACTTAGAGGAAATGTCCCTGTCTTACATAAGCCGCTCATCTGAACGATTAGCAAACTCATAAACAATTCTGCTATATAACGGCAGAATTATGTAATTTGGATGTATATTTAATTAAAAATATGAAACCAAAACAAAGGGAAGTAGCACTGGTATTTCTAAGTCTGGTGGATTCTGCTCTTGTCAAGAACATATTTGCTGTTTGTCTGGCAGTACGGCTCATCTCACAGGATTTGTCTGGCTCAGCAGAGGTGATCAAGATAAAGTCCAGTATAGCTAATGACACTTTAGTACAGTTAGTTACATTCAAGATAACCTATCTTGCTTGTTTGCTCAAAACATACTTAAAGACAAATCTAAGTCTATTCTTGCCTAGAACTAGCTTTTCTCACTAGGCAGTAAATTGTTCGCTAGAAAGGGAAGATGTTTTCAAAGAAGAGACAGAGCTTCTTATAAATATTTCTTCTAGAAAACACAGGTTTCTTAAGCATCTGTTGATACCTTGGATACCTCTGCAGAGATCCATGCCTCAGAAATGCTCCTTTCTTGGCTCTTTATCTTTGTAGTGGCAATGGTGAAGAAGGCTAGAGAATAAACAAGAAACAAATAGCAAACTCAGCTGAAAATTAATTTAGAGCCGAGATTCCTTGCATTGGTTGCCATGTGCAAACAATGTTCTCTTGGAGACTGTTAAGCGCTTCAAATATTATGATGATCGAAAAGAAGACTTCCTCTTTTAATTGCTAGGATCTATTTAATTGTAGGGAAGAAGGATGGAGACAGGCCATGATGCTGGATTAGAAGGAATGAGTTAGGAGTGTTGGAGGTGGTTGGTTCAGATGGCGGAAGCCTCATGACATCAGTAGCAAGTTCATCATCTGACTTAAGGGTCATCAGTGAAAACAGTCATCGAAATGTCTCTTCTTCTAACCCATAAATGTGCACCAGGAATGCATCCTAGCTGGTGTCATCCAATAAGCTGAGCAAAACAGACATTTGGAAGGACTGTGTTTCCAGTGGAGAAGAAGTTTGCTTGTTTTGTCTTAATCTCTGAAGTTAGGCTACGGGTCCTTCATTTGTAGGATCACCACATTCAATCTCAAATATAGTTTTGCAAGAACAGAATGAACATGCCTCCAAACGTATTGTCAGAGGTTTTTTTTTTCTATATTGAAGTTTCTGATGATCAGTGTTGAACCAAACCTGAAACAGCAAGTGCAGAATTTGCCAGTAACAAGACTGTAAGAGAGTCTATTGTATAATTGGAGATACTTGTGTAGAAATCACAGTTGTTATTATGTAGGCAGGCACAGCGTGGGCTCTCCTTGGGCAGCTGTACCGTTACACCTCAGTCCTGACCTGCAACACCTTGAATACAATCTACTAGTTAAACAGCTGGCCCCGCAAAGCAACCACACTTAGTACCCTCATCACTTGGTGTTTGTTGTAAGAGCGTGGGTTTCAGTGAATCTCTCTGTAATTCATGTCATGTGCTTTTATTAGCATTTCCATCTAGTTTAGTAATTAAAGCATGTTTTAGCTGTGCATTTTGATACAAAAAGAGGTACCTAAATTCCCTACTTCCATAGGGAATCCCTGCTTCTCTAATAGGAAAATTCTGAGAAAAGGAGGCTTTGTCAGTCTAATCATTTTCCCTCCGTGCATTAACATATTGATTATACCCCTAACTTTGAGCTAGAGTGCTAGATAGAGAGACGCAAAACAGCAGGGGTGCTGGGTCGTTAAAAATAAAAACTACAGGAGTTTCTATAGGTGAATGTACAGCAAATCCTGTGTATTAAACCTTTCTCCTCAGATACAAAAAAAGCGAGTTTCTGGTTCTAGTCATACTGTATATATTGTGAGACTTAGGCAAGCTACTTGTTCAAACCACTGGAGAAACCAAACCTGTCTTTGGGTTCCAGAGAGCTGGAAGAGGAGAGGTAAGGAGTGGTGGTGGTTGATTCCTTACAAGAACACCATAGTTTGGAAAGGCATTTCATTCCCAATGGAAAAAGGAGCTTGATTCCAGTTTTGTGTTTAGAAAACGTATGCTCAAGCCACCAAATCCCAGAAGCTTTTAATACCCAGTTTGACGTAACATGACAGGTCTGTTCTCAGGAGGAGACTGAGCAGAGCTGAGGTACTGCAGGGTTTGCAGACTGTGATAAATATGCATTGGCAGTGACGCACAGAGGAAAGCTTGTGGAATGAGTACTTAGTCGTAGTCTGCAACGTTCCTGCTTTCCTCTCTTGGGCATCTAGTTGCTAATTATGACAGATTTTATACATCTGTTGCAGGAGCAAAAAAATCTTCCTTCTGAGCCAGTTTAACACAGCCAAGCTCATAAAATTGTGTCTTAAATGCAACTGTAGTTTTTCCAAAGCAAAAGACTGAACACTAGAAATTAAAGATATTGGGTCAAATGGGCAAAACAAAGTGAAAGTGCTTTTGGAAACAGTGCGTATAGTAGTATGCAAAAAGCATCTACACTTCTTTTTCAAAACTGGAGGAGCATCCAGGCTAAAGTGTACTCTACCTTTTCCATAGACATGCTAAACACCGTGTTTCATTTGGGAACAAAGAAAGGCCAAATTTCAGAATTATAGCATGTTACTGGCAGTGAGGTCAACCTGAGAATCTGTGAAAAATTAACTTCTCTTTTGTGCCAGCAACCTTTTTCTTTTTATTTTTTTTTTTTCATATGTCAGTCCCTCTTCTTTGGAGAAGTTACTTCTTTAGCTGTACACCCCATCTATCCAACAGCAACAGTGGTTTCAAATGGTGATGGGGTTTCGTAGTGTAAACAAAACCAGTCGACTAGACAAATGCTTTCTAATATGAAGCATTGGTCTCTTTGCTTTAAGAAAGCTGCTTATAACCCTAAAGTTAAGCATATGTCTAAGCATTTTTAAAATTAAGATATTAAACTGTGTTATAGATTGCTGTATGAATAATAACTTTTTTGTTAGGCCAGTAGAATAAGGGAAGCCAAATGAAGATATAAATTAAATAAAAAGAATGACATGCAATTTCCAAGTAAGAGTCACAAGTCAACACCGGCTGGTAATTAAAGCTTATGTAATCTAATGGCTGTATTCCATGGGGGCCACTTTGCCTTAATGGAGTTAATTTGAGAATGTAAAACCTCAGTCATTGTCTCCAACTTTTCTAACATGTTAGTCTATTTTGTGGGAGATTCTTCTGGCAAAAACTATAAAGCATGAACTGGTTTCTCTGATCCATATAGGTGCATCAGTAATACACACTTCTTTTGTATTTTATAGCTGTCCTAACAATGGAGGCATAATGGAGAAAGCAATGATTTTTAAAAAATCTACACATGAAATCTCTTATTATTTCCCAAAGCACTTCTATAAGTTAACACAAAACATGGAGATCCATGAATGCGGCAGCTAGTGCATCTTGTAAGATCTCTCCAATAGTTCAGGGAGCGTTTTAATCAATATGGGATGTGAAAGGGTATGAAAAAGCTGTAATGATTTCACATTAAAATTCTCCCTGTATGAGAGGGATGGTCATACGGGCATTAGGAAAAAAAAAAAATCCCAAGCTGCCTTTTATAATTTCTGTTTGAAGTTCTTGTAACAATTTGTTACAGATATAAAAGGCATTACCTTGTTGTGCTTCCCTTAATAAAGTATAGGGTTTGGAAATAAACCCCCTGGGCTACTGACCTTTTTGTATTCTTAGAAAATAAAATTCCTCTGTTGCAAAGAGAGAGCTGTGCAACCAAGCAGCCGCTTTTTGAATTGCTAACAATTGAGCCATGGAATAATACAGAAGGGAAGAGTGAGTCGTGGTTCACTACTCCCTTTTTCAATTGTAGATTTTTGTGTTTAACTCTGTGGCAGTGGCTATTCAAAAAGAATGGGCCACAAATGCTTGAGCGAGCAGATCAAAACTCTGATGAAGAATAAGAAGTTTTGAAATGTAAAAATAAGACATCCTGATAATAAAAAATATATAGAAATGGGTATGTCAGAATGGGCTCCTAAATTCATAGTCCGAATTTTAAAATTACTGACTTCTTTTCATTTTAGTAAATTTTACAGGACCTCAGCAATTCTGAAAATGAAAGCATTCATCTAAGCTCCTATATTTAGGCCTAAGAGCCTATATTTAAGCATTCATGCTTGAAAATCTCAGCCAGAATATCTTTTAATTCACTTTTGAGGAAAGCAATTTAGGAAAATAAATATGTGTTCTTTACGTATGATTTACTTTGTCAGATAGTGTTCTGATCTTAAAATAAGTGGAAATAATTTAATGTATGAAGATGTGCAGTTTTCTAAATAGAGCAGTTAAAACCTTGAGTTTCCCCTTGATGGGAAATACCCATATTTTGAAATGGCTTTCATCTGCATTAAGACATTAGTGCATCAGCATTTTCCATGTAGCAGAAACTGTGAAAAGTTGTAGTTGGTAAAAATTCAGATGTTCAATATATTTGAGGTAAATGAGACCTTGGGAGAAATTCTCTGGCTGTTTCAATACCTGCTTCTATGGTGAGGCATCTGAAAGACCTGGGGCTCAGAATTCACGGCCTGTCTGTTTGGAAACTCGGGACACTAGAAACTGGGACTTCCAAAATTCACATGAATACCAGGAATTTTCCAAAACCTACTTATTTTGTAAGACAAGCTTATCAAAATTGTCACATACTGGTCTATATTATTCCATCGTTGTGTATACTGTGACCATTTGCAGCAGAACAAGATATAACCACCCTCTAGTATGTGTGGTTCTTTCACTCTCCAGACATGCCCAGTGGAAAATCAGTTATATGTGATGACATAGATGTTAAAAATCAACACAACACACAGCTGTGCTTTGAGCTGGTTGGAGAAGTTGAAGTCAAAGGACTTCCACATTTGGAGTGAGAGAAGAGGTTCTGCGTTGGTCATCACTTCCTCTGAGACGTCATTCCAGCATCCCTTCACCCCAAGAAAGATGTCCTGCACTGAAGTCCTCAGGCACAGGGATTTGGAAAGACCCTGCTGCATCATCTCATTAACTCCCCCTGCTATTGCAGGAAACCACAGCATTGAAATCCTTTTCATACCTTGATCCACCTTCACAACAGAAAGAAGTTGGGTTTTTTTTAAACCGGAGCATCATATTTTTCCTGTTTCACGCCACTCAACTTCCACTAGCAAACTTCAGTGTCTTCAGCTGCTTCTTAAATTTCTTCAAAGGCCATGCCACCCCTCCTTGTTACCCAAGTGAGGGGCTCTCAAGCCTCCCTCTGGAAGACTTTTTAAAATTCTAGCTGCTAAATTCATGGGAACGATTGCTCTCCACATGGCCATCCCTTAACTTATCATAGGAGCAATACAGTTGGATTTCAGTTTTATAAACCTCATATCCCAGAATGTCTCCGTCCTGGAAAAAGGCCAATCCTTCACAACATCCTGATTGTCACTCCTAATTCTTACAGTCAGTGATTCAGTCATGTTGGCAAATAATTAAGAGGAAATTTGACAATCCCTTTCTCATATCTCTTCAGTAAGATTTCTCATCTTACAGAATCTCTTCTGTATCTTTTACAGTGGATGCTGGGTTGATCTTTAAGCTTCTGAGCTTGTTTCAGAAACACTTCAAAGCAATCCAGATCTTTTAGGCTTTGCATATTGCAGACACCAGAAGTAAAAAATGGCATCTGTGTGTATGCTCCTGCAGTTATCTTCAGGTTTTCCATGTTTGAGTTTGTGCTCTGTTGGCTTCTAGCACCATGCTAAACCTCACAGTTCACAAGACTAAAATCTCGTCTGGAGTAAAATTTTCTGTGACTGATGCACATTTAGTTGTAGATGTCAGCAGGTCACTATTCTGTTTCAGGGATATATTTTTGTAAGTGATAATCTTCTGCTATGCCTCTGACACATACTTTCCTTGCAGCTGAATCTTTACCACAAGGCTAACAACTTGAAAGAGATTTCTTTGTAGGAGTACAACTACTCCTTTTTTCTTTTTCCCCAGTAGGAGCCGAACTGAAGAAAATGTCACCAACTTGTTCCCATTTAAGTTTCATACACTCTGGATTGTCCAGATTTATAAACTTTTACTGAACATTTAGGTGCCTTTGTATCAGATTTTTTTCATTTCAACTAGTGTGTTTCATCTTCAAATATTTTATATTGATTCTGTTTAACTGAATGATGGTTTGGAAGAAGATGTAGCTTTTGTTTTGTTTTAACTGAGTTTTTACTCTTCATATTCTAGTTTGCAATACATAGATAAATGACCCTGAAAAAAAAAGGAAAAGAGATTATTAAAGAACACCAGCTGGGAAATAGTCCTACCAGATACCAGACTCAGCTCCTGCTAAGCAGAGGGACCTATATGGAATGCATAAGTTGATGTTCAACACCTATTTGCCTGGAGATATTGCTCTGCCTGTGCCCAAAGCCACTGGTGGTGTGCTTTGTTTCTCCCGGCCTTTTCTCTGCTAATGAAATCTATTTTCTGATCAGTGCTATCTCCCGATTTTTTCTTGGCAAGGTGCCTGGTTACTGCGGAATCTGCATAAGCCAGGATGTCCTCTTCTTCCCTCCTGCTGGGCTGGTGAAGCAGATGTAATTGCTGCGATCCCTTTAGCTCAGTAATGGGACACTCAGCAGCTGGCAGCCTGTGCCTTTCCCTCTCCCCTCCTCACTCCAGGGCAAGCTGGAGATTGAAAGACCTTTATCATTTTGCAAAGCATGTTGTGGCTTAGTGTTTTGGGCATTGTTAAAAGCAGATCAGCTGTGGGTTTATTCTGCCATTGTGATTATCTCATATATAAAGCTTCTAACCAGCCCTTTTCTGCTTTTCCTGTGAGTACGTAATTTCATCCACAGTGCCCTTGAAGCCAATACATCAGCTTCACTGACATCCCTGGGTATTGGTTTGGATCTTAGGTGCAGTATTTCTAACACTGCAAAATCCAGCCATACATCACTTCTCACAACAATCTCCCATTTCTGCTGTGAAGTGCACCGTGATACTATGAACCATTATATGTATTTTTGCATGTTCTTATGGACTTTGTTCAATGAGAAAGAACATTACTCACCAAAGCAAGAAGAGTAGCATTAAAGAGAAAGAGACATATTATTCATCAATGCAGGAATTGGAGAAAGAAATGACATTCATCTTTTGGTTAAAGCCCAAAAGTCTAATGGAAGTACATTGGCCTGGACTAACATAGATTTCCTTACTTCTCATTCACACAGCAGAATGTAGTAGTATCAGTCATCTTCCACGAGCATCTGAAACTAAATGTTCCTCTTTTTAGATGAAAATATCCTTTAACAAGTACACCCATTTACCTTTACAAATTACACAGAGATGAGACTCCACTATTCCAAGAAAGGCTGAGCCAATGCTAAAGCCTAAATGAACTGTCTGTCTTCCAAGTGGCTTTTGCAAACTCTGTCCTTTTCTGTTGACAGGGAAGGTTGCTAAACTAGGGATAAACATGGAAGACTGCAAATTGAGACTAACTTCTACTGATAGGTTTTCATACTTCTGCCACAAAAGTTGAATAAAGATCAGAGTTTGTTGCTTACTATCCCTCAAAGAGAGAAGCAAGGTTAAGGGATTTAAACATGGTATTTGTAATGTCCAAGTTCTCGTTATTACGGAAAAATCCATATACTTCATCCAGCCTTGCCACTCTTGCTGATAGTGGCTTCACTGATCTTGTTTTGAAGCTTTTCTCTTAGCCGAAGTCCTATAACTACAGAGGTGAACCCAAATCTGTTTTTTCTGAAGTATTTTCTATCTTCCTGCTTTTCTTCAACCCTCCCTCCCTCTTAGCAAAAAGGATGTGAGGAGATTTACAGTCTCCATTCTGTTCATTAGGCCAGTAGCTAGAAGTCAGTCACCTGAAACATCTAACTTTGGGTTCCTGTAGGACAGCTGTTGATACCCCAAGTTTGCCTTGTAGAAAAGATGTGTGTAAACTCATTCGCCTGGAATTTCACCTAATTCAGATAATTATTTTTTAACCTTCCCTTCCACTCCCACTTCTCCACAGACAACTGTTCCACAAAGATAAATTACTAGGTTGACCTAGAAACTGAAAGAAATCACTTGCACAGCTCAAGTCCCCAGAGGGGGATTAACTTGGCCTTCTTTTAAGGAGCTGGTAGAAGGGACAAGATCCTTAGCTGTTATTAATCATCACATTCCACTGAAGTCAAAGGAACTGTATTTATTTACAGCCTCCCAGAAACTGATCCAGTATTTACATTACTGTAATGTTTATTCAAATTTTGTTTCAGCGTTTTGGCCACAAAGCAGGACTCCACTGAACATACTTTACCTTGACACCTTAGACATAGGGAAAGCTTTGCAAGTTGTGATGTTGTCCTTTTACTAGAGGAATTGGAAACCTTTTATCTAACGCATCTCTCTCCCCATATCAGGCGAAACCCACTCCACTTCCACCTCATCGCAGATGCAATTGCCAAACAGATCCTGGCAACTCTATTCCAGACATGGATGGTCCCTGCTGTCCGCATAGACTTCTATGATGCAGATGAGCTCAAGGTAAAGAATGACAAACATAAGTGTTACTCATACAGTTCTGGTTTCATGTCATCCCTTTTTGTGTCATCCCTTTTTTATTCATCTCTCTGCATTGGTGACTTGTGGGAGAACTGCTGGCTAAAATATTCTCCCTGGCTAAAACTAATTCTAACCCATGTGATTGTAACCCCAGTTACACTTGAGTAGATGATACTAAATGGCTAAAATGAGTGTAATTTCTTCACCAACATAATATGCGGTTTAGCAGCTTAGAATTTTACCTACTATCAAGAGGATTCTGGTTGCCCAGGTTGAATTGCATCTGATCACATTATGTTTTGCTAAGGATACTTCTTTCTAGTAGCACTGGTGGAATCTTAAGCAGCTTGTTCAATAAGCCCAAGTCTGTTACTTGAAACACTCAACTTCCCTGCATTCCTTAGGCATGGGTGTGTACCACCATAAGAACACACACTCTGATGAGGTGCCAATACTACATTTTGAAACAGCTACCTATTTTATCTGCATGCTCTTCCAAAAGGAATGAATATCAAGAAAGGAGAGTTCTATGAAGGAGAGTTCCAAGGGGAAAAAAAATCACTCAAAGCATAAAGTAATTATTTTTTCATAGTTATGAAGTTTAAATTAGATCATGAGGCACAGCACTGAGTTTGAGCTGCATGGTTTTTAGCTTTGGAGGTAGAATGAAGTATTTAGATTTTAACATTTGAAGTTGCTGGCAATAATGTGTATGACTTATCAGACTGTTCTGAACAGCACCCCAAACCAAGGAAAAAAAACAAAAGTTAACAAATTGCTATGCTAATTAAGATGTAAATTCTAAGCACACCATGTTGCAGAATCTTGAGCACAAAAAGTTGTGGAAAGATAAAAAGGGGGAAAGAAAGAGAAAGAGAAGAGGGAAAAAAATGTCCCTTTAAAAGGTATTTTGTTTCTAGCTGTTTTTATTGTTTTATTCATCCTTCTACATGAAGCCATAAGCTGTTATTAACCTAATTAGCTAGAAAGCTTCCTTCTGTTCTTTATAGCTTCATAGCAAGGAGGAGGTTTGTTCTTGTAAATCCTGTATGTGTCTATATTACATGTACTTTTCTGCAAATTGTAGGGTTTTACAGTGTCAGCCTCTCAGCTGGGCAAGACAGACTTCTTAGTGTTTTCCTTCTGGTCATTGGGGTATGGTCCAATCTAGTTAAGTAAATAATAACCAAGCGAGCTTACTGCAACTTTCTGATTTATAGGCAAAACTCTGGGCACTTATTAGGCTACCAAGCAAAGTCTTCTTTTGTCCCTCCATCTTTGCTCAACTTCAGTTTTTGAATGACTGGTGACCTGAAGCGACACCAGACTGTCTTGCAGGTAACACATAAACTTTAGGTTGGCGACCACTTTCATACGGGTTGCAGTCTTCGATACATAAATACATCTTTCCAGGTTCTGCCACTCTTCCTCAGAGCTCATCATATTGCATACCAAGCAATTTCACTGATTTCAGTAGCCAAAAAACATGGTGTAAAGTAGTACTGAGTATAGGTGAATTTGACAGACACTGCCAAAGGACAGCAAAGAGTTGTAAATATAAATGGAGTTTTAAAAAGCCAGGTATGATGCTAGCTCATATCCTGCAAGTTTTAGCAAAGAAAACAGAGGAGCTGTTTACAGACTGCTATGGGAGCTCATCTCATTTGTTTCCTATGTACCCTCCAGAGAGGATTTAATGATTGTTTTGGGTTCATGTATTTCACCTGTACTCTTGGGAGCTATATTATGCTGTCCAGTGTTGGAAAACAGAGCTGATGCTGGAATGTTTACTAGAAAGTCTGCCTTTCTCTGAAGTGAACTATGAATCCAGTATATACTATATTTCAGTTTTAATGACCCTCCGTAGTTCTCTATAAAATTGTAATCAATAGCAATTGATGACATTTAAAAGGGCTTAGACTGAACAATAGCTTGAGAATTTTTTGCTTAGCTTTCATTCACCAATGTTTCATTGCTTTGGAACACATTTTAGCTGCTACAGAAAACATTTCACTTCATGTTTGGTTTTTTCCCTTTGGATAAGTATGAGCTTCCAGCCTCTTACTTCCAATGCAGTAGGAGCTGCCATTTTAGCTTAAGCCCTTAAGTCCTGCTCCTGTTCCTGCTCAAATAGTAGAAGGTAACACATAATGTTATATCCTCCATATATAGTATGGAAACTTTTTTTGTTTTCAAGTAGCTATTTAGAACTCGGGCAACACTTTCCACTAGAGTATTGTTTTTTTAAAAGGCAGAATTTGGAGACTAAAATATTTGGTGATGTTTCTTAACATATCCTGCAGTTCTTTTTAGCTTAGAGTTAGAACAACCCGTGTCCTAAAGGAAGGTGTAGAAAATAAGGCTCTGAAATAGGTGTTGTTTTCTCTCAGGTTTTAGAGGAAAACTGGCCGCTTCATTGCAGGAAAGGGTAGACACAATGCCACTGATTATCCCAGAATTTCTAGGGCTAGCAAACCAACATATCTACTTTGCCTGCTGCTGTGAAGTAAGCAAGTCAGATGTTCCTTTTAAAATTTAGAGAAGATTTACTTTACCTTTTGCAAGGGAACACAGCTGTTCATGTTCATCCTGCACCAGAAAGAACCTATGTCCATTCTCTGCCTAGAGGTGGGTGCTGCCAAACTAAAGGGATGGCCACAAAGAGCTCTGTCTTTGCTTGAGGTACATGGTAGCGGATGAGGCTGAAGAAGAGGAGATTTGGCTGTGGAGCTGAGCCAAGGTAACAGCATTTCCAGGAAAAAGGTCGGACACAGTTGAGATGGAAGCTTGCAAGATGAATTTCTTTTAAACAGCCAGTTTGGTGATCGTAAACAGGCACTTCTACTAAAATGCTTTAACCTTCCCCAACATAACTTGTCCTGTCTCCTCATTGCCTCACCAATAACCATGAGGGAGATCTGTACTTAAAAACTCTCCCTCAATTTAGTAGCTGTTCAGATTCTGAACTGCACTGCCAGTGCAACTCTCTACTATTAACTGAACTTGCTACATGCAGTTAGGAATCAGCAATAAGCATCCTCGAAGTGTGGGCAGCTGATAATGGTGCCAGTAGTCGAACCGTTCTGTAGCTGCAGATTTCGTTCTCGTTCTGCTCAGTATGACCCACACATAGAATCATGGAATGTCCTGAGTTGGAAGGGACCCACAAGGATCATCAAGTCCAACTCCTGCCCCTGTATACAATGACCCCACAGTTCACACCATGTGTCTGAGGGCTTGTCCAGTCTCTTCTTGAATACTGTCAGACTTGGGGCGGTGACACCTCCCTGGGAAGCCTGTTCCAGTGCTCCACCACCCTCTGGGTGAAGAACCTTTTCCTAATGTCCAACCTAAACCTCCCTGGCACATCTTCCTGCTATTCCCTAGGGTTCTGTCACCCCAGGACACGGTTAGATCCTCTTGGCTGCCAGGGCACAGTGTTGGCTCATGTTCAACTTGCCTTCAACCAGAACTCCCAGATCCTTCTCTGTGGGGCTGCTTTCCATTAACTCTTCCAAATTTATGTGGTCACATATGGCTGTGACTACAAACTGGAGAGTTACTTGGCAATGTAGTTTCACTTTCTATGATCACCTTAGTGATGTTATTCAACTGTGGGAGAGCAGTCTGGACAATCGGGTAGTGAGGTGGACTGCGAACTGGCTGAAGGACAGAAGCCAGAGAGTCGTGGTCAATGAGGCAGAGTCCAGTTAGAGGCCTGTATCTAATGGAGTGCCTCAAGGGTCAGTACTGGGGCTGGTATTATTCAATATATTCATCAGTTATTTGGATGAGGGAATAGAGTGCACTGTCAGCAAGTTTGCTTATGACACCAAGCTGGGAGGAGTGGCTGACACGCCAGAAGGCTGTGCTGCCATCCAGCGAGACCTGGACAGGCTGGAGAGTTGGGTGGGAAAAATTTAATGAAATTTAACAAGGGGAAGTGTAGAGTCTTGCATCTGGGTAGGAACAACCCCAGGTTCCAGTATAAGTTGGGCAATGACCTATTAGAGAGCAGCATAGGGGAAAGGGACCTGTGGGTCCTGGTGGACAGCAGGATAACCATGAGCCAGCACTGTGCCCTCGTGGCCAGGAAGGCCAATGGCATCCTGGGGTGTATTAGAAGGGGGGTGGTTAGTAGATCGAGAGAGGTTCTCCTTCCCCTCTACTCTGCCCTGGTGAGACCCCATCTAGAATATTGTGTGGGGATTGGACTAGATGATCTTTAGAGGTCCCTTCCAATCCCAAACATACCGTGATACTGTGATTCTTTGAACATTAAATAAAAGAAAAATACATACCTGTGAAACACTGATCTAAAAGACCCATTACAGCTGTGGTTTGCAAATATGAGGCTGCAGGATTTTGTGTTTTTTCAGTTCAGTCTTGCATGAAGAAACTCCAGAGCTAACTATTGAAAGTTTGCAACACAAACACTTACCTTCTACACTTCATTATTCAGCATGGAATCTCATGTCAGTTCACTCACAGGGAAGTTTAGGCAGTAAACCCATTGTGATCTGCATTGGCCCAGAGCAGAGGGAACAGTTGATACAGCAAAACTGTATGTGTGATGTGTGGAATACAGATGAAGCGAGTTTGTTTTCCCAGGTGTTGCCTGACAGACTGCTACCAATGTCAGGTGAACTGAGGGAAGCAGAAGGTAAAATGAGCATTTGCCTGTTCTGCTGTGTGTGAATCTTGATGGCACACATGAACGTAGTCTTGTCATCACTGGAAAAGCAGAAAAGCCATGTCCTTTAAATAGTTCAGCCCACAAACATGCTGCAATTATTCTGTGAACTTGAAGCTGGGAATGCTGAATGGGTTTCTGCAGTACATGAGCATTTGACCTGAAAATGGAGTGTGAAAAGCTTCGTACTTTGCTGCATATGTGAACAATATTCCAGCTTTCACTGTTCCCAGAAACAATAGACCACAAATCTCACTGCCAGTGCTGCCTGAGGTGACTTCATATGAGAAATGTTGATGTAGGCTGCACACTCAGTCAAAATCAGTGGTGTGATCCAGGGAGCAAAACCAAGCTGATATAATGTGTGGCATAAATATTACCTAACTTTAGGCATTTACTTAAGCATGAGATGAGTCACTCCTCAGCCACTTCCATCTGAACTGTGAAGGCAGTTCACTAGGTCTGATGTTGACATCTTTTGTTCCGACAGATGGGTAAGTGCTATGAGATTTAAGCGTGAAAACAAAGTTTAATTCTTTAATTATAATTGTAGTGTAGCTGGGTCTCAGGGGTGTGCCTGTGTGCACTCCCAGTGCACCTAAGGTTCTAATTCCCAGGGTGGTCCAGGAACTCCTAGGCTAGTCATCTGCATAGATTAGATAAAGGGCGGGTTTCAGACAGCAGATCAAGTTGAAACTAGGTGATCGACTGAACTGCTGGCCATCTGCACAAGAAGTATTTGACAGATTGTTATAGGAGCTGTCCCAGTGGGAGTTTCAGGCAGTTCTTGAGATTTCCTAGGCAGTCCATGCTGTGCCTGGACCAATTTATGCACTTAAATGTGTTGATTAACATCCTGGGTGGTTGTCCCAGAGATTCACAGTTCCCACTGCAAAATTAATCGATTGTGCAAGGGTAAGACAATCAATAGAAGCAGTTCCTACATGTGTAGATATGATAATGTAGGACAGTCTTTTGTACACACTTAAAATAGTTGAGAAATGTTTTGTATGTAGGTTAAGGTAATCTATAGCGATGGATTATGCATGTCCTGCAGTGCTCATGTAGGACCATGGGCCAGCTGGTTATAAAAATTTGACAGAATCGTGTTTTTGGTGAGTATCACCCAACCCAACTAAGATGCCTCTGCAAGGACCCTTACCATGGAGATTCCACCATCCAGACAGCAACCAAGTGTCCTGTTTGACAAATGGTATTGGCCATGCAAGAGTAAACCTAGGCCAATATCCCAGTAATGTTAGCTTTTTTAACATGTGCTGTGTCCATGCAACAATTGACACCAAAAGCAAATCAAATGCCGTGATTTTTTTTGCTTCCAGTGGAAGCTTTTACAATGAATGATGGCGTTGGTGGGGCTGCATGTATCATACATTGGCATCTACCAATTTTGGAACTGTATTCAAGCAAATACTTCCAACAGAACTGCAGAACATGGGAGGGAGCTGACTGACAATTGGGAAGATGTAAGATGATATTTGATGAACAGAATATTGGCTTAGTATTAGTCACATCAGCTGCAGAGTGTAACATTGGCGGCAGTGTTGATAAAGCCTTGAACAACAAAACTGGTCAGCATTCTCCTGCATTCTAGCATCTCCTGATCAAGCAGTTCCACTGGATGTTGCAGAAGCTGCCATCCATAACAGTTTGTTTTCCCAGGACTAACTAGTAACCATCATGGATTATCACAGTTAGACTCTATTTGCATCGCACTGCCTGCAGATTTTAAATTGTTCAAGGGCAATGCATGGTTGTTTATTTGTTTAAGTAGTTCGCTATATGCCTCAGAGGCAGGCACACGAAGTTATAAAGCAGACATTACTTTCCTTCCTTCCTTTTCCACTTCATATGCAAGATCTAATTGCTACTAATGCAATACAGGATGTGAAACACAGCATCTGTTTATATTTACATTCATTTATGCAGTGGTAGGTATTCAATTAAAGTGTTTCTACAGTGCTGTGGTTTTGGTCAAATACTGTCACATGTTATGGTGGGGTTGCAATGCTCCTGCATTTCACCAGCTTTTTGTCTTTTCTGTGAACTTCTGTACATGTCAGTGAAGTAATAAGCATGGAGTGCCCGTTGCCTTTCTCTTTTAAAAAATTATTTCATGTCTGTTTTGTTGGTTTTTTGTTGGTTTTTAAGAGAAAGTGCAAATTTAAGATTCTGAAAACCAAAGCCTTTGGTCAAAACATTGTGCAGATTTTCCTAACTTTCAGGGCTTAGTTTTAGACTTGAATTTCCACATAATAATTGAGATCTTGTGTGTTTGCTGGTGAACATGCTGAATACTGGAGATGTGAAGTCTCAGGTGATAAAATATGCTTGTGGTTGTGACACAACGCTACCACGCTAAGAGCAGCGTCTTTTATCCATGGTTTTCAGTACAGATGACTGGCCATTAACAAGCCAAGCCTTGTAAGCCAAGATATTTTCCTTCAG
The DNA here is from genome assembly GCF_036013475.1 of Columba livia. NCBI lineage: Eukaryota > Metazoa > Chordata > Aves > Columbiformes > Columbidae > Columba > Columba livia. The sequence goes on along the minus strand of NC_088602.1, from coordinate 154,227,865 downwards.
ACTGCTTGGGAGGAAATGAGTATCCACCGAGAAACAGATAGCAATTCAAGCTCCCTAGCACAGTGGAACCTTTGTGAAGTGATCAGAATCTATCCGTGCAGACTGAGTAGGCTAAGCAATACTTCCTCTGCTCTCCCAGTCCCTCTTCCACACAAAAGAAGCCATGTAGCACTACAAATTAAAAATAACTGTGTTCTCCCTTATTCAGGCCCAGATTATTTAAAAAAGAAAAAAAGTAATTTTATGTAAAATCACTCCGGGTCTTCAATTTTTGCCTATTCCAAACAGGCGGTGATGAAAGAAGTGCTGTGGAGATTGGTGAGGCTGGTCAGAAATTGGTCATGAGAATGGGAGTCATGGTGCCGTTAGTGACTTCCAGCGGTTGTTGTCGGCTTTGTGACATCTGGCTTTCATGGACAGCCTCACCTCTGACTTTGTCTGTGGAGGGAGGCAAGATGTGAAAGGTGGAATAGCTATATGCAGATTTTCGTATCATTGCTCCTTGGATTTACAAATGTTGGCAGTTAATTTAAGATTTGGAACTGTAAGAGTTTGGTGTATCAGGATGAAGCACAGTGTAATGCGAGAAAGTGCAGTATTTTCTGGGCCTCTTCCGAGGGCCCCGGTCCCATGGTGTTACATTGCACAGTGCTTCTGCTGCACAACTGGCTGTTCCAAAAGAAAGCCTCATGCCTGGCGTTATAAACTGCTTATACTTTCCTGCTGTTGCTGGTGTTTTGGAAACACTGGAGTTCTTTGTTAATTTTCTAATTTCTCTGTAACTATTGTGGGCTTTGCAGCTCCACCTTTTTATTGATTCTAGGGAAAAGCGGTACAGTCACTATGGACTACCTCCTCCAGAGAGCCAGGGTAAGCTGTTCTTTGTAACATATGCGAAGTGAGGAATAAGAAGCCAGCTCTCTTCTGCTGCCATCACCCACATTTGTGTCATAGTAGCTGACTGTGACATTTCAATAGCAAGGATTCCTGCTTGACGTTCAGCTTCTTAAACGTCACTCTGACTGCAGGAACATGTGCTGCACCTCCAGGGATGGCTCTTTTAATAGAGAATGGGAAAAGGATTAAAAAGCGCACATGGGATTTTCCAAAACTTATTGAGTTTGACAAAAATTATCCAATGTACTCTGGGAAAAAAGGAAGTTGAAAACACACAGTGCCTCAAACTGACTGCTACAAATATCGTTTGTGCCCAAGATATTGCTGTATCCCCATTACAGCAACTCCTTTCTAAGAACTTTATCATCCTTCCATGAGAATTGAAAACTTTTTGCTGTCTTAACCTTGTGTGGAAATTATTCGATACTTCGAGCTGCATAACATAGAATCACAGAATCACAGAATGTTAGGGATTGGAAGGGACCTCGACAGATCATCTAGTCCAATCCCCGTGCCAGATCAGAAACACCTAAGTATAGGTTGTATATCCTTGGTATTTGCTGTGGAGAGTTAATGGTCATCCTGTATTCCAGCACAATTTCTTTTCTTGGCACTAACAGATAAAAAGCTTGGAAGACTTGTAATGACTATGTTAATAGCTTTTCACTTGCCCATAAGGACACCTCCCTGTCATAGGGCATTCGATTACTGATAGAAGAGCAGCAGGGACTGTTCCAGGCATTCCTATTCGGGATTGGTATTCATGTGAGCATCTTATTAAAATGTTTAGTGAGCCTTGCTTTTAGATGTACAGAGACCTAAAGTGTATATATTTGTGTGTCTGATTGATAAGCTGAAGAAAGACAGCAGGCTGGAAGGACTCCAAGAATAACCTCGATTCAACACCAGGGAGCTGGAATTGTTAGAATTCATAATTTGTAAAGTGTTTGGCGTTGGCTTGTTCCTGTTCCTGAGAAACAACTGGAATTCAGGGACATGTTGCACAGTAGTGCAGATGTGAGCTCCTTCACAACGGAACGGTCCAGCGGGAAGCATAGGCAGAAAGTATTCTGAAGGACTAGGGCTGAAATCGTCATTCTTGTGGTGAAAAATGACCTTTGTCTTACCTGGGAGCACCTCTTTGTATGGCACTTTTTCACAGCACTGGAAATGACAAGCCATGCTGTGTGTCTGACGTAACACGAGCACACGGACAGTGAAGTCCCTCATCTCACAGATCTTCTGAAGCCATCTTAGCCTGGGTAGGGGCTTTCAGACTGATTTGGAGTTTAAGTACCTGCTTCAAAGGAAAGATATAGAATAAGATTATTAATTAGGTGCCTCTTTTGGAGTGACCTTGATATGAGAACATTTGAATTTCCACATTGTGAAATTTCATTTCTCTTAGTGGAGGTTTCACTTTTCAGATCAGACTGGCTCAATCTAGTTTAATTTTTTGAGGGTAAGATGATGGTGTCTAGGGCTCACCCTTTCAGCAACAAAGGTGAAAACTCAGCAGTGTTTCGATCCCCTGATAATTTTCCTATCTACTGTTCTGTTACTTCAGGTTTGACCCCTTTCACAGTTGAATAAATTCTACAGTTTTTGGCTGATACAGTTGAAAGCCTTTATAAAATTATTCCAGCTGTATTGTTTTAATCAGCCATTTAGGATCTGCGTTCACCTGTCTATCTGATTGCATTTTTATGTGATGGTCCTTCAGGTGAAACTATAAGATGACGTGGAATGAGGGTGATACTGGTGGCCTTAGCCCTCACACTGACAGTTTCAAGAAGTGTAAGAGATACATGCCTGCTACACAGACACTTCTTTAAACACAACTCATGCAAATTCACTGTTATCTGAAGTATTTGTCCAATACTTAACCAGAACCTGGGCAAGAAGCTAGACTGATGTCATGAACATCAAGCTCAATATTTCTTGCTTTGGAGGAGCCCAGCTTTCCCAAAAATGTCATTATTTTCTTCTGATTGTTTCTCTAGTTAGTGCTGCATTGTTTGAGAGACGTTTTATCTCTTTCTGGTAACAAAGAAAAATAACACTGTTTTCTCCCTCTTGTTGCATTCAGTTCTTCTTATACTTGGTTATTGTTAATATTGCTTGTTCGTAATTGTAATATGTTTTATCCTTTATTATCCTTTTTATCCATTATGTATTCCTAGAGCTTTTTAGTCTCCGGGAGTTTTGATGTATTACAATACTTACCATTGGAGAAAACAACACTGCTTCATGTAATTTTTGTTCTCTTGGAGCAATAATTGCAACATAAGAAGTTCCCACCACCTGGCCTCCGATCCTGCAGGATGGAGGATGACTTGTTTTCCTGCAAATTCTTCGCTTTTGCTGAAAGCAAGAGAAGTAATAGTTCTTTATGGGATATGGCATTTATTCCACCAGCTGGATGTGTGTTCCACCCACTGTCTCTTGGTGCAGCATTTTCAGCTGTTGACGTTTCACATTCTTGCTCTGAAAGCAGAAACAGTAAAAGTTTGAGGTCTGGAGAGAGGTGATTTTACTGGTGAGATGCCAGATAGTAGCTAGTGATTTCTTTCTGAATAGAAGAATGAATTATTTTTCTCTTCTGTGTGTCTGCTATGTTTTGACTTCACATTAGGATGTCAGAGGGCTGGCAGGAGCTGCATTCCCACATCCTTTCCACAAATCATCATCTTCTGCAACCCTGACTCCTGCATTGAAGTGCATTCTGTTTTGTATTGAATAAAAACAGAACGAGATGGGCAACAAAGATGAGTAAGGGAGTGGAGCATCTCCCTCATGAGGAAAGGCTGAGGGAGCTGGGTCTCTTTAGCTTGGAGAAGAGGAGAATGAGGGGTGACCTCATTAATGTTTACAGATATATAAAGGGTGAGTGTCACGAGGATGGAGCCAGGCTCTTCTCGGTGGCAAACAATAATAGGACAAGGGGTAATGGGTTCAAACTGGAACACAAAAGGTTCCACTTAAATTTGAGAAGAAACTTCTTCTCGGTAAGGGTGACAGAGCACTGGAACAGGCTGCCCAGGGGGGTTGTGGAGTCTCCTTCTCTGGAGACATTCAAAACCCGCCTGGACACCTTCCTGTGTAACCTCATCTAGGTGTTCCTGCTCCGGCAGGGGGATTGGACTAGATGATCTTTTGAGGTCCCTTCCAATCCCTAACATTCCATGATTCTGTGATTCTGTGAGATCTTTCAGTCTTAAAAGGGTTAGGAGTCTTTCCCTCAACATTTTTAAGTTTTGGTTGGGACTTTTTTTTTGCACAAGATAACTAATATTTTAGACGTGTAGCCTCCTGCCAGACATGACTTAGTGAATAACAGTCAGGGTAACTGTTGTGCTACCTTCTTTCATCATCTTTAAAAATGGACTTTTGGACAGAGTTCCGTAAGGAAAAAAATCCCACTTCAGATCTTTGTCACTGAGCTGAGGTTATTGTCTATCCAATATAACATGTCTTTATGCAGGAGATGGTGTTGCTTTTTGTTCTGGACAGTGCATCTTGATGACACCTGTTTAATATCTCGAGATCATACAAAATACACATTGTATGCCTCTAGACTTTGACCCCAAGAGCTGCATGGAAATTTGCCAGAACATGTAATGGCTGCAGCTAATGTGCATGTATTTGCATAGCCGCTAAAATTAAAAAGCTGGTAATTGTAATATTTTCATGGATTTGTATCTTCCCTGATGGATTACTACAAAGAGCTTGTTGATTGAGTTCACTAGCAATTAAAGGGAGCAGTTGGTCTTTCTTATCTTTCCTTGTAGGTGAAGTGAGAAGGGCATCCACGAGTTGCTTGTGATCACTGGCTATATTCTAGCCAGATCTACCTGTCAGTCAGCTTTTAGCAGAAAGCTCTGGCTTTCTGGCATTTTATCTAGTCCACCTTGTGTGTCTCTTTTCACTCATTCACTGACAGGCTTTATCTTATCTTCTAGGGAAGACTTCCACTTTTGCCTCTGCTGGAGAGGCAGGACTGGGAGGCTGTTGTTTGGTTTATTCTCACTGACCTCTCTCAGGATGGTCTGACCCTTGTATGTCTTCCACCCTGACTGCCACACTGAAAACCAGCTAGAGTTGAAGCCAAAAGTCCCAAAGGGACAAGAAACAGCACTAACGGAGACTGGCCAGACTTTCTGTTCTGCAGTCTCATCTTGCACAAATGAATAGAGAAAATAAAAGAGGGCATTCAGCATTTTGGACATAGCAAGGAACAGTGGAGAAAATTTAAAATGTCTCAGATGAGAGTTAAGAAAAGAGACTCAGTGTCAAATGGAAATTGGCCATTTGAGATTGGTGGGGCTAAGCAAGGAGGGAGGAATGGAAACCTTGTGGAGGAAAACTAGCCAAAGACCTAAGGAGGGAGAGTTAATCCTCAAACATGCAGGAGGTGAATCACCATTTGGTCATTTCTTTTCTGAAGATGCTATATGGCTGAATATCCCATTACCTAAATGGCAGAAACAACAAAAAAAAATCATTTTACTTTATGTAACAGCCTGCAGTTTCATCTGTGTAAAGCATGTTGGTTCCAAACACAGAGCACGATTTAACTCTTCGCACCCTCAGTTAATTTTGCTATTAAGGAAGTAGATTTGAAGAAGCGTTCTAAAATCAGGTTTTTCCCACCTGTCTGCCCTTTTGTGTGTAAGTGTGTGTTGGTGAGAGATTTGGAAAGAAAGAAGAAAAAAAAAAGTAAAAAAGTAAAAACAAGCATCAGTCAGGCTCTGTTACAGACATTGCTACAGAAATGAGAATTAATTTGCAGTTATTCTCCTTTGCTGTATGCTCATGCTGATTTGGGAGTTTTTGTTTGTTCTGCCTTTTTAATATCTAATCTTTATTTCCAGTTGTGGCTTGTTCCACATTTTCTGCGTTTACTCTACATTATCCAGGACCCAGAGGTTCAGATAATCATCCATTTCTATCTCAACCTTTTTACTCACTGCTATTTCTATCCAGACTTGTTGCATGTATATGTGGAAGATATCATCTGTTCATAAAGCAAGAGATGAGGCAGAATTCATTAAAGTCACCAGCACTTCTGTGATGGGTAAAAACAGCAGCAGTAAAGGCCAGCAGAAAGAGAAAAATAATTTTAGCAAAAGTGTATAAATTCCCATCTCCTGACAATTGTTTTTCGGTGTGAATTGTTATTATTTTTTTTAAATATTCAGGCACCAGAAATTCTGAATCTAGAAAAGTTACCCCGCTTTGCTGGATTTCTGGTTTCCTTGACAACCATTCATATAAATAGTAAGGACCTATTATGGGGGGAATATCAGTATAATCAAAACGTATGAATAACCTAGGAAAAACGTTAAATTCAAGGTTGAAGTTACAAGTTATCCAGCAAACATTAGCGGAAGAGTCTGGTTTTGATTAAATAAGTCTCTTCTGTTAATGTTTGCTGGATACCTGACAAGGATGGACCAAAGGCAGTGATTTTCCGAAGCTGAGATGCAAGGAGACTCCTTTTGACACTCCTCTGAGGAATGTCTTACAAGTGTCATTCACCTTCCTCCTCCAAGGCTCTTTGGTCACTTAGAATTGGTCTGTCTGTTTCACTTTTGATTCATTTTTTTAATTATTATGTTTAAAAAATAAATATGGTGTGCTGAATACACACATGAATGTTACCCACATTTAATTTTAACCTGTTGTTCTTCTCCTTTCTCAATGATTTGGTTAATCCAATCTCAGCAACAAGGTGTTGATATCATTCTCCTGGAAGCAAGAGAGTGAGAAAAGGGATCAGCCAGATGTCCCTGCAAAGAGTTTAAATATTGTGAGGTATAGTCAGTGTGAAATGGGAAAATATTTCCTGAAACTAACCCCGACCTGTGCTAGTGCTGCTGGAATTGTGACTCGGTTTTCATGATTGTGAGAAGAGAGATGGCAAAAATTCACAGCAGGATTAAGTTCTCCCTGTGTGAAATTGAAAAACAGTGATGAGTAAAACCGTGCATCAAGAAAAGTTCCTGTCCTGTGCCAGCAATACGATATTGTTTCTCTCCTCTCTCTTTATGCTTTGTATTGCAAAAATACCCCAACTTAGTAATATGATGGTCGCTAAAATGGTGACAGTATTTTCCTCGAGTTTCAAAACTACATGAAAGCCCCAGTTCCATGAGCTTTGTTGTAAATAAAGGTCACATGATTTAAAAAAAAAAAATAAAAATCCTGCTACTTCTAGCATTCATAGAAGCAGCAAAGCACTAAACAAGTAGTGAAAAAGCTGTGAAAACAACTTATCAGCTGTGTCTAGGAAGCTATTTATGCAGTCTAAGGAAGCAGCAATTTTTGAAGTTAGCTGAATTTCCAGGGCTGTTTTCCCGTGCCTGGGCCATTTGTATGGGCTGCCTGCAGACAGCAGCTGCCAAAGAATTTGGGTGGTCTTCCTCCACAGAGACCCCTCCAGCTGTAAGTTCTTGCACCATGGAGATTGCACTGGTTTTCAGATCAGAGTCAGATACAATTCAGAACAATTTATATATAATTCATGTAGGCCTACGACACTCTTCACGGTTGTGCTGTGGCCTGGATGTCTTGTGTTTTTTAAAGAACCTGAAGTTAGTTTACCAGCTGATTGATGAGGGGCCTGGAGCATCTTTCTTATGAAGAGGGACTGAGGAAGCTGGGTCTCTTCAGCCTGGAGAAGAAAAGGCTGAGATCTCATCAGTGTTTATAAACATCTTAAGGGTGGGTGTCAAGAGGATGGGACCAGACTCCTTTCAGTGGTGCCCAACGACAGGGTGATGGGCAACAGGCACAGACTGAAGCACAGGAGGTTCTATCTGAATATGAGGAGAAACTTCTTTACTTTGAGGGTGCCAGAGCACTGGAACAGGCTGCCCAGAGAGGTTGTGGAGTCTCCTCTGGAGACATTCAAAACCCACCTGGACACATTCCTGTGTGATCTGCTCTGGGTGAACCTGCTTTAGCAGGTGGGTTGGACTGGATGATCTCCAGAGGCCCCTTCCAACTCCAACCACTCTGTGATTCGGTGTGATTCTGTGATATAAGCTTCAGGGAGATGGTGCCTATGTTGAAATTGGTGAGAGCAAGCAGATGCTACATACTTTAGGAAATCCAGGTTTCCATCAGGTCATTCATTACAGAGCCTAGTTCATATCTCTCTTTATTTCAATCAGCATATTCTAGATTTCAAATCTTTTTTTTTGCAGCAAAACCTGTCGGGAAAGCTCTGGGAAAGCAGAATTACCTACATTCAAATTTCCACAGCTTTTTTTCTGACTCTTCCTATTTGCTACTTGCTGTTTCCCCACCACAGTGAATCCGCAGCCATTAAGTCCACGTGGTGGAGGGATTTAGGACTATTTGATCCTGTTTATTAGCCCACCTCTGACAGGGGTGCGTTCAAGTGGCACGTTCTACCTCCGGGCTGTTCCTCAGCCTGGAGCATCAACCCAGCCAGTCTGACCCTCAGGCTCTTGCAAGGTAGTGGCTTTAGTGCTATTTTGTGAAGTCAGCTGGGCAGAAAGGGTGTCTTTTATTCAGAGTGGGGATAAGGATATTATGTCATAGCTGAGGATTATTTTGATTGATTTTTTTTTTTCCAAGCACATCTAGGATAAGGCAGTGAATGTAGTGAGAAAATCAATAGAGTATTGAAGGTTGCATTTTTCCAGTGTAAAGTGTTTAAGGACATGCTGCTAGGGAAAACGCTTCATCAGCCAAACTTTCCTCATCTTATCATGCTGAACAGGAAGCACTTTTTGCAGCTCAGAGGGTGCTACAGTGCTATTTAATCTGTGGGACAGTGAAGAATTCTGTTAAACAAATGGAAAAAATATTATTTAACAGACAAGAGGGTCTGACAGGAAACTCATGAAGTTTAACAAGGAGCAGTACAAAGTCTTGCACCTGGGAACTACCAGAATATGCAGGGGGCCACACAGCTGGAAAGCAGCTTGGCAGAAAAGGACCTAGAGGTCCTGGTGGACACAAGGCTGAACATGAAACAGCGATGTGCCCTTGCAGCAAAGAGGGCCAATGGTAGCCTTGGCTGCATTTGGAAAGCATGCCAAGGGAGGTGATCCTACTCAGCACTAGTGAGGCCACACCTGGAGTGCTGGGTCCAGTTCTGGGCTCCTCAATACATGAGAGACATGGACAGGCTGCTGAGAGTCCAGTGAAGTCCACTAAGATGATTAAGGGACTGGAGCATCTCACATATGAGGAAAGACACAGAGAGCTGGGGCTTAGCCTGGAGAAGAGAAGGCTCAGGAGGATCTCATCAATGTATATAAATACCTGAAGGGAGGGTGCAAAAAAGACAGAGCCAGGCTCTTCTCAAAGGTACCCATTGACAGGGCAAGGGGCAGTGAGCACAAACTGAAACTCAGGAGGTTCCCTCTGAACATCAGGAAACACTTTTTACTGTGAGGGTGACTGGACACTGGCCCAGGTTGCCCAGGGAGACAGCAGAGCCTCTGTCCTTGGAGATATTCAAAAGCCACCTGGACATAGTCCTGGGAAACCCACTCTAGGTGGCCCTGATTGAGCAGGAGGGATTGGACCAAGTGACCTCCAGAGGTCCCTTCCAGCCTCAACCATTCTGTGATGCTGTATGGACTGAAATCTATTCCTCAGGAAAAGTCGGGAGAGATTTTCTTCTGGTAGGGAGGTAGTCAGGTTTGCTTAACTGGGGAAAGACTGCATTTGGAGGTGAAATGAAGTCTCAGGTTTATATAGCTTGCTAGCAAAAACTCTTGAGTACTTTGTTTAATGTTACTATCATATACACCCTCCCGATCCAAGAAGCACAAAAAGCCAGGTTGTTAGGTTGTCTGTCGATGTCAGTGCTTGAGGGAAGATGGTAAGTGATGACAGAAACGTGTACAGTCCTACAGAATCCTAGTTTGGCTTTCCTGTGCTTCTATGCTGGCTACTGTTTTTATGCTCCAGTCTGTGTATATATAAAACAGCACCAAGGTAAGACAGCAAATACATTATCTCTTTTCTTGTGCTTCACCTTACCACTCTGTTTATCATAATTTTGTTAATGCAGCAGAGAAAGGCGAGTGCAGCAAAATCATATTTGCAAACAAAGTATCTTAGCCTGTAAGACTGATGACCTTTAAGAGCACAAGATTTAAATAGAAATGTACTAATAATTGAATTAAATAATTGGGCTTTTAGCAAATAGGAAACTGTACCTCATCCTGGCATGTAACTTCAAGACGCATTTTTCTCCTCGCTCAACTAGAGCACCTGCCCTGTTCTGTTCCACAATTAGGCTTATGACTGGTACCCATCTCTGCACGCAACTTCCCACATATGTCTTTCTAAGAGCTTTGTTTCACTTTCCTGTTTTACTAACTCTGTTTTTTCTGTTCTTACCATACCTTCTAGGAATATGTGTTCTTTTAAGGCAACTCTGATCTAGCTTTTAAAGTAAATGACCGACAAGCATTCCATATATGGGCCATCTTAGCTATGCTAGAGAAAAAAATGGATGAAAACTTACAGAAAATATTTAGACAATATTTAGATAAATGGTTAAATGTTTTCAGTTGTTTCAAGGTGGACAGCTTGGAGGTTGCAGGATTTTGCAAGAGTTTGTGCTTAGGCCATCTTAATTATCTCAGACTGACACTTCTTAACTACTAAGCACCTATTCAACCATACTGTTCTTGTGTTTCTTTTAGTAAGACCATACGTAATACCCAGAGAGAGTGAGCCTTCACAGTGCTGGTGTGTAGCGTAAGGAGTTTCCTTGACAAAGAATTTGGAATGGTTACATTATTCATGAATAGCAGAGCAGCAAAGAAATTATGCTGGGTACTAATTAGGACCCCTGTTTATGTCTTAGTCAGCCCTGCATCAGAGAAGAGAAAACTGCAGATACATTGAACTGATTGGCAGTTCAAATTTCAACATACACTCAAATCAAACAGGTGCTAGCCAGCTGCGATGAACTGTTTGGAATAGGGACGGCTCCTTTCCTTTTCAAAAGCGATCCCTTCAGACAGCAGGCTTCAGGATGGCAGGCTCTTGGCTCCTGTGTGCCAGGCAAGGTTCTCTTCCCTACAGTGGTGTTACATGTTGGGAATCTCGACAGCAAAGAAAGTAATTGCTCCTTGGAGGTGATTCTTACTTTTCCAGACAGCTTTTACCTTCCCTGCTTGTCTTGGGCTATCCATGTGACGTCTGAGACCCTGCCTTATTAGGCTCATTTACATAAGCATATTAGGAGTTACTCTAGAGCAGAATTGCATTTGTACTAATTAAATGAAGGACATGCCATCCCAAATTAATAACATCGGGATGGGTAATAATAAAAGCAAACTCGAGTCTGTAAAATTACTGTAACTCTTTCAGAATGTCAGTATGACAAGAGAGCTGATCTCCATGGCTGGTCTAGCACAAAGATGTCCAGTGGCAGATCGCAATAGATATGCAGAGTTTGAGGAGGTGGAGTAAATACTGCCTTGCTGACACCTTGATGTGATGCTCCATTCCTAGGGCCATCATGTGGAAGAGCTAGGACCACAAGTAACTAGAGTTTTGAGGGTATGGATTTGAAATTATTCCTGTTGCACACATAGAAGAAATTTCTGGGGAACACTGAGGTTCATTTTTATACAACTAGAGACTTAATATTGTCGTATATGTGGGAGACAGAAGCTAAATTTCTCTTCTAAGGACCATACAAATGAGAGAGAAAGCAAGCAAGAAAAAATGAAATAAGCATGATGGCTCTTTAGACTCATAAATAAAACCACGCTCCCTGTTACTTCACTCTCTAAGTGCTTTCATAGTGGTTTGTACCAGAGTCCTAGCATTCCTTGCTTGTGCTACTTCTGGCATTCTACAGTGCAAGTTCTATAGAGAGCACGAGTAAATAATACATAAATGCGTGTAGGTGACAATGTCAGCCAGTGGCCACATACAAATTATATGTACAGACAAGAGAACACAAATAGATAACTTAAAAAAAAAATCTTCACACTTCAATTTGCATTTGCTGTTTTGGGGTTGTTTTAAGATACCATACTTTTTCTACCTTTCCTCTTAAAAGTTGCATGTTGTTTTAAAGGGAAAAGAGCAGGTCAGCTTACATTGGCCGAGGCCTTGTTACTTTATATTCAAAAATAAATGCACTGTAAATAGCTCTTATTAGCCTTTTTTCAACACTTCTTCCAACATCCAAATAAAGTTTAAGAACCCTTTCTATTACAGGAAGGTTTTCTTGAAGTATTTTGGAGTAAATGAGCTCCTCTGTGCAAAAGCTGTTTCACATAACAAACTTTACAATGACAAGACAGTTAAACAGCAAAATAAATCTTCTCAGTTTTATGAATGTGCTTAGTTTCTGCCTACTTTCTCCAAAGTATAATGTGCCAGGACAAATCCTAAAATCTGCCTCAGGTCCCCTGTAGACAAAATACTAATTGACATTAATGGGAGCATGACTCAGGGGAAGACTTGAATCTGAGAATTGTACTACATGCTCTTTAAAACATTAAACGAGGAGATTCAGAGAGTGTAGTAGGAACTTTTCAAAAACTTCTATATCCCACTTTCAGCAGTGACTTCTAAGATTTGAGAATTTGAGTTGCACAGAAAGAAAAAGAAACATAGCTCATGGAATATCCTAGTGCCAGTAGTACAATGAAATATTGAGTTTCTTCTCCCAGCTTGTCGTAGAAGCTGTAGAAATGTTCTATTTAGCCCCTGCTGAACAAATGTAAATGTTTGGGTTTGCCTCTTCAATACATAACAAACAAAAAGTGTGCTTAAAAATGTTCTCTCACTTTCTCCACATTCGAGCATGTCTCTGTGTTGTCACTAGTTCTATAGGTAAAGATGTGAGGCTTAAGGAAAATCGGAGTTTTTAAGAATCAATTTTTTTTGCAATTTTCTGGCACTTTTTTCCCAATGACTGGCCCTTTGAAATTCTAACCTCCAAATCTGTAAGAAACAACAGGAAAATAAGTCACGTTTGTTACTTCTCCTTCAGAGTCAGAAAGTTCTGGGAGTGGCAAACACAGATGTTTTTGTTTCGTTTGAAAATGAAAGCAATATATGATACACCTGAAGTTTTGTTTTAAAAATATATTTCAATTTTGTTGGAATATGTGGATGTCTCAGAACGGATTGTGCCAGGTTGGAAAGGCTCAACTGATTTTAATTATATTGTGAAAAGCAGTTGCTTCAAATAACTTGTTTTTTTCAAGCTTTCCGAAACTTCAGCATATTTCAGAGCTTCTGAAGTTAATTTAAAAGTAGGGGTTGAGATTAATATTTCCACCTGGCATTTTGTGGTGTTGTATTGCTGATACTCCGAGATCTTCCAGTGTTACAGGAAGCTGGGGTCAGGAAGCGTTTCTCCCTCTAATTAAGATTCTTTTTTCTTCCTCTTTCCCACTTCCCATTTCCTGTCAGTCGGAAGTGTCTTGGATCCCCAACAAACACTACTCTGGGATTTACGGGCTGATGAAGTTGGTTCTGACTAAGACTCTACCTTCCATTCTTGAGCGAGTCATTGTCCTCGACACAGACATAACATTTGCCACTGACATTGCTGAGCTATGGGCCGTCTTTCACAAGTTCAAAGGTATTTTAATGATTTTTTTACTGTCTTTATTTGTGGGGGAGGGAGAATAGTAATGCAAACAGTCCAACAGGGGTAAAAGGGCTATCTGAGCTTTGTTAAATGTTTTCACTCTTTCGATCTTTGGTGTTTCAATATAATTGTTCTGTTCGTGAGCTCTTTCCTCAACAATGTTCCTTATAGAATGATTGGCATTTATTATCTGTGTAGTTTGTTTTATTCGTCTAATTATTTGTAACAGGTGAGAGCTTGACAATACGTTAGATGATAAAGAATTATGAGGATGCTGCAGCGAGCTACCATTCAAGCACCTGTTGGTGGTCAATACTTGAAAGAACTTGTTTTATATTACTTTTTATTAATAAAACCTAATTATTACTTGCAGCGTAACTCCTCCATGTTACAACTGGAAGTGAATGAAGTTAGGATCATACTTGGATGGTGGAGGAGGATGAAGGGGGCAGATTTAGACAACTGAATAGAAATAAATTACTGCTTGCTCTTCTTAATTAGTTGATCAAGGGCTCTGGAATTGAAGTATCCACCTAAAGGACTTTTCTCTACCTATACCCATTTTTCCACAGTTCCTTGAAAAACTCCTTGATAATTTGACCGAAAAAGGATGCTTTCAATGTAACTGTATAAGGACATGATCACAAAAAAGTTCCCCACTACCCAGTCACAAACCAGAGCACTTTCCTGGCTAACACACTGCTAAAACCATTTAGTTCTCCCAGGCTCCACTGTTGCCTGCTTTTGATTTCAGAGTCATAGATGTGACCGGTTGTTCTTTCTTACCCTCGGAATATGTATTGGAGTGCTGGTAAGTGCAGAGGCATTCCAGTATCCTGGTTTGAAGATTTACAGCCCCATAAAACTGTAGCCTTGATGCATATCATCAGCTCTCTTAAAATCACCTCAAGCAAAGTCAACCTAAGCAAATGGGACCATTTATTTACAGAAGCGAAAATAAACCGCTCTGTTAGAAAGGTGACAGAAAAAAGAGCACATTTACTGTACTTAGCCCATACTGAAATCCACAAAGCCTCTTTGCTTTTCCCAGTGCTCAGCTAATGGGCAGGAGCTGTTATCTTCAGCTCTGCAGTCAAGAAGTGTGTTCTAGTGTTTGCTTCTCCGTGTATTTTTTTCCTTTCCCTTACAGAATCATAGACCCATAGAATAGTTTGGGTTGGAAGGACCTTCAAAGGTCATCTGGTCCAACCCCCTGCCATGAGCAGGGACATCTTCAACCAAATCAGGTTGCTCAAAGCCCCGTCCAGCCCGGCCTTGAATGTCGCCAGGGATGGGCCATCTACCACCTCTCTGGGCAACCTGGGCCAGTGTTTCACCACCCTCAGTGTAAAACATTTCTTCCTCATGTCTAGCCCTTCTCTGGACATATTGATGTCTTCAGCAGACCAGAAGCAATCACTTTTATACTTAACTGAGCTATTCACAAACTTGCTTCATTAAGGAATATAAAGTTTTTTCCTTCTCTTCAGGTGCTGTTCAAACCTCTTCACCAAGCCTTTCCCTACACTGAACCTTGAGTTTCGTATAAACATATACATTGACAACCATAGTTTACAGAAATGTATGCATGGGGAGTAACGCTGTGCTATTGTACTGGCTTACTGCATGCTATTGTCCCATGAATAGTAATATTTTACTGAATATGGTATATTAGCATAATGTAGCAGGTACAGAAATGTGTATAAACTGAAGTTGGGCATAGAGCACTGTATGGTCAAAGATAGCAAAATCTGAATTGAGACAATGAGGGGGATCATCTCCTTGCTTATATTTTGTGTCATAGTTTCAATGAAGGTCCCTTGCTTTTTACTGGGGAAAGAAATCAAGCATAAAGACTGCTTACAAAGAAGGGGATATGGAGCAGAGTCAGGCCTAAGATTGAAAAAAATACAAATAGAAAACGCAGAAACGTGGAGAAGGATAATTACTGGAAGTCAAAAAGTGGATATAAGTCAATCTCCATAGATTCAGGCAAGCTTGTTCAACTGATTAGAGCTATGTAAAGCTCTCAGTTACACATGAAGACAGAATTCCTGTGCTGTGTCAGCCCTCATAACATTTGTATCACAACTCCCAAATGTATGATTTTGTAAATGGTCCAGTCTGTCTTTTTAATTCCAGCTGACCACCCGCTTCTCCACAAGTTTTTAATCCTGGCAATAAACTGATCAGTGTCTACATCTGGGCATCTCCTAGATGGTCATGCACAAAGAAAGAATTAATGGGACAATTCCATAGTCCCAGGAGTTGATCAGGGTGGGAGAGGACTTTGGGAAGGCACATATGCCCAAAACACTGAGCCTAAATGTTGGGAAGGAGGGAGAAATGAAAGTGCCTGAGCGCAAGCTTGTGTCCCAGCCTATATCATAGGGTGCAGTCCTGTTAGGCAAAGACTCAGTGGACATGAATCATCCTGGAAAGCAGGGGCAAGTAAACTGGAGAGATGCTGTTGCTCTTTACTGCTTTGTAAAAGATTGGTTAAATCATATGGTCAATTTGTCCTCAGTGTCTTTTTATTTCTCTACCAGCATTACAAAAGATTCAAATGATGTCTCATATCATTAGCCCCAAATATTCCTCTAAACGATCTGTTTTTAAACTAATGTTTTGATCTCGTCCTTGTTTCTCCCTCAGAAGCTTCAAGCAAATTTGTGAAGTTTTCTAGTGTGCTTTTTGAATTATTACTTAAACAGAAGAGAAATAGAACTCCCATGAAGAGAAGTTCTGCTCTCCAAAGGACCCTGACACTACACCCAACTCCAGCTTGGAGGACAACTTTAGAACCAGAGGCTCTCTTTCTAGAATTGTAGGAGTAGTGAATATAAACCTGCTTGCACCAGGATGTTGTCTGAGCATATAGAAGAATTTTTCACATCAGTGCTGGAAAGGCAAGAGCTTCCTTCTGTGGGTTGCTGCAGGGCAGCCGATAAGATGGTCCAGCACAGCCTCTTGCAATTTACAGCCACACAGATCAAGAGAGAAGGTCTGTGATTCTTTCTGTGCCCAGGAAGACTTTTCTTCCAAGCAAAAATAGTGACAAAGAGACACCAGTAGCTCAGATTCCTTTTTTTTCTAAGACACCAGACTTGGAAGACACTCA